>NC_051186.1:137280700-137880700 GCF_013339695.2 Rhipicephalus sanguineus
AAATGAGCGCGGCATGTAAATCATGACATACATAACCTGCATGTCATGATTCCAAGTTACCACCTCTCATTTACGCTCGTCATGCAGTTCGCGTCGCGCAATACCAATTTTGGTGTATGTCAAGCAAGCGAAACGGCATGAGTGCGTCATGAGCGTGACATGTAAATCATGTCGTGCATGTCATGCATGTCATGATTTTCATGTTACCACGTCTCATTTACCTTCGTCATACAGTCGCTTCGCGCAATACCAGTTTTGGTGTACATCGAGCTAGCGAAGCGGCCGCGAATGCATCATGAGCGTGGCAATTAATCATGACATACATGACATGCATGTCATGGTTTCATCTTACCAACTGTCATTCATGTTCTTCATACAGTCACATCGCGCAATACAATTTTGGTGTATATCAATCTACTGAAACTGCCGCTAGCGCATCATGAGCGTGGCATGTAAATCAGGTCGTACATGACTTGTATGTCATGATTTTCATGCTACCACGTCTCACTTACGTTCGTCATACTGTCCTGTCGCGTAACACCAATTTTGGTGTATATCACGCAAGCGAAACGGACGCGAATGCACCATGAGCGTGGCATGTAAATCATGACATACATGTCATGGATGTCGGGTTTTCATGCTACCCCTGTTATTCATGTTCTTCGTAAAGTCACATCGCACAGTACCAATTTCGGTGTATACAATCTAGCGAAACGGCCGCGAGTGCGCCATGAGCGTGGCATGTAAAGCATGTCATACATGACATGCATATCATGATTTTCATGTTACCACGTGCCAGTTATGTTCGTCATATAGAAATGTCTGTCATACCAGTTTCGTATGTATCCCTTCATTTAAACCGCCGCAAGAGCCCAAAGGCCGTGGAATGTAAATCATGCCGTTCATGACATGCGTGTCATGATTTTCATGATATGACCTGTCATTATGTTCGTGATAAGGCCGTGTTATGACACACCAATTTTGGTACACATCCGATTAACGGAACGGCCAGGGAGCCCAAAGGCCGTGTAATGTAAATCATGCTGTTCATGACATGCGTGTCATGATTTCATGATATGACCTGTCATTTATGTTCGTAATAAGGCCATGTTATGACACACCAATTTTGGTATACATCCGATTAACGAAACGGCCAGGAGAGCGCAAAGTCGTAGGCGGCTAGATAGATAGATAGATAGATAGATAGTAGATAGATAGATAGATAGATAGATAGATAGATAGATAGATAGATAGATAGATAGATAGATAGATAGATACGCTCAAAGTCGCAGAAGTTCGCTAAGAAATGCTTCGCATTTAAATAACATGTTATCAGATTTACAGGAATTCAATTCTTTGAATACCATGTCTAGAGGATGTTTTCTAATTCGCGATAAACGGCAGCGCACACGGGGTTAAGACAGATACACAAAACACGAAAAAAAAGGACGGCAGCGCTTGTGTCGTCTTTTTTTTTGCGTATTGTGTATCTGTCTTAACCGGTGTGCGCTGCCATTTATCGTGAATATGACCAACCAACTAGCCCACAAGTACGTTTTAAGCATGTTTCTAAAACGCGTGCATCTATGATAGCACTGTGCTATCGATGCGCATTAACCAGACTTCACACCTGTGTGCAGATATCCCTATTATAAAAGTCGAGGCTACATGCCAGTTATCGTGTCTTCTGAAATATTATTAATTTCTTAGTCGCTTTCGTGCGTATTTCTATTACAACTTTTATGTTGCAGTAAAATTTAAGATTGAATTATATATTTCGTACTATCTATTTTACTATGATTCCTTATCTACAATAGAGACAAAACTACCCGATACAGTGGAAGAGACTTTCAAGGTGGGCTTACACGTTTGAGCCAAAAAAGAATCCCAACCAGGAATGTCTTCGCAGCTTTGACATTCCTACCAAGCCAGAAGATTCCAGGATTCAATACGCGGCTGATATTTTGCATCATGAAGTACAAAAAAAAAAGCTCTGGTTTTGAAGACCCTCGAGCGGAGCTGTAATCATTCTATTCGACATGGGTCATTTCCGTTGGGCTTTCAGAGGAAGAAGACTACTGCTTGAAAAGCAGTAGATATTAAGGGAAAAAGCAGATTTCGCTAGGCTTTATCTGGCTGAAGACGTATTTTTCAGTCGTTGCTACGAGCGAAAAACTACTGATCAAAATTCCTGTGCGCATAAACACCATCGTTCTCTTAAGGGAACCTCCTGGAAAGAAAGGCTTAAGATTCCTTTGGAACGCCTGCACATCTTCGTGGCAGCAGAAGGAGCTCCACTCACAACTGAAGAAAATTTTCATATGCTGGATGAACGAAAGAAGGGGGAATTAAAGGGTTCGCTTTTCTGTGATGTGTCTTGTGACCTGTTGTTGAGCATATCAAATGCATTTTGTATTCTACAAAAGGAGTGATACAGAATAAAGAAGTGATTTTGAGAGATTGTAGGAATAGTACTATATTATGTTGCATTAACAATCGTTGTTGTCAGCGCAAAAACGCCAAAGTTCGCTCTTCTGAATTTCTTTGCTGATCAAAGTGGACGATGGGCCAGGTAGGTGATTCATGATCGAC
The DNA here is from genome assembly GCF_013339695.2 of Rhipicephalus sanguineus. NCBI lineage: Eukaryota > Metazoa > Arthropoda > Arachnida > Ixodida > Ixodidae > Rhipicephalus > Rhipicephalus sanguineus. The sequence goes on from NC_051186.1 coordinate 137,283,293, forward strand.
TTTGTGCTTGCTGTAGTGCAAAGTTTAAAGAGACTGCGCCTACAGAACATGTGAGGAGAGCTTCAGAACTTCCAGCCCATTAGAGTAACCTATTGGTGTATCTGCGCCAACAGGATTCAAGACAATCACCTCCACATATGAGTCAGTCGACCGTGAGAAAAAAAGGAAGAAAAACGAAGAAAATAAGAATGCAATTAGGATAGATAAGTGCCTTTTTTAGCGGATAGACGGCAGATCTAGAGATTATTACACAACACGTCAGTCGTACATGTTCTCTATACGTTTCATTCCTAACAAAAAACTAACCAAGTTCACATTTTCCGGTGTACAAGATCATCTTTCAACGACTGTATCACTTTTGCACACCCGCTAAGACGGCGCCAAGCTTGCGGTGGCAGCCACATTTCAGTAGAACTCAGTGAAAACAAATAAAAACTATCTTTAACTTCCTTTTTTTTTACTCTCATTCCTAGCGTTCTCAAGCTTATCCAGTTCTTATTTGAGGTAACGCAAGGAGCAAACGAGCATCACCCAAGTGGTACACCAAGGAAATTCGGTTTATTATGCAACCACAGTATCCTGTTCGTACCCAAACATAATGGTTTCCGCTAGCTGAAAAACGAAACTCGGAAAGCAGCATGCCGCCCCAATATCCCACCGGTACGGCAGCGCAAGAAACTGAACAAACAAACAAACAAATAAAACACGATTCCCTTTATGCATCGTGGGCGCGCCTATAACGGCCAGACATTTGGCACTGCACGTCTAGAAAAACTGCCGATTCATTGCCAGTCGTCGCCGTCGAGATAAACACCGACAAACAGCGCTCTTTTCTGCGCACCGAGGTGAAGCGACAGTCTCAGGGCGTGTGTACTGTTTCTTTTGATTCCTCTTTTATTTAGTGCCGCGTCACTGCATACGTCATGGCGGGGACTTTTGAATTCTTTAAGGTCGATACGCCACGTGGTGTCGTTCACGCGAACTAGGCCGCTGGTTGTCCAGAAAAGCTGCATATGTACACAAATGACATCCAATGAGAGAATACATCGTGCTTTATCTTGCCGTAAAAATCCGGAAGGGGCCACGATTACTATTGCATTGCAGTTTGATTACGTTGATTGAACCATGACTCAATAAACTTTCTTCGGCCCCATCGTTGCCTCCTGAATAAACGTAGCTACCTTCAGCGGTTTGTCGAGGATACGCGACGCCGCATGCGAAGACCTCGCGAGAGTAGACCACTAAGGCAACTTCTTTTGTGTGCATCTCATATGTTCGCGGTGTGTCAGAAGCAGTGAATAGGGCCTTGTGGGCTTTGGGGGTTCGAAAATGTTTTTAAACCCATCGCGCACGCTAGCAAATGTGTTCCCAAAACCAAGGGACCGCGCCCCCGGACGAAACAAAGGGAGTTATATATAAGGTGGACTGCATAGACTGCGATGCCAGCTACATCGGCGAGAAGAGGCGACGACGCCGTACTCGTCTCAAGGAACACGCAAGGGACGTCACGAAGGCCACACATGAAACACGTGCCAAGACGGAATTAGTTGAGGAGGAGGAGGAGGAGAAAGGTTGAGGAAAGGAAAAGGCGCAACTTCTGCAACCCTAATCGGGAGCACGGCTCAGCGCCTGTAGGGGAAAGGGGGAAAGGGAGATAAAGTAGAGAAGAGGGAGGAGAAGGAGAGGAGGAATGCTGTCCATGACCAAGGACGCGGCGGGCGGCTACTATAGCCGGTTGACCAGTCCAGTGTCCTCAGGGAAGCGAAGAAACGCCTTGAAACCTGTGTGTGGTGCTTTGCAAGGGAAAAGGAGGTCCCTCTGTGTAGCCGCGGGAATACCCTGGCGACGGAGTGCGGCGAGCGAGGCAGCTCGTTGTGCTTGAAGCGCTGGGCACACACACAACGTGTGATAAATTGTTTCGTCTGCCCCACACGCACTGCACGCAGGTGACGAAGCTCTGCCGAGCCGATGACGTCGTGCCACAGGCCAGGAGCAGCCGATGCGTAGACGCAGTAGAAGGGACCGCTCCTCCTGGAGAGGCCCTGTCAGGCCGCCGGGTCGGAGGTTCCAGCCTGGCCACACCGTTCATCGGGGTGGCAGCGTAGCAACAGACGCCTCAAGGTCAGCCTCAGACTATTCGAGGCTGACCTTGAGGCGGCTGTTGCTACGCTGCCACCCCGACGACGTGTGGCCAGGCTGGAACCTCCGACCCGGCTGCCTGACAGGGGCCTCTCCAGGAGGGAGCGGTCCCTTCTACTGCGTCTACGCATCGCTGCTGCCTGACCGAAGGACACCTTTTTGATCTCGATATGCGACGACATTGGCGCGGTAGCAGCGATGGGGTAGAAAGAAAATTTATTGAGTCATGGTTCATTCACCGTAATCAAACTGCATGCAATAGTAATCGTGGCCCCTGCGGATGTTTACGGCAAGATATAAGCGCGATGTATTCTCTCATTTGATGTCATTTATGTACTGACGATGCCACCCGTATAGGTGGCGAAACGCCTATCTCTTGTTATGTTTTCATGTTGAGTAAAGCCGGTGATTGAAAGTTTTAAGATGAATTCCCCTGGCTTTTGGAATATTTTCTCAAATAGCGATGCACGAATGCTGCTCAATCAACAAATGCTGATGCTTGCGCTTAATTCTCATGCGAGTGCAGCGAGGTGCTCACGTGGCAGCGCGTTATTTGATCGCGCGTCCCCTTTGCTCTCCGTTTTGTCATAAACATAGAGGGATGTATGCACGTGTGTGTGACCTTGGTGCTGAGGGTATTGTCACTGCATCGAGGGCGAGCCGCATTCGGCTTCATCAACATGCATCGGCATGTGCTCGTGGCGCCGTTCGGCCTCCGCTTGCCACTTTTCGTGACGCTGTTTTCGCGCGTTCATGTCGCGCAGCGCCTGCAGGTTGCGCCTCAAGCATGTAGCGCCTGCATGCTTGAAGCTCTAGCCGAGTCGTAGAGACGGCGCCCAGTCTGGGTTCGTCTCGTGGAACAACGCTGATGGCTTTCCTACGAACACAAGAGCATCCGCTTTAATTAGTGTCTTCATGCCTCCTCCCTTTTTCTCTTACATCCTACGAAGTGAGCTCCACACACACGGACGTCGGGGTTTTCTTCGTCGAAATTTGCACTCCTTATGTGCGCCAGCCAGGTCCTCCGACGGTTGGCGCTGGGCGCTGAGTATTTTCTTACGCTCGCACTGGCCCTCAATAACCTTTGGTATTCGAAAGAAACTCATACTAGTGGGCTGCTGCTTTCTTCCGCAGCTGTCGCCACGATTATAGCAGCCTACAACGGCGCGTATAACCATAGCGGAGGGAAAACTCGCCGGTGCGGAAAACCAGCGCTGAACAAGGTCTAACCACTGTTCACCAATATGGCCGACTCGCTCCGAGCTGTGACGTCAAGTGACGTAGGTGCAAGCCATGTATATTGCCACGTGCGTTTCTTTATCACTTTTGCTGTATTCGGTTTTAGGCCACAAAGACTGTCAGCAACGCTCAGCGCGAACCGCGCCTCATTGTTCGAGAAGCTTCGCGATCATTGTAGATCGTTTTGTTAAGATTGCGCGCAAGACGCGCACACTAGAGCTTCTTCTAGAATTTGCACGACAGCCAGCGAAAACGCTGGAATAGTCGACCGCACATGTTTAAATGCCGACGCGCTTCACCGCTTGTCAGTTGATCGACGGTCGACGCTCTGTCCGCCGCTATCAGTGAATTACTGTAGTTTGTCTTTCAGTTTCCCGGCCACAAGTTTGGCCAAATAAAGTTTCATCTCTGACGTGCTCACTGCTGCCTTCGACGACGTCACGACCACGTGACAATATTGCCGCGCCTCTTATTTTTCATGAGTTGAAGCTTCACCCACAAGTGCTGTGGGCAACGCGTGCGCAGGCCGCGCCGCGATGTGTAAGAAGCTTCGTGATTGTTTTAGAACGTTCCGTCAAGACTGCGCCCCGCAAGCGAATGTTCCAGCTTTGTCGACAGATAACGCCGCCACCAGCGATATCGCTGGAAAGTTCGATAGCGCCTGTAAAAAAGTCGACGTGCTTGGCCGCTTGTCAGTTGATCGACGATCGACGCTTTGTTCGCCGCTATCAGTGCATACCGTGTGTATTGCTGTAAATTAACTCTCCGTTTCCCGGCCACAAGTTCGGCCAAATACACAGTTTCATCTTGAAAATGCCGACTGCTGTCTTCGTCGACGTCAGGACCACGTGACATCTGGTGGAGGTGCTGCTCGTTCATGTACCGGACGCCCCCGTTAAGTCGTCGTGAACCCAGCCCACGTCGCGAAGAACACATCGACATCGTCAGCTACAGTCGAGCCAGCCGCCGACTGAAAGGCCTACCCTCCAAAACGGACCCCTACTGGACAAGCCTAGCTCCACGGCGACGAAGACAACAAGCACAATGACGGCCGCATTGTCCCCTGCAGCGATAGTGATGCAGCCGCCGAGGGAGCCGCCGACATTCCGTGGTTCACCATGTGAAGACCCCGAGACCTGGCTGGAGACGTTTGAAAGGGTCTCGACATTTAACAACTGGAACTCCGACGACAACCTGTGCCATGGGTACTTTTACCTGGAAGACGCAGCAAGGACCTGGTATGAAAATCGGGAGTCCGCACTTCGTACCTGGGACCACTTTCGCGGCACTTTTTTTGACGACGTTCACGAGCGTCGTCCGCAAGGAAAGGGCCGCGGCCTTGTTGGAAACACGGGCGCAACACCCGAACGAAAACGTGGCCATCTTCACGGAAGAAATGAACCAACTGTTCTGCCACGCTGACCCCAACGTTCTCGAGGAGAAGAAAGTCCGCTTCCTCATGGGAGCGGTCAAGCAAGAACTCTTCGCTGGGCTAATGCGTAACCCAATCAAGACCGTCCAGGAATTCCGGACGGCAGCAACAGCGATCGAGAAGACGCTGGAAATGCGTACGTGGTAGTACAACCGCCGCATTCCTACGACGACCCACGGGGACGTCCACGAGCTGCAATATGATGACCTGCGTGACACCATCAGAGCTATCGTGCGGGCGGAGCTGCGTAAATTGTTGCCCTCCTCCCAGCCTCAAGTGGACCCGATCGCCGACGTCGTACGCCAAGAAATCCAGCAATTTCTGGGAGCACCTGAACCAGCGCAGCCTGAGCCACAAGCACTGAGCTACGCTGCTGCAGCCCGACGCAACGGCCCCGCTCTTCGTACACGTCAAGACACCGCGCCGCCGCCGCCACCACCACCACTGACGCCCTACCGTCCTCCTGTCGCCCAGCGCTATGCCCCGCGCTACGCGCCAAGGAAGACCGACGTTTGGCGCGCCCCTGACAACCGCTCGCTCTGCTACCACTGCGGGGAGGCCGGCCACACGTACCGCCGATGCCAGTACCGTCAGATGGGGCTACGCGGATTCGCCGTCAATGCGCCGTGCCCGCAGCCAGGCGAACGGCCTCGCGACATCGACGACTACCTCACCGGAACACAGTGGCCAGAACGACGACCTTCCCGCTCACTACCACCGGCCGCTACATGTCACCGCACCGCCGGCAGCACACTGGCCCAAGCCGGAGCCGGTCGCCTAGCCCGTATCTGGGAAACTAAGGGCAGCAACCGATGGAGGTGCGGTTGCTGTACGACGAAATGCCGAAGATCCTCCGCGGCCGCCGACGACAACAACGCGACGAGACCTGCAGAACACGACGCGAAGTAGACGAAGCCCTGCCGATGAAACCTCGCGGACCGAAGAAGACCTGACGACGCAACGCGGAAGCAGCGGTGCAAACCGAAGTAACCGTGACCCGACGCCGCGACGTTACCGCAACGCAAGACGGCGGACTAGCGACCTCGACGTACTATTCGACATACACAACGTTACCGCTCTCGTCGACACTGGGGCCGACTACTCCGCCGTCAGTGGGTCATTCGCCGCGAAGTTGAAGAAAGTTAAGACTGCTTGGGAAGGCCTGAAATCCGCACCGCTGGAGGTCATTTGATAACGCCGGCTGGAGTCTGCACAGCAAGAGTCACCATCACTGGCCGAAGTTATCCTGCGAGCTTCCTTATCCTGTAGCACTGTTCCAGGGACGTGATACTTGGGATAGACTTCCTAAGTGAACACGGTGCCGTAATAGACCTGTGATCTGAGTCCATAACGCTATCCTCAGAAGAAGCTCTGTTACCCTCCACGACGCCAAGAAACCACGCCTTAAGTGTGCTTGACCAGCAGGTCACCATACCACCTCTCTCTAGCGTCATTATTTCCGTCTGCACCGAAAGAGAGAGATAGAGAGTAACGAAGAGGAAAGACAGGGAGGTTAACCAAGCTCTGGCTCGGTTGGTTATCTTACACTTGGGGTGTGGGAGAGGGGGAAAATAGAAAGGAAAATGTAGAGAAGAAAGAAGAAGAGTACCGAGAGCCGCCGACTTGGAAGGCGTCATCGAGGGTAACAATCACCTGTCGGTCAATCAAGACGTTTGCGTCGCAAGAGGAATAGCCGAGCTTCGTGGAGGAGAAACAACGGTGATGCTCACGAATTTCGGCTATGAATACAAGCACGTGAACTAGGGTATGACAGTCGCCTTCATTGAAGAAATTGTGGGAGCCAGCAATGCCTTCACCCTCACAGATTTAACCGAAGCTTCCGCAAAAACGTCAGGACCGGATCCTGCTTTCACGTCAACCCAAGTCTTCCCCAGCGCAAGCAAGAACACATCAAATCCCTGCTCCAACGATACAAGGACTGCTTCTAGTCGTCATCAGGAATTCGACAAATTCCGATGGCGAAAGACCGAATTATAACGGAGGAAAGTGCGAGGCCCCTCCGTCAGAGCCCCTACAGAGTTTCGACTTGAGAGCGCGACGCGATAAAGAAACAAGTCGACGAGATGCTACGCGACAACATCATCCAGCCGTCCAAGAGTCAGTGGGCATCACCCGTGGTGTTAGTGAAGAAGAAGGACGAGACACTGCGCTACTGCGTTGATGATCGGCGCCTGAACAAAATCACGAAGAAGGACGTGTACCCCCTCCCACGGATAGACGACACCTTGGATCGACTTCATAAAGCGACGTACTTTTCGTCGATGGACCTCAAGACCGGCTATTGGCAGATCGAAGTAGACGAAAGAGACCGAGAAAAGACCGCTTTTATAACACCCGACGGCCTCTTTGAGTTCAAGGTCATGCCTTTCGGTCTTTGCTCGGCACCTGTGACGTTCCAGCGCGTCATGGACACCGTGCTGGCCGGACTGAAGTGGCAGACGTGCCTTGTGTATTTGGACGTCGTCGTCGTGTTTTCCTCGACATTCGACGAGCATCTCTGGCGGCTTGAGCCAGTACTTCAAGTAATAAAGACCTCTGCACTGACCCTGAAGCCAGAAAAGTGCGGATTCGCGTACGACTAGCTCTTGTTTCTGGGTCATGTGATTAGCAAGTCTGGAGTGCGCCCAGACCCGCGGAAAACAGCTGCCATCGCCGACTTCGCGCCACCCAACGACAAGAAGGCCGTGTGCCGGTTTCGGCTTATGCGCCTATTACAGACGCTTCGCCAAAAACTTTTCACGCATCGCCGAACCAGTGACGCGTCTCACGACGACTAACGTCGAATTCAGGTAGGAAACGGCGCAAGTGCAAGCATTTCAAGAAGTGAAACGACGCTTGCCGACACCACCCATACTTGCGCATTTCGATGATTGCGCCGATACAGAAATACACACGGACGCAAGCAGCGTAGGACTCGGTGCTGTCCTTGTGCAAAAGACTGACGGGCTTGAAAGGGTTATCAGTTATGCTAGCCGGTCACTGTCCAAGGCAGAAGCCAACTATTCCACAAGAGAAAAGGAATGCCTTGGCATCATCCGGGCTACGCCAATGTTTCGCCCCTACCTCCATGGCAGGCACTTCAAAGTTGTCAGTGACCATCACGCCTTATGTTGGCTACCTAACTTGAAGAACCCTTCAGGTCGTCTCGCACAATGAAGTCTGAGGCTTCAAAAATTTGACATTACCGTCGTGTAGAAGTCCGGACGAAAACACTCTGACGCCGACTGCCTGTCTCGTGCCCCCGTCGACGCGCCGCCGCAAGACGATGACGATGACTGCTTCCTCGGAACTATAAGTGCCGACGACTTCGACGAAAGGCAACGAGCCGACGCGGAACTGGGGGGCCTTATGGAGTACCTCGAGTGCAAGACCGCCGTTGTTACGAAGGTGTTCACGCAAGGACTGCCGTCGTTTTTCTTACGGAACGGCGTTCTCCTGAAGAACTTCTCGCCACTTCGAACCGACTCCCTTCTTGTCGTGCCCTCGTCATTGCGACCAGAAGTCCTCCCGGCCCTACAGGACGACCCGAAGGCTGGACACCTCGGTGTTTCCCGCACGCTCGCCAGAATACAGGAAAAATACTACTTTCCACGCCTTGCTGCCGACTTCTGCCACTACTTTAAGACTTGCCGAGATTGCCAGCGACAGAAGACACCGCCGACTAGGCCAGCGGGACTTCTGCAGCCAATCGAACCACCTCCCCGGCCATTCCAGCAAACCGGGATAGACCTACTGGGGCCATTCCCGACGTCGACTTCCGTCAACAAGTGGACCCGTTACGCCGAGACAAAGGCCTTGCCCGAAGGCAGTGCCGCCGAAGTAGCCAAGTTCTTCGTGGAAACATGATCTTGCGTCATGGCTCCCCACAGGTCCTCATGACAGACGGAGGTACCGCCTTTACTGCGGACCTAACTTAGGCGATCTTCAAATACAGCGAGACGAGCCACCGCCTACCACCCGCAGACCAACGGCCTCACCGAGCGTCTAAAGACCAAGGCCGACATGCTAGCCATGTACGTCGACGTTGAGCACCAGACGTGGGACGCCGTTCTTCCGTACGTGACCTTCGCTTACAACACGGCCGTCCAAGAAACGACGCAGATGACGCCGTACAAGTTGGTGTACACAAGGAGCCCGGCGAAGACGCTCGACGCCATGCTACCCAACGTCAAACATGATGAGTGGTTTTCAGCGCAAACGACGAAACACAGAGAACAAGGAGGAACACGAACACCCAACGTCACCGACGAAGAACATCTCGACGCCGGCGCTTACTCACAACGTGCCGAAGAAGCTCGACAGTTCGCCCGCCTGCGCATCAAGACCCAGCAGCACACCGACAGCCGTCGCTACAATCTTCGACAACGCTTCGTGGAGTACCAGCCCGGCGACCGTGTCTGGGTTTGGACGCCAATACGACGACGCGGACTGAGCGAGAAGCTTCTTCGACAATACTTCGGACCGTACAGGGTACTTCGACCTCTCGGCGCACTTGACTACGAGGTTGTCCCCGACGGCATTACGAACTCTTAGAGGCGGCGAGTTCGACCCGAGGTCGTGCATGTGGTGCGCCCTAAACCGTACTATGCTCGTTAACGCACTTGAGGACTCTAATGTTTGCTTGCTTTATTAGTTTTCTTTAGTATTGCGTGTATTCATGTTCTGTTTTTAAGCATCGGGACGATGCTTTTTCAAAGGGGGGCATTGCCGAGCGTCTTATTTTTCATGAGTTGAAGCTTCACCCACAAAGACTGTGGGCGACGCGCTGCGCAGGCCGCGCCGCGATGTGTAAAAAGCTTCGCGATTGTTTTAATAGTAGTACTACAACTTTATTCATAAGGGTTGGGATAAGGGATCATGAGCTCGATGGGTGGGGCCCCAAGTCAAGGGCTCCACTGGCTACTGCTGCCTGCCTGACGTGACCCAGAAGCGCAAGCTGTACCTCCGGGTCAGAGCTGGCGAGCTGGGCCTCCCATTGCTCGAAAGTATTAGATAGGTTGTACTGGCCTAAAAAGGCATCTAAAGTTGGTGGTCAGTTTAGGCATCCCCACGAGATGTGATACAGAGATGGCGAGGCGCCACACCACGGACAGGCGTGCCCATACAGCGTTGGGAAAATTTTGTTCAATCTTTGTAGATTGGGAAAGACCCCCATTTGAATCCTTCGGAGGTCAATCGCGTCCTCCCCTTCTAATGGTTTGTGGGGGGTGCTGTATTTTTGTCGAGTGCCTCGCTGGTGAGCCAGAATTTCACGAGGGCCATTCTGGATGGGTCGTTTTCCTCCTCGTTAGTATCCTCCTGAAGTGCTTGAGGGGATTGAAAGTGCGGTCGAGGCTCTGCTCGGTTCGTGAGCCCTCGAGCAAGAGCGTCCGCACTCTCGTTTCCCTCCAGGCCTGTGTGTCCCGGACACCAGATCAGCCTGTAGTTGTTTTTCAATCTCCCGCCTAGCTTTATCGGGAGGCGGCCTTTTAAAAATAAACGGCACGCTTCCTGTGAGTCGGAGATGATAATGGTCTGTGGTTCCTCCCTTCGTTCTTGCTCTTTTATCGCAAGGACAATTGCAAAGCATTCCGCCTTGGCGATCGAGGACGTGTACAGGGATGCACATGTCATCATTCTGTTGTCGCTGCTAAGTACTGTTGCAACGGACCGTTTAAAGTTATATGCGGAAGCGTCCACATACAAAACATTTGTTTTGTTTTTTAATGTTTTACGGAGCCATCGCACCCTCTCCTCTCTGCGCTTTTTATTTGTATTTACGTCCATGTTCTTGGGCAGGGGAGCGATCGAGATCTTGCCGCGGACGGGTTCCGGGATGTCTACAAGAACCTCGTCCAGGTTCTGGGGGTACGGTGGGAAGCCCACCCTAGCGAGTATCTCTCTCCCGGCTTTCGTCTGACTTAGACGATTTCTCTGCGCGGTCAGTACCGCTGCCTTTAGCTCAGGATATGTGTTATATAACACATATGTGTTATATAACACATAACTGACTGGATTCCAAGAGATGGCAAACACGTGAGGGGACGACAGAAAATTAGGTGGGTAGATGAGATTAAGAAGTTTGTAGGTATAACGTGGCAGCAGAAAGCACGGGACCGGGTTGATTGGCGGAACATGGGAGAGGCCTTTGCCCTGCAGTGGGCGTACACAGGCTGATGATGATGACATTCATTTCACATAGCACGGCATCGTGATCGCTAATCCCGGGCACGACGTAAGTAGCAGTTACAAAACTAGGTTGGTTTGTAAAAAATAAATCAAGGATTTTATTTCCACGTGTGGGCTGTAGTACCATTTGGTGTAGCGCATGCAGATTGGCGATATTAATCATCTCTTGAGCAGATGCCCCAGATGGCGATATCGTGGTTGAGTGCTCATGCCAATGAAGGTTGGGCAATGAAAATCCCCCCCGGTAATCATGTAGTCCGAATGCACGTCATCAATGGCACTTGCAAGCAGTGACATCACATCTGTGGGAGAATCAGGTGCACGATAACAACTACACACCGGTAATAGTTTCTTATTTGCCAGGTCGAGTTGACACCAGACAGCTGACCAATAATCCCTCTTAGTTCTCATTAATATTGTGTATAACAAAGAAAAACGAGCCCTTAAAATTTCCACTTTCCTTCATTCATAGCGAGGGTCTCGTTCTGGCAGACTTGATGCTTTCAGGTAGTATGCGAGGGATTATTGGTCAGCTGCCAACTCGTAATAAGTTCACGTACTACGTGACGCCGAATGGCAGAAAAAGAGTGTTCCACACTCGCCGTTATGGCTACTGGCGGCGCTGACTGACACTCCACGTTTGAAAATGCATATATATACCTTATAAAGTGGACGGGGGGATGGTCGCCGCGGTAGCTCAGTTGGTAGAGCATCGGACGCGTTATTCGAAGGTCGCAGGCTCGGTCCCTGCCTGGGGCAAGCTAGCTTTTCGTCCACTTTTCTTTCTTCACATTTACATTACATTTACTACTAATAACATCCCCTATACTTTCCTTGGCATTATTGTCTGTTAGTTCTCATTAATGTTGTGTATAACAAAGAAAAACGAGCCCTTAAAATTTCCACTTTCCTTCATTCACTGCGCTGCGAGACGCGCAGACGTTCCACTGCGAAAAACAATTCCCGCGTCCCTCTCCAGCGCCTGCTAAATCCCCCTGCGTACGCGCAGTGACGTAATCTTGCCCATGGGCAACATTACATTGCACCGGCTTCGCCGATTGGTCCTCTGCACTATCAAACGGCGCCTTGGCCTTGCGGTGATGCAGTTGCGGCCGCCCATTTACCGCGCTTCTTCACCGAGCCACTAGGGTGACCCTAACGCCGCTCTGAGTCGAGCGACACGTGAAGGCTTGATAGGTCTTTGGCTGATGACGCATTCACGGACGTCGTGTTGCCTGAAGTTGGCGTAGTCCCGACTGCGGGCTACGCCCAGGGCTTAAAGTCTCCCTTCATTGGAGGGGGGGCCCTCATAAAGCGGCAATATATATATATATCTATATATATATATATATATATATATATATATATATATATATATATATATATATATATATATATATATATATATATATATATATATATATATATGGGTCATTCCACGCCAAGTGTCCCAGACGTGGCGCTCGCACATAGCAGATTTTGCTGATAAAATTTGTGCCTTTTTCCTGTGCCACATTGAGTATTGTGGCAAAACATTGTTGCTCGAAAAAAATTTTGACGACCATGGCGCCCCCTTGAATTTCGCTTGTATTTGTTAAACCGTGGCTCATTGAAAAATGTGTATAAAATCCATTTTTTATGTGTTGAGCTTCCAAACCACGCTTGCGCCATCGTAGAGGTTCTGTTTATTTGTCCTATTCTTTAATTCCGAAAATTTTGTGTTTCACTACCAGCTACGTATCTTCAAAAACTACAAAAGTGGTCAAAGTTCGTGATTTTTCCTTGGCCTATCTGGAACTCTCCCTAACCAATATAAATAATGGTTTGATTTTTTGAAAAGTGTATTTTAGTACAAATATGTTTAGGGGTAAAATAGACTCAAATCTTCCCGAACAAATTTGCGAAATTAGAGAAAATGTGCGATTTGTCGCATGTTTGACCGTATTTTTCATACTGATGAGTTTCAAGTAAAAATCCTCGTCATGCGGCGTTTGATAGTGCACTACATCGTTAAGCAATGAAGAAAGTCTAATTATATCATTTTTTGTTTTAAGGAAGAAAATAATTGTTGAATTCGGCCCTCCGAACGCGTCCTGCATTTCTTTTTGTTGGTGCTTCGCCGCAAAGCACGTGGTCGCCCTTGCAGCTAACACTCGTCACAGGCAGAGGCAAGATGCGAGATGTATGTCAGTGACTCTTGAGTGGTCGAAAGTCTTGTCGCGTTGATGTCAGGGCGACGAGTAATGAATTCGCGTTACAATGGGAGCCTGCTTTGCGGGCCCAATGGACGCCCGATAACAGCCTATGGCGCCGTTGGTACAATGTGCTAGAGGGCCGTCTGCACAATTAGCATACCCATACTGAATGAAATAATGCACATTGTATACACTTGTTTGTCTTCGTATACGTGTTGTGCAGACGGCCCTCCAGCACATTGTGGAAACGACGCCATAGCCTGCTCTCGGGCGTCCATACTTACATTGGGCCCGCCAAGCAAGCTCTCATTGTAACGCGAATTCATCACTCGTCGCCCTCACATCAACGCGACAAGACTTTCGACCACTCAAGAGTCATTGACATACATCTCGCATCTTGCCTCTGCCTGTGACGAGTGCCAGCTGCAAGGGCGACCACGTGCTTTGCGGCGAAGCACCAACAAAAAGAAATGGAGGACGCGTTCGGAGGGTCAAATTCAAAAATAATTTTCTTCCTTAAAACAAAAAATGAATTTATTAGACTTTCTTCATTGCTTAACGATGTAGTCTATTATCAAACGCCGCATGACGAGGATTTTTACTTGGACCGCATCAGTATGAAAAATACGGTCAAACATGCGACAAATCGCACATTTTCTCTAATTTCACAATTTTTTTCGGGAAGATTTGAAGTCTATTTTACCCTTAAACATTTTTGTACTAAAATACACTTTCCTGAAAATCATACTATTATTTATATTGGTTAGGGAGAGTTCCAGGTAGGTCAAGGAAAAATCACGAACTTTGAACATTTTTGTAGTTTTTGAACATACGTAGCTGGTAGTGAAACACAAAATTTTCGGAATTAAAGAATAGGACAACTAAACAGAACCTCTGCGATGGCGCAAGCGTAGTTTTGAAGCTCAACACGCAAAAAATGAATTTTATACACGTTTTTCTATAAGGCACGGTTTAACAAATACAAGCGAAATTCGAGGGGGCGCCATGATCGTCAAAATTTTTTTCGAGCAACAATGTTTTGCCACAATACTCAATGTGGCACAGGAAAAAGGCACACATTGTATCAGCAAAATCTGCGATGTGCGAGCGCCACGTCTGGGACACTTACGTGGAATGACCCATATATATATATATATATATATATATATATATATATATATATATATATATATATTGTAATGCAGAGAAACAAGAGACATAGACACAACGCCTGTTCAATAGGCCGGCTGTTCTATTCTGACTCCTCTTTTCTCTTCTTCGCACAAGCCGATCGCGCGCTAGTGCTCTGTGCCGTTCTTCATCATTACACTCGGCCACGCTGCAAGTATGGCATCCTGTCAACATTGTCTTGTCTGTAACCGTCCTGGACACTTCACCGGCATCTGCAGCACTAATGTCTGGTGGTCTGCATTGGCTGCACCTCAGTGGTCGGTCTTTACAACGCTGCAGCCTGTCAGGACGTTCTTTCAAAGACAACTCAGGAGGGCGGCATTGGCTGTGCCGTAGTGGTCGCTGCACGCTCAGCTGACAATTTTGTTGCAGCAGTTTGGGGCGCTGGTCTCCATCCCCGTTTGCGCGCTGGGCAGGCAAATACTTGCACAGCGGAGAATGCGTACAAGCTTGGACAAGCTGTGGAGCGTGGTCGTGGTTCGGCGTTGCAGCGTCTGCGTTGGTGTTTCTGCAATCGTTAGTTCCGCGGTAACAAGGACCAAAGGTGGTCTCTGATGCCTCCGAACCGCGTCCGTACACGTGAACGCTCCCGTAGCTTCGTTCCACGTCGGAATTCTTGAAGTTTTTCGAAGGCATCTCACTACTTTGTTCGAGCTGGTCGCCGTCCGACCGGTCAGTGGCGGATCCCACGACGGCGAGAGCCACTTCGTCCTGATCCGCGGGTGTACCAGGTGTCAAAGTAGAGCACTTGCCGTCGTCAGCAGACTCGCACGTGGGGCTGCCGGAATGGTCGATACTGGCTCCGTCGGCCTGGATCGCAAGGCTTCCGGAATGGCCGATGCCGGCTACGTCTGCTCGTGTCGCATCGATAGTCTCCGTATTGGCTTTCTTGAGCGAAGCGTTCGCACCCTCGGCCAGTGAATGCCGTGAAGCCAGCAGATGTTTGTCGGCCTGGTCACAAAAGGTGCTTCTGGTGTCAGCAGACACTTCGGGTTGTGGTCTGTCGACTTGGGAGCATTGGGATGATGCGTTACTTGGAGTCAAGCGGCTGAGGTTGACTCCAGAAGAATCTACGGTGAGGCGAACTTCGCCAGAGAGCAGGTAGTCAGCCCCTAGGATCAGATCAGCGGGCAGGTCCCCGAAGACGGGAACGCCGGCAAGGAACTTGCTCCCGGCTTCGGTTTGGAGGTGCAGGTCTAGCGCCCCGACAGGAAATGCGCAACCACCGATGCCACGCAGGGGTGCCTCAGGCCATGGTTCGAGGTTCTCTGGGGCATGGCGTCGGTGCAGCGCCGTGCGTGGAGCGCCAGTTTGCACAAGAGCCGTAAGCTCGCCGATTCCGAGCACGTGGACCTGCACGGTTAGAAGTGGCCGCGTTTGGTGGTATGTGGCTTGATATCTTGGAGCTGGTGGTGTAACGTCAATCCGGCCGAAACCAGCAATCAGCCTGCCACTCCATTCGGTCCAGGAACGTTGCTTGACACCTTCGTACTTGTGCCATGCCTTGGCACCACCGCGAAGGCGGTCTATAGCCACCAGCCATTTTTGGTTGTCGTGCCAGGCATGGCGAGAGCCGAAAGAATTGATGGCCTCAATCCACAGGGCAGCGTCGTCCTGGAAGCCTCGGAACTCCGGCACTGCCCAAACAGCCGATGATGAAGCGGTAGATGCAAACACGGAGTTGGTCGACGCCAGGACGTCGAGCTGCTTAGACAGTTGCGTGAAGGCATGCCAGACCTCCGCGACTCTGTCGGGTGAGGCGCCCGATGAGCAGGAAATCACGTCCGCGGAGTATGCGGCGGTCGCCGTACTCACGCCGGCGAGATCCACGGCCAAGGAAGCGTGGACGGCGTCTCTTGGCGGCTCAGATATTGGTAGACTCTTTGCTACTCGATCCACACCTTTGGAAGCGTGAGCTGCGTTCTCAGAAAAGATCCCGGGCGCCGTGAGGTCGTGAACCGGTATCGCGGCGTCTGTAAACTGAAGTAAAGCCGCCGAGGAGGCCTGGACGCCGTCCCCAGGCGATGCTGTCAGCGCCGGCAGGTTGACAGGTACCGAGGAGGCATGGACGCCGTCCCGGAACAGCGCTTGGTGCGGCGGCAGGTAGGCCGGTTCCATGGCCGAGGAAGCGCGGACGGCTTTCCTTGGATGGCGACTCTGGAACACCGATGACGCACGAGCACAGGCGGTGTGGGCCTTAAGGCATCGTTTTCGACGACTGCGCCATTGTAATGCAGAGAAACAAGAGACATAGACACAACGCCTGTTCAATAGGCCGGCTGTTCTATTCTTGTTCTTGTTCTTGTTCACCTGCAACTTTGGCTCACACCCACTGTGGGGGATTGGCCAAGACTTGAGTGGTTTTATAAATGTTATAATTCTTTAGAGGGGAGGTTACAGAATAGAAAAATTATAAATTTGATAGGAAATTTTGACACTTGATCAAATATGAAAAAAAATAAAATAAAGAAATAACAATAATAAAATAAAATAAATCAATGCCCGAATTTTTAAAATATATACGTGTGTTGACACGGAAGAATAATAATATGGATTATCTAGTTAACCGATTGGTTTCATTGAGGTAATCCCTCACAGCCACGCAAACCTTCGCATTGGAGAACCCAGAAATAGAGGCTCCAAAAGACAAAAGCACAGGCACAGATAAATTCATTCCAATAGCCCGTAAAGGTCTTTCCAAATGGGTTTTTCGCGCTGTAGTATATCGCCTGCAGGTCAGAAAGAAATGATCAATTGTTTCCAGCTCACCACAGAATGCGCACAGTGGAGAAGGTGCCTGAGCAGACCTGTGTTGGTAGAAATTTAGCCTCGGTACACGACATCGCAGCCTCGTAATTGACACTTCCAGTTTACGGGTTTGACAAAATGACCTCCGCCAGGGATATAATAAGTGCCGATATTCTGTGGAACTTGTGAGTGCTGTGTCTGCAAAAACTTCCATAATGCTACGCCTGCGAAATCGCGCAGCCGTCACATAAGCGGATGGTGGAAAAGAAGGCAAAATCGGTCCATTAATCGACGACTTCGCTAAGGAATCGGCAATTTCATTTAGGAGCAACCCTTTATGACCAGGAACCCAAACTAAGCGAACTTTTCTCAAATGCACGGGTACCAGCGCACGAAACGCCTTTATTACGTGGGAGTCAACCCCAGCAGAAAGTGCAGCACAGAGGGATAGAGAATCTGTGATTATAACGGCAGATGTAATTGTCGAGTGTAACTTGCGCAATGCGAGCACTACTGCCAGAAATTCAGCCACAAAAACGGGTATGAAATCGGGTAGTCGAAGGGAATAAGACCAGTCCAAATTCGGGCTAAATATACCAACACCTGACTTTTCGTCACACTGTGATGCATCTGTAGCAATAATAATGTTAGTGCTAATGCTCTGCAGGTGTTCTTGTAATAAACCGTCTAAAGTATGATGGGGGAGTAATTTTGCATTATTAGGAAAAATATCATCAAATTGAATATCCACCGGGTACAAATTATCACGAGGCGGGGTTATATCGCAGATACGTACGTTCAAAGGGTCCAGTAAACGTTGTACAAATATAATTTGGGGTGTGTGAAATCGCGGCCATCTAGCCCCGAAAAATAATTCCGGATTGGAAATAAAAGCTGTTTCTGATTGCCGTAGTGGTGACTCGTAAATTCTTAAGAATGTCTGAACAGTCAGAAGGCGAAACCGGCACGAAAGAGAAGGAACCCTCGATTCTAGATACAGAACGCTGTTAGAAACAGTTTTAGGAAGGCCGAGGCATAAGCGCAGCGCTTCCCTTTCCAAAAGAATTAAAGGCCGTATCTTATAGGCTGGGGCACCAGAGAATAGTACGCAGCCAAATTCCAAGATAGGGCGAACGTACATGCGATAGATCATTAATAGTGTGTCTCTTCTCAAACCTGTGCGGTAGTTGCTTAGTGCCTCCTCTTTTCTCTTCTTCGCACAAGCCGATCGCGCGCTAGTGCTCTGTGCCGTTCTTCATCATTACAATATATATATATATATATATATATATATATATATATATATATATATATATATATATATATATATATATATATATATATATAATCTCGAAGAAAACATCGCTGGTACCGAAGAATAAACGCAGGATTTCTAGATATATCGGTCAAGATGCACTTTCGCGGTAGTATTATGAAATTTTGGGCAAAAATGTGATAGTATTAAACCTATGAAAATGCATTATTTCCAACATATGTTGGCCGGGAATAAAAACAAAAACGTATTAGGCTGAGACACATATTATGCAGAATCGTATCATATGCTGTAGATTAAGCGTTAAGAGAGGTGTTAGCTATAATCACAGTGCAGTGAATTCAACTGTCTCTAGAACTGAACAAATGCTTATGAATGCTATACAAATACATATATTATTCCGAATGTATTCCGGGCATTTATTCAACGTGTCAATCAATTCACGCATTAAAATAATTTATTTTGGGAGCGATTTTTCAAAAATAACTCGGGATGTGACGGCTTCAACATATGAGAGCTCAAAGTGAGTAACATTAGTTGACTCACTGGATTCAGAACCGCAGGCACGTCAATGCTACATTTTATTTTCACTACCACTTGCCTAATAAAGTAAGCGAAATACATGCGTCTTTGCAATTACAGCAGACTTGTCATGCACAATAAAAGAATGAAAACTGAGTGGCAAAGTAAACAGACCAAGGTGAACCATTACATGATTCACGAGCAGGTAGCTTCACACTCAGGTGCCTCATGAAACAGTATGCTGTGCCAAGACGCTCTGTCGAACAGAGTGGTGACGCATGGTTTCAAGAGGCGTTGCCCATGGTGTTCAGTGTATTAGTGAATTGCATTCAGCAGTATGACGACACCTGTTTTCTTCTGTTTCGCTGACATCCCGTCAACGAAACATTCGCGATTAAATCATTATTCGGACAATTGCAGAGTATAATCTCCCCGCACAAAGCAGTACTGCCGAAAAATTCAACTCCAACATTTGTCAAATGGGTGCCGCAGTGCCTTCGTCGGACTGTCGAGGGGGGGCCGCGCCCCTTCTTGAAAAATGTAGAGAGGACCGGGCCCCGCCTGACTTTAAGCCCTGGCTACGCCTACCCCTCTTGGCTACCGAGAAGGAGAGGCGTGCGCAGGGTTACCCATGAGGGGGGGAGGGTCGAACCCCCTCCCTCTTAGATGACTAGGGGGGTGAATGTATGGGGCAGATATTGCGCCCCCTTTTGAGGTGACTAGCGGGGCGCCCCCCCCCCCCCCCCCCCTGCCACCTCCCTTGCGCACGCCTATGCCAAGAAGGGTGGGAAGGCCGTGCGAGAAAACGAATCCAGCCCGTAGCGGGTTGTTCTGTAGCCTGCGACTTCCTTATTACAGCACTGATTCGCAAAATTCTTGCGGCAGCACGTTAATATCGGATGCGTGAGCAGTTTTCGCTTCATCACACATTTTGGACCGCGGTTTTAACTGGCCCTTTAAGGCTCATAGACGTTTTCCTGCCCGTTTGACAGATGTAAGTTGCGTCGCGATCCCCGCATTCTACGAGGGTGGTCCGATAAGTACTTAGCCTCACCGCGAGAGCGCGACTCTATCGCATGAGACATATACTGACGTTAAGTACGCTCTCTTAGAGGGACGCATGCGAAGGTCCAGTCGATTTAGGCTCGCGGTTTTGTTTTGGCCGCTTGAGGAAGTAGGTGATGTTCGTGTGTCCGTTAAAAATGGAAATAGAGCATAATCGGTCGGTGATTCGATTCTTGTTTTTGGAAGGGAAATCGCGCAGCGAAATCAAAGAGCGACTGGATGCCGTCTACGGTGAGCCTTCTCCTTCGATGGCAACCATCAAAAATTGGTTCAACGAGTTTAAACGTGGTCGCACATCGGTTTTTGATGAGCCTCGCCCAGGGGCCCCGCAGACGGCTACCACGGCCGATAACGTGGCAAAAATCCACGACCTCGTATTGGCAGACCGCCGACTGAAGGTGTGCGAGATAGCTGAGTCAGTAGGCATCTCAAAAGACGGCGTGGGTCATATCCTGCATGAACTTTTGGGCATGAGAAAGCTGTCGGCGCGATGGGTGCCGCGTTTGCTCACTCCGGACAACAAGCGCATCCGTGAGACCACTTCACAGCAGTGTTTGAAGCTGTTTAAGCGTACTCCGAAGGAGTTCCTGCGTCGTTTTGTGGCCGTCGACGAAACATGGATCAACTGGTACACACCAGAGACCAAAGAACAGTCGAAACAGTGGACTGCACCCGGAGAACCTGCTCCGAAGAAGGCGAAGACTGTCGCATCGGTCGGAAAGGTGATGGCCACCATTTTCTGGGATTCTCAAGGTGGGATACTCGTCGACTACCTTGACAAGGACGAAACGGTGACAGGACCCTACTACGCCGAATTACTGGGCCGATTTGACGCCGAACTGCGAAAAAAAACGGCCACATTTGGTGAAGAAAAAGGTGCTCATCCACCATGACAACGCGCCAGCTCACACCTGCGCCGTCGCCACGGTCAAGTTGTCGAACTGGACTACGAAGTGGTGCGTCATCCAGCGTATTCTCCAGATTTGGCCCCGAGTGATTTCTTCTTGTTTCCCAACTTGAAAAAGTCACTCGCCGGACAAAAATTTGAGTCGAATAAAGAAGTTAGCACCGCCACAAAAGCCTACTTTGAAGCTCAGGAGAAAACGTATTTTGCTGACGGGATCAAGAAGTTGGAGGATCGCTGGGTCAAGTGTATAGAGTTGAAAGGGGACTATGTTGAGAAATAAACCGACACCATTCCAAAATTTCCGTTTTTCTTTCGAAGGCTAAGTACTTATCGGACCGCCCTCGTACTTCGTAGATGGGCCCCCTCCGATCGTTGGCGAACACATGTCCGAAGGTGTAGCGGGGCTCAAAACGGTTTGTATGTACCGTCCGGCTAGACAATAGTTTCTTCGGGTTAGCACGCCTCAGAATGGGAGTGCAGCCCGTTAATCAGCGCGTCGCTGCGTCGCAAAATTGCACTCCGTGGTACTATCGTTGTAATGTATTTCTGAGGGACATGCGCTGCACAGCCAGGTACGAGGCCGCAAAAGGTAGCCGCGATGAGCGCGCTCGCCATCAAAACGCCGTGGCGTGGCTTATGGGGTGGGTTATGTGGCCCTGGATGCATGGGTGTGGCGAAAACAGTCAGCCCAAGTCAGCAATCTTGGCACCGAAGTGTCTTTTCGACTGTGAAAATTAATTCTAGAAAAAAAACCGAGGGTGACTTCCGGCGCAGGTGGCTATTTTGGTCGGCGATACATGACAGTAGAAAAAATTTCGGAGGGAGAGGGGGGGGGCTGAAGTTCCATAAGACACCCCCCCCCCTCCCCTCCTGGCTACACCCCTGATTGACAGCGCATGATAGACGTGTGTCGCTTGCGCAATGCTGTAGATGAGGTAGAGCACACTTTCTGACTCACCGTAATAGAAAGTCGAGCATAAATATTCCTAAATATTTATACCGAAAGATCACCATCATGCAAGAAATGTAACCGCATTTACCGTGACGTTCGCGAAAGCACAATGTGCCAATGGTTCATTGATTGTCCAGCTCACCTCCAATAATTGCGTATTTGCAGCATTCTTCCTGCCGTGGAAGTTGTCACCTACAGCTTCAGGTATGTGTCGTACTCTTTATAGCGAATGATATAAAACGCGTAACCACTAGACAAATACCATAGGTCAACACGGAAAAGCGCTTCTCCGTGTTGTTCTCTCGTGTTTGTCTTGTAGCTGCGAGTTTTTATATCCTTCAATATCATGAACCACCTTGTCCAACAACCATTTTTATTGCACGCTATTTGTGCAGAGCCGAAAAGGAGTTAATATTATGGTCGTTATACATGGAATATTCGGTAGATTGTTAAAAGCCTGGCCGAAAAATGTTCCTCTTGATTATAGAGCATTGTTCGCATTTTCGGAGCCACCATATAGGCATAGAACACCCCATGTCTTTATGGTGCCTTTTTGCTGTCGTGAAATGGCCAAGGATAGTTTTTTCACAGGTTATGAGTTAGTCGAATCTCCTGACAACTAAGTAGCACCGAGACCACACATTAGTTCTTGTATCCGACATTCGTTGTGCTAGCGGAGGTAGAAAGTGACTCTAACAAATCGGGAATCTGGTTCGCGCTAAAATGCTACATACAAAAAAAAAGCGCATTATCCTAGGCTTTAAAGCCACTGTAAACGAGGTAATCTACCTGCTCCTTGTGGCATTTCAAACTAAATGTACCGGCGATGACACTGAAGTTACAACAAAGTTCTTTTGACAAAACATGCGTGCGTTCATGTTTATTTGAAGAAGGACATGATCTTCGCGTGGGAGTTAATCGCTGTGCAGAATGAACTGTTCGGCAGTGTCCATGCACGAGGGGGCTTTTACAGTTCAGCAGTTTCTGTCTTCGGGCGTTTCCAAAGTAGCTTGGAAAATTTGCACAACATGGTAACCACATTATAAACCAAACTTTTTATGTCATAACTACCTCAAGCGATTGTGGTTGCGAATTGTCTTTCGATGTTTCTTTAGCTTTCAAATGCGACGCATTTCTTAGCGAAACTTTGAGCGCCTGTATCTATCTATCTATCTATCTATCTATCTATCTATCTATCTATCTATCTATCTATCTATCTATCTATCTATCTATCTATCTATCTATCTATCTATCTATCTATCTATCTATCTATCTATCTATCTATCTATCTATCTATCTATCTATCTATCTATCTATCTATCTATCTATCTATCTATCTATCTATCTATCTATCTATCTATCTAGCCGCCTACGTCTGGGTGCTCTCACGATCGCCTGCTTAATTCGGTGTAGACCAAAATTGTCATGGCAGGGTAAGAGGAGTTGACGAATATTACTGTTGGGTCATGACATGAATAACGTGAAAGGGACACTAAAGAGCAACACGAAGTTGATATGGGACGAAAGATGGGCATTCGAGAGTGCGTGCAGGTTTTTGTTCGGTGCAAAAAGATGACTTATTAGTGGAGAAATTCGTAATGAAAGACCAAATATCTCTTCCTCAATTTCACTTGCCTGAAATTTTGCGCTGGAACTGTGTCGTCATTGCGTTCATTGCTCTCAGCGAATCAGCGGGCGCCATGATACGTCACCGCCAGTGGCGTAGCCAGGAATTTTGTTCGGGGGGGGGGGGGGGGGGGGCTCAAGTTGAAGCGAGGCCTCCTCACTGAATTTTTCGAACGACTAAGTATATGAATAACATGTATTACCGGTGACAATCTGTATTAGATGCTGCAAATCATTTCTTGAATGCTGCGCACTGTTAAGAACGAGTAAGACATGTGTTTTTTCATAAAAATATTATGTTGACATGCCCGCAAAATCTTTCCAGGAATAACTGTCTTCAATCTTTTCAATTTTTTTTAATTTCTTTTGTGTACGAGGTACGGCAAATATCACGTAAACTTTTGAACAGATCAGTTTTAAACTGAAGAAGCGCCTGATAACGAAAAAATGAAGTCCACAAACTAACCAGGCCGAGATCAAATATTTTAATAGAGATTGTTTACGCAAATTGTTCATCTTTTTGCACAAATGATGCGGCCAGGAAAACACGAGCATGGGAAGGTACACCTCAAATACGGCCAAAACACAAGCACCGGAAACAGTGCGCAGTATGCTTACACAAAACATCGCTTGTGTCCGTGTCTCTTTGCGCTACCTGCCTTAACATGAGTTCCCACAAACTAGCCCAGTTATCCGTTCAATTGACTGCTGTACTGCTTCTATGTCGTCAATGACAGCGCTGATGTCGATACTCCTCGTCTGCAGCTTCTTGGACAGTGGAAAAGTAAGTGCTAACACGTGCTCCGCCACATGCAGGCTTACAAGGAACGCTGGTGACAAGAGTGCCAACATTAGACTGTTTCCCTGCACTGGACTTTCAACTTAATCTCCTCTAGTGCTGCGATCAACGGCTCAAAGAGCTCACAAATGAAAGCACTGCAATGTGCTTCTCGACCCAGCGCGTGCTGCCTTGTAGACTCCGGGCAGCTCAAACTTATCATTTTTCGCAAAACGTGCGAGCACCTAGAAGATTTACGGAAAAAGACTGACGTCGCCTTTAGAGTCCCAAAACAGTTTCGGATGTCTGTTATGGAGCATGCCGCACACGGAACTAGATTAAGGGAGTGACTGGCGCAGTGAGTGTAGAGTGCGGCTGAATATTTCTCACGAACAGCTTGAACACCACTCGTTCTGCCGGCCATCGAACTTGCACCATGGTAGCCTTGACCACGGAGATGCTGGATGTTAATTTCCATGTCTATAAGGAACCTTATGATGGTGTCGGCGAGGGCCCAGCCACTTTGGCCGTGAATTGGCACAAAGCCTATCAACACTTCTTCGATTTCGTTCGCATCCTTATTAAGGTACCTTGCACAAACAGTTAGCTGCTCGATATCAGCAATATTTATTTATTTTATTTATTTCAAAGTACCTTACAGGCCCCATGGGGGGCATTGAGTAAGGGGGGCAATACATCTATACATCTCAAACTGGAAAAAATACAAAAGAAACAGTTGGCTAAGGGGGGCAATAGATATATACACGTCAAACTGGAATAAAATACAAAATAAACAATTGACTAAGGGGGGAAATACATATATATACGTCAAATTAGAAAAGAAATACAAAAGAAACAATTGACTAAGGGGGGAAATACATATGTACACCTCCAAACTGGAAAAAAATACAAAAGAAACAATTCCAAAATGATAAGTCAAACAACAAGCACCAACATGTACAAAACAAAAAGCATCAACATGTACAAAAGTTGAACATGTACAATAGATTCACGCATGGTAACCGTGAACGAAACTGCATTTCCCGCGCATGCAGCGGTCACAAGGCAGAATCCTCGCGCACATGGATGTGGCAATCACAGAAGCGGACCAATACGGACCAATGAATTATGATACGGCATCTACTTGCTGAGGTTTGTGAAGTGGCTTGATAAGATGTGACGGAATGTATCAAAGTTTGTCTGGGATGCAATGTCGTCAGGCAAGCTGTTCCACAGACGGATAGCACGTGAAAGTGCGGACTGACTGAACGCGTTTGTTGAGCCGTATACACGGGAATAGCTAAGATGATTGTGTAGTCTACGTGAAGTAAGATATGGTTTTTGCAGACCAGTAACGGTGATTCGGGAGGAATGTGTAATTTTGTGAAATAATGACAGCAAGGCAATGTCGCGACGAATGTTCAAGAGCGGGAGTGAAAGTTCCTGTTTTATTTGTGATATACTGGAATGCGGACTGTAGTTATTGGCAATGAAGCGGCTTGCTCTATTCTGGATTCTTTCCAATGAATCAATTAAGAATTTTTGATGAGGAGACCAAATCGAACAGGCATATTCTAGTTGAGGGCGAACCAGTGTTAAGTAAATTTGCGAATGCTTGGTGGTGCAGCTTTCAAGTTACGTCTCAAGAAACCCAGTGATTTCGAGGCGCTGGCAGAGATTGCCCTAATGTGGTCGGACCAGGATAGATTAGGTGTCAGTATTACGCCCAAGTACCGATATTGTGTTGCAGTCGATAGAATGGAATCATTAATGCTGTAAGAGAATTCGGATATACTAGGTTTACGTGTGAACATTACTTTGCATTTTGAGACATTTAATGTCATGAGCCATGTTCTACACCAAACATTAATTACGTCGAGGTCGTTTTGGAGTGACAGGTGATCTTCAGTGTTCTTGATTGGACGGTATATAATGCAGTCGTCAGCGAACACCCTGATACAAGAAGAGACGTGCTGCGGAAGATCATTGATGAATATGAGGAAAAGCAATGGCGCGAGTAGCTGCCCTGTGGTACACCTGATGAAAGGTCAGATAGGGATGAAGAGAAATTGTTAACTGTTGTGTACTGCTGACGATTCGAAAGGAAATTGCGAAGCCATGATAATGTAGGGGAGTCTAATTCCAGGGCGGAAAGTTTCGATATCAGGCGACAGTGTCAAACCCTGTCAAACGCCTTCGAATAGTCGAGGAACACGCAATCAGTTTGATAATTATTGTCCATATTTGCATGAAGCTCTGTGGTAAGTTCAAACAACTGAGTCTCACACGAAAAGCCCTTTCGGAAACGATGCTGATTTTTGAAAAAGAAATGATTGGATTCCAGATGCCTGTAAATATGTGAGGCGATGATGTGCTCTAGAATTTTGCAAGAAATACACGTAAGCGAAATAGGACGGTAATTTTCGCATGAGGTTTTATTTCCACTTTTGAATATTGGAATTATTTTCGCCAACTTCCAACCAGACGGTATCATGCCTGTTTCGAGAGACTGCCGGAATATATGAAGTAGTATTTTGCTTGAGACCGTTACTGTATTATTTAGCACGTTTGAGTTGATTTCATCCACGCCGCATGAAGATGATAGCTTAAGATTATTTATGGCTGTAATTATACCCTCTAATTGAATGTCTATTGGTTCCATAAATTGATAATCGAACTCAGCTACGTTGGGTATGTTGGTACTATTCTCTTTCGTGAAGACAGAAGTGAAAAAGGAATTAAATGCTGTTGGACACTGGCTAGCTGGGAGAGGGACGTTGTTGCAGTCGTGCAATGAGATGTGTTGGTTTTCGCTGGTAGGGTTTATGACTTTCCAAAATTTAGCTGGGTTGATTTTCAGTAGTGTGGGTAGATCATTAGAATAATACTTCTCTTTAGCCTGACTTAAAGCTGCGCAATATGCTTTTATGTAGGTTTTATATCTAGGCCAAGAAGAAGAACTACCCGAGCACTTAGCATTATTGTAAAGCCGTTTTTTTCTTATTCCGCATTCTCAGAAGCTTTTTATTGAACCATGGATTTGATTTACCATTGCTAATTTTACCCATTTAAACATGCTTGTCAACTAACGTACACAAAACTTGCTTGAAAAGTAGCCAGTTCTCTTCGACTGATCTATTGTGGAAATACGGCAGGAGAGTGTTTTCGGAAAATAACCTTAATTGTGTGTTAATTTCCTGATAATCGCCTTAAATTATAGTCCCGAATTTGTTTTGTATGTACACCGGCTACGGAAAGGGGTATGTTTATATCTACTTGGAGTAAATTATGGTCACTGAAACCGTCCAAGTAAACTGTATTATGTATTGTTTCCGGAGCGGTCGTGAGGATAAGATCAAGAGTGTGCGGACCACGTGTAGGTTTCAGAACAGTTTGAAAGAGGTTGAAATCTAGAGTTAAGTTAAGAAATTCAGTTGACATGTGACAGGGCGATGACAGTGTGGCCCAATCAATGAGCGGAAAGTTGAAGTCGCCTAATAATTAAATTATATCGGCTTGGAAAATTTCAGAAGCATTATTTATACTGTCGCGTAGCAAATTAATGAAAGAAGAGTCCGAGTCCGGCGCACGATAGCAGCAGCCTACAGGGATTTTGGAGGAAGGGACTGAACAAGCTACCCAAACTATTTCAAGGTCAGAATTAGTGTTGCCCAAAAATGAAGTAATGGTTTCCCTTATGCCGACCAAAACACCGCCTCCTCTTTTACCAGTGCGATCACACCTGTAGATGTGATAACTGCTAGCTGAGGCGAATATCTCGTCGTCACTGATAGCAGCATTTAGGCAAGTTTCTGTGAGGGCAATGATATCAGATTTACTGTCATCCAGAAAAGCAGAGATCAAATCCTGCTTCGACGTAATGCTGCGTGTGTTAGCGATTGACAGCGATAATGAGGTATTAGCATGTTTCGGTCGTTGATTCTGTACGCGCGTGCAACGCTGTAGCTATCTGACAGATTCGATTACTGTGTTCGTCGCAGAGTCATAAGTGTATGTCTTTGAAGCGATGCGTAGCCTGTCCACAGAGAGCTTATACGCACTTTTCTGCGTGTTCGCGAATTCAATCAGCTTCCTTCGGGACAGCCGAGTTTTCAGTGAGAAATCTTCTCGAATGAAAATGCGGAACCTTTTAGTTTGTGTGCAGGCGACAGGATTTGTTCTTTATCTTTAAAGAACGCTAATTTTGCTATTATAGGTCTCCGCTTGTCTTCTGCATATTTGCCTATTCGGTGCACACGTTCAAATTGCCGTTCCGTCACAGTGATGCCTGATTTCTCTGAGCAGAAGTCGATTATTTTCTGTTCAGATTTTGCCCAGTATTCCTTAGGTTCATCGTCCAGCCCAAAGAAAAGAAGGTTAGAGCGCCGTGATCTATTTTCAGAGTTATTACACCGCGACGAAATTTCTGTCACTTGGCTTGATACTGCACGCAACGCATTGGCACTTGCCTCGGATACACCTGTGTTACGTGGTGACGAGGTATTGCTTTGCAGGGCCGCGACTCCAGCCATAAGCAACTGGATTTCGTTGGTGGCTTCAATATGTTTCTCTTTCAGAGCTTTCAATTCGGCTAGTAAGGTATCCTGGCTTTCTTCAAGCTTCCGTATGGCGTCTAGAGCTTGAGAAAATGTGTCGGCTTCAGTTTTCGTCATAGGCCCCGGGTTAGATTTCACGTCACCGGCGAGGAGTAACAACAAAAAGCACAAAGCGCGGAACACCACAAAAGAAATATCTTTCATGCGCTTCATCTTATCTATGAATTCGGGTGGGCACGACACCGCAACTAGGACATAATTACTAGTTCTGTAGCAAATGGCACCTTTCAGGTAACTAACCTGTAAGAGCAACCACCGTAAGCTTGGTATGCTTGGCGCGATGTCGTGCCCGAAGTGGACGGCTCCTGGCTGGCTTATGAATCCGCCGTCTGTGCCACCACCTGGTGCCGCGATTCCAGGTTGCCAGATGGGGTAGTTTGTTCCCACCGGAACTGGCGTGCGGTTTGCCGAAGCAGGCGGCAGCTGAAGAGGGACAGCGGGCAAGTCACAATTCAGATGAAGATGTACGGAAGGCACCATCCACGAAATGGCAACCTGTAAAAGCAATCACCGTAAGCTTGGCATGCTTGGCGCGATGTCGTGCCAAGCATATTTGTCGTTTCATCAGCATGTACGGAGAAGCAGCCTGCAACGTTTACTTTTGCGACTTGACTTTCCTTGATGATTGCAGCAGAGATTTCTGTAATCTGGTTTTGTACATCTGGACTTAAATACGAGGCAATATTTGGGAAACTTTCCAAATGCTTTTTTAGATCTGTGTCGCCACAATCCGCTCGCATGCAAAGCAGCGCTCTGTATTTGGCTGTATTTGTAGAGGAGGCTGTGCTTGAATCCATGGGACCACTGTCTTTATGGCCACGAAGAGCCAGACCTTCCCGTGCGCAAAAGAAAACTGTCTCAACAATAGGATGTAACTTCCTTCAGTTCTCTCTTATTTGAATTTGCCTGTCATGGTCCAATCCAGCTGATAAACAACACTGGCACACATCCTGAGAAGGTTTGAAGAAAATTATCGGCTACCAGCTGAGCGTCAGTGTGATATTTAGTGGCTTCATGTGCATCGAAGACTTCGAGGGCGTGCTTCCACTTCTGGAATGGCTTGGATACGAGGGCCCCAGTGCGCGCATGTTGGCCCTTGCCAACCTCACTTCTGCTAAAAAGGACACTCACTCGGCAGCATGCTCTTGAAGCGCTGAGTAGCTAAGCCATCGGTACCTGTCCAGCCAAGCCACCTGAAACCTTTGTTTCTGCTTCAAATCTTTCATAGACTTAAACATGTAGCCTGGTGGAGGAATCCAAGGAGAAATTAGCAGTTGATGTTTTGTATGATGTAAGTAACTGCATCGAGAGTAACTGTTAGACCCGGGGACGTTAGTCCGTAAAAAATTAATGTACTTAAACGTGCGTCGCCTTGTAGACCTTCTAGGTTAGGAAGAACACAATGGCAGACGCCGGCTGCGTGAAAGTAAAGTAAAAATAGGAATAATCTGACCAGAGTCAATTTTCTTTTTATTGTTAAAAAAAAAAGAAAGAGAGTGATGCCCTGTTTCACAAACTGCATGGTTTAAAAAAATCTTGCAGAAAAGCCACCTTCCAGAATGTTTCAACTGTCCATGGCATTGTCGTGCTCGAATAAAAATAATTTTAGACGACATCCTGGGTGGTTTTCGGTGAAGGTGCTTAGTTCGGACGGCAGTGTATCATAGAACGAAAAAAAGAAGATTTCAAGGGGGGCCCAATCAATAAAAATTTCAAGCCCAATAAATCCCCCCCTCGGGTGACACCCCTCGTTGGTGGTGTATGAGAGCACCAAAAATTTCGGGGGGGGGAGGGGGGGGCTGAAGCCCCATAAGCCCCCCCCCCCCTGCCTACGCCCCTGGTCACCGCATGCGTAAGCGGCCGCCGCCGCTGGTTCATGGCTGCGTCCGTGTTTTCCGCGATCATGGCTGTGATGGATAGCGGTGCAGATTGAACCCGCTGAACCTTGCAACGAAGACCTCGCAAGGGAAATGGGTTTACGTTTCAGCGACTTCAGCCAAGTGGTGCGCGATATACTTCTTCGAGCTCGCGCGGCTAGTGTTTCAGCGCACGCCGTCGGAGAGCGAAGCCTCGTTTTCGTCGACGGAAGGCGAGGCGGCCAGTCAGCCAAGCGGCGTCGTTGGTGAAGAGCTTCATTCGCGACTCACCTGTACTGACTGGTAAGTGCTAAAGCGTTGAACTGCACACGTTTTTTTTTCGTTCAGGAAAAAGAAATGGTGCTTCTGCTAGGTGCCTCGGAAGTAGGATGGTGCGTCAACGCGACGAAGCGAAGGTTTACCTCGGGCCAGAATTCCGTCCGCGTGCGCTGTGCAATCTCTCCTGCGGCTTATTGATGCAGTATCAGGGCGATGTCACTGAGCCCAGTTCGCAGCGGTGTCTACGCCGTCGTGTCTAGGAATGCGCCATTCGCGCTGAATGTTTCGTTACACGGTCTACTTTCGATCGCATTCGAGCCGCGAGGGACGGCAATTAAAAAAATCGATTCCAATTGGACTCGATAACTGTCATAAGCGCGCCTTGCGACACCTGTATTGTACGTCAAATGACACCAACTCACCCGGACCAGGATAGAACCATTTATTACGACTGACACCGCAAGGAAGCTATTTAAGCAAAGCTGCGATTTGGCCTAGTTGGAACAAATTCAATTTTCACTTGCTCGCGCAAACACGCAGGGACAAGAAGAGACTTACGATTGCTTTGCTTGCAAAAGAGTTGTCACTCATATCAGTACGTTAAGGCGTGTGCTCATGTGACGCAGTGTGTGCGGTTCATGTTTTTGGTGTTTTTAACCTGTTCGAGCAGAACAGTGGGCTGTTCTACTCGAAATATGTGCGTATTCCGAAAAATAAATCAATTGTTAGTTAGATCGCGCCTGTCCTCGTAAGTCTCTTCTTGTTCCTGTGTGTTTGCACGAGTAAGTGAAGAATGAAGCTATTTAAATTTTGATCAAGGAATTAGATCTTAATCGGGCTCCACCTCGACCGAACGATCCATTACCTTGTCATGCGCAGCTCCCGACCAAGGATACCTTACACAAAAAGGCGCCTCCAGCAGCTATGTATTGCATGCACTATCTTATGAACGCAGCCCAACGTGAAATTTTTGAGCGCTTGTTTGGTGCTGTTTCGGGTGCGACTGCGAACATTGCCTAGTACTCGACAACTTCAGCGAGGAGGAGTGCCTCTGCTGTCGAGAGATGGGAGACCCTGTCACTGCTGCGCAGCCTGAAGGATGCGTCACAGAGAACGCGGAGTTCCACCTCGTGTCTAAACATCGCTGTGCTCCGTACTTCGAACAGTTTGTTGACCAAGATCAACTGCACCCAGTTTCTTGATGTTAAACTGCATTTCACCGACACCCTCGTTTTCTGGTCGTACAACCCAAGGTCTAACGAAAGTCTGTTGCATTACAAGAGCGCAAGCTCCAAACTTATGAAGCAAGGCATCATTAGCTGCCTCTCAGCCCTGCAGAAATCCTGTGCACACACAGCTGTAGCCAGTTTCAACAGCCAGCTTGAAGGCCTGCTGTCCACCGGTTACCCAGATCACCTAATCCACAACACTTCTGAAAGCCTACTTCAGAAAATAAAATCTACAGAAAAGAAACAGCAACCCTTGATTCAACAACCACCTTAAGTTATGCCATGTTTGCATTGCCTATCACACATCAAAAAGGTAGCAGAAAAGTACGAAATTCGCGTCGTGTTTTTAGTGTCATGCAAACTTAAAAAATTGTGCCCTCTGCCGACTAAAGAAAAAAAGCGAGCAAGGCTCGTGCACAAAGGATCGCAAAAATGAGTACACAAAATGCATATCAAATATTATTTATTAAATTCCTGTGGTAGGTCGTATATTGGTCAAACTGGCCGCTGCTTCAATGAATGCGCGTGGGAACACAAGCAATCCATGCGCACTGGCTTGGACAGTAATCTTGCTTTACAATGCAAGAACTGCGACAGCATAAGCTCTTTTCCTCAGCTGTAAAAAACTAAATTCCTTCCTAAGGCAAAAACGAGAACAGAAAGATGTCATCAACGCTTTCTTCATCGCAAAAAAAGACAAAAAAAAGGAAATAAATTTCTTAGATGGTCACATCTCAGATGGACCCTTCTGGAATTGTAACGCGCCCGTGGTCTTGCCATATTTTTGCAGCCTGTTAGATTATCAGTGCAATCGCTCTTTGTCAACTCATAAATGTTCTACCTTCAAGAAATAAACACACTTGAATGTCAGCACTTCATGTGTGTGCGTGTTATATGTTTCTAACGTGTC
The DNA here is from genome assembly GCF_013339695.2 of Rhipicephalus sanguineus. Lineage (NCBI taxonomy): Eukaryota > Metazoa > Arthropoda > Arachnida > Ixodida > Ixodidae > Rhipicephalus > Rhipicephalus sanguineus. The sequence goes on from NC_051186.1 coordinate 137,316,439, forward strand.
TTCTTCGTGCAGTTTAAACGTTCTTATAAATTTATGAACCAACTATACCAACAAGATGCCTTACTTCAGAAGAAGGATTGCTCAATGACTGCTTGGAGACCCATGAAACGCATCATTCATAGGCTGGAGGCAACACTCAATCCAGAAAACAGCAATGCTGTGGCCAAGTCAATGTTCCCCTTTGGCTTGTCGTCAACAAGAGGTTGACATCACCATGTTTACGTGTGTGTGTTAGGGCACTTGACTCTTGCTGTGATGCGAGTCTCAGAGTTCCGAAGCTTCACAGTGCAGGCAGCGGAGAGGCATGTGTGGCAGAGGTTCAAGAGCACCATCAGACATGTATGAAAGACGATGTAATAACTCGAAGGCCGAGCGTCTTCCGTATCCACACCGTCTGAAAAAGAATGTGCAAAATGTGAATTCTCACTAATGCATAAAATGACATAATAAGGCTATGCAGTCATTTATTCCTTTTAGTGTGATTGCCATACTCCTGTAGACAATATTGCTTACCATACAAGCATGCCATCTGAGTCTTGCAATATGAATGCAACGGCTGTGTTCAAACTTGTCTATGTATGATGTAGACTGTAAGCAAACTTATGTTGGGAAATTTTTAAGGGTGTGCAAATATTCGAGTTTTGAATTCGAATCGAATACCTTGATTCGACTTTGAAATAGCTAGTATTCGAATTTTCAAATAATTAAACAGGACGAATATCTAAAACACAACAAAGGCCAATGGTGCCACGTGGTTAGGGCAGGGTGGATAAAAATAACACTAACGTCATTCAGCAGCCCTTTCGTTAATTCTTTCACCAATATCCTGGTTCAAAAGCGAGCATGTTTATTTTAAAGGAGATTATGTTATTTCCGCGCTGTCAAGCTCTTCACAACTTCGCTTCCAAAGTGATGACACGGACTTTTTGCGTAGTTTGGTTGCGCATGCCTCAAGCGCCGTAAAACATCCTGACTTTGGCTCGTGAAACCCTCAGCGATTGGCTTCACATGTGAAAATTTGTTCACGCTGTCCAGTCATCACTGCCGCAGCGCACCACTCGTTCAGAAACTCCCATCGTTCCGTCACGCAGTTAAAACACTGCTGTGAATGGGAGCCCAAAGAATTTTGAGCTCGGAGCACTAACGACGATGAAGCACAACATTACCATTGACAGATGAGCCATGTTACGCGACATAGGGAAAAAAAAAGTCTAGCTACTGCACCCCTCTCTATTAGCCGTTGGGAGGTTAGGAGTGCCGCTGCTGACTGGAATGGCGGCTCTTCTATCAACATGCCTGCGTGCCCATAAAAGCTTAAAAAAAATTGGCCGCGTACCTGCGTGCTTCGCTGCAAATATCGTCTAAAGACGATAGAAGAGGCGCTGCGTGAGATATGGACGCCATCTGGCAATACGTCGGGAAACATGAGTGCTGTGTTGCGGGCTGGTAGTCCCGGCGCAGCAGCAGGCGAAAACCGGCGGTGACCAACGCGACAGGCGGGGACGCCAGCCAGCCCGAACACGCGGTTTGGCGCGAAGCGCTGAAGCAGAAGAAACGTCCGCACTCAACGAGTACTCTCCACACACTCTTTTATGTACACGTCGCCTGGGTAAAGCAGGAATGCCAGAGCGGCGCCCCATGGCATTCGTACTGTGCAATACAGAACCGAAACCGAAACACAACAATGAGCTCGTGCAAAGGGCACGGAGGAAGGCAAGTTTCAGCGCAGTCGCATTTTCAGCGCAGCTTAAGAAACTAGGGCCTTTAGAATTACGCATGAATGCATTTTCTATTAAAGGAACACACCACCTAATGCTTACCTAGTGATGTTGCGCCTCAGATATGCGTTTATATTTACTTTCTGATCGACAACCTTCACAAGTATGAACAGCCGTACCAGTTCAAGCTGGGTGGGCGGTAAGCAAGTGGTTAAACTTTGGCCGGGTGGCTGAATCGAGTGACGTGCCGACAAACAGAAAGACAGACCAAAATTTCTCCGTTTAAGTATCCCAAGAAAGACATCTTTAAAAAACTCCCGAACAGGCCCGTAATAAAGCTGTCATCGCACCGTAGAGTCTTAATTTTTCCTTTGTCTTGCCGTAACTGGCGGTACGCGTTTTGTGTAAATCAGATATATAAATAAGGGCAGCCTAGTGGATACAACATTAACCTGATTGATGGACAGAGGTTTATTGAAGAGACTTGAAATAAAGTTAGACAGGAGCCTGTTTATGTACCTTCATGTTGCTAAAATAAGCCAATGCGTACTTGACAATATCATCATCATAATCAGCCTGTCTACGCCCACTGCAGGGCAAAGGCCTCTCCCATGTTCCGCCAATCAACCCGGTCCTGTGCTTTCTGCTGCCACGTTATACCTGCAAACTTCTTAATCTCATCTACCCACATAATTTTCTGTCTCCCCCTCACGCGTTTGGCATCTCTTGGAATCCAGTCAGTTACCCTTAATGACCACCGGTTATCCTGCCGACGTGCTAGTGACAATATACTATACCCTGAACCTGGGTTTGAAAACATAATGCTTTCATTTGGTCATGCTGAAAGAAAATGAACGTTTGAAGTTTTCCGAACGAAAGTATTGGGAGACACATTTTTTTCACGTCACAGAGTTTAAACATACAGTTGTGACGAATGCACTATACCCACCAACACTTATGTCTCGCACATGAACTTGCACACTTTCATCAACTCGAATGCTGCGACCAGTTGTGCCACATGCAGAGCACCGGGAAGAAACTTTTTGCTTCAGCAATCCACTGGTAGTGACAAATAGGCAGCACCTATAACAGGCCCAAACCATGTAGGAAAGCATATATAGCACTTACAGCTGCCAAAAGACAGCCTTTCAGTGGAACCTCAGTAATGAATATTGTTAAATGCAAAGCATTTCTTAGCGAACTTCTGCGACTTTGAGCGTATCTATCTATTACCACATCTGATTAACGTTCATCATACAGTCTCATCACACAATCTTGGCGTATATCAAGCAAGCGAAATGGCCGCGAGGGCCCCATGAGCGTGGCATGTAAATCATGTCATCTATGACCAATCGCATGCCACGATTTTCACGTTACCACTTTACGTTCATCATATAGTCTCGTCGCGCAGTACCAATTTTGGTGTATATCAAGCGAGCGAAATGGCCGCGAGGGCACCATGAGCGTGGCATGTAAATCATGTCGTACATGACTTGCATGTGATGATTTTCACGTTACCATCTTTGACTTACGTTCATCCTACAGTCTCGTCGCGCAATAACAGTTTTGGTATATATCAAGCGAGCGAAATGGCCGCGAGTGCACCATGAGCGTGGCATGTAAATCATGTCGTACATGTCTTGCATGTTGTGATTTTCATGTTACCATGTGTCAGTTATGTTCGTCATATAGAAATGCCTCATCATACCAGTTTTGCTATGTATCCATTCATTTAAACGGCCACGAGCACCCCGAGACCGTATAATGTAAATCATGCTGTACATGATATGGTTGTCATGATTTGCACATTAGGACCTGTCACTTGTGTTTGTCATACACTGTTGTCACGCCATACCAATTTTGGTATATATGGCCGCAAGAGCCCAAGACCGTGGCATGTAAATCATGCTGTTCATGACAGGCATATCATGATTTTCATGGTACGACCTGGCATTTATCTTCGTAATACGGTCATGTTATGCCATACCAATTTTGGTATACATCCCGTTAACGAAACGACCAGGAGAGCTCAAAGTCTTAGGCGGATAGATAGATAGATAGATAGATAGATAGATAGATAGATAGATAGATAGATAGATAGATAGATAGATAGATAGATAGATAGATAGATAGATAGATAGATAGATAGATAGATAGATAGATAGATAGATAGATAGATAGATAGATAGATAGATAGATAGGCTCAAAATCGCAGAAGTTGATTAAGAAATGTTTCGTATTTAAAAATTAGGATCCCAGCAGGAATCGAACCCAAGCATTCTGCGTGGCAATTAGGTAGTCTACTACAGAGCCACACTAGGTCTATATGCTTCCCAAGCATCGCTTAGTGGCGCTGCTGGATGGATGGATGCTATGAGCGTCCCCTTTAAAACGGGGCGGTGGCATGTCTGCCACCAGGCTCGAAGAAAAAAAAAAGAAAAAAAGCTTCCTTGTTTCATGACAACGTATTGGTATAGCGCAGCTCACGTTTGAGCATAAAGAAAAGAGGCTTCAGCGAAGAAGGAAACACAGGCAACAGGATGAGCGCTAAACTTCCAACTTTTTGTTTATTGCATGACCCTACAGCACATTATATGGCTCACCTCACAGCACACGTGACGCCGCTACCTGACCAAAAACCAAACATGTGGCGCAGCACACGTGACCAGAAAACGCAGTTTACACAAATATCACATTAACTACACCTCACTGCACACGCTCAAGAAAATCGATCTCTTTTTCAGATAAGGCTATAGATGGCGTACTCACACACAGCTTCACACATTTCGCAATAGAATTCGCCTCGATGATCTCACGTGTCAACTGATGACGACTGCGGCCCAAAACGACACAACGGTCAAACATTGGAGTGCATGCACACGTCTTACAATGCATAGCCAGGAAACTGCCTGAGGAAACCTTGTTTTTTACATTGCAACAATGTTCGCGTAGGTGGTCATTGATACGCCTACCCGTCTGTCCTATGTAAACCGCATCGCACGACAGAGGGAACATATACACGACAGCTAGGGAACATTCCACAAACCTAGTCACATGCCTCTTTCCACAGGCGGGTTGCGACTTCTTCATAGGATTCGTCAGCTTGCATAGTCGATTTAGTTTCACTGGGGCAGAGAACACTACGCGGACGTTTTCTCTCAGGGCTTTCTTCAAATGGTGTGAAACCTTATGCACATAGGGTATGACACTGGTTTTTCCAGCATCTGGCACACCATTGTTCTGCAGACGTCCCCGCTTACGTGAACCTTGCAACAAGCCCTCAGCCACTGACACCTGCACCAACACCGGATAGCCCGCCAGGGATAATCGCTTGCTTTGTCCTGCAATACTAGCGGCCATAGTGTGATGACATGACTTCATCAAGGCATTCCTAAAGCATGCTCTGGCAGCCGCTCGTTTTATTAGTTTTGAACGCGCTGAATTGTACTGCAGGAGAGGCTTTTCTGAGCGCGGTTCATAGCACCAGCAAGTATGTTCTACTGCACAAAACAGACGAATGTCTAGAAACCGGATGGTACCTCCTTGCGGTATTTCATACGTTACGTCAAGGGGAACCAGACAGTCCTTAATGGTTGGCAGAATTTCTGCAACCTGACGTTCAACGTCACTTGAGGCATTCAAGTGCTCCGGCTTCGCACCTACTCATGGTCCCCTTTTTGTCAATGCCTTAACACACCCCGAAATGGTCATCTTTGCCCAAGCGCTGTAAAAGCGTCGGCCTCGCTCATAGCATCAGGCCATTCCAAACCAAAAAATTGGCCGCGTATCTTCGTGCTTCGCTGCAAATGTCGTCTAAAGACGATAGAAGAGGCGCTGCGTGAGATATGGACGCCATCTGACAATTCGTCGGGAAACATGAGTGCTGTGTTGCGGGCTGGTAGTCCCGGCGCAGCGGCAGGTGAAGACCGGCGGTGACCAAAGCGACCGGTGGGGACGCCGGCCAGCCCGAACACGCGGTTTGGCGCGATGCGCCGAAGGAGAAGAAACGTCCGCACTCAACGAGTACTCCCCACAAACTCTTTTTTACACGTCGCCTGGGTAAAACAGGAATGCCAGAGCGGCGCCCCCTGTCATTCGTACAATGCAATACTGAACCAAAACCGAAACACAACATGAGCTTGTGCAGAGGGCACGCAGGAAGACAAGTTTCAGCGCAGTCGCATTTTCAGCGCAGCTTAAGAAACTAGGGTCTTTAAAATTGCGTATTTATGTATTTTCTATTAAAGGAACACACCACCTAATGATGTTGCGCCTCAGAAATGCGTAATATTTACTTTTTGATCGACAACGTTCACAAGTAGGAACAGCCGTAACAGTTCAAGATGGGTGGGCGGTAAGCAAGTGGTTCAACTTTGGCCGGGTGGCTGAATCGAGTGACGTGCCGACAAACAGAAAGACAGACCAACATTTCTGCGTTTAAGTTCCCCAAGAAAGACTATCGTCTTTAAAAAAAATACACCATCTCCCGCTAAAGGGGACCATGAGGCGATGCGAAGCCGGAGCACTTGCAAGATCGCGTTCCGTTGGCGTTCGCTGGGCATGCTACCGACCTCGCGTCGTGGAACGCGAAGAGGAACACTACGCGCGTCGTGTCTTCCCTCTAGCCTGGCCGTTAGTTCTCACAGGGCGTGCGGGGAACGCGGTCGAAAGGTGCGCGAGTGAGAGGCAGCGTAGGAGAGGAGAGAGAGGGAGAGGGGACGCGCATGCGCTCGCCCTCATCGCGGCGCTGCGCAGCAGAGAACTTCGGCATGTCGAGCCCGCATTTCAGAGGAGCCAACCGAGGCTGAGGCTCAATTGACTGGGGATGTTCACGTGTTGCAGCGGCTCCTGCGTAGCAGGAGTTTCGCGTCATCACGTAAGCGGACAAGAGAGTAGCGCGAACGGGTCGCCCCGTCTCTGAGTTTCTTCTTTTGTATAGTTCTTTCACGCCACCTGTGCGTGCTTTATTTTATTTTTCTTGAACCAGCGCCTAGCGCGCAGCCCACATTAGGGCTTCAAGATCAATGTAGGCCCCTAACCCTTCCCCCTTAATGCCCCACCTTCCATGACAGCACGTGTTGTGGTGCCCTTCCACCATCTGTGCTGAAGGACAACCTGCCCCCGGGCTTTCCCCCGGGCTACATCTTGAGTGGCAACACCAGTCACTCCAGGGCTTACGAACTTCTTGTGAAAAAGGCAGCAGGCCTCGTGCGACAGGAGGAGGCACAACGGGCCAGCCCACCTCGCCTCTCAGCCGCCACCACCACAGCAAAATGTCGCACGAGGAAACTGAGAGAAGCCACCAGCCTCCTGCGCAAGGAAGAGGCCCTGAGCACTCCCAGGCGTACTCGAAGGGTCACGAAAACATCGGCCTTCCCGCGGCGCACACCACAGGCGAAAACAGGCAAGGCAGAGTACGGCACAAACCTACCTGCTTCCATCGACGTTCCCCCTCAATACGAGGCAACACAGCAGACGGCCGCCGCCATTTTCTCGCCGCAAACATCGTCTGCCACCGCGGTTGAAGGAGCCCCCCCCCAAATGCAACCAAGGAGATACGGAGCTGGACCAAACCTGTCTTCCCTCCCTCGCCAAGAGAGCTACGGGAACAGCAGTCACGGGTTCCCCTCTCCCTCCTCGTGCTCGCACATCACCCCGGCGTCCTCCTCTCCCGCCGTCTCCACCACGGAGAGCAGCCCGACCGGTTCCCCACCTGCCCCCTCCGCAGCGTGGTGTGTGTGCGGACCACAACGCAGATGACCACGCCGCGTGACATACCCCCGAGCAAGAGATACTTCGCATCTAAAATAGCTCTGCGACGCGCGCCTGCCTCACCTGGCTGTTACACCGCGTTCCCCGCTCACGCGCTCGGCCCGAGTAAAATCGCGACCGGGGGGGGGGGGGCGGCACGACGCGCTTTGCGTTTCCCTCTTGTCCGGCCGTGGTGTTAAATCACATTTTAACATGCCGCGGGATGGCGACCAAGTTCTGCGTCCAATATGCGACGCTCTTCTGGCTATCACACCTCGTTCTCCGATTACGCTTTCAACGTTAACTACTACAGCTACCACAAGGTTTTGTGTAATCATTTAACATGGACGTTAGTCGTCGGGATGGAGATGTACCACCAATCATCAAAGTGGGTGCATCCATGTTAAACGGTGCCATAGCTGCCAGACATCATATACATTGTGCAAACTCTCTTATATCAATGTACAGTTACTTCTGTACGATGTACAGTACGCGTACATTCAGTTACTTCTGTAAGGGCACGCTTTACTTTCGTGTTATTCCGATTCCTGTGACGGAGGAATCAACATCTTTTTATTCCTATGATTCAGCAAGGTATATTGAAGCATTGCTCGACCCCGGAGGAATGCATAACGAATGTTACATATGATATTCACATGATTGCACCATAGAGTGCACTTAGTGTCGAAAATACTGACGTATGTACTCTAATTTGACTGCTGACATTACGTCGCACCATAAGTTACGCTTTAAACGCCAGTGTTGTCGACGTGCCCGGTAAGCCCACGATGTGCACATAACTACTACACTTACAAAAACGCGTCGATCCACCTCTTAACGCTTGGCTCAAAGCCATAAAAAACAGCATAGAAGTACTCGCTGACTGCTTCGCATGAAAGCGATTGCCACAAGGCGTGGGATCTGCCGAATTTTTATGCTAGCTTTGGAGTTAGAGCCTCGCGCGAGCCAACTATTCCTTCGTTACAGTCGACATCGTGGCAGCTCTCGCGTTTTCGGTTTTCTTACACGAATAAATGCCACTAAATGACCAACCAAAGTTTTTATTTAGTTCATTATAACCGATAATTCACCATATATCCGTTATAACATAAGGAATCATGTTATGTTTGTCATAACATGATACCGTTCGACTTTACGTAATGTCCGTTTGACATAACAAATCACGGCTGCTGAAAACACCGATGTGGCAATGCGATCGTGAAATACAGGCGTCATTACCTACAGTTTTAAGCGAAGCTTCTGTGAGCTACAGATGTCGGTGCCAGCCGCTAGGCTCGCGAAATAATCGGCTGGGCGAGTACACAGAACTGCGGGTGCACACATATTCGACTCTCAAAGGTGCGCCGGTCACATGCGCATTTATATGCGCCGTTTTCCAATAGCTCATGCGTTCGTGGGCTTGTCGACGATCAGCCGCTTCTGACATCTCCTCTCTTATCGAGGGCACTTGTCATTTCATGGTTGGTGTCTTTTATTTCATTGTTTCACATACGACCGGTGTTGTTGCCTGTGGCAACAGATGCATTTTGCGTCACGGAGGTACGAAAAGGTTGGGAGGGAACAGTGCGCAATTCGGAAGACAGGAAGAAAGAACGAAAGAAAATCGGCAGATCCCATGTACCGTGGGAATCTATCTTATGCGAAGCATGCGCGGGATGGTGACTACGGCGTAATTTTTCACATTGAGCGAAACGTTACGGAATGACGCTAGAGAAATGCGGAAGTTGTACACTCATATGTTGAAGAGCCGCATATGTATTAAATAACCAGTAGTTTACAGTTGCGTAACGATGCCAACAGCAACATGGGTATTACCAACACCAGATGCGGTAAGCTGATATGTAGTGTTTACATTCTGCAATAGTGGATAGAGCGAATCCGAACAGAAGAAGGAACACAGATGCACAGGACCGGCGTTACTCGCAACTAAGCTTCATTTAGGAAAGTTTCCCTAGGTATATGGTACGCAGCCGAGTGGCACGCGCAGGCGCACTTCACGTATACGTTACAGTCACAGTTGCAGTCGTTACAGTTGCGTTACAGTTGTTATGCTTATAGGCTCCGTGCAGACGTAACTCCGCTCGGCGTCCCTAGAGGCAAGAAGCGCAGATTTGGCGGGATGCTTTGACGCGCTTGCAATGGGGTGAAGTCGAGGAACTATGCCTTTTACGATGACTACACTTTTCGTGCTTCTCGCGCTTGGCTAGTGACCAGAGCGACGGTACGTCCGCGTTATCAGCGCGATCAGTCAGCCGCAGGTGGTGGACGATAAGAATAATATAGCGTACAACATCGCTCCGCGATTGCACCCCTGCTCGCTCCACGCTCCCGCTGTGACGGCGCGAGGTATTTCCGCAGGCAGTTCGTTTTGTGCCGGTTCCGCTGTTCGTAGGAATGCCGAACTCCAGGAATAATTGCTGCGTTGTTGGGTGCAATAACCCCTACAGGAATTCTCTGCGCACGCGTTTTTACCGGTTTCCATTTAGAGAACATGCACGGAATCGGCATGAACGGTGGATCGCACTCATTCGACGACAAAAGTGAGTTTTGTAAATAGATGTTTTTTTTTCTGGGGTTGCATTTGCCCGTGATTGTTGATCTGCCGAGCAACACCCCTTCCACGACACCGTGAACGTGCCCCGCTTCGAGGAGGTCCCTGCCCTTGTTCAGGTTAGCTCCTCGGAGGAAACTATATCACGTAGCTCTCTGAATCCAAAAGTGATAATAATTGGCACGCTTTGCAGCGCCATGGCAGCAAAACACGAGCCACGACGACGAACTCGGCTGCACTGAGAAAGTCGGCGCAGTGAATGCAGCGCCATGGCCGTTCGATGGAAAGCATTTTTTCATTCAGTGGCCGTGACAGTGCAATTGCTGGTATCGCCAGTTTCAACCTGCCGCTGAGTTCGCTGCCGCGTTAGCCCGAGGGCGATAAGCTGTGATTGTTTAGTGAGCGAGGCGGCCCGCGTAATACGTGCGCAGTTTCGCTCAACGGGCTCGTCACCTCCGTTTGTCTTCCGCCAGCTCATGCATTTAATGTTGCCGCGTTCGCCTGAGGATACACGAGGTCTGGCGAAAAGAAGCATCCGCGCTAACGCTACGTTCTTGGACAGCTGCTAATAATTTGACGTCTTTTGGAAGCAAACGGGAAAGGAAACGCCTCAAGCGAAGCACCAAAGCACGACGCAGTGGCTTGCCGCCGCCTGCGTTATCTGCTCCCTTAGGGACTATACACGCGCTATCCGCACACCCCCTCCGCACGTGGCGGGACACCTGCCGCCCGCAAACGGAGGAGGAAAAATCACAGCATATCCACGGAGTGAATGATGATGAGTGGGCGAAGCTGCGGAGGTTCATCGGTAAACCGTGAATCTTCCGTGAATTCTGCCCAGTACATCATCACCGACGTGAGATCGGGCGCGTAAAGGTTCGATGAGTTATGACGACTTGCAGCTCACTTTAATTTTACATGTACGCTGTGAATTTTCATTGTTTAGAAAACCATTGCTTGAGAAAACATCTGGCGTCTTTCGTTAAGCAGCTGGCGTCTTTTCGTTTTGCTTTAGAAACATGTGGCGTTCTTTCGTTTTGCTTTTACAAAACATCTGGCGTCTTTCGTTGGTTTATTTCATCAATCAACGGCGTTTTGAACAAAATTTTTATTGTTTAATCACGCACAGGAGAAATCTCACCAGGCACTACCTTGGAGGTAAACAATGGCTGCTAATGGGAATGAGAGACAGAAGAAGTCGGCTTTTAGCTAACACTTACACTTCTACTTCTACTAACGTTTCCTACTGGAACATGCCAATGGCTGCTAATGGGGAATGAGAGACAGAAGACGGCTTTTAGTTAACGCGCACGCTGCGAATTTTTTATTGTTCAACAACGCACAGGAAAAATCTCCCACCGGCACCACCTTGGAGGTCGAAGCGTAAGACTGGTTACGCACTACGACTACTACGAGGGACGAACGGGTGCCGCCTTAAGGAGCTTCGCCCCTAAAACCGGTACCCCGTGAGCGACGATTGGCGTCGTTCCGGTTTTTCCTCCTCCGTTTGCGGGCGGCAGGTGTCCCGCCACGTGCGGAGCGGGTGTGCGGATAGCGCGTGTATAGTCCCTTATCCCGCCAGATCTGCAGCCGTGGCCGCTTTGGCGCTGGAGGCAGCGCGCGATTGTGGCGGCTCCTAACGTATGCACGGAGCCCATACTTGTCCGTTTTGACGGAGAACGCACGCACGTTTCACGAACCTCTGTGTATGTGTAGGAGGGGTTCTTGACAGTTCTTGAACAAGGTCATCATCACCGTGATCAGTGAGCACCAGGAGCTGGACCGGACTTATCATTCAGATCTGTTCGTAATCGCGGCTGTGAGGAGTCTAAGGTGTAGTGAAGTGCGAGGTATGGTGCAGCTGGTGGAAATTATGTATGGCTCTTAGGATGAAATGATCTATGATGTATCCTGTCGTCGACATGGCAGCGAGGTCTTCTGACGCCCTGTCCGCATCCCAGCCGTCTTTCACGCAGTATAAGGACCAAACGTTGTTGGGTCTTGATAAATCAATGTCGAAGTCACCGGTAATGATGAGAGGCCTGGTTCTCTCGGCGGGTTTATTGTTGGGTAGCATTCACCCCGGTTTTTCTTGTAGTCCACGTTGCGGACCACGTGGACGAGTGGATGGTAGTTGAGCGTCTTCCAGGGGTGTTCTGTCTTCAGCTTCCTCACTTTCCTTGCGTCGGCCGCGGTGGTGTAGCGGTTACGGTGCTCGGCTGCTGACCCGAAGGTCGCGGGTTCGATCCCGGCCGCGGCGGTCGCATTTCGATGGGCGCAAAAGGCTAGATGCCCGTGTACTGTGCGATCTTGTTGCACGTTAAAGAACACCAGATCGTCAATATTTCCGGAGCCCTTCGCTATGGAGTGTCATATCATATCGTGGTTTTGGGACATGAAACCCAAACAATTATTGTTATCACTTTCCTTGCGTGTCAATGTGTGTGTTCGCCGTTACTGTGTTGGTTGAGACTCTGTATCATCTGTGCACATACCTGCATAACATGAAGTCTGATAAGCGGGTATGTGCCACACGTGAGTGAGAGAAAGGGTTTCATGACGTACGCGACATGCATTTTGCGTTATTGATGTCAGGACCAGTGAATCATGTTCGTCATACACTGATCCCCCTGCTATGCCAATTTTGGTATATTACAGTTATGGAGACGACTAAGAGAGTCGTCTCTCTCTCTAGATACGTTCTACGTATCTAGAGAGAGAGAAAGAGCATCTCTCTCTCTCTCTCTCTAGATACGCAGACAGAAACGCCAAAGTGCCTGAGGTTCGCTAAGAAATGCTTCGCATTTAAAAGAAAGAAAGAGAATTAGTAAGTCAAGGACGCATAGCCCACGCTTCGCTTGCCCCCATTTTTCCTAGGGTTAAGCCTCGTTATTTGTCATGGACGGTGTAGCGATGCATTCGTCGTAAAGGAAGATTAAGGCGGGCACAAGCAAAGAGGGGAAGACAACAAAGAGTCCATTGTGAAACGAAAGCGTAAGTGCGGCGGAAAAGAAGATATGCTGAAAAACTATCAGCGAGAGTGGCAGCACCACGTGTTTATCGGGCCCACGTAGAAGTCTGCGCGAGAGACAACTGTTCAGGCTTTTGCTTTCTTCTTGACGTAAGTAAATCCAAGTTATAGATGTTGTAGTGAAGAGTACGTGACGACGACGAAGAGCGAAGAAAGCAAGCCACAGTGCGAGCGACAGCCACGCGCCCCGAGCTTGCGCTTGCCTTGATCTTGGCCCTTGACGTTCCACGGCGTTCTCGCAGTTTGTACGTGAATAAATCACGCGACATTTGGTGGAGGTGCGTGGGTTTCCCCTACGACCCTGGATCTTCGCAGTTCATAGCACCTTCAGCCGTGTGCACCGCGCGCGTTAATATTCAAGGAGAACTTTACGTCATTGAGTTTTTCGTGCTGCCGTCCTCCTCTCACGACGTTATCCTCGGCTGGGACTTCCTTTCACGTCATCGCGCCATCATAGATTGCGCCCGAGCAGAAGTCGCCCTTACGCCGCTGCAATCTTCTGTTTCGGGGCCTACCATATTTGACGCATGTAAACTTGTCATTGCTGCCGACGCTGACGTAGCCCCAAACACGTCCACCCTTGTCGCCTTGACTTGTCCGGCCGCTCCTGACGGCGCTGTCCTGTTCGCCCCATCAGAGCTGTTTCTCCGCCGCCACGCCCTACGACTGCCGTTTGCCATACTCACCGTCGAATCCGGCGCTACCATCATGCCGATTGCCAACTTGCGCACCTCGCCCGTTCGTCTACTTCGCGGGGAATGTTTGGGAAGCATACATGCCGTTGACCTGCTTCGCTTTCTAGAGTTCGCTGAAGCCCCACTTCACTACCAGCTGAATGCCATGACAGCCCCTGTTGCGGCACCTCCGAAGTCAGACATTTTTCACCCTTCTGTGTCCCCGGATCTATCATTGGACCATCGACGCGATCTATTGGCCCTTCTAGAAGAGTTCCGCTCATCCTTCGACTGCGGTCAGCCATCTCTGGGTCGCACAACGAGCGTCACGCACCACGTCGACACCGGTGGTCATGCCCCTTTACGCCAACGACCATATCGCGTTTCGGCGGAAGAGCGCCGTGTTATCAATGAACAAGTCGATGATATCCTCACGCGCGGAGTCATTCAGCCATCTGAGAGCCCCTGGTCGTCCCCTGTCGTGCTTGTGCGCAAAAAGGATGGCTCTATCAGATTCTGCGTCGACTACCGCCGCCTGAATAAGATAACTCGGAAGGATGTATACCCGTTGCCACGCATCGACGACGCCCTCGATTGCTTGCAAGGAGCAGAATATTTCTCGTCCTTGGATTTACGATCGGGCTATTGGCAAGTTCCACTGGCTGACCCTGACCGCCCGAAGACTGCGTTCGTTACTCCCGATGGGCTTTATGAGTTCAAGGTGATGCCCTTCGGACTCTGCAACGCCCCAGCTACCTTCGAACGAATGATGGATAACATCCTTCGTGGCCACAAGTGGAATACCTGCCTGTGCTACCTTGACGACATTGTTGTATTTTCCCGCGATTTTCCGACTCATCTTGTTCGTCTTCGCGCTATTCTCACGTGCCTCGCCTCTGCTGGCCTTCAACTTAACATCAAGAAGTGCCATTTTGCTGCGCGCCAACTCACCATACTAGGTCACGTCGTCTAAGGAAGGCGTTCTTCCGGATCCCGCTAAACTTCGTGCCGTGGCCGAGTACCCCAAGCCCAATTCCATCAAGACGCTCCGAAGCTTTATTGGGCTGTGCTCATATTTTCGTCGATTTGTGCGCGACTTCGCTTCTATCATCGCACCTCTTACCAACCTACTGACAGCCTCTAACGGCCTGTCGGCTTGGTCACCAGAGTGCGATGAAGCTTTCATGACGCTACGGCGCTTATTAACGTCCCCTCCGATACTCCGTCACTTTGACCCTAATGCGCCTACGGAGGTCCATACTGACGCCAGCGGTGTCGGTCTTGGTGCTGTACTGGCTCAACGGAAACCAGGATACCACGAGTACGTTGTTGCTTACGCGAGTCGAACCCTGAAGAAAGCGGAGTGCAACTACTCAGTCACTGAAAAAGAGTGCCTCGCCATAATCTGGGCGTTGACCAAGTTCCGTCCGTACCTTTATGGCCGCCCCTTCGAAGTAGTCACGGACCATCACGCGCTCTGTTGGCTCTCATCTCTGAAAGATCCTTCAGGCCGCCTCGGTCGTTGGGCGCTTCGGCTGCAGGAATACGACATTCGTGTTGTGTACAGATCCGGCCGCAAGCACTCGGACGCTGCTGCGCTATCCCGCTCACCGTTACCGTCTGACACAGCTTCGCCGTCAGCCACGTCAGCTGTCTTGACGCCCCTTGACTTCGCAGACATGCCGTCGGAGCAACGCAAGGATGCGTGGATCTCCGAACTCGTCGACTTTCTGACTGGTTCATTGGTTCATCCAGCGTCAAGAACTCTCCGTCGTCAAGCCACGCCTCTAGCCAGCCTCTATCGGCGTAATTACGCACCTGACGGTCGGAGGTGGTTGCTAGTGATCCCGCGCCACATGCGCACAGAAGTCTGCACTGCTTTTCACAATGACCTGCAAAGCGCTCACGCTGGCGCTCTGAAGACTTACAACCGCTTGCGTCAGCGATACTACTGGCGCGGCATGTACACGTTCATGCGCAAGTACGTACGTGCTTGTACTGCTTGTCAGCAGCGTAAAGCTCCACCTCAACGCCCAGCCGGTCCACTTCAGCCTCTACCTTGTCCGGGACGTCCATTCGACCGCGTCGGCATCGACTTATATGGCCCGCTTCCCCCGACTTCCTCTGGGAATCGGTGGATCATTGTTGGCGTGGACCACCTCACCCGTTACGCAGAGACTGCAGCACTTCCAACGGCTACCGCAAGAGAGGTTGCGTTTTTTATCTTACGCAACTTTGTCCTTCGCCACGGTGCTCCCCGTGAACTTTTGAGCGACAGAGGGCGTGTTTTCCTGTCTGACGCTATTCAGGCCTTGTTCGTCCAGTGCAACATCGTTCATCGAATGACCACCGCATATCATCCACAGACGAATGGCCTCACGGAACGATTTAATCGCACACTCGGTGATATGTTGACAATGTACACGGCATCAGACCAGACCAACTGGGACACCGTCCTGCCGTTCGTCACGTACGCGTACAACACCGCAACGCACGCGACCACCGGTTTCTCACCTTTCTTTCTTTTATACGGACGCGACCCGTCCTGCACGCTGGACACTATGCTTCCCTATACGCCGGACTCGTCTGAATATACTGCGATTTCTGACGTTGCCAGATGCGCCGAAGATTGCAGACAATTAGCCCGTTCGCTGACCACCGAGGACCAAGGCCACCAGAAGCTACGGCGCGACACCGACCGACCTCTCTCTACTTTCACGACTGGTGACCTCGTTTGGCTCTGGATCCCATCGAGCACTCCTGGCCTTTCCTCGAAATTACGTGCCCGATATCAGGGGCCCTACCGCATTCTTTCTCGCACGTCTCCTGTCAATTATGAGGTTGAGCCTCTGACAGCATCCCACGTTTTCCGTCGTCGTGGTCGGGAAATCGTCCATGTCAGCCGCCTGAAGCCCTATTACGACCCCGCTATACTGACAACGCCTTAGGTCGCCAGGATGGCTCCGCTATTCACCAGGGGCCAATGTAGTGAAGAGTACGTGACGACGACGAAGAGCGAAGAAAGCAAGCCACAGTGCGAGCGACAGCCACGCGCCCCGAGGTTGCGCTTGCCTGGATCTTGGCCCTTGACGTTCCACGGCGTTCTCGCAGTTTGTACGTGAATAAATCACGTGACAATGTAAACAGATGTAAGAGCGCCCGAAACTGGAAAGGACGACGGCAGAGGCTTAATGTAAAGGGCGCTCAGTTTCTACTATTTATTCCGCTGACGATACCGGATATATGTACACATCAAATGCCAACGAGTAGGGGAAACAAAGCCATGAGATAGAATAATCAACGTGAAATGCACCGGGTGATATACAGAAGGCGTTAATCACCAACTTTCTATAAATATTAGCTCATAATTGGACAAGAATGATGTGGCAGATTTCGATGCACGTAAAAAAATTGCATTTGTCCCGTGTATTCACCAGACGTCCCACAACCTGAAGAAATTTGAAAAAACATGTAGCTGCTGATGTCGTGTTTTGTCGTGCTGATGTCGTGATGTCGTGTCGAGCCTGTGCAATAAATGAAAGAAGAAGATTCGTGCAGTATTCGACACCAAAACCGTTTTCTGTCTTGTGACGAGGGCGTTATACAGGGTGTATAGTTTTAGACAATACCGATTTTTAATAAAAGTCCTATGACAGTAAGGCACCTGTCGTTTTGGCACACGAACATTTGTAGTCTTACTGCGGCAAATGCTTTGCCGCAGTAAAATGGCACTGGGGCGACTAATTGAATAAATTTTTAATTATTCACTTGAGGGCAGGTGCTTGTATTGCCACGCGCGCTTCTTTTGTTATTCTTATGTAACTAGCCCATTTCACGCGTAGCCGCTGCCTTGGGCAAGGCGCGCCCTAATGTCTGGAAACATTTCAGGTTATTTTAGAACATTCTTATAGGCTTGAGTGCGCAAACGCGAACAGTTTATTCTCGAACTAACGCGGACACCAGCGGGCTGGAATGTTCGATGTCGCATGTATAAATGCCGACGCGCCTTACTGCAGATCAGATTATCGACGGCGTGTATCGTGTAAGCGTGTATCGCTTGTAGCTTCACTGGCTTCACTTCTCATTTACCGGGCACAGGTTCGCCCAAATAAAAAGTCGACTGCTGCCTTAGTCCACATCACCACCCCGCGAAATCTGGTGGAAGTGCTGGTTCCTTCATAGTCCGGACGCCCACAAAAAGCCGGGGGCCCAGCCCAAGTGGCGAAGAAGAAACCGCCACCATCAAGGATAGGCAAGCTAGCCGCAGACTTCAAAGACTTCCACCACAATACGGAGCTCTGTCTGACAAGTCAAGCGCCCCGCCAACGAAGACGACAGGCACCATGACGGCTGCCGTGTCACTTCAAAGAGTCGTCATGGAGCAGCCCAGGGAGCCGCCGAGTTTCCGCGGATCACTACGTGAAGACCGAGAAAACTGGTTGGAAAATTACGACTACAGCCGAGGCCGAGTTGCCCAATTCAATAACTGGGGCTGCGACGAGAAATTTCGCCACGTATACTTCGCCCTTGAAGAATGGCGCCAGGACCTGGTTTTAGAACAGAGAGGTCATCCTGAGGAGCTGGGACCTATTTCGCGCCACATTCCTCGGAATCTTCACAGGTGCCATGCGTAAGCGAAGGGAGGAAACCCCGCTGAAAAGCCGTGCAGAGCTCCCCATAGGCGTGCGCACAGGGGGGGGGGGGGCAGGATGGGCAGCCACCCCCCCCAGTGACCTATGGGGGGGGGCGCGAAATCTGCCCAGTACATTGACCTTTCTAGTCACCTAAGAGGGGGGGGGGGCGCAAAATCTGCCCCATACATTGACTTAAGGGGGTGGGGTGGCGCTGCGATTAACCTTTGCTCCCCCCCCCCCTGATGGGCAACCCTGCGCACGCCTATGCAGCTCCCAAATGAGAACGCCGGGATGTACACTGAAGAAATGACCCGTCTGTTCCGTCACGCCGACCCCGCCATGTCTGAGGAGAAGAAGCTTCGGTTCCAAATGCGAGGAGTCCAGCAAGACCTGTTTGCGGGACTTGTTCGCAGCCCGCCATAGACTGTAAACGAATTACTTACAGATGCCCCGACAATAAAAAAGGCGCTTGAGATGCGGACAAGGCAGTACAACCGCCACTCACCGACGACCAACTACGCCGAAGCTCAAGCCTTCAAGCCTTCCGCAATGACGACCTGCAAGAGACCATTCGAGCGGTCGTGCGTGAAGAGCTGCGAAATATGTTTCTGGCATCGCAGCCTGAAGTGGACACCTTGCGCCGTGTTTCGTGTTCCTTTCTCCTGTGTTATCGTTTTTTGCACGCCACCTTTCAAAGTCGATATTCGACATTGTTCGTGAAGAAGTCCAGCAGTCGTTGCCAATTCCCGAACCACCGCAGCCTCATCCGGAAGCTATCAGCTGTGCTGCTGCAGCGCGTCGTAACGCTCCCCTTCCGCGCCCACCTGAAGGCACCGTACCACCGCAATTCCGCGGCCAGACACCACCTGTCGGCCAGCGCTACACCCAGAGGAAGACCGACGTTTGGCGCGCCCCCAACCACCACCCACTTTGCTACCATTGAGGAAAAGCTGGCCACACTTACCGCCGCTGCCAGTACCGACAGACGGGACTGCGTGGTTTCACAATCAGCGCGCCACTTCCAGAACGAGGTGAACGGACCCGTGACATCGCCGATTATCTCGCAGGAGCGCAATGCACACCCGAGGACCTTCCCGATCACCGTCGCCAGGCCGCTACGTCTCTCCGCAACGCCGACCATACACTGGCCCAACCCGGGGCCGGTCACCTAGCCAGTATCCGGAAAACTAAGATCAGCAACTGATGGAGGTGCGGTTGCTGTAGGACGAAATACCGAAGATCCTGCGCCGCCGCCGACGACGCCGCGACGAAATCTAAAGAACACGCCGCAAGCTGAACGGAGCCCTGACGTCGAAACTTCGCGGCCTGATGAAGACCTGACGACGCAACGTCGAAGCAGCGGGACAAACCGACGTAGCCGTGGTCCGACGTCGCGACCTAACCGGAACGCATGGCGACGGACTAGCGACCTCGACGTTCTCATCGACGGCCACAGCGTCACAGCTCTCGTCGACACCGAAGCCTACAATTCGATCATCAGTGGACCGTTCGCCACAAAGTTCAAGAAAGTCAAGACCGCCTGGGAATGCACCGAAATCCGGACAGCTGGAGGTCACCTAGTAACGCCGGCAGGAATTTGCACAGCGAGTCACCATTAACAACCGGATTTATCCCGCAAGCTTCGTAGTCCTACAGCGCTGCTTGAGAGATGTCATCCTTGGTAGGGACTTCATAGGCCTTTATGGTGCAGTATTCGACCTGAGATCTAAGTCGATAACACTATCCACAGAAAAAATGCCGAAGATCCCACGCCTTGTTGGAATCGGTTTCTTGCGAAGCAGTCGGCGAGTATGCTGCATTTTTTTTTTGCTTTGAACCAAGCGTTACGAGGTGGATCGACGTGTTTTTGTAAGTTTGGTAGTTGTGTGCAGATCGTGGGCTTACCAGGCACGTCGGAAACACTGGAGTTTAAAGTGTAGATTACGGTCTGACGTAACGTCAGCACTCACGTTAGAGCACAGGCATCAGTATTATCGAAACGAAGTGCACCTTAAGGTGCGATGATGTGAATATCGTACGTAACTCTCGTTAGCGTATTCCCCCGGGGTCGAGAAACGCTTGAATATAGCTTGCTGAGTCATAGGAATCCAAATTTATTGTCTATTAGACTGCTATAAAAGCGGAGCCAACACTGGAACCAGAGACACCCGCCTGACATGACGCCTTTGTCGTAGGAGTTGATATGTAGTGTTGATTACTTTGTTATAAAATTTCATAGGCAGCACCACAACCACAATTGACGTTGCACCAACTTTGCGCCTGCATAGGGTGTTTTTCCAAAGCAGTTTCTAGACCTTGCGTGGCTCTGTGGTAAATTGCCTGACTACCACGTAAAATACTTGGGTTCGATTCCTGCTGGGATCGTAATTTTCATTCTTTGCAATAGTCGGGTCAACGTAATTTCTTGGAAACTGACGAAACTGGAAAAAAACAAATAAAAGTACAGGTTCAGGGAATGAGTGCCATTTTCCCAAACCCCTCTTGCCCGTCACAGAGGACGCAGGTTGTACCACTTGCTTGGTGGTGGTGTCGGTGACTGGGTGGCCAAGCTCTGGCGAGGCATGTCTGAATCCCCAGCTGCTGCGTCTTGTCGTGCAAAATATGGTTTCAGATCTGAGACATGAATAGGGCCACACGTTTGATTAGTAAAGCAATCTTTCAGCATGTAGAAAGCCTGAAATTCTGGCTGATTCTATACTGTCCGTCCCACGTGTTAGCTAAGTAAGCTGTAAAACGTTTCGAGGCGTCGCTCAGCGGGTGTGTGCGTTTCAACACAATGTCCCAAACCTCAAAGGTAATGTTCTGCCGACGCTGATCATACTGTCACGTGGTCGTGACGTCGACGAAGGCAGCAGTGAACACGTCCGAGATGAAACCCTTTATTTGGCCGAACTTGTGGCCCAGAAACTGAAAGTCAAACTACAGCAATACACTGATAGCGGCGGACAGAGCGTCGACCGTCGATCAACTGACAAGTGGTGAAGTGCGTCGGCATTTATACATGTGACGTCGAATATTCCAGTCTTATCACTGGTGGTCGCGCAAGCTCTGGAATAATCTAGGCTGTTCGCGGCCTACGCGCAATCTTAACAAAACGATCTACAATAATCGCGAAGCTTCTCGAACAATGAGGCGCAGTTTGCGCTGAGCGTTGTTGGCAGTCTTTGTGGGCGAAAACAGAATACAACAAAAGGAATAATAAGGAACGCACGTGGCAATACTCTCGTAATAATAAAAAATTCGGCAGATCCCACGTACCGTGGGAGTCATTGCTATGCGAAGATGCGGCGGGTAGGTGACTGTGGCGTAACTTTTTTTGCTGAGTGACACGTTACAATATGACGCTAAAGATATGTTTAAATTTTATACGCACACATATATATGTTGAAGAGCCGCATATGTGTCCCGACAACGCACGCACGTTTCACGAACTCGTGTGCATGTGTGGAAGTTCTTGACAGTTCATGAACAAGGGCATCATCACCGTGATCAGTGAGCACCAGCAGCTGGCCATGACTTGTTATAGGATCCGGTCGTGATCGTGGTGACGAGGGGTCCATGTGTAGTGAAGTATGTGGTATAGTAGAGCTGTTGGAATTCTAGGATGCCTCGGTTCGTACACCTACACCCGTTCATTACGTCACATTTTAGCATAGAAAGCGACACACGGCTCTTGCCTACTTAGTGTGAACAAGGAACCCGTATGGGTCCCGAAACGTCTCTGTTTTTCACCTTGACTTGGTCAGTGACCGCATCTACATCCTTATGCCTCGGTCATTTAATCGGCAAATCGGCTGTTGACAGAGCCGGCGACAAGTAGGAACCTGAAGCCACCCATCGCGTTGGTGAGGTATAGGCCGTCGAGGCTGGTAGGCCTGGATAGTGCTACGTGGACCAACATCAGTGGATGGTGTTTGTCGTATCCGTAGACTACCTGGGCGTATGTGGCCTACGTAGCCTAGTCTACAAAGCGGCTGTCACTCAATCTGGCATCATCCTCGGCCAGCATGAGGCCATCGCCCAGCCTCGAAAGAAATGAAGTGGACACTGCGTCGTTCTTGCGGACTAAGTGCAATTTACGGTGCGGTGATGTGGATATCATATGTAACTTTCGTTAATGTATTCCTCCGGGGTCGAGCAATGCTTCAATATAGCTTGCTGAATCATATGAATACAAACGTAATGTTTATTCGACTGCTATAAAAGCGGAGCCAACACTGGAACTACAGACGTTAATCTGATATGATGCTTGTATCGTAGGAGTACACATCGTAGGAGCATTATGTGTTGTTTATTGCTTTCTTGTAAAATTAGATAGCAAGCACCACAACCACAATTGACGTTGCACCGCTATTACGCCTGCGTAGGCTGTTTTTCCAAACCAGCTTATAGACCTGGCATGGCTCGGTGGTAGAACACCTGATTGCCACGCAGAATGCTTGGGTTCGATTCCTGCAGGGACCCTAATTTTCATTCATTCCATTCGTTAAGTCAACGCTGCCATTGTTGGTTTTCCTTAGCGCTCTAGCATTTAAGTTACCAATGTCCGTTCTCGCCGTTCCTGGGTACATATAAACTGTCAATCACCTTTGGCGCATACCCGTACACCGCGGCCCGTGGTAAACGGGTATGTGCCACGCGTGTCTAGTGGAAAGGGTTTGACGACGTACGCGACAGGATTTTAACGTTATTCATGTCATGACCCGGCAATCATATTAGTCAAATCCTCTTACCCTCCCATCAGGGGCGTAGCCAGGGGGGGGGGGGGCTTATGGGGCTTCAGCCCCCCCCGAAATTTTTCGTGCTGTCTTTCACCGCCGACCAGGGGCGTCGCCCGGGGGGTGAGATTTGTCGGGCTTCAGCCTCCCCGCCACCCCTTGAATTTTTTTTCGTTCTATTATACACCGCCGTCCGATATAACCACCTTTACCGAAAACCAACCAGGATGTCGTCTAAAATGTTTTTTTTTTTGAGCACGCGACAATACCATGGACAGTTAAAAGGTTCTGGATGGTGGCTTTTCTGCAAGATTTGTTTTCAACCATGCAATTTGTGAAACAGGGTATCACTCTTTTTCTTTTTTGAACAATAAAAAGAAAATTGACTGTGGTCTGATTATTGCTATTTTACCTTACTTTCACGCAGCCGGCGTCTGCCATTGTGTCCTTCCTATTTTAGAAGCGCTACAAGGCGACGCAGGTTTAAATACATTAATTTTTTAATGACTAACGTCCCCGGATCTAACATTTACTCTCCATGCAGTTACTTCTACAAGGCAACTTTTTAGTCTTCACAGATCACCTCGCCAGACAAATAGTCGGTCCGCTCAAAGACTTCATGCGAATGGTCTTTTTATCCCCAGTTCAGATGAGCTGTAAATTCCCAGGGATTATTTTTCACATTTATTTAGCGCAAGGCGCGAGTACTTTTTTTCACGTGTTTTTTTCCGTGGTTACAAAAAATCGCGTGGAAAAGAACGCGCCAAAAAATATTTAGCATTCCGTGCCTCACTGCTTTCGCTGTTAATGCGACAACTAAATACAAAAGTGACACAAAATGAAATGTTTTATTTTTCTATGTGCATATAAAACTTATTTCTTTCAGTAGACTCACTGTCAAATGTACGCGTGCAGTGATAAGAAATGAAAAGAAAAACGTCCTAAAGAAAACAACCCTAGTGCCATGTCCAACCCACTGCTGAAAGGACACCACCCTCCGACCACCCTCGAGCCACTTCGCTGCTCCCGCCTCCGCGCAAAACGTTACACGTGGCACCACTTACGGGCTCGTTACCCCAACTCCCACTCCAGCGATTCTGCCGAACTAGACTGTAAAGCAAAGTGCGGAAATGGTTACCACGCCGAAGGAATGTCAGTGCACAAACAATTATCAAAGGTGCCGACTGGGCGCCCGTAACCCCGCGACGTGTGCCCGCTCCTCGCCGTTCACGCATTCTAGCGTCAAGGGCCTAGCCGCCGTCTGAGCCGCCTGATGCACGAAACACATGACGAATGCCTCCGGCGACCGCGCGGTGCCGAAAAAGCAGACCACATTGTCTTGTACCTCCTTGGGTGGCGACCGCGAAGCGCGCGAACAGCAAACGGTGGCGCCGAACCGATGCGACACCTCGCCACCGCCGCACCGGGGCCTGGAAGCGGCCCATTCATGCGCAGCCGGAAGGCATCGCTGGGCAATTAGGGAGGTCATTACGACGGCGTTTCCAACCCTTCCAGCCACCGCCCGCGTGGAAGCGGGCTCCTTTGTCCTGGGTACGACAAGAAACCAGATGGGCTCCCTCATCTCCGGAGCCCAAGTACTTTGCGGGGCGACGCGCGGGCACTTCGAAGCCTGCGGTCAGGGGCCATCCGGTCGCATCTGCTTTGACCAAAAGCCGCCCAAGTCGCGCTGCGCGCCGGAATGAACGCAGCACCCCGACCGCCGTGGCCTCCCAAGTTTTCCGCTCAAAGTAAACAAGAAAACAACAACAATCGTGCGCCCAGTTCTGACGGCGGTCCTACAGACTGCTACCCAATTCAAGGCCGTGCAGGTCCGATTGTAAGGGAGTCGCACCAGCCGACGTGGTCGAGCACCCACTCGTGGTCCCAACGGCTATGCTACCCGAGTCGCAACAGCACCGACGCGAAGAGATTTGGCGCTTCAGTTGTGCGGTCATGTCGCAGAAAAGAATATCGTCCTTTTTTTCACCTGCGCCAAAGCGTCCAAGCCACGACACCGAAGCCAGCAAAGGTAAGCGCATTATATTTTTGTACTATAACCCCTATTCCTTAGAGCACGTGAGCCTCTTCGATTTTCACGCATGAGCGCTAATGGAAGGTGTTGGAAGATGGCTGGGCGTTGAGTAAGTGGTTAAACTTCAGCTGCACTGCTGAATTGTGTGACGGACAGACAGAATGACAGATCAAATATGTTTAAGTTCCCCAAGGAAGACCATCGTCTTTAAAACTCGAAGCGAACGAAAACAAAGGGGCTAGAAGGTGCGTGCCTTATCGCGCATCATGGCCCTGGGCAATTTCTCTCTTTTTTTCTGTGAACGTGCGACTTGCTTTCAGTGTGATCGCGAGCGCGCGCGCGGGCATATTGAGGCCTTCCGCGGCAGTCGCAGTAACTGTGCAGCCTACGCATCAGCCACCGACCTCCGAGTGTATTACGGATTCATGGCGCAGTCATTTCGGCTTATGGCATCATTTGTCGATAGAATAGGGGACAAATTCTAGCTGACTGAGAATTAATCGTAAGTTACAGGCCGCGTGCTGGGTTTCCAGCGGGCCTGGGAAGGAAACGGAGGAGCTATAACGTCTCGCTCGCGTGTTCTGACCATGCTGAAAAGTTGTTGCAGGGCCCTTTTAAGCACACGCAGAAAGAACATGAGGTTAGGAATGCGTTCCAATTTTTTCCCCAGCATGGGTAAGATAAATAGGGAAATAAGAAAACTTACCTTTAATGCCTCATTGCATATCTCATATAAGTGACCATCGTTAAAATTAAGGGAAATTATTTGTGGAACGAACGTCTTTTCGAGCTCACTTTCCCCACACTCGATAACCCAGTAGAATCAGCTACGGCAGCAAATTGCGGATTGTATTACCGAAGCATTTTTCAGAACATTACTGGCGAATGTATTACGGCGTGAACTTATTTTTTTTTCCATTTCTGTTGTGTTAATTTTCTTTGCCCAGTTGTCTATTTCTACGCGCACGTGTAACCCTGTGTATTTCCCTCCTGCAATAATTTCTTGCTTGTTTTCTTACTTGTTCTTGACAGTGCGCAGCATTCAAGAAGTGATTTGCAGCATATAATACAAATTGTCACTGGTAATACATGCTATTCATATACTTAGTCGTTCGAAACATTCGATGAGGAGGTTGCGCTGCAACGTACTTTCTACGAAGTGAGCTTGCGCAAAGGAAACAATTCGACCCATTTCGTGAAACGGTCAGTAACAACAAGATACTGGTTCTGCCGCGGCCTCATGGGAAAAGGCCCGTCACATGCAACAGCTTGCCATGGCGACGTACTCTCAACTGACTGCATTGTTCCTAGTGGTAAACCCCCACGTGGTTTCGCCTTTTGTCAAACTGAACAGGAACGCGCGTAGCGTAATACATCCTGTTTCAAACCTGGCCAAGTTACCGTACGACACAGCATCTTGTACGTCTTCTGCCCTGAAGAGTGACCAGCTAAAGCACTTTCATGGTAGTACTTTATGTACAATTTGCGAAGTTTGCGAGGAATAACTCGAAACGGTGACTCCACATTACCATCGCCAAACCTGAGGGAAGTGCCGGAACAAGAGGCCTCCTTCCCCGAGCAGATAGCAGTCGGTCTCCTCGTCGCTTCCGGTGTCAGTTGTATCACGAGCCGCCAGCTTTTCTGACACCTTACGACAAACGCCATCGCCCTGCTTTGCTGCAAGAAGCTCCTGTTTACTGACCAAAGTACTCCAACGTGACTGCATTGTCTCAGGTGGTGTCGTAACCGCACACACTGTTTCCGGCTCGACCTGGGGTTCAATACACAAAGGCGCATGTGAAAGTGCGTCAGCAACTGTGTTAGTGCTGCCCTTCTTGTACTCAATGACATAGTCTTAGCGCTGCAAGGTAAGCGCCCATCGGGCCAATCGTCCCGAGGGATTAGGCAAACATTTCAGCCAAGAGAGCGCTTGATGATCAGTCTGAATGATAAACTGTGCCCCATCCAAAAACATGTCTAACTTCTTTAATGCGAAAATGATAGCCAGGCACTCTTTTTCTGTTACCGAGTAGTTTCGTTCCGCCCCGGTCAGAGTGTGAGTTACGAAAGCAACCAGCCTCAGCGCACCTGCGCATTCCTGTAAAAGTACTGCGCCAAGTCCGGAATCGCTGGCGTCGGTCTGTAACACAAATGGTTTGTTAATATCTGGCAGCTGAAGGGAGGCGTTACTAGTGGTTGTTTTCAGAAGCGTGTCGAAAGCTGCCTGTTGCTCACCGCTCCAGAGCCATTTCGCGCCTTTCTTCAGTAACTGAGTTAGTGGTCTGGAGATGTCTGCGCACTGTGAAATGAAGTCACGATAAAAAGCAATCATCCCGAGAAACCTTTGCAAACTCTTTGTATTCTGGGGTGGGGGATAATCTGCAATTGCCTTCAGTTTATCTGGGTTTGGTTTGAGTACATCGTTGTCGACAACAAACCCAAGAAGGTTGATTTTGTTAGTAGCGAACTGCAGTTTTCTGGAATGAACAGTTAGACCGGCTGCTGACATGCGCTGTAGCACCGTATGCAAGTGTTCATGATGCTCTTCAAACGTGCGCGAAATCACTGTCACATCATCGAGTTACCAACGTGCATAATTAAACTTTGCGTCACCCGAGATCATATCCATGATGCGCTGATAGGAACTCGGGCTATTGTAAATACCAAAGGGAATACTCACAAACCCAAACAAGCTTATATGGCATTCGGGATATCGTCAGGGTGAACCTCAATGTGCATATACCCACGAGAGCAGCCGATAGTGGTGAAGAACTTCGCGTTTCCCAGCGCATGACTTATGCTTGATATTGCCGGCAAAGGATAGTGTAGTAATAGACTCTTTTCCGCACGGGAAAACGAAACTGAAGAAGACGAGCGAGTGCGCGAGAGAGGCCAACGTGAAGCGCGTGAGCTTCAGAATGGCGACGGGCAGAGCGTGCGTAGCTAGCGAGCGAGCTAGAAGCAGCACATTTTATCTGCGAGCTGGGGCCATCAGACCAGCCGGTACGAGCCTGGCGTTTCCTGTGACGAACCGGTGTCCCCGACCAGGCCTTGCGACGTGTTTCTGCGGTGGACGTGCGAGCGGGCCAGACCAAGCTACTGATGGTGTGCCAGATGGTGTGTCCGAGACCAATTAGCTACCAATACGTTTTGTTGGGCTAGTTGGTTCATGACTTCTGAAGGAAAAAATTGTAGCGCAAAGCAACACACGGACAGACAGAGAGGACTGGGCTGGCGCGATCCCGTCCTCTCTGTCTGTCCGTGTGTTGCTTTGCGCTACAATTTTTTCCAATTAGCTACCGAGTCCGGCCATGGTGCTGATGCTGCAGGGGTTCGGTACAACCGACTTCTGAGGGCGTGCCACGTATTCCGGTCCGGCACTATCGATTGCTGAGTGGACTCGGTGCTACTCCGGGTGCATCGTGGTCCGGTGCGGGCCTGAGCGAGCAGCTCGGGATCTGGTCCTGCCACGTCCACGGCTCGTCGCAGCTCTCCTGCTGCGAGCGTGCGTCAGCTACGCGGTCGTCGGTGCCGTGAGTGACGTCTACGGAACCATAGACTCCGTGTTAGGCAGGACTCGCGGATACTCGCGTAGGCGTACAGGACTGCAAAGAGTGAGGGTTAGAAAAAGAGTAACTGTGTGTACTAGTGTCCAGCAAGTGTATATGTGTGTGTGTTTGTTTTTTGATGACTGTTGTCTATAAATGTTTTCTTGTCCCCGACTCTGTCTGTGTCTGAGGGCCCCACTACATATAGGAATCTCTCACCGTGACTGCGTTGAGCCTGCGGTAGTCCATACAAAGTCGTAGTGTCTTACTTTGGGGTTAGTACCACAGGGAAGGCCCATGGGCTCTCCGAGGGTCGTACGGCTCTTGTGTAGATCATTTCGTCCAGGGCTTTATCGAGAATGGCTCGCTTGTGCTCGCTCAGTGGTCACGGGTTGCAAAGCCAAGGCGACGCGTCGCCAATATTGATGCGGCGCACTAGGACGTCGGTTCGCCTAGGACGTTTCGTAAACATTCGCGAGAACTGTGTCAGCACCACCTCCAGCTGCTTCCGTTGGTGGTTCTTTCCCTTGATGTCGCTGAGAGATTGCAGACTGCTGACGGCAGAGTGGTGGTGCATGGCTGCCACGCCTTCCGTGCATCCTGGTACAGGCACGAAGACTATCTTCTCCGCAAAGGGTGTAGTCTCGGACTTTCCATGAACGCGGTAGCCTCTTGCAGGAAAGAGGAGTGTGAACCTCTCGTCTGCAAGAAAATCTCGGCTGAGAAGCAATGGCACTGATAGACCAGGCAAACAAACAAATCGCTGGCGCTTCGTTTAACCATGAAAGCGTATCCGTAAGCGGACAAAACCTTCAGCGTTTGATACGTGGTTTGATGCCATTTGCAATGAAACATTTGTGCTATGTAACTTCATCTTTTTAGGTGTACACTTCTCCAGCAACACGTCACCGATTAACGAGATTCCCGAACCGGCATCAAGAAGAGCAGGTACGGTAATGTCATGTGCTTTAATCTTCATCGTCGGTTCTGGAGACTGCGCCTGCGCTATATGCGGCAAACAGAGGGAACGATGACCGACTCACCACCTTGATCTTCCTCCACTGCGCGCACTGGACAGCATTCCACATTCCTGGCATTCAATCTTGGGCTGCACCACACCGTCAGTGTTTAGTGTCGCCAGCCGAAGCAGTTTCCCAAACGTTCTGCATTCGTGCAGCGGCGCTCAAAGCATTGCCGCCTCACATGACCAGTTCGGCCGCACTGGTAGCATACGACTTGCGCATGTCTGCGTTGGCCAGTTAGCCAATCTCTTAAATCACGCCTTTCAGCGGATTAACCCCCGGAGTACCCATCACAGGAAAGCCTATCGCAGTCGGCTCGCGCATGACTTTTGAACACGGCATATGGGGACGGGGGGTCCGACGGACTATGCTCTTAAATGGCTCGACTAAGGAGCGAGCGCTCTGCACTATGATGCTGCTCCGCGGACACCAGCTCCCAGGAACGGCATACCCCTGATACGGTATTGAATGGGGTCCCGCGCCGCCCTTGCTCATGCGTGAAGGAGTCCGGCGCGGGTGAGGAGCCCTTGAATGCGCCTGAGCTGGTCAGGTGGGTTGAGCGCCGCCCCCTGATAATAATAGAGTTCTTTGCCTGCCTGTAACGGGGAGTCTTGTACTCCGCGGGCCTCCCCTGCAAGGTGCTGAAGGGTTTTGAATGTGCCCCCATAAAGAAACGCCCTGCACCTGGGATGACTGTCGAATGACCCGAGGGGCTTGGTGCCTTTCTCAGGGAGTCGGTGCTGCTCGCCGATGCAGTTCCTGCATCGTCCGAACGTACTCGAGCAAACTTTCGTCCGGATACTAGGTTCTCAGCTCGAGCTCACGCTGGACTTGCAGCTCGTACCCAGGGGGCAAAAATTCCTCTCGGAAGCGCAGTTCAAATTCTGCCCATGTTGTGAAATGCGTTTGTAGCATCCACCACCATCCTGCGGCATCCCGTAAATCCAACAGCAGGATTCGAGCCATCACATGCATTTTTTTTTCGAAAGTCTGCCCTTAGGCATCACATGCACTTCCGAGGCACCAGTAGCTCTGACATACCTGTCTACTTCCTTAGCTGGGGAAAAACAGCGCAATAAAGGACGAGGTCGCAGGAACACAGTAGACTGGACGAGCGCTGAACTTACAACTGACATCTTTATTGCACCTACCGCTCGTTTTTACAGCGCATCAAACCGAGCACGCCATTCCAATCAAATCGCCAATCAAAAGCATCAGGTATGCAAACTACACATTCATTGAAACCTAACACGTGTACATGAATTACACCATGCGCACGCATCTTCCAAAGTCATATAAAAAGAAAAAAATTGACAAACCGAGAAAAGCAGTTCCTAAAAATTCGGCAGATCCCACGTACCGTAGGAGTCGATGTTATGCGAAGCATGCGGTGGGAAACTGACTGTGGCGTAATTTTTTTTACTCAGTGACGCTAAAGATTTGTATGAATTTTACACGCACACATATATGTTGAAGAGCTGAATATGTGCTATACAACCAGCTGTTTACAGTTGGGTAACGCTGCCAACGGCAACGTGGGTATTACCAACACCAGAAGCGGTTAGCTGATACGTAGTCCTTATATTTGTCTCTTATGATGGAGAACGCACGCGCGTTTCACGAACCCGTGTGCATGTGTGGAAGAGGTTTTTGACAGTTCTTGAACAAGGTCATCATCACCGTGGTCAGTGAGCACCAGCTGCTGGTCATGACTTGTTATTGGATCCGGTCGTGATGGTGGTGATGAGGGATCCATGTGTAGCGAAGTATGAAGTATACTACAGCTGTTGGAAATCGTGGATGCCTCGGTCATTTCGTCGATAAATCGTTTGTCGATAGAGCCGGCGAAATGTCGGAACCTGAAGTCACCCGTCGCGTTGGTGACATATAGGCCGTCGAGGCTGGTAGGCGTGAATAGTGCTACGTAGACCAAATCAGTGGATGGCGCTTGTCGTATTCGTAGAATAACCTGGGCGCATGTGGCATACGTAGCCTAGTCTACAAAGAGGCCGGCAATCAATCTGGCACCATCCTCGGTCAGCATGAGGCCATCACCCAGCCTCGTAAGAAATGAAGATGACACTGCGTCGTTCTGGCGGACTAAGTGCACTTTACGGTGCGATGATGTGAATATCATACGTAACGTTTGTTAATGTATTCCTCCGGTGTCGAGCAATGCTTCGACATAACTTGCGAAATCATAGGAATACAAATGTAGTGTTTATTAGACTGCTATAAAAGCGGAGCTAACACTGGAACCACAGATGTTAATCTCATATGACGCCTGTATCGTAGGAGTACACATCGTAGGAGTATCATGTAGTGTGTATTGCTTTTTTTTACAAAATTATATAGCCAGAACCATAACCACAATTGACGTCGCCATGACGTTAGGCCTGCAGAGGCTGTTTTTCTAAACCAGTTTATATACCTGGCGTGGCTCTGTGGTAGAATATCTGATTGCCACGCAGAAGGCTTGGGTTCGATTCCTGCTCGGATCCTAATTTTAATTCTTTCCATTAGTCGGGTCAATGCTGCCGATGTCGGTTTTTCTTGACGCTCTGGCATTTAAGCTACCAATCTCTGTTCTCGCCGTTCCTGGGTAGATATAAACTGTCAATCACCTGTGGCGCATACCCGTACATCACGGCCCGTTGTAAACGGGTATGAGCCACACGTGTCTGGAGGAAAGGTTTGACGACGTACGCGACAGGACTTTCGCGTTATTCATGTCATGACCCGACAGTCATATTCGCCAAAGTTAGCCTGCTCAACTGCATTTGCACACTTTCCGTCACTGCATGCGCGCAAGACTTCCGCACTGCAGCATCAATGCAAGATAGAGAAATTCCATTCTTAACTAACTTTGAATGCCTAGATGAAATTTAGCGGACTTTTCTGAGACCTAGGTTGATATAGCCAGCATGGGTATGGGATGAACCAAAACGAAGCCGAATGTCTAGGAACTGCAACTCGTTGTTACTAGGAAGCTCAGTCGTAAAACTGAGGCCTAGGCCCGATGCTGCGGTGCGGAAGTCTTGCGCGCATGCAGTGACGGAAAGTGTGCAAATGCAGTTGAGCAGGCTAACTAAATCTGGTTATCCATTATCTATGATTGCAGCAACCTGCGAAAAACTAATTAAGAAGTTTAAAATGAACGGCACCCAGTCACCCCGATATCGCGCCATCGAGGGCTTTGCGGTTATCTCGTATCAGCATAAGGTAGCTGATAACTTGAAGAATGTAGCTCAACGCTACGGTGTGAACGTTTGTGTTTTCGGCGCCTCAGAAAATGTCGTGATTGTGTGCCAGGGTAATGAATGCCATTGATAAAACACCTAATTACAGCCCATTTGTTTGCAGCATTGAACGTAGGTCCAGGTTTGTCCCATGCGCCTGCGCAGTAGTTTATGAATTTCCTTTTTCTTGTGGGCAGGTGTACGTGGGACAAACGGGGAGGTGCATAAATATTCGGCTGAAACAGCATCTTAGGAATTGTTCTACAGATGGCTATTCGCACGTGTCCAAACACTGTAGGGAGTGTAAAGTAGGCAGCAACGAGTTGTGCTAACCACTTGTCAATAAAACCAAGATTTTGTTTCGTCACAAGGACCGGTGCACACGCGAGATGTTCGAGGTTTTCAAGATTAACATTGCACGGGGGTGTATAAGTGGACCTTCCGTATCTCTTGCCGATTGTGAGCTGAAATATTTAGGTGCCACTTTGTGACGTAGACATATCTGTGTCCAATGATCTTATTTCATCAAGTGTTAACTGTGTATATATGTCATCCTTCAAACATTAAACGTTCAGTTGTGAGTCTGCGCGAGTCCTGTTTTCCTCGTCTTTGTCTTTGTGTTTTTAGCGCAGTTTTAGTAGAAACGCTCAAAGTGCCAGAGGTTCGCTAAGAAATGCTTCGCATTTAACAAGGATGAACAAGCAAGCGAAAAAAAACAACAAGAAACCAACAAACAATCAACAATCAATTTTCGAGGCGCAGGCTCACCTACCGCGATAACAGTGATTGAGAGTGAGTCGATGGAAAATTAGAGGATGACCAACAAGAACCCCGGTAAAGGAAATGATAATAATAATAATAATATCTGGGGTTTAACGTCCCAAAACCAAACCACGATATCATTATGAGAGACGCCGTAGTGGAGGGCTCCGGAAATTTCGACCACCTGGGGTTCTTTAACGTGCACCTAAATATAAGTACACGGGCCTCAAACATTTTCGCCTCCATCGAAAATGCAGCCGCCGCGGCCGGGATTCGATCCCGCGACCTTCGGCTCAGCAGTCGAGCGCCATAACCACTAGACCACCGTGGCGGGGTCCGGTAAAGGAAATGATTTAAATGAAACCTTTGAGATATCGAATCTCAGCGTCAGTGAGTAAAATAGATGGCTTGCTGATGCAACTTTCTCCTGCTTCCCTGATAAAAAACGCTTCCACCATTTCACGTTCTGTTTTGCCGTTGGCCTTCTTTAAAAATTGCGTGTTCTCAAAAGTGGGCGCACATCCGCACTTTTTGCAATGTTCTGCAAGAAAGCTTCCCGTTTTGTTACGCACGTTCAGACTGTGTTTTTTCGCTCTCTCATTGAAACACCTTCCGGTCTGCCCTATATACTGGCGTCCACAAGTAACGGGTATCTTGTAAACTACGTTGCAAACGCATCGTGTGTAGCGCGTTCTGTGCTTCGTAGTGCATTGCCATCGTGAATCTTTATTTGTCATCGCACATAATTTGAAAAGCTTGCAGCTGAGAGAGGTGCTTTGGCAACCAAAGCACCTCTCTCCCATGCACCGCGCGGGGCTGCCCCTTTTAAACCGCTCAGGTGTGTCACGCGCACTTCCTCTGCGGAACACGTGGCGCTATCTCGAGATAGCCGGTGGGCCTGGTTCCTACACCACTTCAAAGTTTTTCTGTTTGAAAAGAAAAGCTTCTTCCAATTTACGCATGCGCAGTTGGCGCCTCGAAGGACCATTTCGTGGCAGGCGATCACGCTAGCATATTCGCAAATCACAGACGCGCCTGCTTCCCCGTGCCGTTTCTTAACAGAAACGATGTCGCGCCTGTCACATAAATGAACTTGCATTTTCCTAGCATGGGTAATCGCAATTACACAGCAAAAGCCCCCGGGCCTCTTTTAACAGCAAAGCTGTTTAGCACATCATTCCTCTTGAGTCGACCGTAGAAAGCTATCATAACCTTAACGGTTATGTGCCACTGTGCGGCTACCTGAGAACGAGTATAGAGAGCGAGAGAGAGAGAGAGAGAGAAAGAAACAGAAAGACCGAAAGAAAGATATAAAAAAGAGAAAGAAAAATTCGGCAGATCCCACGTACCGTGGGAGTCGATGTTATGCGAAGATGCGGCGGGTAGGTGACTGTGGCGTAACTTTTTTTACTGAGTGACACGTTACAATATGACGCTAAAGATATGTTTAAATTTTATACGCACACATATATATGTTGAAGAGCCGCATATGTGTCCCGAGAACGCACGCACGTTTCACGAACTCGTGTACATGTGTGGAAGAAGTTCTTGACAGTTCTTGAACAATTAAGGACATCATCACCGTGATCAGTGAGCACCAGCAGCTGGTCATGACTTGTTATAGGATCCGGTCGTGATCGTGGTGACGAGGGGTCCATGTGTAGTGAAGTATGTGGTATAGTAGAGCTGTTGGAATTCAAGGACCCTCGGTTCCTACACCTACACCCGTTCATTACGTCACATTTTAGCATAAAAATGCGACACACGGCTCTTGCCTACTTAGTGTGAACAAGGAACCCGTATGGGTCCCGAAACGTCTCTGTTTTTTCACCTTGACTTTGTCAGTGACCGCATCTACATCCTCATGTCTCGGTCATTTCGTCGGCAAATCGGCTGTCGACAGAGCCGGCGACAAGTAGGAACCTGAAACCACCCATCGCGTTGGTGAGGTATAGGCCGTCGAGGCTGGTAGGCCTGGATAGTGCTACGTGGACCAACATCAGTGGATGGTGTTTGTCGTATTCGTAGACTACCTGGGCGTATGTGGCCTACGTAGCCTAGTCTACAAAGCGGCTGTCACTCAATCTGGCATCATCCTCAGTCAGCATGAGGCCATCGCCCAGCCTCGAAAGAAATGAAGTGGACACTGCGTCGTTCTTGCGGACTAAGTGCAATTTACGGTGCGGTGATGTGGATATCATATGTAACTTTCGTTAATGTATTCCTCCGGGGTCGAGCAATGCTTCAATATAGCTTGCTGAATCATATGAATACAAACGTAATGTTTATTAGACTGCTATAAAAGCGTAGCCAACACTGGAACTACAGACGTTAATCTGATATGATGCTTGTATCGTAGGAGTACACATCGTAGGAGCATCATGTAGTGTTTATTGCTTTCTTGTAAAATTAGATACTAAGCACCACAACCACAATTGACGATGCACCGCTATTACGCCTGCGTAGGCTGTTTTTCCAAACCAGTTTATAGACCTGGCATGGCTCGGTGGTAGAATACCTGATTGCCACGCAGAACGCTTAGGTACGATTCCTGCAGGGATCCTAATTTTCATTCATTGCATTCGTTGAGTCAACGCTGCCATTGTTGGTTTTCCTTAACGCTCTAGCATTTAAGTTACCAATGTCCGTTCTCGCCGTTCCTGGGCACATATAAACTGTCAATCACCTTTGGCTCATACCCGTACACCGAGGCCCGTGGTAAACAGGTATGTGCCACGCGTGTCTAGTGGAAAGGGTTTGACGACGTACGCGACAGGATTTTAACGTTATTCATGTCATGACCCGGCAATCATATTAAATGCGAAGCATTTCTTAGCGAACCTCAGGCACTTTGGCCGTTTCTATCTATCTATCTATCTATCTATCTATCTATCTATCTATCTATCTAGCCGGCTACGTCTGGGCGCTCTCCTGGTCGCCCCCATAACTTGTAATATACCAAAATTGACACAGCACGGGATCAGTGTATGACGAACACGATGCACTCGTCTTTTCATGAATAACGCAAAATATCTGTCGCATACGTCATGAAACCCTTTCTCTCAGTCACGTATGGCACATACCTGTATACCAGAGTTCATGTTATGTAGGTATGTGACACAGGTGATACAGAGTCTTAACCAACACAGTAACCGCGAACACGCACATTGACACGCAAGGAAAGTGATAATAGTAATAAGTGTTTAGTTTTTATGTCTCAAAATCATGATATGATTATGAGAGACGCCGTACCGAAGGGCTCCGGATACTTTGACCATCGGGTATTCTTTAACGTGTACCGAAATCGCACAGTACACGCGCATCCAGCATTTTGCCTCCATCGAAATGCGACCACAGCGGCCGGGATCGAACTTGCGACCTTCGGGTCAGCAGCCTAGCACCGTAACCGCTACACCACCGCGGCCGACGCAAGGAAAGTGAGGAAATTGAAGACAGGACACCTTTGGAAGACGCTCAACTACCATCCACTCGTCCACGTGGTCCGCAACTTGGACGACGTGGATTACGCAAAAACCAGGGTCAATGCTTCCTACAATAAACGTGCTGAGAGAACCAGGCCAGTCATCATTACCGGTGACTTCAACGTTGATTTATCAAGACCCATCAATGCTTGGTCCTTATACTGCGTGAAAGGCGGCTTGGATGTGGACAGGGCACCAAAAGATCTCTCTGCCACGTCCACGACAAGAGGCATTATAGATCATTTCATCGTAAGAGGCAGCCAGGATTTCCACCACCTGCATCATACCTCACACTTTACTACACTTATACTCCTCATAACCACGATCACGAATGGATCCGATTAGCAAGTCCGGTCGAGCTGCTGGTGCTCATTGACCACGGTGATGATGACCTTGTTGAAGAACTGTCAAGAACCCCTTCTACACATACACACGGGTTCGTAAAACGTGCGTGCGTTTTCCTCACAACAGACAAGTATAGGCTTGCAAAGCAACGTCGAGCGGTGCCACAGCTCTTATCGCAACTGGGGGCATCCACGGCCACAACAGTGCCGCCCCCGCTTCCACGCACGCGCAGACCTCTCGGGTTGCATCTGTGGTGCCGCACTATGTAACTATCGCTGATTAGCAGTGCAGCATCTTTACGCAACTGTAAACAACTGGTTACATAATACATATGCGACTCTTGAACATATGAGTGTGCGTATACCACTTCCACATTTCTCAGGCGTCATTCCGTAACGTTTCGCTCAATGTGAAGTACGCCACAGTCACCATCCAGCGCATGTTTCGCATAACATCGATTCCCACGGTACGTGGGATCTGCCGAATTTTTAGTCAAATCCTCTAAACCTTCCATGCAAATTCTGGTCTTCACCAAGTTAAGGAGGCGATCATGAGAGCACCCAGACGTAGGCGGCTAGATAGATAGATAGATAGATACGTAGATAGAAACGCTCAAAGTGTCAGAGGTTCGCTAAGAAATGCTTCGCATTAAAAAAATCTTGCCGAAAATTCATCACCAGGCAGAAATCGAACCCGCGTCCCCCGATCCGACGGCGAGCGTCCTAACCACTCGGCTATCCAAGCACGCTCCCAGAGCATAGCATAGCCTTGTATAGTACATCGTAGCAAGGGGGCTGGGAAAGGGAACTGAGCCTGACGCGGAGAGTTGTGAAGGTGAGGAAGAGGGAAAGGAGGCGGGGAGAGAGTAAAGCGTAGCACGGATGAAGGAGAAAGGAAAATAGAGAGAAAGAAATGCGGAAAGAAAAAGAAAGGGAGACAGAGATAACATCAACGAAAGAGAGAGAAAAATAATAATGAACAAATATTACTTGCCCTAGCGGAATTAAAAACCAGACCACCCCTGCATGCTACGCGTAACAATGAATTCTGGCAAGTACCATTTTCAAGAAACAGATACGGTGAACAAAGCGTTCGATATACACTTCCTGCATTGCTAAATATGTTCTTTCAACAAGGGATTGATGATACTGACATCACAAAAAAAGGATCTTCGCAATTGGTTTGTAATAAAGTGATGACGTAAAACCTTTATGACCCACTGATGTAACACAAGCAGATAACTTTAAGTGATATGAGGTACAATTTCATCAATTCTTTTGTCATGTTTAAAAGCTATACTTGTATTTTTCTTTCTTGATGTATGTAGCGATTATAGCAGTATTGTTTAACTTCTACATGCATATTCTCTGTACTTCCTGTGCTTTTGAATACGCTATATGTACATGTGTGTATTATATGTCTCTTTGCTGTATGCCTTGTACAGGGGGGCCCGAATCTTCGTCAAGTGGGAATTGCCACTTTTTGTTCGGGCCTTCCTCCATTCTTGTGGAAATAAATTGAAAAATTGTAAAATTCAATTGAAAAAAGTAGAGAGAGGAAAAAATATGGAAATAAAGAGGAAGCAAGCATCGTGTCGTCTAGCGACCAGATACCACGACACCTGGCCTAACCGCGCATGTGCTGTAGCCCACCGACGGAGACAGCGCGCAACCTGCGCTCTATTGGCTGCGAGATCGAGCGGATCCGCCGCCTGGCGGCTGCTGACTGAACCACGCCTAGTGTGGATTGCTCCATGCGTCGTCTGCTAGCCACGTTGTGTTTGCATGTGCGCTACGTCGTGCAGGTGCTCAAAAGGCGGTTTGCTCCGTTGCGTTAGTGCAACTTTAACGGCACGTATGTATGCCTAACACGATGTGAAGAAGCATTTGGCCTTGATCGGCTGTATGTAATAATATCAGCGAGTGCACTTGTCGAGACTGTGTGTGGTCGTCGTGCCCTCCGTTCACGAGAGTCATATCAGTGTAGGTGCCGCTCTGTGGTTCGAGCGCATTGCAAAGTGCACTAGGCGTTGCCCTAAAGATGAGAAGTTTTAAATCTCATGAGAATTGAGGCTTTTAGCAGCACGGTGGTAAAAAAAAATTCACAGCATATCCACGGGTGAATGATGAAGAGCTTGGGCGAAGCTCCTTAAGCAATCATGGTTACACCGTGAAATCTTCAGTGGTTTCGCCCAGCAGTAATCAAAGCGATAGCCCAGCACATCATCAAACACGTGACAAACACTGTATATATTTATACAAGAAATTTTATTAATCGTAAGTGGTAGCTAGAAGTGGCTTCCGTTCCCCCTTCATTATAAAGGCTTTATGGTCGGTGAAGTGATCGATCGGTGATGGGTCGTAGTGGGCAGTTTGCAAAGGCGGCTTCCGTTCCCCCTTCATAACGGCTTTATGGTCGGCGAGCTATTGGATCGGCGATGGAGCGTAGTGGGATGTTTGCAAAGATGAAGTAGTGGGCAGTTGGCAAAGGTGGTGACGCCGGACAACGGAGACGTGACAAGGTTAGACTAAGAGGAGCTTCGCCCCTAAAAAAAAGGCTCTCGTGTACTTGCGCGTTGTGGTTAGGTGTATATCTTCGGGACTGCCGTTATAGGTTATACGCGACGAGCTTTAGTTGTGTACGGTCCTAGTCACACTACACAGAAATATTTCTGTCAAGTCACGCCTGACACTTCGGTACTTAAATTGTCCCTTTAAATTGTAAAACTGAGCTGCCTTACGCAGTTTTAACTTGTGGCAAAATTTATAGGAAAAAAAAACCCGTGTACTTACATTGAGGTACGCGTTAAAGAGCCCTGATGGTCAAAATTAATCCAAACGGCGCACTTTACATTTATGTCGTAGTAATTTTACGCGAAGCCACATCTTTTATGCTTTACTTCTTGAGAGTTTGTGTTGCGTTGTTAGGGATTGACGGAAGGCAGCGGACATTTTTCGCTTGAAAAACGTACTTTGGTCCCGTGAAATAACCGGGCCTTTTTTCCATTACTGTCGTGCAAGTAATCAATCGAAGAAAGTTCCTTGCTGTACAGTTACCTTTGTGTACTGTTACTGGAATAAAAACAAGCGTGTGCGTGTTAAACGTCCCCGTAGCGCTAAATTCCTGTCAGCCTCGTAGGTTTCCTCAGTAAACCTATCAACTGCCCTACACTTCATGGATAATTGAATAAGAAATGCGGATGAATATTTGAGCACGCAGTGACAAAGTGCTATTTGAATTCATCGTGCAGGAATACGGGCTTTCTTTTTGTTGGGGGGTATCCGGATGAACAAGAAGTAAATAATTATTTCAGTCGCGCTGCAGCAGCGTGGGTGGAACACAATCTAAACATGTGCAAATAAAACAACAAGAAAACGTCATCCATTGTGAAAACGCCTACTGTTGCCGAAGGCGGGCAACCCATTCGTCGGCAGAATGCGCTACTCTCACAAGTAATAGTAACGTTCGGCGCGATTCGTGCATTAATTCGAGAATGAAGAGCGCACATATTACCAGAAAGCTGCAGTCAACGCATTTTGTTTGCCGGAAATCGGGTCAAATCTCTCGCAACAAAGCGCTGTAGTGTGCGCTTGTATACGCGCCGACAACCGCCTATCCACACTAGCGCGGCGACGGTGCTGCCACATGTAGCCCGATCTCGTGGCGAACAGGCATAGCTTGGCTGCGTACTCCCGAGGAGGAAGTCGCGCATCTCGAAGCTAGACGTGTCGGTCGACGGGCAGTCCGTGCTTCGCTGTGCCAAGCTTTCCGCGACTTAGTGCGAAGTACCCGCAATTTTTTACTAGCCTCTGCTGCAGACGCCGCCGCTGTTCTCCGTACCGCCGCTGTAAATTCCCGTGAGCTCTGAATGAGACGATTATCTACGGACAGGAAATAATTCTTCGAACGTCCAGGATCTTTCCGCACCCTGTTTGGAGACTATGTTTGTAGCGGAAACGCTGTCGCGACGCCGAAGAAACGCTGCTGTGTGTATGGACCGCACGCCTGCACTGACTTCGCATTCATTCCGCTTCATGGTGGCTTGGATTACGCTGGACCATGGCAGAAAAGCGCAAAAAGGGGAACAAAAGAAACAATAGAGCCAGAAATATGCTAACGAAAAAAACAAGTTTGCTCTAGCTCAGTCAGCGCGTCTTGTAGTTTGTCAGTCGCTTACGAATACAGCCACATGAGAGGTTGGTGTGAGAGGTTCGTTTTCATCGTCATCATCGTCCACATGGCTACGCCCAGTGCAGGGCAAATGCCTTTCCCATGTTCCGCCAATCAACCCGGTCCTGTGCTTGCTGCGGTCAAGTTATACCCCCGAACTTCTTAATCTCATCTGCCCCACACAACTTTCTGTCTCCCCCACGCGCGTTTGCCTTCTCGTGCAATTCAGTCGGTTACTCATAATGACCAGCGGTTATCTTGCCTACGCGATACATGCGCTGCACATGTTCATTACCTCTTCTTGATTTCAACTAGGATGTCCTTAACACCTGTTTGCTTTCTGACCCACTCTGCTCTCTTCTTGTCTCTTATGGTTACACCTGTAATTTTCATTTCCATTGCTCGTTGCGTCGTCCTCAATTTAAGTTGAACCCTCTTTGTAAGCCTCCATGTTTCGGCTCCGTGTCTAAACTTCCTGTCCTAAGCAGACGTATTACTTCACAACTTCCAGTGCCTGTCGCAAAGCGCTGTTAACTTCCGAGACTGTTGCACATCACTTTTTTGCATATGAATTTTCAGACCTAATCTTCTGCATTGCTTGTCCAATCCAGCAATCATGATTTGCAATTCATCCCCTGAGTAACTCATCACTCCAATGTCACCAACGAATCACAGGTTACTGAGGTACTCTCCATTAACTCCTACCCCAAACTCGTCCCAGTCTAGGGCCCTGAAAACCTCCTGTATGCATATGGTGAATAATATTGGGGAGATCCTGTCTCCCTGCCTTTAACCCTTCTTTATTTGGATTTTGTCACTTTCATTATGGAGGACTATGGTGGCTGTGGAGCCGCTGTAGATTTCCTCCAGTATTTTTATACATGGTTCATCGACACCCCGATTCCGTAGTGCCTGCATGACTGCTGATATCTCGACCGAATAAAATGCTTCTCGTAATCTATGAAGGCTATATATAAGGGTTGGTTATATTCTGCGCACATCTCTATCACCTGATTGATAGTGTGAATATGGTCTACTGTCAAGTGTACGAAATCCTGCTTGGTCCTTTGGCTGACTGAATTCTGATGTGGTCTTATTCTATTAGCTATTAGAGGTGCCTCAGAATAATGGAATACAAGTTCTAGACATTTCCTTAACTTTTCAGAAGACCCACGTGTGCTGGCAGTATTCTCCTAGATCTTCGAAACCGCTGTTATATTTTTCGTCGAAGCACTCGAAGGTTGTAAAAAACGGCATCGCCATGTCTTGCCTTAAGTCAGCCCTCACCGGTCCATACACACACACCAAGTCGCCTGAGCACAAAATGAGTGATAGCTTTAACGCACAGGTTACGCGTCTTTTAGATGTAGGGTACCCTCGCGATGCAGTGGCCGCTGTCGGTGAACGTTTAAAGGAGTCCATTATTTTAAATCCGAGCATGGTTGCAGAAAGCGATACTAAAAAACGTGTCGTAAGTATACCGTACATTTATTGCGTATCTCACAGGCTAAAGAAAGTAGGAAGTAGATACGGCGCTAATGTTGTTTTCACGGCTGCCAATAAGCTAGGTAAGATTTGTGCCGCTGTGCAGAGGAAGAATGAGGGAGTAAAAGACAAGAAGCGGACGGATATTTGTTTCGTAAAACACACCAACAAGTTCACTGATTGCCGTACAAGTGTGGTGTATAAGGTTCCTTTCAGCTGCGGCCGCTTCTACGTAGGACAGACGGGCCGATGCATCAGCCAGAGATTGTTGGAACATAAGAGATCGCTAACAGGAGGCTCACCTTGTAATCTATCTTTACATTGTCGAGATTGTAAGTGCACGCCAATATTCGATGAATGCGCAATGATGTACCGGCATAGAAATGAAGAAACGCGCCTCATGATTGAAGCATGCCATATCGAGAATAGTGGTAGCGCTTGCGTGAGCCAACCGTCGATTAACTTGCAT
This sequence comes from Rhipicephalus sanguineus, assembly GCF_013339695.2. Classification (NCBI taxonomy): domain Eukaryota; kingdom Metazoa; phylum Arthropoda; class Arachnida; order Ixodida; family Ixodidae; genus Rhipicephalus; species Rhipicephalus sanguineus. The sequence continues at coordinate 137,360,112 of NC_051186.1, forward strand.
AAAGATGAAATCAAATGTCTTAACAGTTATCTTCCACGCAGACCCCCACGCGTGCCGGATTGATAGGTTTGCATGTTGCATGGGCATTCGCAGATAAGTTTTCGTGCCTTCTTTCTTTTCCACCGTTGTACGTCTCTTCAGTTGGTGGGCGTTTGTGGTGTCCTGACTTCTTTCTTGTGTCCGTGTTTGCACGCCCTATCTTTTTAGAATGAACAAAATGACATTTCGGAATACGCACGGATCCCTTGTTCACAGTGGAATGACGGCAGAGCAGCAGGTTCTAAAGTAGCGCTGAGCGCATGACGCAAAGTCCGGGAGTACACGTGGTTTATTGTGCCAGATAATCCATTGAATGTGTTACTGGTCTGAATTATTAGTGATTCAAGATTGAGTCTCGTTGTCCAATTCTTCACCGTGGCCATGATGCGCGCGTTGTCCCAGCTTATCTCGCGGTCCGTCTTCTCGGAATGCTCTGCGAGTGCATTTGTCACTGTGTGGCCCTTGGCGCCGTCATTCTTGTGCTGCTTCAAACACCTGCAGAAATTTCCGCTTTCGCCAATGTACACTGGTTCGCAGTCGGCGCATGGGATCTTGTAGACCACACCAGGAAAACGTTGCCGAGGGAGAGGATCCTTCACATTTAGCAAGTCACCCTTAAGCTTGCTTGCCGGCACATGCACGATCTGGACACCTCGTTTTCTAAACACCCGAGCTAGGGCTTCGCTTACACCTTGAATGTACGGAATTGCTGCGTGATGGCGTGTTGACGCTGTATTATCAATGGCTTGACTGTTTTGCTGCTGGTTATGCATGATGAACTTAGTTGCCTTCTTAATAAAATGTTTAGGATACTCATTCCTGATGAGGTCATTTTCAATGGTCTGGAGCTCCTGAAGGCTTCTTGCATCGGAACAGGTGCGAATGGCTCGTTGAACTAAAGAACGAACCACTGAGCGTTTGTGGGCTACCGGATGAACTGACTCGGAGTCAAGGTATCTACCGCAGTGGTGTCCAGATCGCGCATGTGCCAATCATAATAAGGGCACTAATCGAGCGCATTCTTGAGCCTTCAGTCCTGATCGTTCAATTTTCAACACTTATCAAAACCACGGAAGCACTCAGCAATCTACAAACAAGCACTCGAACTGCGGGCGATTTTCCCACTCACTTCGTCGCTTACATAACTTAAATTGCCGATTGGCACTTCGCAATAGAACAACCGCGCATGAAAGTTTGCAACGTCTGTTCGGACGAACGAACGCTTTTAATTCATCGGCTTTGCCCCGTGCCATAAATCATTGGAACAATCTTCCAGATAATATGGTGGACTTACGCGACCCTGACTACTTCAAGCGAGAACTTCACGTGATGTTTTCGTAACTTTTTTTAAATGCGAAGCATTTCTTAGCGAACCTTTGGCGCTTTGAGCGTTTCTATCTACGTGTCTATCTATCTATCTATCTATCTATCTATCTAGCCGCCTACGTCTGGGTGCTCTCATGGTCGCCTCCTTAACTTGGTGTAGACCGAAATCGGCATGGGAGGGTAAGAGGATTTGAGGAATATGACTGTCGTGTCATGACACGAATAACGTGTAAATACTGCCGCGTACGTCGTCAAACCCTTTCCGCCAGACACATGTGGCACATACCCGTTTACCACGGGCCGCGATGTACGGGTATGCGCCACAGGTGATTGACAGTTTATATCTACCCAGGAACGGCGAAAACAGACATTTGTAACTTAAATGCGAGAGCGTTAAGAAAAACCAACATCGGCAGCGTTGACTTGACGAATGGAAAGAATGAAAATTAGGATCCCCGCAGGAATCGAACCCATGCATTCTGCGTGGGAATCAGGTCTTCTACCACTGAGCCACGCCAGGTCTATAAACTGGTTTGGAAAAACAACCTACGCAGGCGTAATAACGGTGCAACGTCAATTGTGGTTGTGGTGCTTGCTATCTAATTTTACAAGAAAGCAATAAACACTACATGATACTCCTACGATGTGTACTCCTACGATACAGGCGTCATATCAGATTAACGTCTGCGGTTCCAGTGTTGGTCACATTTTTATAGCAGTCTCGTAAAAATTACATTTGTATCCCTATGATTCAGCAAGCTATATTGAAGCATTGCTCGACCCCGGAGGAATACATCAAAGAAAGTTACGTATGATATTCACATCGCAGCATCGTAGAATGCACTTAGTCCGCCAGAACGACGCAGTGTCCTCTTCATTTCTTATGAGGCTCGGCGATCGCCTCATGCTGACGGAGGATGGTGCCAGCCGCTTTGTAGACTAGGCTACGTAGGCCACATACGCCCAGGTAGTCTACGAATACGACAAGCGCCATCCACTGATGTTGGTCTACGTAGTACTATCCCGGCCAACCTGCCTCGACGGCCTATACACCTCACCAACGCGAAGAGTGACTTCAGGTTCCCACATGTCGCCGGCTCTATCGACAGACAATTTGTCGACGAAATGGCCGAGGCATCCACGAATTCCAACAGCTGTACAATACCTCTGTCACGAGGCTATTCAACCAATATGCTCTCGTGTAGGTTCGTGTGAATGTAAGCCGATGTCAAAACCGACATCGAGAAAGGGAACACGAGACCGTTTGCGCACAGGAAAAAAAAACAACTGAATATATTTTAATAAACTAGATAAAAAGAAAGAAATAGGAGAACAAACAAACAAAGCATGCAAATGAGAGGAGAAATTAACTGAACTAACCAAACAATCGCGACATGCTAAGTGTGCATAAGTTCAGCGTATGCGAGACGAAAAGCGACTGTCACCGTTCAGTAGCGGCACTCGTGGAGACGGCAAGGGTTGATGCGGCAAGACGCAGGCAAGGTAGACCTGAGGTCCAAATGTCACTCGGTCGAAGGTAGCGTCGGGAGAACCAGGGTCAGCGCCCCTTCAGCGTTCCTCTTCCGACGCTGGGACGTGGAACCGGAGACTGGACGAGCCTGGCCAACGCCAGACGAAGAACAGCCTGGCCACCGCCAGATGATGAGAAGCCTGGCCAACGCCAGACGATGGTTGACGCTCGGGTACAAGGCCAGGTGGGAGCCCGCAGCGGCCTTGCCTCAGAAACTCAGCCGCCACCCCCCGCGCCCTGGTCGCCTGCTTGCCTCCGTCGCGTCCCGGCCACGTCTGCCCCGTTCTTCCTTCGGGCTTCTTCCAAACCAACGTGGGGGCCTCTCATTTGTCGGAACTTCACGCGCCTCGTCTGCCCATCGTCGTCTTCGCCGAATACACCGCGAAAGCGCGCGTCCACACAATCGGTCGTCGTCATCGTCTTTCTTGCGCCGGTGCACTCGCGCACTTTCCAAATGACACACTAGTTGCACTCGCGCACTTCACAAAACACGCACTTCACTTATCACAACATGCCCCTTTTTCGAAAAGTTTTTTCCAACGGGAAAAAAACTGCAGGATGCGTGTTTCACCACACAGGATACGTTCTTTGAGTTCGCACGAACCCATGCACACTTGTATCACTGTAACAAGTCTTAATGAGCTAAAATATTTACAATACGTACACCTCGGTGGTCCGCAATCAAAATCCAAAAGGAGCAACCGGTTATTTGAATTCGACGGTCAAGTGATAGCGTCCCAAACAAGCCGAACAGCCCTGATCACCTGGCTAGAGAAAAGAAACTGACGTCCTTGGATTAATTTTCCACCGTGGGCTCGTCTGTACCAAAACCTGTGAAGTCTGTACCTAAACCTGTGAAGCATCGTATTCTCAACCACCAAATTGCTAGCGTCACCGCCGGAATGTCTACATTCCAGTCGGAGGCGTTGTCTCCAGGCGCACCAGTGCTGGCGCGTCTGAGTGACGGCTTCCTTCACGAGAATGCCTTGCTTCGGCCCGTTAGCTTCTAATGGTTCAGAAACCTCAAAAGAAGTGACTTGTGCAGCCCAAAACACAATAGAGCAAAAGTAGGCTTCCTCACTGCTCCAATAGCAAATAACTGGTGAAATATTACTATCTTGGGGATCACTTTGTACTACTGCAGCGTCTTGTTCTCCAACACTACTGACCCCTCCATCTGCGTCATCTTGCCGGCCCTCGTCATCACATTGTGCTGACGGAGCTTTCGACTCTGTTCTCCGTTTTTCGACCATTGCTTCTGCACTCTGCTTTAATTCTCCCACACAAATCGGTTGTGCATTTACTCGATACGTTACTCTTGCTCTCTTTTTGGGAGGCTTACTTATATGGTTCTCGACCATATCCGTACCATCCACTCTCGTGGCCTGTGATAGACATGACTCTGCGGCGACCGACTTTCTTCCTGCACTGCTTTCGCGCAGAGCTGTGTTGCATATTTCTGTTGCAGTCGGTATATCTGAAGACTCTGCGTCTTCACTAAATGTCGCCCAACAGACTTCGAAAACAGCCTCCGTGGGAACATCTATTACCCTTACACTAGGGCTCCCTCTTTCTGTATGTGCTTCACTAAGTGTGCAATCTTTTGCAGCTTTCTGGATAGCGACATCACTTTCAGAGGAACTTGAGCCTTCCTTTCTTGCTAAGTTATGCCAACCCATACTTAGCTTTGACCTAAGACCTTCGCTGGGCTCACCCCTACCCTCTGCTTCTCTGTTACTGCCTTGCCGCTTCTTTTCCGCCTCCGCAAGCTGAATCCTTAGCTGAAGCGTTCTCTGTTTCATCTCTCGAAGTTCCATCTCCTTTCTCCTTAATTCTCTTTCAAACTCCAACTGCTCTTTCCGCGCTTCTATTTCTTCAGCTTTCTCTTCACAGATTCGCCTCTCTCGTTCCTCGCACCACGCAATGAGCTCCTCACCTTCTAGCCCCATGCGCCTTGCCAATTCTTCTAATTTTGTCTTATCTTCGCGAGCTTGTGCCTCACGATCATCAAGCTAAGCCTTCAACTCATCGCCCCATGCCCCATGCGTATCGCTAACGTCGTGAAATCTGACGTCGTCATTTTCTCTCCTTTAGCAAAACACTACATTGGATAAACGGTCTCGTCCTGTCGTAGCGGACGCCAATTGTCACGAGGCTATTCAACCAATATGCTCTCGTGTAGGTTCGTGTGAATGTAAGCCGATGTCAAAACCGACATCGAGAAAGGGGACACGAGACGGTTTGCGCACAGGAAAAAAAAAACTGAATATATTTTAATAAACTAGATAAAAAGAAAGAAATAGGAGAAAAAACAAACAAAGCATGCAAATGAGAGGAGAAATTAACTGAACTAACCAAACAATCGCGACATGCTAAGTGTGCATAAGTTCAGCGTATGCGAGACGAAAAGCGACTGTCACCGTTCAGTAGCGGCACTCGTGGAGACGGCAAGGGTTGATGCGGCAAGACGCAGGCAAGGTAGACCTGAGGTCCAAACGTCGCTCGGTCGAAGGTAGCGTCGGGAGAACCAGGGTCAGCGCCCCTTCAGCGTTGCTCTTCCGACGCTGGGACGTGGAACCGGAGACTGGACGAGCCTGGCCAACGCCAGACGAAGAACAGCCTGGCCACCGCCAGATGATGAGAAGCCTGGCCAACGCCAGACGATGGTTGACGCTCGGGTACAAGGCCAGGTGGGAGCCCGCAGCGGCCTTGCCTCAGGAACTCAGCCGCCACCCCCGTGCCCTGGTCGCCTGCTTGCCTCCGTCGCGTCCCGGCCACGTCTGCCCCGTTCTTCCTTCGGGCTTATTCCAAACCAACTGGGGGCCTCTCATTTGTCGGAACTTCACGCGCCTCGTCTGCCCATCGTCTTCTTCGCCGAATACACCGCGAAAGCGCGCGTCCACACAATCGGTCGTCGTCATCGTCTTTCTTGCGCCGGTGCACTCGCGCACTTTCCAAATGACACACTAGTTGCACTCGCGCACTTCACAAAACACGCACTTCACTTATCACAACCTCATACTTCACTACACATGGACCCCTCGTCGATCTCGACCGGATCCGATAACAAGTCATGACCAGGTGCTGGCGCTCACTGATGACGGTGATGATGGCCTTGTTCAAGAACTGTCAAGAACTTCTTTCACACATGCACACGGGTTCGTGAAACGTGCGTGCGTTCTGCATCATAAGCGATAAGTATAATAATAATAGTATCTGGGGTAAACGTCTCAAAAACACGATATGGCTATGAGAGACGCCGTAGCGCAGGGCTCCGGAAATATCCACCAGCTGGGGTTCTTTGACGTGCACCTGAATCTAAGTACACGGGCCTCATACATTTTCGCCTCCATCGAAAATGCAGCCTCCGCGGCTGGGATTCGATCCCGCGACCTTCGGGTCAGCAGTCGAGCGCCATAACCACTAGACCACCGCGGCGGGTCTAGGGACAAGTATGACCACTACATATCAGCTTACCGCTGCTGGTGTTCGTAACCTCGCCGTTGGCAGCGTTACCCAAACGTAAACAATTGGTTATACAACACATACGTGGCCCTTCAACATATACGTGTGCGTATAAAATTTATATAAATTTCTAGAGTAATTTTTCGAACGTTCCTCTCAGCAAAAAAAAATTACGCCAGAGGCGGCACTCACCAGCGACAAGCTGACCGACCAACTTTGGGCCGTCCGGCAAGCCGAGGATGCCGCCCGGGTCCAAGGGCTTCAAGCCGTCACCTGACGCCATCATCGACGGAGAGTGGGACGGGACAGGGGTTAATCCCCTCTTCCCTCCGCCTCGCCCGGACATTTAATAAAGTTTATTCACTCACTCACAGTCACCTTCCCGCCGCATGCTTCGCATAACATCGACTCCCACGGAACGTGGGATCTGCCGATTTTCTTTCTTTCTTTCTTTCTTTCTTTCTTTCTTTCTTTCTTTCTTTCTTTCTTTCTTTCTTTCTTTCTTTCTTTCTTTCTTTCTTTATTTGTTTCTTTCTGTGCAAGTACAGAAAATGGAGCAAAGGCAAAAGGTTTAAAAGCCAGACAAAGGGCCTTTGCTCCAGGTGCAGTGAGGCACGCAGGCCGTCATAAGCACTTTGCAGGATACAAATAATAGGAATGAAAGAAAAAATAAAAAAGGTACATGTGCAAAATAATGTAACAAATACAGCAATAATAAAGCATTATTTCTAGTATGGAAATCTATACACTACAATCGTAATGTTCAACATACCAATTTGACATTAGTTGCGAGTGCTCATCGCAACTACATAAAGCATACAGAAACGACAAATAATGAAAAATACACAGGGATGCTCGGGGGAAAAAGTACACAAATATACGATTAGGAATTGTCATACGGTGTAGTATTTGTGCCAGAAAAAGAAAAAAAAACATGAGATACAATATGGGCAAACAGGAAACAAAAACAGTAGTCAAGAAAATTCACTGTTGTTTTCAATCAGTACTATCCTGATCATTTGCTTAGAAACTGTACAATTTATATCTAGAAGGCTGTCGATTTTGTTTAAAAAGGTGGGTACCTGGAAAGATGTGTGTTGCCGTCCGTAGATCGTTCGAGTCTTTGGAGTCCTTCTAGCATAAGTACGAAAATCATACAGAGAACCACGAGGATCCTGCGAATGATAGAGTCTATTGCGTTTTATGTACTGAAATAACTTAAAATAGTAAATCTGGCTGGCTTTGAGCATCCTAAATTTCGAAAATAGCAGTTCTGTCCGCAAGTCACGTATAGGGCCACGAAAATCCTCAAAGATTCTCAGGACCCTCTTTTGCAAAATAACCAATTTAGAATAGTTCGTTAGTGTTGTAGTCCCCCACACAAGCGCGCAATAAGAAAGTCGTGAGTAGAAGAGAGTGTAATAAGTGAATTTTTTAGCCACAGTGGTATGAGAGAATTTAACCTGTATAAGCATCCAATACGTTTGCTAAGTTCTGACATTAACTTCGCTATATGCTCATTCCAAGATAAGTCTTCTTGAAACCAGACACCTAGGAACTTCTGACTCTTAACTTGTTCTAATATATGGCCCTGGTATCTAATGTCATATTAAAATTTCTTGGCTTATTCACGGGGGCAAACAGCATGTACTTGGTCTTATTTGCGTTTAAGCACAACTTATTGAGTTTCAACCATGACGAGAGCTGGTTTAAAAAAAGGTTCACGTTCCCTTGTAGGTCGACAAGTGAAGAACCCTCAAAAATGGAATGGAATCACAGCCACCTTCTTACGCACTGCTGCCTGCGAATGAGTGCACGGGTCACTGCTCTTCGAACACTTTCGGAGCTTCTCTGAAACAGATACCAGCAGGTCTGCTGGTCTGCGCATTCGAGAGGAGTGACCTTCGTAGCCATGGCAGACAGACTGGCGCCAGCGCGCGCGCAGCTATTCGCCTTCGCTGTGCAGTCGCCGTCTGACACTGCACTGGAGCCGATTGATAGCGCCTCTGACTGGCGTTTGCAGGTGGGTAACGCCATGGAGAAGGAGAGCGCAAACGCTGCTCAACGGCGCAGAAGAGCCGAGAAGCTTATCTCGCCGGATCCCGAAGTAGTTGCCTGGCAATCAGCGGTTCAGCGTACGAAGAATGAACAGAAGAAAGCTAACAATCCTAGACAACTTGGAAAGCTAATAATAATCAGCTGAACCTTTGCTAACGCTACGTATATACTGGCAAAGCTGAGCTAAGTCACTGCAAATTTTTTAAGTCATAGACCCGCACCGCCGAAAAGTCCGCTTTGTCGGCATCCAGGCCCCGTTCACATAATGATGCCACCGGCACCGGGAGGGTTCGGGCTACGGTATGTGGCATGCTACACGCGACGAGACGACCGCTGTACAGGTGGTCTGGCGCGGTGACATTGCTCGCAAAACCACAAATTGGTCCGAGGGTCGCCAACAATGCATAAGCAACTTCGCCTTCCGCGCCGCGCAATCCATGACCCATGTCTCTTATCTCCCCCGAAGCCGTAAACGGCGCACGCCGTCGGGGAGGCTCTTTGTCCACTCTGGTGCCCCTCCAGATGACGCGGCGGAACGGCCGCGCGTCTTTGAAACTAATCGTTATTTTACCGCAAAGCAGCAAACTATCGGACCAAGTGAACAGTGGCGCGTTATCGGCTGCGACGAATCCCCTAAACGATACGAGCCCGTGTTCTGCGCCCTGCCCGCTGGCTCACTCGAACCAAAGTTCGGCTCGGCGAACGTAACTCCATGGTAACATCATGGGACTTCTGCGCCGTATTCCTGAACACTTTCGCGAACGTCGTCCGGAAAGAAAGGCTGAAACTCTTTTGGAGAACCATGAACAGCTCCCCAACGAGAATATCGGGATGTTATTCGCCTATTTCGCCATGCCGACCCTGCCATGTCCAAAGAAAAGAAGGTTCGCTTCCTGATGCGGGAAGTGAAGGAAGAACTTTTCGCCGGACTAATGCGCAACTCGCCGAAGACGGTCTAAGAATTCGTTTCGGAGGCCACAACAATCGAAAAGGCGCTAGAAATCCACACCAGGCCATAAAATTCTGCTGCATGCCCACGTCGAGCTACGGGGATGTTCAGCGCTGGGAACTAACGATCTGCATGAGATGATCACAGCGGTCGTTCGTGAGGAGCTGCAGACGATCTTCTGGAGATCGCAGCATCAGGTGCATTCGGTAGCCGAGATAGTTTGTGAATAACTTCAGCAGTCACTTGGGGCCCCAGAAGCACCCCAGCCTCACCTGCAAACCATGAGCTACGCTCGCCAGACGCCGCCGCCACCACCGCCGCCATACCGTCCGTCTGTTGGCCAGCGTTACGCGCCCATGAAGGCCGACGTTTGGCGTGCCCCTGACAACCGACGGCTCTGGTGCCACTGCGGGGAAGCCGGTCACCAATACCGCCGCTGCTAGTACCGCCAGATGGGCCTACGAGGCTTCGCCGTCAACGCATCGCGTCCACAGCGTGGTGAGCTGCCACGCGATATCGCCGACTACTTGGCCACCACTGAACGGGCACCTCGACGTCCGTCACGTTCGCCGTCGCCTGGACGCTACCGGTCCCCTAGTGACGACAGCAGTACAGCGGCTATAACCGGGGCAGTTCCGCGAGCCCATATCCTGAAAACTAAGGGTAGCAACCGATGGAGGTGCGGTCGCTGTACGACGACCTACCGAAGATCGTCCACTGCCGACGGCGACGCCGCCACGAAACCTCGCAGTCCGAAGAAGAGCTGACGATGCAACATGGAAACAGTGGAGCAAAACGACGCAGCCGTGATCCGACGCCATGACCTAACCGCAACACAAGACGACGATCTAGCGACCTCGGCGTTCTTATCGACGGCCACAGTATCACAGCTCTCGTCGGTACTGGAGCCGACTATTCCGTCGTCAGTTGGCCGTTCGCCGCGAAGTTTAAGGTGAGACTGTTTGAGAAGACCTTGAAATCCGCACCGCTGGAGGCCATCTCATAACGGCGTCTGGAATCTGCATAGCACGTCACCATCAATAATCGCACTTATCCTGCGAGCTTCGTAATCTTGAAACACGGATCTTGCTTCTCGCCGCGTGTTTTTCCCGTTTTCACATATAAAAGGGAGACGCGCCTAACAACTCAGTCAGTTCATTCTACGACTGCCATGGGTTGACCACGGAAATTAAAGACACCAGAAGAAGAGCGTGAATACAATGCTGGTCGACGAAAGGAACCAATTCGTCTTGATGAAAATGGTCGCGAAACCAACCACAATCTACTGAAACCAATCACAGTCTACCACAGCGACCACAAAGCGATCATCCCTACCATTACGCTAAAAAATACACCCCCCGCCCCCCCATCAGCATGTGTGTTTGATACAGCTTCGTTCAGCATTACTTTCGCAGGGTGGGATGGCGGCCACTTTTTTTCTGTCTCTCCATTTAGATTAGGCTGTGGTACACAATGAAGTGAGGCGTTTGGTGACAAGTTTTACAAGACTGCTTTTACTTTACTTTAGTTAACCTCTACTCATGCTCTTGCGTATTCGTTTTGTATGTGGCAGGCGGCCCATGAGTTTTGAGGGCAGAGTGCACGCAGAAGGGTACGCAGTGTTAACAATGCTGTAGGTGTCTCAGGTCACTTTTGTTTTCTGTGGTTCTGCTTTTTGCCAGATATTCGAAAATCGGAGCAAGAAGACAAGCCATGGAACACAGATTCTTCTATTTGAGCCATATTGTACAGGATGTACTGAAAATTGCGCGTTTCTGCATTCACATAGTTATTTATGCCAACCCCCAAATGCCTGGGCATTTTATGAAAATATATTTTCACAATGAGTGTGATCAATTTTCAAAGTAAATCTTGTTTACTTTGCACACATTTCACAAACACATCACTACAACCAACCGGATTTCTTGTGAGTAGTGTGTAGATGTGTAAATGCGTATGCGAGGCAAATATTATACACCTAAATCCCGGGATGAGGCCGGGGGGCGGGAGCGGTGAATTGTACACCAATGTACTGCTCTCGCCCCCGGCTACACAACTGAATAAACGTACATGTAATTTGGTTCGCATGTGCATTTAGATGTTTAAATGCTACGCAGAAAAAACCGCTTCGTTGTTCTGAACAGCAGCCGGAATATTAACGAGAAACCTTATGGCAGAGTCCCTGGGACAACCATTTTTTGGAAATTGCATGTTGCTAGAACTTTCCATGAATGTTTTTGTTTCTTTCGAGGTCGAATACGTCCCATTGAAATCTTTCTGGGATCTTTGACGGACAATCTTTCTGGGTGTGTGTGGCTTCTTGGGTAGTGTAGCAATATAGACTGTCTTTCGGCTTTCTTTCTCTCGGAAGCTCTCGAAAATTACTTACGGCATTCTTTTTTTTTTCAGCGGAATTTCACACTCAACGAATCCCCGCCGCTGGTAAGTCATTTCTCAAGGCATATAGTCATAGCTAGGCATACTGTGTGAGGCTCTTCGACGTAGCCAATCCGTATGCTATTAGGCCGGAATAAGCGCCACGTTCAAATGAAACAAAATGAGCACTACTCTCTGCGCTCGGCGATTACAGGCTGGCTTCGACAACGCTCATATGCTGAACACATGTGGTACTGCTAAAAAATTCCACCATTTATAGCATCGAATCACCATGAAAACATGGCTGATCCCTCCGTCATAGGAATCGGTACAACGCCAAAGTGAAACGTGCCTTCTCACGAAGTAGTGCCCATTGTGTAGTAATATATGTGAGCTTCTACAATTACGATTGGTCTTTGGCAGCTATAGCACCGTTTGACGTGGATGCATCCACGTTGACGCCTAGTGACATATCTCCTTCGCGACAATTAATGCCCATGATCATGATTTAACCGTTGTGGTACCTGAAGTTCTTAACATATACCTGGACAGATCGTATCGCGTATCCCGCGCAACAGGGGCGTAGCCAGAAATTTTTTTCGGGGGGGGGATTCAACCATACTTTATGTAGGTTCGTGCGTGCGTTTGTATGTGTGCGTTCATATATACGCAAGCAAAATTGAAACATTTCAATTGGGGGGTTTGAACTTCCCCCAGCACCCCCCCCCCTGGCTACGCCCCTGCCGCGCAATGTGACATCAACAAGCACATAATAAACACTGGTAATCGATATGCACTTCTTCACAGCGTCGTCAATATTGCGCGGGAGTGCACGTTGTGCGCTCCCGCGTAATAGCGTCACCTACGCCTGTGCTCATACATACACTGCTACACTGCGCTTCAGCAACACGGGAGGCAGAGGTTCGTAGCGTAAGCCGCGAACACGCGCAGGCGTTCCACATCCCGCTGGCCTCTGTCTCGCTCCACCAAGGCGCGACATTCGCCGTCGACATCGTTGCCTTTCTGCGGCGCCTACTGCAGCAGGTTTATTAGTCGGTGCTATCGTACTCGAAGCAATCGTCGGCTAAACACCGTTGGTGCATGCGGAAGCTGCACTACGCCGACAATGAGCCGCCACATGCTAACACGAAGCAAAAGGGAAATAACGTATTTGCGTCTAGGGCGACTCCCTGATGCGAGCGCGGCCAGTGTTTTTCGCTGACATCGAGACGTATTAACCATGCGCTTCAAGATTGCGCGAAGGCGCGCAATCTCCGAGGCGATGCTTTATCTGCATCTTGCCGAATCGTTCTCTATCGGCGCTGGCAAATGTCATGCCGCATTCCTTCACTTCCCCGCTCACAGACGGCGGCACCACCCCGCCCTAGAGTTACTGTATATGCTACCTTTAGGTACTAAAGGTAGCATATACAGTAACTCTACCCCGCCCCGCCTAGCCCCGCCAATAGAGAGCACGGTGCGAGAGAAAATGTGAGAGATATTGGGCGCGAGGCTCACCACTGGAAACGCCGGCGCCACTGTCAGCGTGGCGTGCTTGGCAGGATCACGTGGTTTCAGCGGCCGCGTCGGCTGCGTGTGGAGCACTGCCGCGAGCTTTGAAAACTAGTTTCAAGTTTCACCTGCGCTGCGCTCTGTTCACGTGCGAAAGTTTCTCGCATTTCGAACACAAGTGAACCCATTGTAATAGGAGTGGCTGCCTCCGAAGGCCACGAACATGGTGCTCTACTGCTCGGTGCCGCAATGCCGGACTTGCGCAACGGAGCCCGGGACAAGAAACTGCGTGAAGCATGGCTTGTTAAGCTAAGAATTGGCAAGCAGCCATCGGCTACGAGTCGTGTGTGCAACAAGCACTTCCGCGACTAAGACTTTCGCTACTGCGTCGGTGCTGCGATGTTCGGTGAGTAGCAGACAGCGGGCAATGAGACGATCGCTCGCGCGCGCTTCCTGCCGGCTAATGGTGCTTATCTCCCCCAGCGTGGAAAAGGCGCTATTTTCTACCAGGTACGATACAGTCTCAGTACCTTTCAGTGTAACTTCTTGACCGTCGGTCCCGTGTTCAGCGTCCACAAAATCGGCTGCAGATACGCAAATCACTCTTTAGATACGTTGGATTTTTAAATGCGAAGCATTTCTTATGGCGTATTCGGATGGGCGATTTTGAGCGCTCTGAAAAGTGGTGATACGTTCGGTTGGTAGAATCCGAGCGCTCGAACTAGCTTCGGTTGGGCCTTTCAGAGCGTCAGCCTCCGACTCGGAGCGCTCCCGACCGCTTAGAAGTGAGAGCGTGGTGCGCTCTGGCCGGGAGGGGGGGGGGGGTCACGTGAAACTAGACGCCGCGTTTTCCGGCAGGTGACAGGGTGACAGCGCGAGCGCGCATTTCGGAAGGGGAGAGCATCGGACGCGTAATACTTCGTACACGTGTGTTCCTGTTCGTGGCGTTTTTGAGCGTTTGTGTGGTGAATTCACTACACTCTAAGGCAAAAGGGTGTTAAAAGGGTGTGTGGTTCGTCCTTTTGGGGACTAATGGGGCTGCCACAACCATTAATCCCTTTAAGGACTAACGGCACCGGGTCTAACAGTTAGTCCCCACAATAGACTAACATTTAGTCCTCACCTTTACACCTTACCGGGCAACTGTTAGTCCCCACAGAACACCTCGATGGACTAACATTTGGTCCTCACATTTACACCTTACCGGGCAACCGTTAGTCCTCGCAGTTGCACCTCGCAAGGACCAACGGTCGGTCCACTCAAACGCTCCATTCGGATGAACTTTTTATCCCAGGGATGATTTTCTACAGTTACTCTCCGCAAGACTTAATACTTTTTTGCGTGTTTCTTTCCGCGGTGACCAACAAATGCCGCGGAAAAGAACACGCAAAAGAATATTTAGTCATGCGTATGTCACTGCTTTCGCATTCAATGCGACAACGAAAGTCAAAAGTGAGACAATGAAACGTTTTATTTTTTCTATACATATGAAGTTTCTCCTTTCTTCCATTGAATTCCTTACAAAATGTCCAATACATGTTCAGCCGCGTTGTCATATCTCGTACAGTCCTTTCTGTGAAGCTGCTCCAACGGAAGCGATAGATGGCAGGCGTTGTACGCGCCAGGGCACACAGCATTCTGCTCGTCGTGGGCAACGGCTGCATCCTGCAAAGCACAAAAATATTGCAAATATTTAGTCACGTGACAGCGAGGGTGAAGACGCACGAACTGTGCAAATACGTGCAATGTGAACAAAAACACGTTTAAAACATGGCACGCAAATAATTTCACCCCTGGGAAGCACAAAAATATTGCAAATATTCTGCGACACGTTACAGAAGGGATGAAGACGCACGTACATGACAAATATGTGCAAGGTGAAATCAGAATCAGAAATCGTTTTATTTAGTTATCGAATCAATTACAAAATTTGTGTATACAGAAGTAGGTCCCATAGTCAGAGACTGAATCGGGACCTCCTACAGTAGTGAATACAGAAACAATTAATTGGTGCAGCAAACAGTGGTGCAGAAAACAGGTAATAAAATACACCGCAGGTAAAAAAGAAAAAAGGAGTTCTACTGAAGAAAATCATTAGCAGAAAGTAGCAACAAAAACTGAAATTAGACAACATAAAAAATAGAGGTAATTCAACTCTCCTAAACAGTTTTCAGATAATTACCATGGTGAAAAATGTTAAAAAATAAACTACGAAAAAGAAAACTAAACAGAGACATCTGATATCAGCAATGTAGAATGATGATGCGATGCTGCGTTAACATTAGGTTGTGAGAAGGCACGAAAGGGAGCGGGAGTAATAGAAATGACCAAAACTATCCAGATTATGGATGGATGAGAGGAAAGTTTTCATATCTTTTTTGAATATGCCGATTGATTCCGATGTTTTTATTCCTGAAGGTATAGTATTACAGAAATAGATTCCAGTGAAGTGGGCTGTTTGTTTGCCATAGTTAGTATTAACTATAGGTAAGATAAAATTGTGATTTTGTGCAAACCTTGTCCAGTTTGTATTCTCTAGACTTGATGGAGGGACTATAAACAAAGGAAGCTGATTTATTATTTGCTTGAAAAATAGTGTTCCTAGATTATATTTGAAAGTGTTCTCGATTGTTAGGATGTTGTTGGCATGCAGGAGTGCTTTAGCATCACTGCGATAATGACTGTGGGTAAGTATTCTAATAGAGTGATTTTGCATAGTTTGAAGGGAGACGAGATGACTGCTGTAGGTATTGCCCCAAGATGTGATACAGTAATTAATATGAGAATGAATAAAAGCGTAGTACAATGAAAGTAATGTGGGTTTGGAAAATATATCGCGGGATTTAATTAGAACACGTATGCCGTAAGCCATTTTTTTCTCGCAGGTATGCAACATACGAATGAAATTTCAAATGACGGTCCAGTTTAATTCCCAAGAAGGTCGCCTCATCGTCTGCTTGAATTGCGAATTGATTTAGAAATATTGGCGGGATATAATTATGTTCACGTTGGTGAGAGTGGAAAACAACGAATTTCGTTTTAGTGGGATTTATTTGTAATTTATTATGGATACAGCAAGCAGCCAAGCCTGAAAGGTCGTCATTTAGCTTCTGTGTCAGAGATTGGAGGCATTTATCAGTGTTAACAATTGTAAGCATTCTGAACTGGTAAGGCAAGATGGCAAATCATTTATGTAAATAATGAAAAGAAGTGGGCCGAGAATAGAACCTTGAGGTGCTCCTATATTTGTTACTTTAAGTATAGATTTATGACCTAACAGACTGACAACTTGGCTTCCATTGAGTAGGTAGTTTTTTATTAATAATAGTGCAAGACCAGTTACGCCTATTGCTTGAAGCTGCATAAAAAGAATGTGGTGGTTGATAGTGTCGAATGCTTAAATAAAAACGCACGTCTAAAATATGGCATGTAAATAATTTCACCGTGATGTCATACGTCATCAAAGACGCATTTCAAGCCACACAGCGCAACAAACACTTCAAGTGCGGCGGCCGCAGCCATCACGCCGAGGCGCCGCCAACCACCGTGCCCCAACGAGCCGGCGAGTTTTTTGCGAGCGGCGTCGTACAACTCGAGCAAGCCCGTCAGCCGCAACGCGAAGGCGACGCCACGAAAGGCGCCAGGCTGCTAGCGAGCGAGCGAAGGGGACGCCGACGATAACGGCGTCCAATTTCCACCAAATTCTTCGAGCGCGCACTAGTAATGTGCAGCGAGCGAAAGCGGGGTCGACGCCTCGAACGGCGGCGGACTGCTTACGAGCGAGCGTCGAGGAAGCCGAAGGTCACGGCGACCAATTTCCGCAGAGTTCCGAATCGCAGCTGTCGGCTAGCTGAAGCACCCGCCAACCCATGCCGGTGCATTTCAAGCGCGCGGCATACAATCGAGCTCGTTGCTACCGCACAGCGTTTCGGACGAGTCGCAAAACAGCGGCGAGGCCTCTGCCTAATATTGCTAATATCAGGAGCTTGCAGCTCATCACCACGGTGAATCATCGGTGAGCGAACATCCGGCCAGGCGACGACAACGGCGGCCAATATCCTGGCGGTCACAAAGCACAGGCGAGCTCACGCCCAAGCCGGCCCTCGCGGTACATTTCGTGCGCGCGATATACAACACGATCGAGTCCGTTACCGATAATCGCGATCAGTTTCGCGCACGCGATAGGTACGGCAGAATAAAAAGCGATCACTTACTTGTGAAAGAATCCAGCGCCGATTTGTGCCCCGAGTCAGATTGAAGTCCGATAGGCCTACAGTCTTCTCGGCCGCCATTCCTAGCCGGTGGCGACGCAGTGCCGTGACTGCGCCGGAGATATACAGCGCGGCGTCGCGACGTGTCGAGAGCAGCTCCAGACTTCGTGGGTGTGGCAAAACGTAAAAGCAGCACGGCACACTCATCCACGCATACGTCTGTATCAAAGGCAGCGAGCCGTATACGTCCTAGATCGGCGAACTCCGAGCGCGACTTAACCGGCAACATGCCAGCTCAAACACAAGATGGAAGACTGACCCGAGCGAGGAGGATGATTAGCTCCCTTGACAACAGTTTGCACACGGAACGTATCCTTGCACACGGCCTGCATCTCCCGCGCCGTTCATCCCTTTGCAGACTAACTGAATTGCACACGGCACGCATCTCTCTCCGCTTGCTCCTACGACGGTCTAACCGTTCATCTGCGGGCCTATTGGGCTCCGTTACTCCTCGTTCGGGGTAATTTTGCCTTAGAGTGTACCAAGCCATAACTGCACCATTTCGAAACGGAGGCGGCTACTGAAGGCAGAGGAAACCTAAATGGTGTTACAGCAGCTCGCAGACGAATGCCTTCACATCGAGGACGCCGAGAAACTTAATATCGCATGCTACGCATAACATGCGAGTACAAAGCTCAATCACGTTGGTAAAAAAGTGGCCGCGTATCTGCGTGCTTGGCTGCAAATGTTGTCGAAAGACAATAGTCTTCTGCTGGCCGTTTCTTTTCTGCTGGCCATCTCAGCGCAGACTAAGAAACATTAGTGTCTATAGAATTACGCATCGATGTGTTTTCTAGTAAAGGAACACAGCACCTAATTATTACGTATTAATGTTGCGCCTCACATATGCGTAATATTTGCTTTTTGATCGATAATGTTGACAAGTATGAACGCAGCTACCAGTTGAAGATG
This sequence comes from Rhipicephalus sanguineus, assembly GCF_013339695.2. Classification (NCBI taxonomy): domain Eukaryota; kingdom Metazoa; phylum Arthropoda; class Arachnida; order Ixodida; family Ixodidae; genus Rhipicephalus; species Rhipicephalus sanguineus. Next base: position 137,378,551 of record NC_051186.1, read on the forward strand.
GCTGGGCATTCAGCAAGTGATTAAACTTTGGCTGCGTGGCTGAATCGTGTGGCAGACAAAAAGACAGACCAAAATTTCTGCGTTCAAGTATCCCAAGAAAGGCTATCGTCTTTGAAGGAACTGCGTACCGTCCTTCATCGCTGTTCTGTTTTGCACCGCAATAGAAGGCTTGCCGTCTGAAGTGTCCAACTTTGCAGTGGTTTCTCTGGAAAGTGAGTCGAAATTTTTAAAACTGAATTTTTTTATCTGCGTTCGGTTTTCTTCCGTTGGCGTGAAACATGCCCCCAACTCTGGTTGGTGGACACGTTGACGGTTGTAGTGCCGGTAGAGATTAAAACCGAGAGCACATGTGATTTCTGTAGGCTTACTTTATTTTCGTTGAACACTATTGTAATGAATGTAACAGTCATTTTCAGCGCGCTAGCGGTTAAATGAAGCCTTATTATACGATTACAGAAGACTTGTTTTGCTGGATGATTCCACGTAAGATCGAACAATCGATGGCTGGTCGACCTCTCAAATTTATTTCAAAATTTTATATATTATTGCTCGATGAGTGGAAAAAAGAGATCCGCAATTTCTTTTGCCGCCAAAAATTTTTTCGAAGCACAGGAAATCAATAATGACGAAGAGGTGGAGTGGAGCGCTCATCCGCTCTGCTGTTTTCGCCAACTTTCGTTATGAATTGCACAAAATATATTAAAGTTAGGTAGCTGAAATTTCTTTAGCTAAATATATGGATGTTTTTGCTTCTGCGCAGGTATTTTTAGTTTTGATGTGTAGTGTAGATGTTCTGATAAAAAACCTCAAAATTGGCCCGGGAAGCGTTATTTTCTTTACTTTGAAGGTCTTTATCTCGAAAAATCCTTGTAGCATAGCGACAAAAATTGCGCATTACGTTGTTCGCATGCTTATCTACCACGCTGCCGAATCTTATATTTATATAATTTTTCATTAAAGAGATATGATCGGGCTAAGTTAAAGAAAACACCGCACAATGAAAACTTCTGACGACAATTAAAAAAAAAAAACCCATTTTTTATATTTCTTAAACTTTGTCCACTTAGTCTCCTCCACATCAGCTTTCATAATCATTGAAAACATGTTGCATAATGTCGTTGCACTAATAGTTACGACCCCTCCAATGAGACCCTTAGGCAAGGATTGGCAATTCCGACTTCTTGCCCAGCAAGTGTATAAAATGCAGGCAGGATTGAATTGCTTTTTATTAAAAGGCCAGCAGGTACCGAAAAAGGTGTCGCCGGCACTGCAGACGTTAATTTTGAAATTATTTCGTCACTGCAGCGGCCACGAGCGCGGGCGGCGGGGCTACCGAGCAGGCGCGCGCACCCGAGATGCTCGTTGTAAGAGACGGCGCAGTGAGAGCTCGTTTTCGCGTCCTCAGACCGATTGAGTTCGAAACAGCAACGCCTCTCCGGTGACTTGAACGCACGTGCATTGGAGCTTCGCTATTCTATCCGCCCTCTGTTCGCATCGCAGCTAGGCGCTGATAACAAGGCGGAGATGGAAGCAAGATGAGAACTCTATAAGGGAGCTATGAGCGCTCGCTTCACGCACGCTGCTGCCAGAGAAACTGCGCCGCGCCAGTTGCGATCAGTGGAAAGCATTAACGTGGCGCTCCAGTGGCAAAGCAAAATACGGAATGTCAAAGGAAAGTACAGCAAAACTATCGGTAACCGGATGCGCTTGCCTGTCGTAGATGTCGGCAGCAGACGGCCTGAACTAGCCGCGCATTCAGAGCGCTGTTCACACTTCATTCGGCGCGGATGGTTCTTGTGCTTTGCTCTTACTCTACTCCTCCTGTGCGTCTCATGGCGAGAAAGTATAGCTCGGAATGAGTGTATTGTGGAGACTACCTTTCGAAGCACAAGAAGCTTAAAGGGGCCCTGCAACACCTTTCTTAGTTATATTGGAATAGTCTCATTATTGACGTGTGACTCTTCACGAGTCATATGCCGCAAAAATTTTTCGAATCCGTCAGGTCTAAGTGGTGTTACCAAATTATAGAGATCACGTTCCGCAGCTTTCTCCCTCAACTCAACGCCGCGAGCGTGCGGAAAGCTGCGCGGGGCGTGAAGGGAGGGAGCGCGGAGGTGCGAGGAGGTACGGCGGCATTTTTTTTCTTAATTTTTTTCTCTCTGGCGTCTCGGCGCAACCACGTGGTCTGTGGCGCCACTTCCGGTCGGCTTGCGCGCTCGTCGTCGAGCGGAGGCCATCGCACCGTGTATCGCGCGTGCTTGAAAACTGCGAGTCGGTTTGGTAATGTTGGGTGTGCACCTCGAACTGCCGTAGTGTTTTCATCGCTCTGGCAACCATGGACGCAAACCTGCGTGCGCGTTTGGAACGAACGACAGCTGAGATGGGTTTCGACCCACACTACGATACACCGCCTCGTCGCACTGCTCGCGCTTGAATCGTATTCAACACGGCAAAGCTGCGTGCACCCTTGTCCCAGTGGCGGTACTTCGATGCTGTTTGCTCTTCGAATGCGGGCGCACAGCGAGTGCGGGCTGACAACAAAGAACTAAAGACTAGAAGAAAGGATCGTGGGGCATCGGGCCGGAGCGGACCCATCCCCCGGCTGTCTGCAGCTACCGTGAAAATGCGAGTCTGCTTGGTTGCTGTGTCGCGGTTTCTCGGGAACCTGAGACTACGGGGAGGATACGCCGAGGTACGGCTCGATGACATACTGAACAGACAGCGAACGGGACTCTCGCCATACAGCGAACACAGGTATCCTAAGCTAGCCGGCGCCAGCACTGTTATCGGAGAAATGCTGCATCGCTGCCTCGGTCGGTCGTGAGAAAGTGCCGACGATGCAGTTTCCAGCTGACGAGGCAACACTCGAACGGCTGCCACTCTCAACGGCAACCGGCGATGGTCAAAAGCACAGAAATATTCACGATTTCGGAACTGCGCATGGTGAAGAAAACGCAACCACGCAACTACGAGCAGACGAGCTGTCGGTGAGATCGGAAGTGCTAATATTAATGTTTGTTCGGTGTTTTAACGGCATAACACAATATAAACATACATATTATCTACTTATCGAATTCAAAATTAACAACGAAAATAATAATGAGGGTGTTATCGTGATTATACATCAGCCAATGGTGGAACTGCCGACAATCGCGTCATATATTGCGGACTAATACATCGTTTGTCGAGAGAAGAGAAAGCGATTTTCAGCTGACTTTGAAAATTTATTGTAAATTCCAGGCCGCTCGCTTCGCTATTATATTTGGCTCGCGGGTTCTCGGGAGCCTCGACTACCGATTGGCAGCACTTTTTGAGCCTGCTCAAAAAGTGTTGCAGGGCCCCTTTAAAGGAATACTGACACGAATTTTTAAAAATTTCGGATTGTTGCTCTAAATAAAAATACTGGTGTCGAGAAACCTAAAACGACTATTGTGGTGCCTGGGAATGCATCGTATATATTTTAATTAGCGCCATCTTAAAAAGACACTTTCGGTTTAGATATCGAGGGGGTGGCTTCTCAGTGTCGTTTCATAGCAGTGTGACGTCACGGAGATACAGAAACTCGCGACGTACTATAGTACGTCGCGAGTTAGCAGCAAATTCGTCATCTGCTCGTGGTGCACATAAACAACGATGACTGAATTGTCGTCCTGTGACCCTGACAGTGATTTCTGCGATTTAGGCTGCATGCAGGACGCAGAACTCGCAAACTCGGGGTAACTGTCTTGACTCGTCGGGATAATGTCCTTGCAGTGGGGCTGGCTTGCAGATGCTCAGTGACGAAAACTTCAAAGTCAAATTAAAATATTTTATACGTGTTCTCCGACTCCAGTGTGTAGACAGCGTTGACACTGCACACCAACGAAGCAAAAAATGTCCCTTTTGCGATGACTCAAAATCGTGTCAGTACTCCTTTAATTATTGCAAAGAAGCCAAAATTTCGCAGAGTTACCGACCTATAGGCATATACGCTTTGAAGAAACGTTTAACGCCCGAAAGATCAGTGACTGCCAGTGAGACGCACTACTTGTGCTACGCGTGCTTTTGCTACCACTGCAATGAACTGCTACCACTGCTACCACTGCAATCTTCACGGAACGCACAGTTTAACGATGACATTCTTATGCCCCCTGAAAAAGAAATCGATGTCATTAGCCAGATCACTGCGACCACCGGTGTACGTGCGTTCAAGTCACCCTAGAGGTGTTGCTGTTTCGAACTCAATCGGTCTGAGGACGCGAAAACGAGCTCTCACTGCGCCGTCTCTTAGAATGCGCGCCTGCTCGGTAGCCCCGCGCTCGTGGCCGCTGCAGTGACGAAATAATTGCAAAATCAACGTCTTCAGTTCCGGCGACACCTTTTTCGGTACCTGCTGGCCTTTTAATAAAAAGCAATTCAATTCTGCCTGCATTTTATACACTTGCTGGGCAAGAAGTCGGAATTGCCAATCCTTGCCTAAGGGTCTCATTGGAGGGGTCGTAACTATTAGTGCAACGACATTATGCAACATGTTTTCAATGATTATGAAAGCTGATGTGGAGGAGAATAAGTGGACAAAGTTGAAGAAATATAAAACATGTTTTTTTTTTTAAGTGTCGTCAGAAGTTTTCATTGTCCGGTGTTTACTTTAACTTAGCCCGATCATATCTCTTTACTGAAAAGTTATATAAATATAATTTTCGGCAGTGTGGTAGATAAGCATGCGAAGAACGTAATGCGCAATTTTTGTCGCTATGCTACAAGGATTTTTCGAGATAAAGACCTTCGAAATAAAGAAAATAACGTTTGCTGGGCCAAATTTGAGGTTTTTTATAAAAACATCTACACTACACATCAAAACTAAAAATACCTGAGCAGAAGCAAAAACATGCATATATTTAGTTAAAGAAATTTCAGCTACCTAACTTTAATATATTTTGTGCAATTCATAACGAAAATTGGCGAAAACAGCAGAGCGGATGAGCGCTCCACTCCACCTCTTCGTCATTATTGATTTCCTGTGCTTCGAAAAAATTTTTGGCGGCAAAACAAATTGCGGATCTCTTCTTTCCACTCATCAGGCAATATTATATAAAATTTTGAAATAAATTTGAGAGGTCGACCAGCCATCGATTGTTCGATCTTACGTTTATCACCCTGCTGTAATCGCAGTCTATGCGTTTATTTTTAGCACTGCTGTCGCGATCCTAGCCAAGTCGATTCATCATAAAGAAAAAATACACGCGCGCCTTCACAGAGCAGCACGTGTGAGACATCCCAACAACACAGTACGACCAGCACAGCACAACCAGCGTGGAGAGCCGCATGGCATAGCGCATGTATAGCGCATGAGTTGAAGCAGACGAAATCTATGATGGATGGATGGATGGATGCTATGAGCGTCTCCTTTAAAACGGGGCGGTGACATGTCTGCCCCCAGGCTCGAAGAAAAAAAAAACCTAACTTCCTTGTTTCAAGTTGGCTTAATACCTTATCTACATTGATTAAATCTATGTTATTATACCAAAATATATAAATTCACGGTCCATCTCTCTGCCTCTTAAGGCAGAATGACCTTATTTTTTCCCATTATTTATTTTTGTATGTTATCTCTACTTTTCTGCCACCAATACTCTAACCGTCTCTTACTTCTATCGCGGACGTGTTCAGCTTTCCATTGTTGTCCCTAAAATCCAAGGCTTCATGTAGACTCGTGCCCACACGTATACCTGGGTGAATATCGCCACATTCAATCAGTACATGTTCCATCGTTTCCTTAGTTCCCCCGCAGGATGTACATCGTTCTTTTTCGTTACTGAATCTCGCTTTGTAACTACGCGTTCTAAGGCAGCCCGACCTTGCTTCAAACAGTAAAGCGCTTCCCCTTGAATTATCATAAAACGTTTCCCTCCTTATTACGTGTTTTCCCTTTCGGTAGTTACTCAGAGGCGGCTTCTTTTCCATCGCTGCCATCCAATAACTCCTCTCCGCCTCTCTGACCTTCCGCTTAATGCCCCTTGTTGCCATATCGCCCGCACTGCTAGCCGTATATTTACTGGTGAGCCTCCTAGTTCTTTTTCTCCACTGCGTGTTAACGCTTTTTCTATACAAATACCTGAAAACCTTCTGTGCCTATCTACTCTTCTTAATTTTCCTCAGCCTCTCTTCGAATCTCATTTTGCTCTGAGCTTCCCTCACTTCAAAGCCTGTCCATCCCATATCACCCTTTACAGCCTCATTTGTCGTCTTCCCGTGAGCCCCCAACGCGAGGCAGCCCACCGTCCTTTGATTTACATCCATTCCTGATTGTACATCTCACTTCATGCACACCACTGAGTTCCCAAATGTCAACCCCGGGACCATCACACCCTTCCACAGCCCTCGAAGCACCTCGTACCTATTGTATCCCCATAAAGCTCTATGCTTCATAATTGCAGCATTCCTCTTTCCCTTTGCTACCGATGCTTTCTCTTGTACCTCCATGTATCTGTCCCCCTCATTTACACATACTCCGAGGTACTTGCACTCGCTTACCCTCGGTATTTTTTGGCCCTGTATTATGACCGCATGGCCTTCGTGATCATTGAATACCATCAATCCACGTTTTGTTGCACTAAATCCTAGTCCTAAAGCCTCACATTCCCTTCCGCATATATCTGCCAGTCGCTGTATATCATCTTGACTGTCCGCAAATAAGACAATATCATCAGCATAGAATAGACCTAGAAGCTTCTGCTCAACCATCGTGCCGACCTGTTTGTGTGACAAATCAAATCCAATGTTGGTACCTTCTAGCGCTTTTTCCATCTCACAATGTACAGGATGAATAACAGCGGGGACAAAGGACATCGCTATCTCAGCCCCTTGCTAATTTCAACGCTGTCCTTGCTACGTATTCCTTCCCATTCTATACAAACTGTATTTTCTCGGTATATTTCCCTCAAAAGCTGTATACAGTCGTCCCCTATGCCCACTTCTTTCAATATATCCCACAAAATTTCCTGATTAACGTTGTTATACGCCCCGGTGATATCTAGATAAGCTACGTATAAGGGCCCGTTTTCTATTTTCGATATTTCTATACACTGGGTAAGAACAAACAGATTATCGTCTAACCGCCTGTCGATTCGAAATCCATTCTGAAATTCTCCCAAAATATCATTTTGTTCTACCCACGCTTCTATTTTTAATTTTACTGCCTGCATCACCAACCTGTAGAGCACCGATGTAATGGTTAGCAGTCTATACGAGCGAATGTTATCCTTTTCTCCCCTGCCTTTATAGATTAACTTCACTCTACTTTTTCGCCAACTGTCTGGTATTTCCCTCTCCTGTAAGCACTTTTCTACGGCTTTCAGCAGTGCTCCTTTTGTTTTATGTCCGAGTTTGTTAATGAGGCTGACGGGAACCCCATCTAAGCCCGGAGTAGTGCGCTTAGGAATTTTTCCTTCACCCTTCTTCCAATTGAAATTCTCTAGTACTACATCTTCGTCGTTTGCTTTCCTTTGCGTACTTTTACTCACCGGGGGAATCCCCTGGGCGACCTTTTTAAACGAATAGGCCGTTATCTTTCGTACGTAACCTAGTGCTTCATACCCTTCCAATAGATTTCCTTCTTCATTTATCAAACGTTGTTTCATTGTGACAGACTTCCCACCTAGCGCTTTTAGGTGGCTCCAAAATATCCTAGGCGCGGCCTTCTTTTAGCGAATCTCCGTCATCCGGCTTTCACTTTCACCATTAATTTTTGCCTCGACTAATTTCTGCACAATGGATTTTTGCTCTAAATATATTTCCCATATTTGGTTGACTTCGTCCTGTGGCCGCTTCACCTTTTTTGCCTGTCTGTGCTCCCGTGATGCCTCACGTCGCTTCTAGATCGCCTCCCGGATTTCTTTGTTCCATCAACTTTTTGGCTTTCTCTTTCCTTAACAACGAATAGTTCTCTTTTTCCATTTCTTTCGTGATTACATGTAGGAGCTCACTATACTTCAAGTCTTTGCCTGGTACTTCGTCTACTTTTTCCTCGACTCTTGCGGCTATATTTGTTATTTGTTTGTCATTTAGATACAAGCTGCCAAACTTTGATTCTAAGTTCTTAGTTTCAGTTTTATATCCCATTTGTAATATTATGCGTTTGTGATCACTACCCAAGCTGTTAATGCCTTCCTCGTCTATTCTCACCTCTGTAAGTTTATCATATATTCCTTCTGTCATGAGACAATAATCAATGCTCGATTGCCTGTTTCCGACTTCCCACGTGATCTGCCCCTCACACTTAGGCCCCACGTTAACTATCTCAAGACTATGTTCCTCGCAGAAATCTAGCAATAACTTACCATTGGTGTCTGAATATCCGTCAAGGTCATGAATGTGAGCGTTCATGTCCCCTAGAAGGATTATTTCGGCATCATGAACATATTCTTTAATATCGGTGCTTATGCATTTCACTATCTCCAGATTCTTTTCTCCGCAGTTATTCCCCGTCCACAAGTAAGCTACACCTAGCCACGTTTTCTTTCCACCTACTGTGCCCGAAACCCATATGTGCTCTAAACACGTTTGTTTCACTCTATCCTATTTTGTTCTGCTATGAATTAGCATTCCAACACCCCCACCTCTCCTTTCTGATGTGATCCTGTTACATCCTTCCCAAATATAATTGTCAATATGTGGTGGCTCTTCCAAGTCTCTAAGGTGTGTTTCTGTAACCGCATAAACACTATATTGTTTCGTCACGAAGTGACCACCATTTTTTCATGACTAGTGGCTTCTACCTTCCATTAAATCATATACATGCTCTTCACAAACTATTGTATAATTTCTTGTTGTCAAGTGATGTATCCTTACAAATGAGTATCTCTGCATTTTGTTTATTAGTTGTATGTCACGCTTGCTCTCGCTAGCAGTTATATAACGTTGTTTGGTAGCTTTATGTAGCATAACATGTATCGTTTTAATGCTTCCACCTATGTGATCTTATACACTGTATAATCCCCCCCTCACACAATACTCCTGCTGGAGCCTGTGGGGGTTTTGTGAATAAATAAATAAATATCTGTTCCTTGTTTAACTGTTCCTCAATCTCTAACCATTTTGCCTTTTTTCTGCCACCCTGCATGTTAATGTAACTAATTGCAACACGCGCCTTCTCCCTTCTTTTGACCTTTTCTCTCGTTTTTCGCTGTGCTGCCTGTCAAAGAGTCTCCCTGGTTGTTTTCCTCATTACAAGCTACCCTGGGCACCGAAGGGCCCGCGTGCCCCCCAAAAAAGCTACTGCGCGTCCAGCAAGTCGCCAACCCACCTCACGACCAAGCCTCCTATAGAAGTGTATTCCGTCTCTTCGAAAACTACCCCACCTGTGCGCCGCAAGCTGCGCCACCCGGCGCCTTTTTCAGGCATTTCAAAAAGTAGCCTCCTGGAGCGAGGAATGGCAGATGGTCATTAACTTTGATAAAACTGTTTTTATGCAAATTACACACAAGAAAAGTCCTTTGCATTTCAGATACAATGCTAACAACACTTTTTTTGTCTGAAGTCACTAATTATAAGTACTTGGGGCTTTGCATATCGAATGATCTCTGCTGGAACAAACACATTACACACATAACGACGAATGCAACTTACAAACTGTTTTTCTACATCGTTCACTGAAGCTATCCACTACTTCTGTCCGCCTTTTAGCGTATAAATCAATTGTTTTACCAATATTAGAGTACGCCGTTATTATATGGGATCCGTTTACTAAGACTAACATTAACAAATTAGAAAAAGTGCAAAAACGAGCAGCGCGTTTTATTTACAATAATTTTTGAAGGACTTCTGTTACGGACTTATTAACCAGAGCTCAACCTTCACCTTTATCATTAAGATACCGTAACTCAAGGCTTATGTTTTTGTATCAACTGATTAACGGCCATTATCAAGTAGACATAGCTGATATTTTTTTCTTTTTCTTCTGGCTACTCTACCAGGCAGAGACATGACCTCACCATAACCCCCTTTCCCACACCAATAATTGCTTTAAGTATTCATTCTTTCCTCGCACCATAGTCGAGTGGAATAAATTAACTAATGCAATTGTTTCAGCACCCTCATTGGCATTGTTTTCATCGAAATTAGAAAGTGCACTAACCAGTTGAATCGTAGTACATACTGCTGTACATGATTGTTAAATGTATTCTTGTATTTTTTATTGTACGTTTTTGCCCGTTGAAGTATTTTTTCCCCTCTATTCATTGTATAACATGTATATACTATATGTCATTGTACTTGCCAATTGTTCAGAACTAACTTGATGTACCACCCTGCTAAAATCACAAAATGGTGATTGCAGTATCTGTAAATAAATAAATAAAATAAATAAAAAGCATCCTTGATAGGAAAGTGGTGAGCGCAGAGTTTTCAAGAAAGGAAGCGCAAACTAGCCAGAGGACGCATTTCACTCACGCTAGCTAACACAATCACGTTGAGCTCGTGCTGAGAACATTACTTTTAGTCTGCCACAAGGTTGCAATACAGTGCGATCTCGCACCCGTATTGGGTTAAATTGTCGTAATGGAGCTGAAAAGAATACGAAACTTCATGAAATTCGTGCTTGACCACAAAAGCTTCATGTTTGAGATTTATTTTCCAACAATTATACATTACAAGTTTGCGTTTGCAGCCGCCCACGTACATAATTACAGTACCGAGAACATAACGTGCACGCATGAGTTTAAACAGACGCAAGCTGTTTGGTAAGTTTGGTAATTCATGTATAATGCAATAACTTCTTTACGCTAATACTACAAGCAAATAAGTAATGCTGTCATTAAACGGCAATTCAACACCGGTGCGTGCTGACGAACGTACACATTTGAGAAATGCAGCAAGAAAAATGTATGGTGTTAATTCAAGGTGGATTGCCATATAAGTCAACAGGCTTTATGATATAACAGGTCCTTAATTATAAACGAAATGCAATCAAGAAAACAAAATCTCAATAACACTGACTAGGAAAAAGAAACTTAACTGAAAATGTGGAGGACGATTCCTCGAGCAAAGAGCAACGTTTCAGTAGAAAAAACGGGACACATCAATTAGACGGTTCTCACCTTACGAGAGTTGTCGCCACTTGCTTTCCCACACTACGACTACCACACTTCCCATTTGAACAGTTTGATGCTGCACGCTCATTCTCCTTCCTCAAAAGAATGTGTAGCCTTGCTTTGAAAAACACCTTCAGCAGATTCGTCTCAACATCATGGCAAGATGGGAAGCAATTTACTGATGTAATATTACTCTTTGCAGACGATTCTAGCTGTGCAAGAGTTACTTTGTTTTGCAGAAGGCCTCGACTGGTAGCACGAAATAAACCCTCCGCAGTTTCAATCAAATGTAGAACTGCTGGCGAAGGTATGACAAGGTTAATGTTACTCGTGTAGGATTTCAAGCGTCAGAGTGCTCGCACTGTTCGATTGAATTGACGCGTTGCACTCACTACAGCATACAGCGTTTTTCAGCACATTGCTCACAACGTACCCTGCCAGGTAGTCTAACGATTCTTGTTCTGCACTGCTCAGTTCAAGAATTTCATTAGGAAGGGCAGGAAATTCTGTGCCTTCTGTCTCGGAACAAGATTTTCCAGCTGAGGTATTCAGGCCAGTGAGAAAAAATCCATCATCAGTAGCGTAGCTGCCATATTTGCTAGGTCTTAAAAACTGTGCCATTGTTGCAGCTCGAATGGCAGAGCGGAATTCAAGGGGCCTTGGCACTGGAAGTTTTTAGCACAATGTGGAAAATAAATTTTCCAGCGCATCTTGTCCGAATCTGCTAAAGAGCACACAAAAGAAGTTCTTTTTGTTCAAGTAGTATTCCTGAATTCAAGTGCTACTCTTGTCACTAAGACCACTCCGGTCTGCACATGTTTCCAAGTACTTTTCTTTGCACTGCGAATTTGCATTCTTTCAAATACGTCAGTGACATTATTGAGGAATGCAACCGTTTCGCTGTACTTCTGCTCATCAAGCTTACTAATGGCAAGCTTTGTTGTCCTCGATGTCAATAACTTAAACCATCGGAAAACGGTCTCAAAAAACCAGGCAGTTGTGAGGGCTTCCTTGGGGAGGTCTCCTTGTTGTACTAGGAAACGAATGGCAGCTGCTGTATCATGATTAAAAAATGAATAGGCTAGGCCTAGTTCCATCTTTTCAAAATGCCCTGGCTCTACACAAGCTGGCTTCAGGTGAGGCGCGAGATTAAAATAAAGTTTGGCATTAATCTGCACAAGAGCCTTTACGTGCTCAATCTTAGCCTCATTTGATCGCAACTTCTGCTTAGTCACTATGTCATCTGGCAAGAAAAATGATTGCCCTCTTGTAAAATGGTTGCGAAGGTTCTTCAAGAGATGCGCAACATCTGCTATGAAATACAACTCGCGACTTGCATCAGATGGGTGCGGGCATGAGACAGATGCTTTGCAGTGCTTGGGAGGCGGCCCTGCTCGGCTGCTCAGACCTTCGGTCCCAACAGGCCTTGGTACAGAGAGCCAGGGCGGCGGCTTCAACCAATGGGGTCCCGGAATAGAGACTCCACCTAGTCTGTAGGAACCTCTAAAGAGGTCCCACGCCTCTCCTAGTAAATAAATACTTTTCACCACCACCACCCGCCGACAATTATGCCAAACTCTTTCCAAAGGGCCTAGTTACCACCGGCCATATCGCCGACCACTGCGTCTACGTAAATAAAAATTTTTTCGCACTTTTCAATTATGTCGAGGATGACATTCTTCACAGCACCAGAACTAAAAGAGTTCCCTGTGAAGTGATAGGTCACTGTCTGCTTCCAGCGCGTGGTCACACCACCTAGCATGAACACTAGTCCATGCATAGTCAGAGTGTCTTCTGGCAGCGTCCCATCAGCTAAATGTATTGTAGGTCTGCCAATTACCACGCCGGTTGACTGATCAAGAGCAAGACCTGCTGTTAGTTGAATTTCGTCGAACATTAGGACTGCATGCCGCTCGTGGTCATCCATAACCTTAACGTGAAAAATGAAAGCGGATAATCAGATATCAAAGTCAATTTGTTATAAACAGTGCTGCATCCACTTACTTTCAGAGAAAGGCAGTGCAGAATGTCATGAAGCACACCTGGAGAAAATTTGTTCTTTTCTAAGTGCCTTTGTAATGTGCGTTCAGCTGGAAGAGGTGTGCAAAGTTCTTTCACAACGGCATATCCGCGGGCACCACACGACAGTAACTTTTAGGGCTTTCTGTATAGTGCTCGGTGACCAACGCTGCTTTCCTTTTGATGACCTTTCTAAGGACTGCAACTGGTCAGGGGCTAAAAAGTGAATAATTTGCTTCTGGAGTTTGCTCTGTTCTTGCAATACTTTCTTCTTCTGTTGCTGTGTATGTGCCAGGCTTCTCTGCGTACGTTGGAGCTTGTTTTCCAATTCTCGTATCCTCTCGTGGAGAGCAGTTACATCATCCGGTGAAAGGTATCTACCGTCTGAAGGGACTTGTACTGGTGGGCTCTCTCTTAGTTCATTTGTTGGATCTACGAATGAAACAACATTAGATATCTGCGGTAAATAAAACTGTATGGTATGGTATGGTATGGAAAAACTTTATTTAGGTCCGTCGGGGCGTGAACTAGCACGTAGCGGGCCGCTCCCACGTCGGGACAGATAGGCCTAACCTGTCCGCCACGTCGTGGGCCCGTTGGACTGCCCATAGCTGCGTCCTGAAATCCGTACTGCGTAGCGCAGCATCCCACTTTGACGATGTAACGTTTTGAACCCGTAACGCAGGGCACCGCCAGAGCATATGATCTAAGCTGGCAAAGTCTGAGCAAAGCGCGCACGTGTTTGACGTCTGAATTTCTGGGTAAATTTTGTGCAAGAGTGCGGGACTGGGATATGCCCCGACCTGCAGGAGTCTGAGCGTCAATGCCTGAGGCCTGTTCAGTTTACTGTGCGGTGGCGGATACTTTCGCCTCCTCAGATAAAAGTTCTTGCAAAGTTCATTGTACGTCGTTGGGGGATCTTTGTTGTCAACAACCTCATCGTCATGCCGTTCAGTAGCTACGCGGTCGACGACTCCTCGCGCAGCTCTATGGGCCTTCTCGTTGAGGTTGGACGGAGCGCCCTTGATCTGTCCCATGTGAGCTGGGAACCAGACGATTGTGTGTTGTTGTACCTCCTTATTTCGCAGGATCCGCAAGGCTGATTCTGAGATGGTGCCCCTACCGAATGCTCGAACTGCTGATCTCGAGTCACTGTATATTGTTGTTCTCCCGTCGTCTAGCAGGGCCAAGGCTATTGCGACCTGTTCGGCAACCTCAGCCGTTGTGGTCCGGACCGACGAGGAGTTTGTAATAATGCCATCTTGATCAACAGTGACTGCAACGAATGCTTTTCCGTTTGGGTACCGTGCAGCGTCAACGAAACAGCAACTCCGGGCATGTGCATGGGCACTCTCCAGGAGGGCTTTAGCCCTAGCCCGTCGTCTGCCTACATTGTATTCAGGGTGAACATTCCGAGGTATGGGTGCCACGGTAATACGCTCTCTTTGTTCTCGAGGAACGCTGCAGTAGCGGGTATCGATTTCTGTCGGGTGAACTCCAAGCTCTTTCAGGATGTTTCTCCCGGCACTGGTGGTAGAAAGTCTCGTGAACTGCGCCCTCTCTTGTGACTCAGCTATCTCTTCCAGCGTGTTGTGCACGCCGAGGTGAAGCAGCCTCTCCGAGCACGTATACATGGGAAGCCCGAGGGCTCTCTTCACCGCTTTTCTTATCAACGTGTTCAATTTGTCCCGCTCCGACCTCTGCCAGTTGTGCATTGCCGCTACGTAGGTGACGTGACACATCACGAAAGCATGCACCAACCTGATGAGGTTGTCCTCGCATAGTCCTTGCTGCCGGTTAGCAACCCTTCTTATCAACCTCAGGGCGTTGTCTGTTTTCCTTGTAAGCTTCAGTACAGTCTGGTTATTTGAACCGTTTGACTCAATCATCATACCCAGAACGCGGAGGGTGTCCACCCTGGGAATGATACCACCCTCACTTGTCCTTAGAGTGATGTTGATGTCCTCTACAGGCCTCCAACCTTTCGGTTTGGGGCCCCTGCGCTTGGGGCTGTAAAGTAGCAGCTCTGATTTCCGCGGTGAGCATCGGAGTCCAGTAGGTCTGAGGTAGCTTTCTGTGACCTCGATGGCATCTTGAAGCGCAGTTTCCAAATGGCCATCGCTGCCCCCGGTGCACCATATGGTGACGTCGTCTGCATATATAGTATGATTAATGCCGTCGACCTCCGAGAGTTTTTTGGACAGACCAATCATGGCGAGGTTAAAGAGGGTCGGCGATATGACCGACCCCTGTGGCGTACCTTTAGAACCAAGTTTAACGGAGTCTGAAACGAGGTCTCCCACTTTGAGGGTGGCTTCTCTGCCCGCCAAAAAGGATCTCGTGTAGTCATAAAAGTTCTTGCCCAGACCAAGGCTCGAGATCGTTCCCAAAACATAGGAGTGTAGGATGTTGTCGAAAGCCTTCTCCAAGTCAAGGCCAAGAATGGCTCTCGTGTCCCTCGTGTTGCGATCAATGATCTGATTCTTGATTAGCTTCATGGCATCTTGAGTAGAAAGCCCAGGTCTGAAGCCTATCATGTGGTGGGGATAGACGTCATTGTCTTCCAAGTATCGGGAGAGCCTGTTCAGGATTGCGTGCTCGGCTACCTTGCCCACACACGAAGTGAGCGAGATGGGCCTAAGATTGTCGAGACTGGGTGGCTTTCCAGGCTTGGGAATAAGGATGACGGTGGCCTTCTTCCATAGTGCTGGAACATTTCCGTTGCTCCATGACATGTTGATGAACTCAGTGAGGTGCTCTATTGATTTGTCATCCAGGTTCCTTAGGGCCTTGTTAGTGATCTTGTCTGGACCGGGTGCCGATTTGCCATTTAGGTCGTGTAGGGCTTGCCTGACTTCTTCAACTCCAAACTCTGCGTCCAACTCTGGGTTCTCAACGCCCTCATAATCCTTGAGGGGACGATCATCCATCGGGCTGGAATCCACCTGTAGGTACTTGCTCACAAGCGTCTGTATAACTTCATCGTCCGTGGATTCCTGTCTGGCTGCGTGCAAAATGCGTCCCAGCGTGCTTCGTTGATTCGACTTGGTATTTGTCTCATCTAGCAAGTGCTTGAGGAGGTTCCAGGGCCCGGCACGGCGCATTTGACCATCGATGGAATTACAGACATCGTCCCACTGCTGCCTGGAAAGGACCTTGCAATGCTCCTCTATTGTTTTGTTGACTTCGGCAATCTTCTTGCGAAGCCTTCTGTTGAGACGCTGCCCCTTCCATCTGGACAGGAGGGACCTCTTGGCCTCGATCAGATGTGCTAGTCTGCTATCCATCTTCTCGACCGGGAGGTCCGTGCTAACTTCCTTGGTGGCAGCCTTGACATCTCGTGCAATCTGGTCGGTCCAGCGTTCGAGATCGGGCTTCTCCTCGTCTTCCACATAATCCTCCCTAATCTTGCGAAATTTGTCCCAATCGGTGACCATAAACTTGCGCAGTTTTCTCTGCTCTACCTGCAAGGTCGTGGCCAGGATGTAGTGGTCACTACCCAGGTCTATGTTGAGGTTGACCCACTTAGCTGCCGCCGCTCCTCTGACGAAGGTCAAGTCAGGAGTAGTGTCCCTGCTAGCCGACGTACCACATCTAGTGGGGAATGACGGGTCGGTGAGAAGCATCAGGTCCCGGTTGAGCGCCTCTCTCCAGAGATCCTCCCCCTTGTGTGTATCATATGGATAGCCCCAGGTGTGATAGGGAGCATTAAAGTCGCCAGCAATGACCAGCGGGGAGTCTCTGGCGAGCTGTGATGCCCTGGAGACGAGGGTCTTAAAGCGCTGCCTCAAGTCTTTTGGGCTGCTGTAGACATTCAAGATGAAGATGCTCCCCCTACTCACGGGTCCAGGAATGATTTCTATCATTATGTATTCGATTTTACTTGAAGCCACTTGCAGGTCGTGGGTGATATGTGTCAGCCTCTTGCTTATCAAGACACCGACGCCTCTTCCTTCATCGTGCTTTGCAACAGATCGGTAGCCAGGTAGACCTACACTTTCGGTTAGTGTTTCTTGCAGGAGTACCACGTGTGGTTTCTCCTCTTGTGTGCGAATAAATTGCTGCAAGGGGAACCTCTTGTGGAGAAACCCCCTGCAGTTCCATTGCCATATTCTAAAACAATTAGTTTGCTTGGCCATCCTGTGGCTGTTGCTGAATTGGTTCACTGACCATCTCGAAAGCCCTCACGTTCTCACCGGCTGAGGCCATTGCCTGGAGCGGCCGCGGGCCCATTGCCACATTTTCTAGAAACGATTCTATTTTGCAAAAGCGCTGATGGTACCTCTCTTCCATGGTTAGCATGCTGCACTGGAGGTGGGAGACCGTTTCATTCATCTGCTTCACGCTCTCGCTCAGAGAAGAGAGCATCTCGCGAATCTCTGACTTTGCTCTGCTCGCCATTGTCTCCTGCTCTCCACCAATGGCCCTCTTTTTGGCGGTCCTCTCCGCGTCACAGGCGGCCACCACGGGTATCTCCGTCGGTACCGACTCAGCTATTTGCTTGTCTGCCAAGCTAGAGAGCTCTCCCTTGCCTCTCCTAATCTCGGCCATTTCTGCCATGAGTTTTGCTATCGTATTCCTCATCATCTCGTTTTCGCGTTCTAATTGCGCAAGCCTGTCGTTTTCATGCTCTGGCGGCAAACCCTGCGTTACCTGTTTTCCGGTGACGTCTCCACGGACACGATCAGCCCAAGTCGGCTGGAACTTGACGTGCAGTCCTCCTCCGCCTCGGTTACATTGGTAGCTGGAACGCCCCCTGGCCGTGGACGAGGAACTGGAGCGCCCTGTGGACCGGGAGCGCCCTGTCGACCGAGAGCGCCCTGTCGACCGGGAACGCCGTCTGCACCTGGAGCGTCCTCTGTGCCCTTGTGTCGAAAGCTGCTGAGTCTGCTTGCTGTCACCGCTGCCAGATGGTGGGGTCGAGTCTCGGTTTCTGGAGGCTTCTGCCGTCCTTTCCCATCTTCTTCTCCTTACCACGTACGGGATCTGGTACCGGTGTCTGCACACTTTGGCTGCTGTCATGTGCGCACCATCGCACAGCTTGCACTTCGGAATACATTGATGCTGCTCGTCCGGGTTCGGTCCATTTTCTATGGTTGCCCTGAACTATGACATGCTCCTTCCAAACGTTCAGAAGCGTAGGAAACAATCGGGGTAACTGCAAATAAAACTGTGTGAATTAACTTCGCTGGCAATTCGTGCCAGGGATGGAAAATTCAAAGGGCTACAACTTACCGCTGTTTTCAGATGTTACAGCTTGTGAGTCAGCTCTGCTCAGAATGCCTGCTCTGGTTGAGGATGCTGTTAACAGACACCATGCAGTTTAGGCAGAGCTAGACAATGGCTGCACGAAACAGCAATGAAAATTTACCTGCGACATGAGCTGCAGCTTTCAGCAGAAGGTCGGCACCTGCGTGCTCACTGACTTGTGAAGCTGTTCGGGACACAGAAAAACACGTAGTTCTTAGACGATGCACGCAACTCTACTACTTCCATGTCGCATAATATGAAGTACAAACCCTGCGGAAAGGAGCTTGACACAGACTCATCGCCGGATGTTGGAATGACTGAAAATGTGAAACAAACAGGCAATTAATCGTGTGAAAGAGACTTTCAGAAGCCGAAATTGCTGACAACACCTACGCGAAAAAGCATTATGCGCTGTGTACTCAGGCAGTTCCTCATACAGATCATCCACATTGTCCTGACTGGATGCTAAGGCTGCTCAGTACATGAAAAACAGACGTTGATTAATAAAGCTGCATATGAGTGCTACAGCGTAGGCAACGTAAACTCACAGTCGGTGCCTGTCGTAAGCGTCTCGTTAGTACAAGGCGGCGCATTTTCTGAAAGCATCTGTTGACCTGCAAGATTGTGTGGCGTATACAGGAAATGCAGTGACTTGCATAATTATGTTGCAACATTGTAGCAAGCTTGCAAAGAGCTGCTGCATATTATGTCATTGCTACCAGCTACACAGAATCTACAACTTGCTTTATACGCCTCTTACCCCTGTGAGACGAGGCAGTTGTTGAGTGTAGCTTGTCCAGGTAAGGTGAGCTGCTGGAGGATGCTGTAGGCATAAAAAACATGCCGCATATGCACAAAGTAGCAATGGCACCTTACAGTCAAGATGAGCAGCAGCTGCAAGCAGAAGGCAAGCACCCACACTGTTGGCATTGACTTCGGGAGCTGCATTTCGCATAAAACAAGGTGCGAAAGGGCAGTCGAGGACCTTCCTACGAATACATTATTTGTAGCACCATACTCACCCTGCAAGTTGCAGCAACCCACGATAATACCGCTACCAGATGAAGACGCTGGAAGTACATAAGAACCTTAAGTGACCAAAACAACAAATGGACCATATTCATTGGTGCAAATGTTCCAACATTTTTACAAAAAATGTGCATGAGGTCAATCCTTGAAACCGACCAAAAGCTTGCGTTCATTTTGAACCACGGTACGAAATGGGGACTTGAACACGTGACCTGTACCGAGTTAAGCAGGCCTGCATGTGATGTACTGAATAGGCTGAGAAGCAAGGGCATAAATACGCATGTACCGTCCCTATCCTGCGAATGCGGATGTCCAGCGGACCTGTAGAGAACCACCACTACAATCTGCTCAGGAGGTTATTTACACGTCGGAAAGCATTTCATTGCCAGTGAAGCGAAAAAATCCTACGTTACCATACGATGGTACAAACACTCATGCGATCAAGTGGTGACGTTACCTAGGAAATCATGACGAGATGACGTCATCACGCAACAGGTGGCGTGATGACATCCTGTGAAACATTACGTTGCTTGCAATGTTACCGTCACGTGCCAATATCAAAGATGACGTCATGAAATAACGTCACCAAGTCAAGCATTACGACACTTGAGGGCGGCATCGCCATGTGATGTCAAATGATGACGTGATGTGATGCCTCTTAGGGCATCAGCATAGTGCGCTTCCATTTCACTGTCTCTGGGATTGGCCAACATATTAAGGCGAAAGCCTTAGATGCTTGATCAAACACCAAAATTGACCGTCGGCGTCTACACGAGTGATGCAAAAGGCATCATCACGTGCTGACGCCATCACATCACGTCACAGATCGCCAAAATTGGTGACGTACATCGTCGCTTTGCACTGCCTCCGTGATCGTTGGGCCGCTCACGGAGCATCAAGCATCACGGAGCATCGCACAGCCTCTGTGATCAGCCCACATTCCACCAAGGGACAATGTCACGCGATGACGTCATCACGTGACTTTACGTGATGCCATGATGACATCACAAATTTACGGTATTTGAGATGTCATCATGAAGTCATGTGGTGACGTCAGCGTGTCACGATGATTTTCTGCACCACTCATGTTGGCGCCGACGCCGGTCAATTTCCGTGTTTGAGAATGCCTCAGGGGCTTTCGCCTTAATAATGTAGTTAATACCTAAAGATGAATAAATACCATGAACATGCAAGAACCTTTCAACGTCGGGGTATTTGATGAACATGCATTTCTCGGCAGTATATATATATAGCACCTGAATTGTAGAAAGGTGCGAAAAAATTGGCTAGTGCACATAAAAAAGAAAAGTTCAGACAGCAGTATTTTAGGACTACCATCCTTACGTTCCAAAGGTGGCTTCCTGGCTTTAGGTAAAGTCCGGTGTCTGAATATACGTGGTACAGCACCAGGTCTTAGCTTCTTTATTCCGAACTTGCTCAGAAATAGAGGCTTAAACTGGTCCTCGGAGAAATGGTTCTAGAAAACTTAATTTCAGTTATACTACGCATTATGCATTGCTTCTCATGTTAGTATTTACCTTATGGCGAGCTGTCAACGCGAGAGAAGACGACGAAGTTGCGCTTCAGCTGCTCCGCACGTTCGAGCCTAGCGCGTGAGAAGAAGACGCCCGCAAGAACGACAGCGGCTGTGGTTGTACATCGGAGAGCAAGCAGCAATAAAATATGTGGGAAAGTGAACGCCTCACGACATCCCACAAGTGGTGACCCGGACATCGAACGGCAACGCGCCTCCTGCTCGTCCCTTCGCCAACGCACTGAGCGTTAACAGCACTTTAGAATTAACGAAAAGCGAATGCAAGATAGCGCTCCGGCAAGATTTGCTATGTAAAAAAAGATATGTGAAGAGAGCAATGACTGTCAGTGCAAGCAGCAGCTCGGAGCTTCACTTAAAGAAGAATGCGCCAGAAGGCGTACATCATTTCCAGTTGATGCATTTAGACAGCGTTGGTTGTTTTGTTAAGATATTAGACGCACCAACCATAGCGCGCAAGTGCGCCTCGTAGACGTACTTGACATGCGAACTATAGTCAGTGCTCAATGAACGAGCAAGCAAACGAATAAACTAGCCTGCCACCGTAAACGTTTCCGTCGCGACAGGTCCACTCGCAGATACACTAAGCCAAATACACTAAGCACGTCTGCCACTTGAGGCCTGATAGCACTTTGTCCATTAGACGCTGAAATGTTGCCGGTGCTGAGCACAAGCCGAATGGAAGTACTTTGAATTCATAAAGACCACCAGGTGTCACGAATGCTGTTTTTTTTTCCCGGTCCCTTTCGTCGACTTCTGTCTGCCAATATCCGCTACGTAAATCCATCGACGAAAAATAACGTGCATGCCGTAGTCGGTCGAGTGAATCGTCAATACGTGGTAGCGGGTAAACGTCTTTTTTTGTGACCTGATTGAGCTTACGCTAATCCACGCAGAATCGTAAGGTGCCGTCATTTTTCTTCACTAATACTACCGGCGATTCCCAAGGGCTCTTCGACGGTTGAATAACATCATCTTGAAGCATCTGTCGCACCTGACTTTCAATGGCTTCTCGTTCCCGCGGAGCTACCCGGTACGGGTTTTGCCGTATGGGTCTGGTCGCGTCGTCCGGTATAATTCGATGTTTCGTCAACGGCGTTTGATGAACTCTGGAAGTCGAAGAGAAATAGTCCTGAAACTGGTTAATTAGCTCGAGGAGGCTTTGCTTCTGCGCACGCAGCAAACTTCGGCCCACATCAACGGATAGAGGTCCGGGCGGCGGGTCAGTTGAATGATCTTGCTGAACAGTCAAGCAGTCTGTCACCTCAGCGAGCTCTTCCACGTACGCGACTGCCATACTTCTCGTAAGATGTCGGCGCTCGGAGCTAAAGTTTGTAACAAGGACTTTCGTGTGTCCGCAGTTTATGTTCACGACGCCTCTTGCAATAGACAATCCATGACTGAAAAGCAGCGTCGGAATTTGCTCGGCAATGTTGGCAGAGTTGCTTGGCATGTCACATGTCACAGCCACAAGTGCGCTTGACCGCGCTGGGATGGTGACATCATCGTCGAAGACACGCAGAGGTGTACGTCGTTGATCTATACAGGGCGAATCCAAAATCTGACCAGGGGCCATCCAAAACGTAACCGATCTGCCAGGAATGTTTATAATGGCGCCGTATTCACGCGGGAAATCCATTCCCAAGATCAGATCTTTGCAGCATTCCGGTAAAACGACAAAAGTAGCGACAAAATCCGAACTGCCTATATTAATTCGAGCGGTACATTTGCCTGTTGGCGTTACCAATTGACCCCCCGCGGTTCTATTGTTGGGGCCCGTCCATAGAGTTTTTACTTTCTTTAGGCAGTCGGCGAGCTTCCGGCTAATAATAAAGTCTGCACCAGTATCTACCAGCGCTGTTACTGGGCGTCCGTCTATGCAAACGTCTAAGTTGGCGCTTACGATTTCCTTTGCTTGCGGCAACGTCGTATCGTCCGTTGTACTGTGTCGTACTGAAGACGTTGGGGGTGTTGTAGCATCTCGACGGGCGGCAACCTTCCCCCCAAAGTTCGCTGCTGTTAGTTTCCCCGACGAGGGCTAGGCGATCTGCCCCGGACCGCGTCGGCGTAACTGCGGTGGTGCGGTGACCTTGGTGCAGGGGACGGAGAGCGGGATCGACGATACGGCGTATCGAGTCCCTATCGAAAAAAACAGCGTTCCCAGTGCCTCCCAGTGCCTTTCAGCGCGCTGGGTGGCACTGCAAACGCTGTACAGTGTGTCCCAGTGTACTACAGCGCGCTGGGAGGCACTGGGACAAACTGTACAGCATGGCCAGTGCCGCCCAGTGCGCTGGAAGACGCTGGGAATACTGTACAGTGTGGCCCAGTGTTTCACAGCGCACTGGGGGGCACTGGCCACGCTGTAGTGTCTGCCCGCGCACTGGGAACACTGGCAGCACATTGGAAAAAACTGGGCGCGCTGGATGGAATTCATATAAGATTTGGTAATGGGTCGCGAGAAGTCAAACAAAGAACTTATCGAATATCTTGAAAATATTATTCTATTCTGTGTCCTACACATCTCCAGCTTTAGTTTTAGTTAAGCGACGGACGTACGTATACGCTAAGGCAATCATCTGTCGAGCGCGCGCGTTTTCTCCGAAGTGTGTGATCGAGTGTCGTAAATGTAGTTCATATAACTGCATCGAAAGAACTTATCATTCGCAACACAATATGACATTATTATCAGTCTGATAATATCATAAACCAACTCTAGCAGCCAGTCCTTCCATATGTGCTCGTACCGCTGAAAGCCGCACGTCACCGGCAACAGTGAGCCAATGTAACGCTGAATCCCGGCGTTTTAAGCTTCTGATTCATGTAGTCGAAGGTGCAAATATGGCCGCGCATGAGTCAGGTATGATCGAAATTACATTTGAACGGTTATTAGATTCTTCGTAATTGAATATCAACGTTGTTCACAGCGATCGTGGCGCACGGAGTACAGCTCTAAGCCTAACGGTCGGTTCGGCTAGGATGAACTACTGCGGCTGTATAGTACGCAGAACGTAAACAAAAAGGACAGAAAATATGTTCAAATGGGTGACGAAAACTAAAGTGTTCAGTGTGCAGGTCAGTTGCACATTGTTTTTTTACATAGGTATGACTAACTGCTTAGCGAGTCAGTGCGATTGCCGCAACACATCTGCGGTTACGCTAATATTTTTTGCGGCAAAACGTGCCAATTAGGCGTTCTAATTCTAGGCAGCACATAATAAACAAATCAAGCACCTTCGCTTAGGTTCTCGCGAGCACGAAGAGATTGAAATCTGAGTCCCTAAACAAGAAAAATGAAAATACTGGCTACCGGACGTAGTTCAAACATGAAGTAAAAAGAGCCCGCCACTCGTCTTTCAGGTGTGGTGCAGCGGTAACGTGTCAGATTCAGGATTCGTGGTGCGTCGAGGTGGTGGGTTCGACTCCCGCTCACTCTCGTGTTTTTTTTTTTTTGAGGTTCTTTTTTCTTTTGTCGCAGTGCGCGCGTATCAGCCCTAATTACGGTCTGGGTATGACTACAGTTTTTAAAAACAATTTAAAAGCCCGATTTCGGCCCGTAACGGCTGGCCCAGTGTGCAGTGCGCCAGCGTCCAGCGTGCCTAGTGCAGCGTGCCAGCGTCCCAGTACCCAGCGCCACACTGGTCCAATAATCAGGTATGGCACTGGGACAGTGCCACTGGGTTTTCCGATAGGGGTGGCTGTGCTTGCGGGCATGCATTGCTGTCACGTCGGTTATCCAAACGAGTACGAGGGAAGGTCGGTGAGAAGGTGTCATATCTATGGTCACGATACTGGCAAATGCGGTAAACATGGCCGGCTTCTCCGCAATGGAAGCAAAGTGGACGCCGGTCGACGGTGCGCCACAAGTCCGTCTTACGAACGAATGGTCGACTGGTGGGCATCCTTGGCAACCAAGTTGCAGATGTCGGCGAAGGGTAGAGCGGCGATGCTTCCGTAGGCACATTAGCCTGTGGAGTCGGCGGCGGCGGATTGTACGCTGGGGTCAAGGGCGGTGGCGGATTGTACGCTGGTGTCAATGACTCGTTGTAAGGCCCAGTGGTGACGATGTAGTAAGGCAGTGGACAGACAGACCGCTGGTGTGATGGGGATTCGGACAACGACAATGCCTGACGGATTTCTTGCCGCACAACTTCTGCGACAGAAGCCATCGCGGGTTCTTGCGGAGTCACAAGGAAGTTGCGGATCTCCTCACGAATGACCTCGCGAATGAGCTCACGCAGAGAACACTCGCTGCCGGCAGTCAAAGCAGAGACGTTTATCGATGCGCTGTTTGGTCGGTCGTGGTAGCGGCACCTTTGCTGGAGTGCTCGCTCGATGGTTGTAGCCTCCTTGATTAATTCCGCTACGGTTGTTGGTGGGTTGCGAAGGAGACCGGCACAAAGCTGTTCTTTGACGCCTCTCATCAAATAGCGGAGTTCCTTAGCTTCAGGCATCTCGGGGTTAGCTCGGCGAAACAGGCGGGTCATATCCTCCGCAAACATGGCGACACTCTCATTCGGCTTTTGTATGCGCGACTCGATGAGTTGCTGAGCGGAATCGCGAAGGTCGCTGTTTGCAAAGGTTCCGAGAAGTTCCTGCCGAAATGCATCCCAGGAAGACAATGTGGCTTCCCGGTTCTCGTACCACGTACGAGCGCTGTCTGCCAGGGCAAAGTAGACGCGTGACAGCTTCTACTCGACGTTCCAATGATTCGCCTTGGCGACTCGCTCATACTGCTCGAGCCAATCCTCGACGTCCTCATAAGCTTCACCGTGGAAGGTCTCGGGAATCCGAGGCTGTTCAATAGTCACCTGTGAAGCGCCGGCGGTTGCCATTTCTCCAGACGGAGTCCTTGGCTGGGGAAGTTCCAGGGGGATTGCCTCGGGACTTAGGCCTCGCAGTCGGCGACTGTAGCGGTGGACAGGGCTGTCCACTGCAGGAACGGTTTGCGGGATTGGACTGACAGTGCCGCACCAGGGAGGAATGTTGAGCATCAGGCGTTGAAGTCCAGCACCTCCACCAGTGTCGCAACGCGGAACGAACAGGACACAGGACCACGGTGCGACAAGAAAAACAAGGTCTGTATTGACAGATCAAAAGAGCAGCCGCTTCAACGTCGTCTTCCTCAGCGAGAGACCGTGGTTGCTGCTCGTGCTCCTCACTTCGTTGTCCTCTGTCAGTCTGCCGGCTTTTAGTCGTGACAATATCATCTGGGGTTTCACGTCCCAATACCGCGATATGATTATGAGAGACGCCGTAGTGGAGGGCTCCGGAAATTTTGACCATCTGGTGTTCTTTAACGAGCATTGACAACGCGCGGCACACTGGCCACAAGCATTTCGCCCCCATTGAAATGTGACCGCCGCGGTCGGTCGCAACCTTCGCGTCAGCAGCCGAGCACCACAACCTCTTCTCCACCGCGGCGGACAGCCACTCGCGGATATAAACCTCCACACGAAATGGCACGTAAACCTTCGAGCTAAATAACACGTACACGTGAGGCTCCTACACGATGAACGCACCCTGCGATCCGGTTGGGCACGCACGCTTTGCCTACCTACCTTCTATCGCAAGTCCACCGGCAGATCTGTCAACGTAAAAGAGCCAGAGAAAGCTATTTGCTCCGGGAAAAAAAAACGAGCACGCAACAAAAACAAACAGAGAGTACCGCTCCTACTGTGAGTTTTCGCACTGCAGTTTTGTTTCTTCAAAAGAACTGCGCCGAATCTCTGAAGTTTCGTAATCACATTTTCGATCAGCGTGCCTCCGTAGCCGGCGTGCCATGCTAGGCGCACAAACCTATATCGCAAACTTAAACCAGTGGGCGCATCGCGTCAAGCAGAAAACATAACCATATATTCTTGGAGAAAAAGAAACTTAGTACAGACCCCGCAAAAGCAGCGATAAAACGTGTGAGGAATAGGCTTCCCAAGCAACGCTTAGCGGCGCTGCTGCTCTTGACAGGCAGCGCCATCTCTGGCAGAAGAAGATAAACTGGGGTGTAAGCAGCGCGCGTTTCCGCTTCTATCCACCGCGTTGCCGCTCGCTTCTGTGCACGTGCAGAGCTCTCGCGGCGCCTCACAATGTACCGCCTGCAGTGCGGGTTCAAAAATATCTCACAGCTGGACAAGCACTTCCGAAAAGCGAACTTGATAAAAGGGGAAAGGCTAGTCAATCACGTTAACGGTGAAGAGCAGACGATCGACGACGCCCGACACAAAGCGAAATGAATTTTCCAAGTCGCGATTACACCGTATAGGACGTATACCTCGATGTAAGTCTCATTCTGTCATGGTAAAGATGCGTAATGGCCCATATGCACTCCGAAATAAAGCCGTACACGCTATCGATATTCTGCGGTGTAGACTACGATTGTTGTTTTGATATGACATGTTTACAGTAGCAGCCGTGTACTTTCGTGAACAAACGTTTGCGGCGTGCTAAAAAAAGAAATTATACGGCGATGGCACTGTTTACTGTGAAGGTTAGAGTCAAGTCCTCCGTGCCGCTAGAGAATCACCCGCCGATTAAGACGCGAGGCAGCTAGCTGAGCTTTTACCACTGTGAAGCAAGATGAACTGCTCACATCGTTTTTTTTACTCGCGCGTCATGCTTGCAGTCTCTTTTTATGATATCGACTTGACAGGCGTATAAAACCTGCTGCGCGAACGCGGCTAGAAAATCGCACAAAGTCAGAAGGTGGTTAATTCAAGGTTGCAATTGCAAAGCATGTATTAAGTGCCAGTTATATTTAGCCGCTCAAATATATATCATA
Source organism: Rhipicephalus sanguineus (assembly GCF_013339695.2). NCBI lineage: Eukaryota > Metazoa > Arthropoda > Arachnida > Ixodida > Ixodidae > Rhipicephalus > Rhipicephalus sanguineus. The sequence continues at coordinate 137,406,242 of NC_051186.1, forward strand.
CTAATAAAGTGACAAAAACAAAGCAAACCTGCAGAACGATGTCAAAGCTTGCTGAAAATGCACAGACGTCCGTTCCGGCGTGATAAAGCAGCCATCCCGACGCGTGAATTGTAGGCGCCGAACTTCTGACGTTGTGCCGAGTTCTGTTGAATTCAACCAACCGTGCAACGCTAACGGTATAACGCGAGTGTGAACGTTCAACAACGACGGGTAGGTCTCACGAACACGGGGAATCAAAACACAAAGTTGTTTCACGTAGAACCGTAACTGCATGGACTTTCACAATGCGAGAAGAGAGCTAGTAATCATGACTGAGTCGCTGCGTGCATGCGCTGCGTTACTTACCGATTCAGGTAGTCGAAACGAACGTGATGAACTCATGAGAGCCAAATAGAAGGCGAGACAGCGCTGTCAGCTATCCACGCTTGCCGCCTTTATTTCTCGTGCGACATGACCGGGAACCAATACAGTTTCACACGTGAATCGCGTGTCTTGGTGTTGTCTGCACTGTTGTGGCAGTCCACGACACAGCAATACTTCCGACCTCACGTCCACTTCCGTGGGGTCGCTTCTGCCATCTCGGAAATGCGCAGCTTCGCACAACAAGCCTCTCGGTTCAACGTGCCGAGCTGACGGCCCCCCAGTTACCCGCACCGACAGAAGAACGCGTGCGCACGTGCGTACCGCTACCGTGAAATGGGCTGAGGTGGCCGCGCATAAGCTCCACAGCTTTCCGACAGAGCCGCAGTGCGGCCAGCGCGGCGCTGTCGTCGCGCTGCAAACTTGAGCTTGGGTTCCCTATAGCGACGTCCTGCACAATTAACTGACACGTGTCTACGGCATTATAGCACGCAGCGATTTGCGCGAACCTCGACGAATACTTATAGTGAGAGGATAGGAACTTACCTCGCATAGTCGCGTCGAAAACGTCGGCCGAAAGGTCTCCCTGCCGATTCGGTGTAGCCAAGCCTTTCTTCGCGACTCGTTGCGCTTCCGAGACTGTATCATGAACAGCTTCTTGCCATCACTTGGTTTGTTTCGGCATCCGAAAGCGCAGCAGAAGCCCATGGCAAGCAACCGTGACGTCGGTTTTGTGTGCAAGGAATCTCAGAGCACAACGCACGCGGAATGGAAAGTGCGCATCCATAAAACACACGCGGTGAGCACCAGAGCGTCCGCGCTTCGAGAGCAAAGATGGCAGTCGCGAGCTGCTGCAAACACACGAACTCTCCGAGCGGTACCACGTGACGGCAGTTGGCCAATACCGACGCGGCGGCAGCCTCGGAGAGGGCAGGGGGGGGGGAGAAGAGGCGCGCTCTCATGCACGTATGTCGCTACTTTACGAAATTTTAGGGACTTTAGGTCGACCGCATTTGTCGATGTTTACCCGGCGACTTCCCGCGCTGGTTCCACGGTGGCGCTACAGGCGCGCTGCTCCTAAAGTCACTGGAACGGGAAAAGTACCGCGACCATCCTGCGCGCCGCCATATTTGGTCCAGCGCGGCCGAAGCGGCGGCGGTGCGGTGTTGATTTCACGTGGAGTGACGCATGTTTTACGCATTGCGTGCGCTTTTTCAGCCCCGAATGAAGCATACCGTTGTTCTCTGACTGATTAGGAAAGAAATAGCGGCAGTTTTCACTTGCATACATGCGCACGCACGCGTACTAACGCGATAAAGAAATGCGAACTGCGCGGCGTTTACGCGCTCGGCTGTCTGCAATTATTAAATGCGAAGCATTTCTTAGCGAATTTCTGCGACTTTGTACGTATCTATCTATCTATCTATCTATCTATCTATCTATCTATCTATCTATCTATCTATCTATCTATCTATCTATCTATCTATCTATCTATCTATCTATCTATCTATCTATCTAGCCGCCCCCGACTTTGTGCTGTCCTGGCTGCTTCGTTAATGGGATGTGCACCAAATTTGGTATGGCATAACATGACTGTATGACGAATATAAATTACAGGTGATAACATGAAAATAATGACATGCATGCCATGTACGGCATGAGTTACATGCCATGCTCATGGTGCACTCGCGGCCGCTTCGATAGCTTGATGCACAACAAAATTGGTATGGCATACGTGACAAGAGTGTATGACGAACATAAGTGACTGGTTATAACGTGCAAATCATGAGAGACATGCCATGTAAAACATGATTTACATGACATGGTCTCGGGGCGCTCGCGGTCGTTTAATGAAATGCATATATACCAAAATTTTTATGACGAGCTATTTCTGTATGACGAACGTTAGTGATAGGTGGTAACATGAAAATCATGACTTCCATGTCATGTACGACATGACTTACTTGCCACGCTCATGCTGCGATGGCGGCGGTTCGCTAGTTTGAAATGCACCCAAATTGGTATAGCGTGAGGTAACTGTATGACGAACACGAATGACAAGTGGTAACGTAAAAATCATGACTTGTGTGTCTGTATGGCATGACTTGGATGGCACGCTCTTGGTATGCTCGCGGCCATTTCGTTAGCTTGATATATACCAAGATTGGTATTGCGCGCCTTGTCTGTGTGACGAACATGAATGACAGGTGGCAGCATGAAAATAATAACATGCACAACATTTACGGCACGATTTGCATTACACTGTGTTGGCGCGCTTCCGGCCGTTTTGTTAACAAATTTGGTATGGCATGACATGGGTGCGTGACGAACATAAATTAGAGGTCATGCGTTGTATATACCAGAATATACGTACGTTTCATTCGCGTTGTGATTCAACATGTATGCATATCAAACATGCATTGTATAGTTAACTAGATCTTACATGACATGCGTACCATTATTTTCATGTTACCGCTCGGTATTTATGTTCGTCATACAGTCACGTCACGCAATACCGATTTTGGTGGATATCAAACAAGCGAACCGGCCGCGACAGCATCATGAGCATGGCATGTAAATCATGACTTGCATCACATGCGTGTCATTATTTTCATGTTACCGCCTGTTATTTATGTTCGCATTACGGTCACGTCACGCAATACCGATTTTGGTGCATATCAAACAAGCGAACCGGCCGCGACAGCATCATGAGCATGGCATGTAAATCATGACTTGCATCACATGCGTGTCATTATTTTCTTGTTACCGCCTGTTATTTATGTTCGCATTACGGTCACGTCACGCAATACCGATTTTGGTGCATATCAAGGCAGCGAACCGGCCGCGAGAGCATCAGCCATTATTTTCATGCTACCACCTGTTATTTGTGCTCGTCATACGTGAGCAGTACCAATCTGTAGGAGTCAGCTTTCATGGCGCGCTGATCATTATATGTGAGCCCAAAGGCGTCAATTTTACGCCAAACATAATAAAGAGCCGCCCGGCAATGTTATTGTGCATGAACCGCCTGCGACAACCACGCGAAACAAGCTGCACTAGTTCAGGGAAGGTGCAAACATTCCCCGAAACAACATTCGCGAATTCTCAATGAAGCGCTTACCGCACAAAGGCGGGTATCAGTCGTGGGAACAAATTTTTCCCGCCTTATTCTGTGCAGCCGCACAGCCCGTCGCTTGGCATCCTTTTTCCCGCTGGGAATGGCAAAGAGGGCCTTGCTCGTTTCCCGCCGATTGCTGCACCCAAAAGCGCAGCACCCGGGCATTCTTCGATGCCTCGATAGGCTTTCGATGAAGTCTCAAAACGATACGGGATGCCGTAATGTTCCTGCACGCTTTCCTTAGCCTATAAAAACAATCGCCCTCCAAAGCGCCGTGCGTCTGCGGCCGGGAGACACTAGCGAGGCGAGCGAGCTGGACCATTTATGTGGCGAAGCCGCCGAAAGGGCGCGGCGGCGAAGAGAAAAGGAACGCGGTACTTTTCTCGTTCCAGTGACTTTAGCTGCTCCTAGAGTCACTGTATATGCTACCTATACAGTAACTCTAACGGGTCCGGCACGGCAGCGCCGCGGCGCGGAAGTTCACCGCAAAAGGCCCTCGCTCCTCCCATGTATTCGCGCGGCGCTTTGGACACTCGCCCTACTCTAGGTCACTCTAGCAAGAGGTAGCGTACCAACTGAATGGATCGACGATCTCGGAGCAGCTAGAGTTACTGTATATGCTACCTTTAGGTAGCAGAGTTGCGCATCTGTCTTCCAACGCCGCTAGCAACCATGCATTGCGGAGAAGCTGCCGCTTGGGCCAATTTTTTTATTTCTCGACTCCGCCGCTGCAGCGAACTGAATTAACACTAGCCATCGACAGCCAATGTTTATCGCCGGTCTTCGACACGCCAGACAGGTTAATCGGCGACACGGTAGGCATGTCGCCTGCAAAAAGGAAGTGCGACTTCACCGCATAGCTGTGGCTGCTAGCCGGACCTATGCGCTACTCTGCTACCTAAAGGTAGCATATACAGTGACTCTAGGACCCGTGGGCTTTCTCCGCGGCGGAAGCCGCGTCAAAGAGGCGAGCGTCTGCTACGCGCGTGATATTTTGGCCGCTGTTAGCTAAAATTGCGGAAATTTGGGCAATATTTAATACTGCGTCACCGCAACATAATACTGCAGCGACTCATCACACAGAGAACGCGTTTGTTAGTATGTGTGATGTCAAACGGGGATTTTGTATATACCCTTTCAGCTGGTTTGTCACCGCATTGGTCCACACTTCCGCGGCTGTTTGAGGAACGCATCCTGCGCGCTTCATCATGAGAAAAGGCGCTTAACTTACTTTCGTGTGGAATGACGAACGTAAACTTGCTGCAGGAGAGAATAAACTGGCGATAACCAGGAGAACGTAGCACATATTCACGTAGTAACTAGCTCATGCATGCTATTTGCGTAATGACTAACAATAATAATACGAGGTGTGGCGCGCAAACCCGCTTTCTGTAGCCAGAAATATTTCTGATGATGTGTGGTCTGACGATTTGTTTCCGTCAGGTTATAAAGAACGTGGTGGTCACCAATATCGCTGTGAACATGTTAGACTTACCCATTCATTTTGAAGAACTGACCGCATAGGAAAATGTAAGCGAAAAAATTACATGAAAAAAAAACACGGTCCCTTATGTATTCGCCTGAGATGACTAGAAAACGAAAGCCATCTTCTTTTTCGTCAGTCGATGCATTGATCCTCCCTCGCCACTCTCCCAAAGCTTTCTGCACATAACGTCGTTTAGGACAGGCAAGCTTTCTGCACCTCACCTGCCTTTGCATTACCTCCGTGATCGGATCCCGATCACGGAGGCAATGCAAAGCGACCTTGTCATGTGATGGCGTCATCATATGACGTCAAGTTGAATGACGTCATAGTGACGTCACAAGTTCTGTCGACGTCATCGCGTGATGATTTTGTGCATCACTCGTGTTGGCTACGCGCGACGCCGACGGTCAATTTTCTTGTTTGATGAGGCATCTAAGGCTTTAGCCTTAAAAAAAGACAAACCAAAGTAAATGAAACGATAACAGTGCAACATCGTGTATGCCTCACTTCATGTTACGAGCGATCACCCGAAAACAAACGTGATTCTCAGTTCAGAGCAACTGATTGCATGCGTCTGCGGGACAAAGGAGGCTTGCTTTACCCGTCTGGTCATCTCTTTATATTTATTCAAGAGATGAGGAGACTCGCTATTTAAGTACTGCGAAGCTTGAGCATGAAATTGTGGTGGACTCTATTTGAGGTCATCAGGAAAAAGCGGGAAATTGCGGTCGGGTGCTCTGTTGGTGCGCACTCAACTGCCGCGGAAACAATTGTACTTTATGTAACTACTCGTCTACATCTTTTTGTAAAGTCTCTGAACCGGGTGAACGCTAACCTCGGAGAACCCTGAAGACATCTGAAGTTGAGAACGAGTTGTTTGAAACTGTTTTCATTTCGTATGGTGAAGGCTTGCAGCAATGCACGCATCTCGCGCGAACGTTTCATACTGACGTTCAGCCATACAATGGAACATGCTATTATATATATATATATATATATATATATATATATAGGTTTCGAAAGAATGTTCCTGGCTATTGGTTTAATTATGTGAAAGAAAACTAGTCACAGTGAAAAACATAACAACATTTATTCTGAACTTTCGGCCGGGGACCGGCCTTTATCAAAGAATGCATTCGTACATGGCGTACGGGTTTAAGTACAGATTTTGTCAATACATAGATGTAGACACACCATCGTGATTCGTTGGACTATGACATGGGAGGGGCCAGAACAACAACACCAGCAAACAAATCCCAGGGAGAGAGCGACACGCATACAAGATGACACACACAGCATTGCACTCTGTGAAGAGTAGAGTATAGGCGGGGTCAGAACATACACAAAATAAATAACAAACAGCGAAACGAACCTACGTGTGTGGTTCGGAACGAGAGGCGGAGGGAAAAAAAAGAAAAAAATGACAAAGATGCGAACGCACTTACCACGCTGAATGGGGAGTCCCATCAACTACGGGACTAAAGGAGAATACGCTCACGGACGCCGGATGTAAACGTGCCGCACGCGTTTCCTTGCTACCTTCAAAAAGCGCGTCAAAAGCAGTTAAGTGTTTGCCCATCCATGCGCCTTTTAGAGAAGGGGGTTCGGTACGGCTTTTGAAGTCGACCGGTATCCGCGGGCATCTTCAGGTGCTCGCGGTAATGACCATAGCCCTCCCTCAAAAAGAAGGATACGACTGGCCGGTGAACAAGATTGAGGACAGCTGCTGTTAGGCGCAATGTGTGGGCACATGACATATTTCTTTCAATCAAGAGACATGATAAACATATACATATACATGTACATATCCGTACATGCACACACACATATAGATACATACGGATATACATACACATGCACATACGTACTCATATGAACCAACAACCGATGTTCAAGCGAAAAAAAAAAAGGAAAAAAAGGGGGGGGGGTACCGCATTCCTACTTGCAGGAAGGGGGGAACGAGCACGCACGTAATACCCGTAATCACAGTACCAAACTTAATGACATATATATTTATCAAGAAATGGGTCCAGGCTCGAATAGCACAATGCGCGACGTGTGTAATCACATGTGTACATGCATGCACATCAGGGTAAACGGATGCTTCAAATTGTGCATCCCGAGTGCAAAATTTCTTGGGAATCGGTCACCTAGTTGCCGGCAGAATCAAATTTTTCAGGTTCGTTGCAGGTCAAGCATGATAGTCGGCCTATGCTTTCATTTATGCCACCAGAGACACTGTTAAATTTGTGGATCAGGTATGATTCACGAGCCTCCCGGTCATAATGGGTTTTGAAATTAGATTGGAGTACCGCCGCGGAAAATGTATGGAAGGGGTGGCCAAGGCTATTAACATGTTTAGATAGAGGAAGGTGCGGTAGAGCCTTTACGTGTGCTCTGTGATTATTGATTCTCATCCTGAACGCGTTCAGTATATTTCAGCTGACTGCTCGTGCAATTTACTTTTTTTATTACTCTTAATTTGTGCATGCGTGATTACCTGATTACTCGTGCGAATAAGGTTTTTTTTCGTTCTTTGCTTGTGCGTGTCCGTTTTTCGCGTTTTTACACACGCACCAACGGTCTCGAACTCTGTGACCGGAACTAGGCCACGCTGATGCCGCTTGACACATGATTTTTTGCATTCTGTTGTTGCCCCAGCACTAACACAACGCTTAAAGATGGATAAGCTCCATTCCGCACCGCATTATGAAAGTTAAGTAGACTTTAGGTGTCCTGTGTGGAACCGCGGCGCAAAAAACTACAGCGCGTAGCAGACGCCCCTCGCTTTCCGCGCGCTTCCCGAGCGCGGGAAGCCCACGGGTCCGGCTCAGCAGCGGCGCGGCGCGGGAGTCCACGGCAAAAGGCCCACGCGGGAGCCGGTGCTTTGGACACTCCCCTTATTCTAGGTCACTCTACTCTTGCGCTCCGATTGCGGGCTGCCTTCCAATCTGCCGACTCCGAGCCTAAGAACCGGAGCGACCGGCCGAATACGCCATTAGCGAACCTTAGGCACTTTGGGCAGTTTCTATCTATCTATCTATCTATCTATCTATCTATCTATCTATCTATCTATCTATCTATCTATCTATCTATCTATCTATCTATCTATCTATCTATCTATCTATCTATCTATCTATCTATCTATTCGCCTACGTCTGCGTGCTCTCGTGATCACTTGCTTAACTTGCTGTTAAGGCTTGAATATAGCTTGGCGAATCATAGCAATAAAAATGTAATGTTTATTGGACTTCATTTCATTTCGTTTTATTACCTTAAAAGCCCAACATGGGCATTGCATAAGGGGTGGGTTGACATATGCTCATTACACATTAGTTGGAAATGACATGTGTAAAGCATTATTAAGCACGGCATGAGTAATATGAGTACAGGATTCTGTAATGTATGAAAGCAGCCGGAATAATGAAAATGACATCCAGTAGTTTTTATTCTGAAAAATGGTCGGATATTTTTTGTATGAATGCGGGCGCGATGGTTCAGGCGGCGATTTCGTGGGGCAGGCTGTTCCAATCGGTGGCTGTGCGGAAAAAGAAAGAAGATGAAAAAGTAGTAGTATGAGTACGGGGGCGGCCCACTTGGTTCATGTGCCGAATTCGATGTGACAGAGAGAACGCGCTGCTGTTCCTTATGTGCCGGGAATAAGTGAGACCTTGTCACGCGATCTGCGTAGCTACGACGTCGAAATAGCCCACGTGCCTATACGCAAGTTGCGGCGCACGCTTGTTGGTGGGAAGGACAAACTTCCGAAGGAAGCCTTTCCTGGTCTTCTGTAGAGAACCCGTTGTGCGGACTGCGATAGTGTTTATATCGGGGAGACCGGCAATTTCAGACAGCGCCTGCGCCAGCATCAGGACGATGTGAAAAACGAGAAAGTGGCATCTAATGCGGAAGTGTCAATTACGAGACTGCGCTGTCGTGTACCGAAACTAAATTTCTATCAACACAGGTCTGCTCAGGCACCTTCTCCACTGTGCGCTTTCTGTGGTGAGCTAAAACTATTGATCATTTCTTTCTGACCTGCAGGCGATATACTACAGCACGAAAAACCCTTTTGGAAACACCTTTACGTGCTATAGGATTGAATTTATCTGTGCCTGTGATTTTGTCTTTTGGAGCCTCTATTTCTGGGTTCTCCGATGCGAAGGTTTGCGTGGCTGTGCGGGATTACCTCAATGAAACCAATCGGTTAACTAGATAATCTATGTTATTATCCTTGTGTGTCGAGGCATGGATATATTTTTAAAGATTCGGCAATTGATCTTTTTTTTATTTCAATATTACTATATATATTCATATTTGATCGAGCGCCAAAATTTTCTATCAAACTTGTAAAGTTTCTATTCTGTAACCTCCTTTCTAAAGTACTGCAGAATGGGCAAGTTGGTGCATTATGACAACGTATTGGTATAGCGCAGCTCAGTTTGAGCATAAAGAAAAGAGGCTTCAGCGAAGAAGGAAACACAGGCAACAGGATGAGCGCTAAACTTCCAACTTTTTGTTTATTGCATGACCCTACAGCACATTATATGGCTCACCTCACAGCACACGTGACGCCGCTACCTGACCAAAAACCAAAACATGTGGCGCAGCACACGTGACCAGAAAACGCAGTTTACACAAATATCACATTAACTACACCTCACTGCACACGCTCAAGAAAATCGATCTCTTTTTCAGATAAGGCTATAGATGGCGTACTCACACACAGCTTCACACATTTCGCAATAGAATTCGCCTCGATGATCTCACGTGTCAACTGATTACGACTGCGGCCCAAAACGACACAACGGTCAAACATTGGAGTGCATGCACACGTCTTACAATGCATAGCCAGGAAACTGCCTGAGGAAACCTTGTTTTTTACATTGCAACAATGTTCGCGTAGGCGGTCATTGATACACCTACCCGTCTGTCTTATGTAAACCGCATCGCACGACAGAGGGAACATATACACGACAGCTAGGGAACATTCCACAAACCTAGTCACATGCCTATGTGCATAAACCTAGTCATACCCTATGTGCATAAAGTTTCACACCATTTGAAGAAGATAGCCCTGAGAGAAAGCCCTGTGTGCTTTATGCACAAGTCATACCCTATGTGCATAAAGTTTCACACCATTTGAAGAGATAGCCCTGAGGTCACCTACCCGTCTGTCCTATGTAAACCGCATCGCACGACAGAGGGAACATATACACGACAGCTAGGGAACATTCCACAAACCTAGTCACATGCCTATGTGCACAAACCTAGTCATACCCTATGTGCATAAAGTTTCACACCATTTGAAGAAGATAGCCCTGAGAGAAAACGTCCGCGTAGTGTTCTCTGCCCCAGTGAAACTAAATCGACTATGCAAGCTAACGAATCCTATGAAAGAGTCGCAACCCGCCTGTGGAAAGAGGCATGTGACTAGGTTTGTGGAATGTTCCCTAGCTGTCGTGTATATGTTCCCTCTGTCGTGCGATGCGGTTTACATAGGACAGACGGGTAGGTGTATCAATGACCGCCTACGCGAACATTGTTGCAATGTAAAAAACAAGGTTTCCTCAGGCAGTTTCCTGGCTATGCATTGTAAGACGTGTGCATGCACTCCAATGTTTGACCGTTGTGTCATTTTGGGCCGCAGTCGTCATCAGTTGACACGTGAGATCATCGAGGCAAATTCTATTGCGAAATGTGTGAAGCTGTGTGTGAGTACGCCATCTATAGCCTTATCTGAAAAAGAGATCGATTTTCTTGAGCGTGTGCAGTGAGGTGTAGTTAATGTGATATTTGTGTAAACTGCGTTTTCTGGTCACGTGTGCTGCGCCACATGTTTTGGTTTTTGGTCAGGTAGCGGCGTCACGTGTGCTGTGAGGTGAGCCATATAATGTGCTGTAGGGTCATGCAATAAACAAAAAGTTGGAAGTTTAGCGCTCATCCTGTTGCCTGTGTTTCCTTCTTCGCTGAAGCCTCTTTTCTTTATGCTCAAACTGAGCTGCGCTATACCAACACGTTGTCCTTTCTAAAGTATTCTAACACGTTATAAAACCACTCATTTCTTGGCCGATCCCCCGCAGTGGGTGTGAGCCATAGTTGAAGGCGAACGAGAACAAGAACAAGAACACTGGCGGAGCACACTATAGACTGGTTGAATGCGAGCATTATCGGAAAGGAAAGAAACTGGACGTCACGCCTGCGTCTTGAGTCCCTCGAGATACAATATACTGAACAGACGCTGAATCGTAATGTTTGAAGCTTTCCCTCGTGCTATGCGCGGTGCTTGCGTCACTTACTGAAACCTATATCGTAGTTAGATGCTTCTAGTGTTCTTGGCTTCATTGTGAACAAGGCTTCTGTATGGAAGCCGAAACGTCGTTTCTTTTAAAACTTTTATTTGGTCGGTGGTTGCCTTTTATTCATCATGTTTCGTGCCGACCAGACGGGCTTCCGTCGAACTCTCGATTGCAAGGACAAAATACCGTCGACATGAAAATTTATCGCTGGCATGGCATTAGATGTGCTCGCAGCTGTAGAAGGAAACGGTAAGTTAGCTTCTTTGGAGAAGACTGACGCAAAAGCTGCATTGAACGCGGAAATTTGGGCTAGTTGGTGGGTGTGGAACTTGTGCATCTTAGCAGCGCAGTGGAACGAACACAATAAAAAGGCACACGTAGACAGGACGGGCGCTAACATTGAAAATGTTAGCGCACTCCACATAATCGACCGTTTGACCATTTTTGTTGCTGTTCATATCCCTAGGATTAATCACCTGCCAGAATTTTTTCTTGGATTGTGCACTAGCATCTTGGGTAGGTCTTTGTGAAAGTACGGTTCTTTTGCCTCTCGGAGAGCTGATAAATATGCGCGTTCCGCTGTGTAATATCTATCCGAGGCGCATCCGTTCGTGCTACCTCTTGCTGCTGGGTATGAACGTTTCTTTTTGTTATCTAGCTTTTTTAAAGAATTGGTGAACCATGGCTTTTCGTGCTGCGTTCGCAATGTTATTTTTGGAATGAACCTGTCCGACAGGCTGTTTATTTTTGCTTTAAACCTTTGCCAATTTGTATGGATGGTGTGTTCATTAAAGGATCTTTTATACAAAGCTAAGAATTCACACAGGTTATCTATCTATCTATCTATCTATCTATCTATCTATCTATCTATCTATCTATCTATCTATCTATCTATCTATCTATCTATCTATCTATCTATCTATCTATCTATCTATCTATCTATCTATCTATCTATCTATCTATCTGTCTGTCTGTCTGTCTATCTGTCTGTCTGTCTGTCTGTCTGTCTGTCTGTCTGTCTGTCTATCTATCTATCTAGCTCAGAAGAACTCAGCGTTGGGCGAGTTGGTATTCGAGATAGTCAATCCCGAGTCCGAAGGCCTTGCCACACATACGTCAGCTGACTTGTGCATGTTGAAGGCCTCAACAATCTTTCGCATGGTCCTACCTTTAAGCTTCGACAGCACTTTTGTTTGCTTTAGTAACGGACGACATTCACATTCCTTACAATGCAGGCAAAGATTAGACGAAGGCTGCCTTTTCAACGAGTTCTTGTGGTCTATTAATCGGTTATTCGCACATCGCCCGGTTTGACCGATATAACACTTTCCACAGACAGGAGAATACGATGTACTACCCCCTTTCCACACTCAACCAATCTGTCACGGTGCTTAACGTCACACTCATTCCATTTTCTTCGTGCCACGCTCCACTTTGCTTTCAACAGCTGCGCAGATGCGACCTAACTCTGCGCTCGTCTCGTGGTTCTTCCCTACGTGTTCGTGTTTTTGCGCAAAATGCAATCCGGTATCTATCTAGCCGTCTACGTCTGGGTGCTCTCGTGATCGCGTCCTTAACTTGGTGTACACTAAAATTGGACATGGGATGGCAAGAGGGTTTGAAGAATATGATTGTATGGTCATAACATGAAAAATTCGGCAGATCCCACGTACCGTGGGAGTCGATGTTATGCGAAGCATGCGGTGGGAAACTGACTGTGGCGTAATTTTTTTTTACTCAGTGACGCTAAAGATTTGTATGAATTTTATACGCACACATATATGTTGAAGAGCTGAATATGTGCTATATAACCAGCTGTTTACAGTTGGGTAACGCTGCCAACGGCAACGTGGGTATTACCAACACTAGAAGCGGTTAGCTGATACGTAGTGCTTATAATTGTCTCTTATGATGGAGAACGCACGCACGTTTCACGAACCCGTGTGCATGTGTGGAAGAGGTTTTTGACAGTTCTTGAACAAGGTCATCAACACCGTGGTCAGTGAGCACCAGCTGCTGATCATGACTTGTTATTGGATCCAGTCGTGATCGTGGTGATGAGGGATTCATGTGTAGCGAAGTATGAATTATACTACAGCTGTTCGAAATCGTGGATGCCTCGGTCATTTCGTCGATAAATCGTTTGTCGATAGAGCCGACGAAATGTCGGAACCTGAAGTCACCCGTCGCGTTGGTGACATATAGGCCGCCGAGGCTGGTAGGCGTGAATAGTGCTACGTAGACCAAATCAGTGCATGGCGCTTGTCGTATTCATAGAATAACCTGGGCGCATGTGGCATACGTAGCCTAGTCTACAAAGAGGCCAGCAATCAATCTGGCACCATCCTCGGTCAGCATGAGGCCATCACCCAGCCTCGTAAGAAATGAAGATGACACTGCGTCGTTCTGGCGGACTAAGTGCACTTTACGGTGCGATGATGTGAATATCATACGTAACGTTCGTTAATGTATTCCTCCGGTGTCGAGCAATGCTTCGATATAACTTGCGAAATCATAGGAATACAAATGTAGTGTTTATTAGACTGCTATAAAAGCGCAGCTAACACTGGAACCACAGATGTTAATCTCATATGACGCCTGTATCGTAGGAGTTCACATCGTAGGAGTATCATGTAGTGTGTATTGCTTTTTTACAAAATTATATAGCCAGAACCATAACCACAATTGACGTCGCAATGACGTTAGGCCTGCAGAGGCTGTTTTTCTAAACCAGTTTATATACCTGGCGTGGCTCAGTGGTAGAATATCTGATTGCTACGCAGAAGGCTTGGCTTCGATTCCTGCTGGGATCCTAATTTTAATTCTTTCCATTAGTCGGGTCAATGCTGCCGATATCGGTTTTTCTTGACGCTCTCGCATTTAAGCTACCAATCTCTGTTCTCGCCGTTCCTGGGTAGATATAAACTGTCAATCACATGTGGCGCATACCCGTACATCACGGCCCGTTGTAAACGGGTATGAGCCACACGTGTCTGGAGGAAAGGGTTTGACGACGTACGCGACAGGATTTTCGCGTTATTCATGTCATGACCCGACTGTCATATTCGCCAAATCCTTTTACCCTCCCATGCAAAGTTTGGTCTACATCAAGTTAAGGAGGCGATCATGAGAGCACCCAGACGTAGGCGGCTAGATAGATAGATAGATAGATAGATAGATAGATAGATAGATAGATAGATAGAAACGCTCAAAGTGCCAGAGGTTCGCTAAGAAATGCTTCGCATTTAATAACGTTAAAATGCTGTCGCATATGTCGTCAAACCCTTTCCTCCAGACACGTGTGGCACATACCAGTTTACCACTGGCTGCGGTGTACGGGTATGCGCCACAGGGAAATAACAGTTTATATCTGCCAAGGAACAGCGAGAACAGACGTGGGTAATTTAAATGCGAGAGCGTTAAGAAGACCCGACACTGGCAGCGTTGACCCGACGAATGGAAACAATCCAAATTAGGATCCGAGCCGGAATCGAACCCAAGCATTCTGCCTGACAATCAGATATTCCACCACAGAACCACGCCAGGTCTATAAACTGGTATGGAAAAACAGCCTATGTAGGCGTATTAGCGGTGCAACGTCAATTGTGGTTGTGGTGCTGGCTATTTAATTTCACAAGAAAGCAATAAATACTACATACGTATTCCTACGATACAGGCGTCTTGCCGGGTTGACGTCAATTGTGGTTCCAGTGTTGGGTCCGCTTTTACAGCACTCCAGTCAACGTTACGTTTGTGTGCCTATGATTCAGCAAGCTATATTCAAGCGTTGCTCGACCCCGGAGGAGTAAACGCTAACGAATGTTACGTATGACATTCACATCATCGCACCTTCGCACGCTCTTTCGTTTCGATAACACAGACGTTTGTGCTCTAACGTTAGTGCCGATACTACGTCAGCCTATAAGCTTTATGGGCTGACGGCGTGCCTAGTAAGTCGTGCCTAGTAAGTCGGCGTGCCTGGTAAGCCCAAGATGCGCACACAACTCCTCCATTTACAAAAACAGGTCGATGCACGTCCTCACGCTTCGCTCAAGGCCAAAAAATGGTGATAGAGCTGCTGGCTGCCTGCTTCGCATGAAACCGATTCCCACAAGGCGTGCAATCTGCCCAATTTATTTCTGTGCTACGCTTCACTCTCTCCCCTCATCCATTCTCTCCTCGTCACCATCACGTCTCTCGTCCTGACGCTCACTTCCCTTTCCGACACCCTTTCTACACTATACTATACAAAGCTATGCGGCGCTCTGCCAGCGTGCCTGGATGGCGGAGTGGTTGGGACTCTCGCCTTCGGGTCGAGAATGCGTGGGTTCGAATTTCGCCGAGCGAAGAATCTTTTTTCGGCAAGAATCTTCTCTTTCTTTCTCTCTTACTGCGTAATCATTAAGAAGGGTCATTACAGGCAACACAGGAGAAATCGGCGCACGTGTTCTGGGAGCAAAGCAGAAGAGGATGACGTTGAAGAAGAGAACGAAGAGAGCGCGTGCCGGTTCATGATGATGATGATAATTTCTGTTTCCGATGGAAAAATTACGGCCTCCTTCAACAAATTCGCTGTTAAAAAGAAAATTCCGCACGACGCTTTCACATTGCAATGGACGTTTGCTGGCAGCCGCGCCTCCTCCCCAAACTTTGACAAGAGGGGAAATCGCGGCGCTGCCTGTTTGGAAAATGCTTTAGGAAAATGAAGAGCCAGGAAAAATGGTTCATTGACAAGTACTACGGAGTAAGCACTGTTCGACGTGCGTCCAGAATACAGTGCCGTCTTGATTATTTAGCACAAATCGAGTGACTGTATATATTTTTTGCCTCGTCTGATACGTGTGCAGGCGTTTTGTTAGCATATAGCCGAAAATAGTTTATTTAACGTAAATGAGAGACATTCATTTTTTCAGCGTATTCAAAGCGCTGATAATCCTTTTATATGTGTTTCAGGTTCGAGTGCCAGTCGTCCAACTGAACAGCCCAGGTAGCATGTGTTTTGTATTCTTCATTTCTCAAAGTGTCAGTAATGGCCGGCTACTTGTTTCTTTCTAAAAAGAGACAGGGCGTGCAAACACCGACACAAGAAAGAGATCAGGACACCACAAACGCCGACTAACAACTGAAGAGACGCACAACGGCTGAAAAAAAGAAGGCACGAAAACTTTTCTGCGCATGCCCATGCAACCGGCGAACCTATCAATCCGGCACGCGTGGCGGTTTACGTGGAAGATAACTGTTAAGGCATTTAATTTCATCTTTGTGCAAGTTAATCGACGGTTGGCTCACGCATGCGCTACCACTATTCTCGATATGCCATGCTTCAATCATCAGGCGCGTTTCTTCATTTCTATGCCGGTACAACCCTGCGCATTCATCGAATTTTGGAGTGCACTTACAATCTCGACAATGTAAAGATAGATTAGAAGGTGAGCCTCCTGTTAGCGATCTCTTATGTTCCAACAATCTCTGGTTAATGCATCGGCCCGTCTGTCCTACGTAGAAGCGGCCGCAGCTGAAAGGGACCTTATACACCACACTCGTACGGCAATCAGTGAATTTGTTGGTGTGTTTTACGAGCAATTATCGGTCCGCTTCTTGTCTTTTACTCGCTCATTCTTTCTCTGCACAGCGGCACAAATCTTACCTAGCTTATTGGCAGCCGTGAAAACAACATTAACGCCGTATCTACTTCCTACTTTCTTTAGCCTGTGAGATACGCGATGAATGTGCGGTATACCTACGACACGTTTCTTCCTATCGCTTTCTGCAGCCATGCCCGGACTTAACACAATAGACTGCTTTAAACGCTCAGCGACCGTTGCCACTGCATCACGAGGATACCCTACATCTAAAAGACGCGTAACCTGTGCGCTAAAGCTATCACTTATTTTGTGCTCACACGACTTGGTGAGGGCTGACTTAAGGCAAGACATGGCGATGCCGTTCTTTACAACCTTCGAGTGCTTCGACGAAAAATTTAACAGCGGTTTGGAAGATCTAGGAGAATACTGCCAGCACACGTGGTTCTTCTGGAACGTTATGGAAATGTCTAGAAATTGTATTCCATTATTCAGAGGCACCTCTTTAGTAAAGCTCAGCCCTCCTCCATTTAATTCAAATTTTTCGCTCACGGAAGTTACCACCTTTCCAAAGTCCTCATCACTACAAAAAATCAAGTAATCGTCCACATAACGAAAAACCTTAATAACCGAATTACCTAAGGCGCCTTCCAAAAGATTGTCAATCTTGCTAAGGTATAAATCACTAAGAACCGGAGCAACCTTAGAACCAATACATATTCCTGATTTCTGCACATAAACGCCTTCCTTCCAACCTACCAGCGTCGACTTTAAATACATGGAAAGGATTTCTAGAAATGCCCCGGTAGAAACACCACATTCCGAGCATGGTTGCAGAAAGCGCCACACTCACCACAGTCCGAGCATGGTTGCAGAAAGCGATAGGAAGAAACGTGTCGTAGGTATTCCGTACATTCATTGCATATCTCACAGGCTAAAGAAAGTAGGAAGTAGATACGGCGTTAATGTTGTTTTCACGGCTGCCAATAAGCTAGGTAAGATTTGTGCCGCTGTGCAGAGGAAGAATGAGCGAGTAAAAGACAAGAAGCGGACCGATAATTGTTTCGTAAAACACACCAACAAATTCACTGATTGCCGTACGAGTGTGGTGTATAAGGTCCCTTTCAGCTGCGGCCGCTTCTACGTAGGACAGACGGGCCGATGCATTAACCAGAGATTGTTGGAACATAAGAGATCGCTAACAGGAGGCTCACCTTCTAATCTATCTTTACATTGTCGAGATTGTAAGTGCACTCCAAAATTCGATGAATGCGCAGTGTTGTACCGGCATAGAAATGAAGAAACGCGCCTGATGATTGAAGCATGGCATATCGAGAATAGTGGTAGCGCATGCGTGAGCCAACCGTCGATTAACTTGCACAAAGATGAAATCAAATGCCTTAACAGTTATCTTCCACGTAAACCGCCACGCGTGCCGGATTGATAGGTTCGCCGGTTGCATGGGCATGCGCAGATAAGTTTTCGTGCCTTCTTTCTTTTCAGCTGTTGTGCGTCTCTTCAGTTGTTAGTCGGCGTTTGTGGTGTCCTGATCTCTTTCTTGTGTCCGTGTTTGCACGCCCTGTCTCTTTTTAGAATGAATACGTACCAACTAGCTCAGCTCTCTGTTATTCTATACTTGTTTCTCTGTCATTGTTACCAGGTTTCACTGATTAATGCTTCGCAGAGGCCATGCCTGAGTGTATTGCAACGTTCTGTAATGTTGTCGATGAAAGTACTCGATCTCTAAACAACACGAAGAATACAGAAACTTGAGCGAGTTGGTACATCTTCATCATGCGTAAAGTGCAGCGCGCACGGGAAACAAACGCAATAAAACAGAAGAAGCAAACAGGACTAGCGCTGACTCTCAGCTGAAGTTTTATTGGCAATGAAAGATTATAAATGCCTATAATTATCACAACCATATCAGCAAAACAACAACACCGAATAAAATAAATAAATAAAAAAATACAGGAAAGGACTGGACAACTAGCACTTTCGATACAATTATCTTTTGCAAGTGTTAGTCAGATAGTCAAATTCAATGTAAGTCAAGGCGATCGACGGCCTGCTGACACACCACTCTTCTTTCCTTCTGATATATGGAAAGCTTCGACGATTTCTCTGGCGACCTGCTGTCTGTGATGCGTTACAATCATTGTGTCGTCAAAATGGGGGGAACAGCCGCACCCATGACAATGGTCAGCGAGGGTAGATGGTCTGTCTTCAGCGAGTCAACGTTTGTGCTCTTGTAACCTGATGTTGATACACCTTCCGCTCTGCCCAATGTAAGTTTTGCCGCAAGACAGTCGCATTTCCCATGTCACATTCAACAAATTCGAACACATGATTCACCCCTTGTCACAAACGAGCGCGTCAATAAAGCGCGCGCGTGGCCGCTTTCAAACGGCAGCGGGATGGCACGGCGCCAGCCGCTCGCCCAAGAAGCGCGAACAAAGAAAAAACAGGTATTAAAGACGCCGGCCCGGCAACGCCCTCCTCACCCATTCGAGCCAGACGCAGACAACCCGATCAAACGCCCAGCAATGCCTAGAACTTTCTAGAAAGAAAGCACGCCGCGACGCCGAGCGACGCCGCCGCGAGTAGAACTGGTGAGAGCAATCTCGATCTTCCCCTAGCCTTGGCTGTGCTGCACGCCGGAGAGCCATCCCGACGCTTCTGGAGCCCGGGGGAGAGGAGATAAAAGCGTGCACCGACGGGTCAGTGAATTAGTCGGTCCGGAGATGGTGAAGTTATGCAGAGTGTGACTCCGTCAGCCAAAGAAGACGTGGTTGTGATGTTGTGCGGTCAGTCGATCGTCGATCTCAAATAATCGGATGACGACGCCGTGTGAGCCGGGACAAGTTACGACAACGAAAGAAACAACGACGATCCGCGTTGGAGTAAGTGTGAGTGTTTCCTAGAAGAGAAGCATTCAAGTACCGTCCAAGAATCGTGGACTGGATTCGCTGTTGAATATTCAGGACTTTAACTGTTCTTGTATAATTTTAATGGATGAGATTTCATTTGTAGCGCGTGAGATGTCCGTTTAGTTCCCTTTGTGTTAACACCATCTGAATTATATTGTGAAGTTGTAACTGGTCCCAGCCGAGTGTGCATGTGTTTTTGATGTTTGTACTGCCTTAACTGAGAATATATTTCGTTTGTGTTGTCGACTCTTGGCTCTGTGAAGTGAAACACACAGCGCAAAGCTACGACGGGGACACAGGAAGGAAACACACAGCGCTGTGCACTGTTGGCTCTGGCGCACTAAAAGGACCAACTCTAAATTGCCCGCTCTTTCGTGGTGCGTTTCGCGGGGCCGATACGTCCGCCCTTAGAATCCGCCCGGCGATTGGCATCCCCATTAACGGGGTCAGTGACACGCCTCATCCTGCTGCACGTGCGCCAGTGCCTAGGCGTTTTTGCGCATAGACCAGATAGCGCTCTGTGTGAGGAGAACGCAACATCTACACCATATCGCGTGGCAGCATGCTTGATGCCATGTGCTAAGTTATGAGCGTAAGGTATTGCGGCAATTATTTTTTGATTTCCCGAAAAAGTTGTGTTGACAGAAAGCTGGCTGAATATCTAAAGTGTATGGTCCCGCATGTGTTCAGATATGTGGACGATTTTCTGATACTCTTTGATTCTGATGACTACTACTGGCCGTGATTCTGCGCACATTTTGAAGGTTTTCCGCGAATGTGGCAGAGGTCTCACCTTTACAGTAGAAATGATGAATAAAAGGGACTTCGGTTTCTTCACTTCAGGATGTAGTTCCGTCCCTCTCACGTATTCTGGAGGTACTACCCCCGCTCGTTGAAACCTCTGCTGAATTTCGCCTCCAATCATTGAAAGCTCATTAAGCAAAGCATTGCCTTTTCTTGCAAACACGCAGCCTTGGACAATTCATGCGACCATGGCATGACCAAAAGCTTTCAGGAGCAAATCAAGCGGTTGCAACAAGCATACTACCGCAATTATGTCATCGTTCTGGCTTGCGATAAATGCTCAAATATCTCAAGAACGCCAAGCAAAAAGAAAGAGAAAAAGAACCACAATCGGGAAAAACGAAAAAGAATTGCCGCAATACCTTACGCTCATAAGTTAGCGCATGGCATCAAGAATGTTGCCACGCGATATGGTGTAGATGTTGTGTTCTGCTCACCCAGAAAGCTATCTGGTATATGCGCAAAATAAGTAAACGCCTAGGCACTGGCGCACGGGCTGCAGGATGAGGGGTGAAGCATTGTGATGGGAGAAGTGCGCGAATATCGTGTGTGGTGTGACGGAGCCGACATGGACAGATCGACACGGGAAGAAGCGCAGCGGCAAGACTTGGGCGAAGACGAAGATGACGATGGGTTGTGCCACGAGGGCTCGAGTGGAAAAGAATTGGCGGGCCAAATGACGTAGCTGAAGGTGGGCGCGAGAAGCGTGCGCGTGGAGTTGGGACGGCAGTGTTCGATCGAGCGGAAGGAAGGTGGAGGCTGGACGTCAGCGTCACGGTCGGGTGTAGTCCCGAGTGCCTGGCAGAGCTCAAGGGTCGGAGTGGCCTGCTTCACTTGGCCTCAACTTCGACGGCGAGTCCATGGAGCCAGCCGGGAGCTACCGCAGCCACCAGTAACACCGTCGGGTGTAGGCCCGAGTGTTTGGTTGCGGTCCCTTATCCACACGCTCGTGTAGAAGACTGCGTGACTTGGCCGTCCACGGTCTTCGTTCCACGCCATCTCCGTTGAGGCATCCACGTCAGCGGTGCCCTGCTCGTCACCGAACTCCGACGACAACGGCAGTCCCGTGCTGACATACCTTCCACGTCGACGTGTCCCGCGTCAGCGCGTAGAACTCACCGGTGAGACTGTTTCGTTCACGCTAGGACTAAACTTCTTCATATGTCTTCTTTGGTTTCATAGGTTGTAAAGTGTCGTCTTACTATTAGTGTTCGATGTTGTGTGTGTTATGTCCGTGATTTTCTCCATAAAGCGAAAAAAAAACAGAAAACAGCCTCGCCTTTTTCTGGAGAACGTTATTGCCTTCGACGCAACGTACTCTTGTCTCTTGCTCATTCTCGAGAATCCCATCACAAGCATGTGTACAAATTTGTTGAATGTGACGTGGGAATTGTATATCAAATACCACTGCCTTGTGGCAAAACTTACACTGGCCAGAGGAAGGTGTATCAACATCAGATTAAAAGAGCACAAACGTTTACTCGCTGAAGACCGACCATCTAACCTCGCTGATCATTGTCATGGGTGCGGCTGTTCCCCCTATTTTGGCGACACAATGATTGTAGCACATCACAGACAGCAGATCGCCAGAAAAATCGTCGAAGCTTTCCATATCACAAGGAAAGGAGAGTCGTGTGTCAGCAGGCCGTCGATCGCCTTTGACTATCTGACTAACACTTTTAAAAAATAATTGTATCGAAAGTGCGAGTTGTCCAGTCCATTCCTGAATTTTTTATTTATTTACTTTATTCGGTGCTGTTGTTTTGCCGGCATGGTTGTGATAATTATAGACATTTATAATGTTTCCTTTCCAATAAAATTTCAGTTGAGAGTCAGCGCTAGTCCTGTTTGCTTCTTCTCTTTTATTGCGTTTGTTTCCCGTGCGCGCTGCACTTTACGCATGATGAACAACACGAAGGGCTCTGTGTAAGCGGGAGCTTACACGATCAGCAACGTTAAGGCTGGAAGACGCAGAAGCACGCGTAAAAGTCCATGCGTTTAAGAGATCATTATCACGACCGTCTATCCTACATGCCGCTCCACCGCCCTGTAAGTATTATTCGCTTTATGTAAAGGATCACTAGAAAGCAGATTGGGCGTTAGTTGACGCCTCGGATTCTGATTATTTCAACGCCACAACAATGCGACAACTGGTGGAGGCGTGACTGCATTCATGTAAAAGATGCCTCCGAGCCACGAGCAAGTACATGCGCGAAATAGACAGCCGTGCCATCGTGTGTCGTCGAGGCAGGCAAGAAGGATTGCCGTTGCTCTGCGGACCCCCCACCGATAAGCAGACCAATACGGCGACGAAGACAACAGGTGCGATTAAGGCCGCTGTAACCCCGGTGACAGTTGTGACGTAGCAGCCTGGAGCGCCGCCAACCTTCCAAACATCAACGAGAGTCGCAAAGTTGGCTTGTTGGCAGGTCACTCGAGGAATTGGTTGCCTTGTTCTTTTGTTCTTGTGTCGAGTTCGCGCTGCAACCAATTCCTCGTCTTCCCAAGATCATCATGTCAGGATACCAAAACCTAGTGCAACGCGTCACACCATCGAAGTATATATGTTCCATGAGCCGAAGTATCTTCGAAGTTAGTCACTGAGCCCACGTCGGCGTTATGGCGACCACACCCACCTTTACAGATATGGCGTATAGGGACCTATATAAAAATGCCGTATGTGGATAAATCAGAAATGGGCCAGATGTCGCAATATATGCCCAATTCTTCGTACGACCATATATGGATACGAGCCATAACTGCCTTTTTATATCCAATAATATTGTCGCGGGATATAAAACGCAGGGGCTTTATTCATAAAGGCGTACGGCGTGTCGTACTCTAAGATAGCGCTGAAGGCGTGCAGCCACCAAGAACGTCTTCTTTTTTAGTCTTTTCCGCTGCGCCTCTCGAGCGCACCGGTTGTCTTCCTTGTCGTCGCCAGCGTATAGTCAGACACAAATATGGACGCGGCATTACCCTCCCTCCAGAGCGAGCATCGTCTCGATGCTCACGAAGTAGCAGTCGATGTGCAGTTAGCGAGTGGGCGGTCACATCACTCAGAAAAGTACGGCTTCATGCGTACCACGTGCACTGTCTCAGGCAGATGCTGGTGGCGCTTTGAACAAGAGCCGTCAGGCACGAGTTCGTACGTGACGTCGCTAAGGCGGCGCAGAACATTGTAGGGTCCGAAGTATCGGCGCAGAAGTTTCTCCGAGAGGCCTCGCCGTCGTACAGAGAACCAAACCCAGACTCTTTCCCCGGGCTTAAAGGTGACGAATCGATGGCGCAGATTGTACCGTTGAGCGTCAAGTTCTTGCTGGCTAGTTATTCGGACGCGGGCAAGCTGTCTTGCTTCCTCGGCGCGCTCAGTGAAATCTGCGGCGTCCGTCTCTGAATCATAGTCATGAGGCAGCATAGCATCAACCATCGTAGTTACGTCTCTGCGGTGAATTAGTGCAAACGGTGTCATTTTCTTTGTTTCCTGGCGTGCCGTATTATAGGCGAATGTGACGTACAGCAAAATCCTGTCCCAATTTTTGTGTTCGACGTCGACGTATATATGCAAAGCATGTCGGCGATAGTCCTGTTCAGTCGTTCCGTAAGTCCATTTGTTTGTGGGTGATAAGCTGTCGTTTTCCTATGCGCTGTACCACTGAGCTCTTCGAAGCCGAAGTGGCATTTTTCTGGTTTCAATGTGAGTCGTGCGGACCGTACGGCTTGAAGGACAGACAGCAGCCGTTTTAGGTGTTCTTCAAACGTGGCCGAAAAAACAGTCACGTCGTCAAGGTACACAAGACACGTTTTCCATTTCAGACCGGACAGAACGGTATCCATGAGCCTATGAAACGTGGCTGGGGCCGAGCATAAACCGAAAGGGAGGACTTTGAATTCATAAAGCCCGTCAGGCGTCACGAATGCGGTCTTTTCTCGTTCACGCTCATCTACTTCTATTTGCCAATATCCACTTTTAAGGTCCATTGACGGGAAGTAGCGCGCATGCCGTAGCCTGTCCAAAGAGTCGTCGATCCGTGGCAGCGGATAAACATCTTTCTTTGTAACGTTGTTGAGCTTACGATAATCAATGCAGAAACGCAAGCTGCCATCTTTCTTTATCACGAGTACCACCGGTGATGCCCAGGGGCTTTTTGATGGTTGGATCACATCATCCTCTAGCATCTTCTTGACCTGCTGCTGTATGACCTCACGTTTTTTCTGAGCGACGCGATATGGGTTCTGTCGGATGGGTCTTGCTGTCTCTTCCGTGATTATACGGTGTTTAGTCAGCAGCGTTTGACCCACTCGTGACGTCGAGGAAAAGCAGTCCTTGAACCGGCCAAGAAGTTCCATAAGACGACATCTTTCAGTGGGCGTTAACCTTGGGCCGATGTCGACATCTGGTGCCTGCGGTGCTGTACGAGCCGTTGCTTCTCCTTGCATAGCAAGGCAGTCGTAAGAGTAGTCGAGTTCCTCGAGGTATGCCACAGCAGTGCCTTTACCAATGTGCCGGCGCTCGTTCGTAAAATTGGTAAGTAGCACCTCCGTACGGCCATCAACTAAGCGGACGATGCCGCGAGCGATGGCAATGCCTTGACGGAAGAGAAGGGCAGTTACACGTTCCGCTATGGCGTCTTCATTACACTGCACGCTGCAACTGACGGAAACAAGGCTACATGACAGCGGCGGCACGCAGACGTCTTCGTCTACCATACGTAACGCCCTGGGGTCTTGGTCTGCCTCCGAAGTCACGGGATTGTCAGAGGCAAATGTTATCACGCCTTCACGTATGTTGACAACGGCGCCGTACTCCCTTAAGAAGTCCATTCCTAGTATCAGAGGTTTGCAGCACTCCGGTAGGATCACGAATGAGGCTACAAAAGCTCTATTCCCGATCGTGAGTCTTGCTGTACATTTGCCTGAAGGCGTCATTAAGGGCCGCTCACGCTAGCGGCAAGCCTGCCGCAACGGCGCGGTGCCGCAGAACGTTCGCCGTCGCCGCACGCGCGAGTGCTGTCCTACTTGCACGGCAAGCTTCGCCGGCAAGCCTCCGAAAAACATGGCCGCAGTGCTAAAAGCGGTTGTCGTCCACCTCGAATCTATCAAGTGGCCGCCGTGCGCTCTGTAGCGTGTAAGCTCCGAACTGATGCTTCCATTTGCTTTAGATCCATGTCCTTAAGCTTCGACAGCAAAGTATTCGTAGCGATTCGGCCCCGTTTTGGAGAGCCGTACTCAAATAATCGACGCTGTAGGCTTAGCGAGTCGAGATGGGCGCTTCCGAATGCTCGGAGGACATAGATTACGCGTTTGTTAGTTGTTTCTAATCCTCCATAGCTGGCGCCACTTGACCTGGCGCCAGCTTGAGGACACTTTATTTGATATTACGCGACGCTTTCTTTAATGCCGGACAGACTAAAACGCTCTATTGACTGCTGAAAGCATGCCTGGCAACGACACGGACGACATAGGCACTTCTAGCGTGAAAAGCGCAGAAAAAAAAAGCAAGCAGCTCGAAGCGTCCCGCGGCAGACGCAGACGACGCGGAAAGCCAAAAGCAGACGACGCGGTGCGCCGTATTCATGGCAACCGCTCCTCCGTCGCTGATTGGCCACGTCGCTCTGCGGCAGACGGAGGACGGCGAGAAAATGGGTCTCGGACCTATTCTGCGGACGGCAAAGAACGGCAGACGTGCGCGAACGAAATCGCTTGCGCACGGCAGCCTGAGAACGTCAAACGGCAAACGGCGAGCTGCCGTGCCGCTAGCGTGAGCGGGCCCTTACCTGGCCTCCAGCATTTCGAATATAAGGGCCCGTCCATTCCGTTCTGACTTTCTTGAGTTCGCCTGGCAGTCGCTCACTTATAATAGAGAAGACTGCGCCAGTATCGACTAAGGCCGTCACTTCAAGCCCATCAATTGTCGCGGCGAGGTCGGCAGTCACAGTTTTCTCGGCGTAATCTTTTTGTTCGTCGTTCTCATGTTTCGGCAACAATGGGGGATTTTCGGCAATTCGAGGACCTGCAACCTTCCCCCCAGAGGTCACCGCTTTCAGTTTCCCCGCCGTGGGCTGGGAGACCGACCTCTAACAGCGTCAGCAAAACTACGGCGGCTCGGTGAAGCAAAACGAGCCGGGGATGGTGAGCGCGTCCGGAAGGTAGCGGAGCTCTCCTGCCGGCCAGCCAGGTCGTCGTCGATGGGGGCGCGGCTTTCATAAAACTGTCGGCGCGTAGCGGCAGGTGCACTTCCGCGGTACCCAGCTGGACGATGGGGGCAAAAACGGTAAATGTGCTCTGTCTCTCCACAACTGTAGCACAGTGGCCGACGATCCGCAGTGCGCCATATATCCGTCTTACGCAGTTGAGGTCGCCTTATGGGATCCTACTGGGCCCAGGCTGCAACAGGTGGCGGTTGGCGGTACTGCGGCGCGGGCATGGGCAACGGTCGACGAACAGCGTCTGCATAGCTGTATGCGTCCGGCTGGTACGATAGTTCTGGAGCCAATGGACGACGCACAGCGTCACCGTAGGTATATGCGTTGGGCTGGTACGACGCATCAGGGTATTGCTCGGGAGAGGCAAACGCTTGCAAGTTCCTGGCGGACGACTTCAGCGACGGAGGCAAGCGTGAACTCCTGCTGCTGCGGCGATTGCGACGGCGATGTGCACCTTGCGTTCTCCTTTGCAGCCTCCTCGCGCACGATCTGTCGAATGAGTAAGCGTAGAGAACACTCATCGGTCGCAGTGAGTGCTGCGGCACCTGCAGGTGCACCGGTGGCTCGGCGATCGCATTGATGGTACCGTTGCTGCAGCGCCCGCTCTATTGCGGTGGCTTCCCTGATAAACTCGTCGACTGTTGTCGGCGGATTGCGCACGAGACCAACAAACAGCTGTTCTCTGACGCCCCTCATGAGATGGCTTAGCTTTTTAGCCTCGTACATATTGGGGTCAGCGCGGTGGAACAAACGCACCATATCCTCGGCAAACATGGCGACGCCTTCATGTAGCTGTTGGATGCGTTACTCAAGAAGGCGTTGTGCGTTTTCACGTCGGTCTGTGTTGCCGAAGGTATCGCGTAATCGACGGCAAAACTCGTCCCATGTTGTCAGAGTTGCCTCGCGGTTTATGAACCACGTCTTCGCACCGTCTTCAAGGGCAAATATACGTGGAAGAGCTTCTCGTCGGGGCTCCAGTGGTTCGACTTCGCTGCCCGTTCAAACTCCTCAAGCCAGTCTTCCGCATCTTCGTTCGGGCGGCCGTGAAATGGTTCGGGAATCCGAAGATTCTGGACCGTTACCTGCGTAACGCTCCTTAAAACGCCATTTCTTGAGCAGGGGTGGCTGTCGGCAGCGGGGGTCCTTGTAAAAGGCCAAATTCTGGTCTCAAACCTTGCAGGCGACGGCTTGAGCGGTGTACAGGCGTCTCCACGCGTGGCGGTCTTGTGGGGCTGGATGCAGGGCTGCTCACAGGAGTACCGACCATGAGGCGATGGTACCCAGCCCCTCCACCAGTGTCGCGGGTTATAAAACACAGGGACTTTATTCAGAAAGGCGTACGGCGTGTCGCACTCTAAGATAGCGCTGAAGGCGTGCAGCCGCCAAGAACGTCTTCTTTTTCAGTCTTTTCCGCTGCGCCTCTCGAGCGCACCGGTTGTCTTCCTTGTCGTCGCCAGCGTATAGTCAGACACAAATATGGACGCGGCAATATATATATAAAATGCGTTTATTAAACGCTGGCGTAATAGTGGACCCGTAGTTTGATGAACGGCTCAATTCACGGACCCCGATAGCGAGCGGCGTCCACGAGCAATGCGTGGTAGAGACAGACCCACTAGATGTCGCTGTAAAGTGTGACCCACTAACCGTTTGGTCATCTTCACTGCAGTTACCCCCGGGGACGAATAGGGAGCCGTCCGGCGACCTAGCAGCTCGCCACTATGAGTGGATCATAGTGCGGCTTGAGGCGCGCGACGTTGACAAGGGCGCATACATGACGACACATGTCCGAAGGCAGTTCAACGGGTTCATTCACGTAGTGGGCGGGTAATGCTCGTTCGACGACTCCATCGGGACTATCATACTTGGGCGATCATTTTGAGGAGAGACCAGGCGCGATGGGAAGAACTGAGAGCCACACAAACGCTCTAGGAAGGAATATTGGAGCAGAAGTAGTGGCGCGGCGAATTGTCTTCTGGCACCCTTGGTTGTTGGAGGTAAAGGCACGTCCGAGGTCGCGGCGCTCTTTGGCATGCCTCACTGTGTCAGATATGGGCGCATACTCAAAAGCATACCGCTGGTACGCTAGAATTGTCCGGATGCTGTGCGTCAGGAGCCGAAGGTACAGTAGAATGTAGGGTGAAAAGTCAGTAGTGCTCTGAGCAGCGGTGTTGTACACGTCGGTTACCGAGGGTAGAATGGCGTCCCAATATGAGTGGTCTGAGGCGACGTACATTGAAAGCATGTCGCCGAGCGTGTGGTTGAACCTCACTCTGCGCCCATTGGTTTGACGGTGGCACGCCGTAGTCGTGCGACGAACCACGTGACATTCTTTAAGAAAAGCCTCAACTACTTCTTTGAGGAAGACACGACTTAGGTCACTGAGCAGCTCCTGCGGGGGCCGTGACGTAGGATAAATAGACGAAGAAGGAAGGAGAGAACGTCGTGCACTGTAGCTGCCGTAAGTGCAGCGGTCTCCCCCTATCAGGTGAGGTCATCAACTGCCACGAAGACTTATCGGTTTCCAGCAGCTATCATCAGAAAGGGCCCTTAAAACTCAATGCCAACGCGCCCAAAGGGCTTGCTAGAGCAAGGTAAAGGGTTCAGACCAGCTGGTGCGAGGCGTGGTGAAGATTTTTGGCGCTGGAAATCGGGGCAAGAGCGCACGAACTTCTGAACGTAGCGGTACATTCCCCGCCAGTAGTAACGCTATTGAAGGCGCGGATAAGTGTTGAAAATTATAGGATGTGCGCACTGTGGATCGGCGTGGAAAGCTCTGGATATTTCTGAACGCCGGCTGCGAGGTACTGCCAACAGCCACTGGCGGCCGTCGGAGTTCCAATTGCGTCGGTGGAGGAGGTCGTCGCAAATGGCTAAATCTTGAGTTTGATGGCGCTTCGCGCGAGTGGTTGGTAGAGTCGATGGATTAGAGAGCAAGCCTATTATCGATGCATTCCAGGAATTCCTTGCCCTGCTTGGAGGCGATGGTGTCAAGGTCGATGGAAGAAAGAGTAAGCTGAGACACCGAGCAGCGGGTATTGTCTTCCACCAAGGAAAAGAGTAAGAGGGCGTCGGCGTCCGAATGTTGTCGTACAGTGCGGTACAGCACGCGGATATCATAGTCCCGCGGGCGAAGTACGCAGCATGCAAGACGGCCTGAGGGATCCTTTAATGACGACAGCCAACAAAATGCGTGGCGGTTCGTGACGATATCAAAACGGCGACCATATAAATAAGGTCGGACCATCGTGAGGACCCAGATGAACACTAGGCATAAATTTCCGTGACGATGTAATTGGTCTCCGCTTTAGTAAGCGTACGACTTGCATATGGCATGACATACTCAGAAGAACCTGGCTTACACTGCACAAGGCCACCACCGCTAGCGTCCTTGTGTAGCTCTGTAAGGGCCGTATGGGCGTAGTGGCGTAGTATGGGAGGAAACGTCAACAAACGATGGAGCTTTGCGAACGCGTCGTCGCACTTTGATGACCACGAATTTAGGGGCCCGTTACTTACGAGGCGCTTCGTCAGCGGCGGCATAATAGTGGTGCAGTTCCAAATAAAGCGTCGAAAGTAGGAACACGGTCTCACGAAACTTTGCAGTTCCTTGATGGTCATAGCTATGGGGGACTCGGCCATGGCCTGAAGCTTGGCTGGATTGGGAAGAATTCTGTCCTTGGACACGACGTAGCTTCGTACTGTCAGCTGCCGAATAACAGAGAGCTGAGCTAGTTGGTAAGTATTCATTCTAAACAGACAGGGCGTGCAAACACGGACACAAGAAAGAAGTCAGGACACCACAAACGCCACAAACAGGACATGTGTCAGCTGCCGGGCTGGAAATCCGCACTCCTTAGATTCAGTTGCAGGGCGGCGTTGCTCAAACGCGTCCAAACATGCCGCAGACATTGAAGATGCGTGGACAAGCCAGAGCGAAAACGACGACGTCGTCGAAGTAGCACAAGCAAGTGTGGCATTGAAAGTTGAACAGGATGGTATCTATCATGCGCTCAAAGCTCGTTGGCACATTACACCGCCCAAACGGCATGACGTTAAATTCGTACAAGCCGTCGGGCGTGACAAAGGCTGTCTTGGGTGGAGCGTCATCGTCCACGGGTACATGCCAGTACCCTGAGCGCAAATGGAGAGCTGAAAAGAATTCTGCGCCTTGCAGGCTGTCAGTCGCATCGTCTATTCGCGGTAGTGATAAACTTCCTTACGAGTGACCTTGCTAGTCGCCGGTTGTCCACACAGAACCGTACAGAAGCGTCCTTCTTCGCAACAAGAGCGACAAGAGAGGCCCTGGGGTTGTTTGAAGGTCGAATAACATCACGTGGAACCATGTCGTCGACTGGCTCGTTAATTATTCGACGTTCTGCGGGAGATACGCGATATGAATGTTGCCGCAGTGGCAGTTGGGTGCCAGTGTCGATGGTATGCGTAACAGTGGACGAGCGGCCCAGAGAAGTTTGCGCGACATTGAAAGAACAACAAAATTCTACCGTCAGGTACAGAAGCTGGAAACACTGGACCGGCGTAAGGTTGTCAACAATGGAGGAACGAAATACATCGACGGCTGACGAATCAGGCGTGGAAACACGACTGAGCGTACTGGAACTGGAACAGTGCGTGTCATCGGGTGCGTCCATAACTTGTGCGTCTTGGAGAGGTTTCAATCTGCGGAAAAATTCTCCTCGCAGCAGCGTTACGATGTATGGAGATGGGTTGCTAACGAAAATAGCGGTGCTGCCCTGAGTGACTTGCACAGTCGCAAAAGGCACCAGCAAGTCTTTCCTATTGCAAACGCAGTCAGATAGCGAAAGGAGTGCAACGGTGTTGGAGAGACCGGCGCAGTAGACTGACTGTATCAAGTGCGAATGCGACCAAACGAAAGACGTTTATTCAGGTAAGGCTCGCGCATATAAAGGGACACCATGGTTGATACGCATGCACAGTTGCAGGTGCACATGACACGCTCGATACACCTTCCTTTCTTTATGGGAAGTTATACTGCATAGAAACTTAACACACTTGCTGAAAATTAGCATCGTAGTACAGCCGACGCGGCTGACGTGTTGGACGTGCTGATCGCCTAGGAGCCGGCGCTGCTGTTGTCGTGCTGGACGTGCCGACTGTCCCCGCTGGCAGTGTACAAGCCGGACCGGCTGAGCACGGTGGCGAAAGCTCGTTTCTCTCGGCTGCGTCCTCGTTGTCCGAGTCACTGCTTTCAGTTGTGCCAAGCAGGAAAGGTTCACGCGTCCTGAGCAGATGCTGCCTATTGCGCAGCAGCAGCTGGTTGTCTTCTGTGACTACCTGGTAAGACCGCGGTGCTAGCTTGCCAACGACCTGGGCTCTTCGAATCCACTGTTTGCCTTTAATCCGGACGAGATCTCCCTTCCTTAGCGGCGGCAAAGTTCTCCTCCGCGCGTCGGGTGGGTTTCGCTTGAATACTGGGGAGCAGGGTTCTTGCATGAAGTCTGGTAGGGGAGTGCGAAGTCTTCTTCCCTGCAGGAGTTCTCTTGGAGACCGACCATCTTCAAGAGGAGCAGTGCGATAGGCCAGAAGACCCAGCCAGAGGTCGTCTCGGGTTTCCGACGTCTTCTTCACAATTCTTTTTACAATTTGCACCCCTTTCTCGGCAAGTCCATTGGAGCGGGGAAATCCGGGACTCGATGTTACATGGTTGAAATCGTACCTGGATGCGAAAGAAAGAATTCATGAGAAGAAAACTGGGACCCATTGTCAGTGCACACCTCTACTGGTATCCCATATCTTGAGAAAATAGCACTCAGTTTGGAAATCACGGTCCTTGCCGTAGTGTCACTCAACTGTTCCACTTCTGGGAAATTCGTCAGGGCATCAAAGACGCACAAATAAGAATTTCCCCCGTACTGGAAAAGGTCCACGCCCACCCGGTACCACGCGTGAGGCGGCATTGGTCTCGAAATGATCGGTTCGTTCGGTTGCGCGTACGCGTGCTTCCGGCATGCGCTGCAGCTTCGTAACATATTGTCAATGTCATTACTCAGTCCGGGCCAAAACACTAAGCTGCGCGCCCTTGCTTTACTTTTGTTCAGGCCTAAATGCCCTTCGTGAATGCGTTTAAGCATTTCCGGCCGCATGGATCTTGGGATTACTACTTTACATCCCTTCAGTAGCACTCCCTGCACTTTCGACAATTCTGAAGCGAACGGTTTCATTGGGCCTTCCAGGCTGTCACCTCCTTGTCCTTCGACGTAACGACTAACGGCTTGCAGTTCCGGATCTTTTGCAGTCTCTACCACTAAGCGGTTCAGGGTTTTAGCGCTCACCAAATCCAATATAACGGTGACTGCGTGGACTTCGACGTCTTCTGTCGAGCCTGCGTATTCCTCGTTGCTTGGTCGTGACGATCTGGACAGCATGTCGGCAAGGACCAGCTGCTTCCCTGGAATGAATCGGAGTTCATAATCGTATGTCAGCAAACGAAGGAAGAAGCGTTGACACTACAGCAAGGACCGTGATTTCCAAACTAAGTGCTATTTTCTCAAGATATGGGATACCAGTAGAGGTGTGCACTGACAATGGGCCCCAGTTTTTCGAGATGTTGCCGGCTAGGAGCAGGGGATCCGGAGGCTTCACTAATTCCATCTTCTCGTGGGCCCGCGTTGTACAAACAAGTCAGGTTCCGGCCCCCAGGAAGCGAGCCACTTCTGACACCATGTATCAAGTGCGAATGCGACGAAACGAAAGACGTTTATTCAGGTAAGGCTCGCGCATATAAAGGGACACCATGGTTGATACGCATGCGCAGTTGCAGGTGCACATGACACGCTCGATACACTGACAGAGCCGTTGCTGTGTTTGAGGGCACTTTGGTATCGTCGTTTACGGGTAGGGTGTTCGTAGCCAACGCTCTGTCTCCTGACGCAAACCTCAGAATGGCTAGAGTTCTATTTCGGCTGGTGCGCAATGAATGACGACGTCGTCGCGGGAGAGAAAATCCCATCCCAGGATGACGTCGCGACGTCATGCAGAAATTATGATGAATTCGACGGAGCACAGAGCGTCCTGAATGACGACGCGGGCTGTGCACACTGCCGTAAGATGAATGTTTTGGCCGTTAGCTGTAGGAAGGGACAGCCTGGAAAGTGGCGTCATCACTTTTCGCATAGTAAACGTCTACATTTTGCGTCCATAAAGTATACGGCGGCTCGAGTGTCTCCAAGGCAAGATGCGCGAACACCACCCACAAACAAGTTTGTTACGTTCGATGGGCGTCACTGAGGGCTTTTACAGTTCAATAGCGTCGCAGCCCTTGCCTCGTGAACTGCGACAACTAGATTTCTTGGTCTCTTGCGACCGGACGTGGCCCCATTGGCGACTGCGAGCGACTTCATGGAGACCGCGAAGGGTGGGTAGATGGAGCTGGGCATGACGTCGGTGACAAAAGCGGAGTTGGATCGTAAGACGGGCGGCTGGTCTGAGTGGTCACGTGTCATGCGACTCGAGGCGGCTGCACGCGATTGCAATAACGTGCGACGTGACCGGCGTAACTGCACGCAAAGCAGATGGGGCGGTTGTCGGAAGTGCGCCGTGGGATCGCCGGGAAAGGTCCAACCCATGCCACAGGTCGCGATGTACGCGGCGGCTGCTGATATAAATGTATGGTGGACTGCAGACGATGCCTAGGTATGACCAAGAGAGTGGTAAGCCTGACTAGTTGGTATGTATTCATAGTAACAAAGAGTGTAAAAAACTATAGACAAAAGAGAAGAACAGCTCTCATCCCGTGTTGTTCTTCCCTTTTGTCTATAGTTTTTCGCGCTGTTTATTACTAGGTATGGCGTCGCAACGTTGGCGACACACCCGCTTCAACGGACCGAGGTCTAGTGACCGCTTCTGCGTAACTCAGTGGGACAGCCGCAGGGATTGCTAGCGGCGGCTCGGCGACAACTTAAGCCTAATCAGCGCCTCCTCTATTTTTCAGTGCTTGAGCGAACGCTCTCTTCCGGCCGTCGAGCGCGCGCTCCGCGGCCGCTCGCCGCTGCCGCGTGGTGGCGCTGTGTAGTCTACTTGACTACACAGCGCCAGGATATATTGAAGGAAGTGGGCATAGGTGACGACTGTGTACAGCTTTTGAGAGAAATATACCGAGAAAATACAGTTTGTATAGAATGGGAAGGAATAAGTAGCAAGGACAGCGTTGAAATTAGCAAGGGGCTGAGACAGGGATGCCCTTTGTCCCCGCTGTTATTCATGCTGTACATGGCGAGGATGGAAAAAGCGCTAGAAGGTAGCAACATTGGATTTAATTTGTCACACAAACAGGTCGGAGCGATGGTTGAGCAGAAGCTTCCAGGTCTATTTTATGCTGATGATATTGTCTTATTTGCGGACAGTCAAGATGATATACAGCGACTGGCAGATATATGCGGAAGGGAGTGTGAGGCTCTAGGACTAGGATTTAGTGCAACAAAATGTGGATTGATGATATTCAATGATCACAGAGACCATACGGTCTTAATACAGGGCCAAAAAATACCGAGGGTAAGCGAGTACAAGTACCTCGGAGTATGGGTAAATGAGGGAGATAGATATATGGAGGTACAAGAGAAAGCATCGGTAGCAAAGGGAAAGAGGAATGCTGCAATTATGAAGCACAGAGCTTTATGGGGATACAATAGGTACGAGGTGCTTCGAGGGCTGTGGAAGGGTGTGATGGTTCCGGGGCTTACATTTGGGAACTCAGTGGTGTGCATGAAGTCAGAGGTGCAAGCAGGAATGGATGTAAATCAAAGGACGGTGGGCCGCCTCGCCTTGGGCGCTCACGGGAAGACGACAAATGAGGCGGTGAAGGGTGATATGGGATGGACAGGCTTTGAAGTGAGGGAAGCGCAGAGCAAAATGAGATTCGAAGAGAGGCTGAGGAAAATGAAGAAGAGTAGATGGGCAGAGAAGGTTTTCAGGTATTTGTATAGAAAAAGCGTTGACACGCAGTGGAGAAAAAGAACTAGGAGGCTCACCAGTAAATATACGGCTGGCAGTGCGGGCGATATGGCAACAAGGAGCATTAAGCGGAAGGTCAGAGAGGCGGAGAAGACTTATTGGATGACAGCGATGGAAAAGAAGCCGGCTCTGAGTAACTACCGAAAAGGAAAAAACGAAATAAGGAGGGAAAGGTTTTATGATAATTCAAGGGGAAGCGCTTTACTGTTTGAAGCAAGGTCGGGCTGCCTGAGAACGCGTAGTTATAAAGCGAGATTCAGTAACGAAGAAGAACTATGTACATGCTGCGGGGGAACTAAGGAAACGATGGAACATGTACTGATTGAATGTGGCGATATTCACCCAGGTATACGTGTGGGCACGAGTCTACATGAAGCCTTGGGTTTTAGGGACAACAATGGAAAGCTGAACACGCCCGCGATAGAAATAAGTAAGAGACGGTTAGAGTATTGGTGGCAGAAAAGTAGAGATGGAGTACAAAAATAAATAATTGGGGGAAAAAAGGTTATTCTGCCTTAAGAGGCAGAGAGATGGACTGTGAATTTATATTTTTTGTTATAATAACATAGATTTAATCAATGTAGATAAGGCATTAGGACAACATGAAACAAGGAAGTTTTTTTTCTTTTTTTTTCTTTTTTTATCCTTCGAGCCTGGTGGCAGACATGTCACCGCCCCGTTATAAAGGGGACGCTCATAGCATCCATCCATCCATCCACTACAGGAAGCTGGCGCTGAGCGGCCACGCGTATCACGAAGCTCGCGAATTCCTGTTTGCATACGAGTTTAATTGCATTTGTGCTTCTTGCAGACTTTCACAGGTACAGGGGGATGGAAAGACACGCGAACATAGTGGGGAGCTATTTTCATCACCCTCTAACCGTGGTGGCAATAAAAAGATGCTAGATGGTCTTTTATTCTGTCATAAATGACTTCGTCTTTTCATCGATCATCCAGGCTATAACCACTTGAAGATAAATGCGAAACAGCAAAGAATGCAGATGCCGCATGTTCGCGTGTCTTTCCATCTCCGCTGTACTTATTCCGCAGGCAGTCTGTCAGGCCGTGCTGCCAGTTCGATACTTGCACCCGAGTTCGATAGTATTCGCGTTTCATTTTCTATTTCAGGCTATTGCAACCGCCCCAATGCCTTAGTATGTCATACTGTTGTGTTCCACTCTGAAAATGGAACTGAAAGAAACCACGATTATCTTTATTTATTTTCCTTTATTGATAAAGAAAAAAAATCTCACAGGGTCCCTTTTGCATTCATCTTAGATAACTGAAAGACGAAAGCCATCTTCTTCTGTGTCTTCCAGTCAATTTATTGAACATTCCCTGCCTCCCTCCGAGATATTTCTGCGCCTAACGTGGTTTTCGTACAGCCTCAAGGATCGGAGGCAGTGCAAGCTTTCTGCACATCAGCGGACGCATACACTGCCTCCGGGATCGGCCCATTTTGACCAAGCGAAGATGTGATATGACGACGTCACGTCATGTGACGTCACGATGATGTCAAAATTTTATGATCTGTGACGTCATATGATGACGTCATCACGTAATTATTTTTTGCATCACTCGTGCTGACCTCGCCGACGGTCAAATTCCGCGTTTGATGAGGCATCTAAGGCTTTCGCCTTAATACATTGTTCGGCTGTCGTTCCATGAAATTCCAGCTGCCGCTGGTGTTCGGTAGAGGTGGCTTGCAATAATTAGGCGGGTTAATTGGTCTACAAGTACATCTTAAAACTACACTAGAATATGCAGCCGTCGTTCACGACCCGAAGATTTCATACAATATAAGAAGCGGCGGCTTAAGAAGGATTGTGGGGTTCGCCGTCTACTCCAATGAAATGGGCCGCTCGTCAACGCTGGGGTAAGTCGAAAACCATTTATTAAGCAAGCTTTAAAACTGTTAAGACAACAAATGAAAATACATAAACGCAAACTTCCCCGAACACTTCCGTGCCGGTGCCGTTAACCTTGGCCCCGGCGGACCGCACGCCGCGCACACGCACACCTGACCACAGTTCACCAGCAACTCCCCGTTGGCTGCTTGCCGTGCCCGGTTATGAAGCTTGTCCTCATCCGCGCGCATGCGCAGTGGCCTTCGCTGCTTGGTCTTGTCATTGCCGGTGCGGACGAGGGCGAGGGTTCTTATGCGCGATCTCCACAGGATGCAGTAGCGTCACTCTTTGCAGACTACCCTCACGTTTGCAGCCCAAGGTAACAACTGAACCAAGCATGGCAAGTATCCCTAAACGTGACCGTGTTGCGTCCGAATAGTCAACGAATGCATGTAGTACCAGTAGCCACGCTGCCTCGCGATCACCGCCATGTGCATGCAGCGCTGATATTAGGTCCCGAAGCTGAAGAATCGCAGCCCGTGGACACCACATGCACTACCGGCGAAACAACCGACAATCATTATGTACAGTGTCACTATAAATGAGTGCACAAGGCTGAGCAGGCTGCCCCATGCGACAAAAGCATCCATGTCGACAGCCATTCGGCCTCTATGCTTTGCTCACTACCGAAAAGGGCAAATGGAAGAGAAAAGAAAGATAACTGAGGAGCCAGATACTGAGGCTACAACAATCCGTCGACAAATACAAAGACGAGCTCAAGCAACTGACAACAGGCCGCGCCATTTTTCTCGCCTTTCACATTGGCTCAAGTTGAAAGTCGGCACTTCGACTTTATACTTGAACGACAACGTCTGTTCACACACATCGGTCAGTGTTGCAGGAAGCGCGGCATATGTAGCTGTTTTTTTTTTTTTCGTACCACCACGATTTAACTGGTTTAAGCTCTGGAATGGTGCAATCACTTGGCATAGTTCCTCTTTTTTCTGGCACCAGCTGTTGCTTTCTCCCGGTGCCAACAAATGTAATTCCCAAAAGCTTTACGAACAGAACGGGCGATCGCGTATATCCCTGGAAGCAGTCTAGTGACATTTCATGCTATTCAGCGCATGAACTCCAGGCTTGCGTATAGTGTGCTACACCAGTAGACGGTAGCACGCATCGGGGAACTTTAAGCGCCCAAGCTTTCAGTATTAGCTCTTTGCAAATGCTGCTTTCGAAAACCGACTTTCAGATAGTCAAAAACCGACTCTCAGTCAAGCGAACGTAACGGTGACAAAACAATTTCCCGCGCATCACTTGCATGCGCTCTCTGCTATCGGGCTACCAGACGACGCGCGAGCGTCTCGATCAAATACCCTCGAAAGACACACGCCTTCGAAATAGGCTGGTTACCCAGAACGACAAGTGCTTCATGATTCCAGTTTACAAGTTTTGATTATACTTTAAACAACGCGAATACAGCCGAAAACTGAACCATATAGCAGCTTCGAATGCAGCCACGGCATTCGTTTCCGCGAGCGACCACGCGGCGGCGGGTCTACTACGGTGGCGGCGCCCGGCGGCTAAAAGCTGCACTAACGCCGACGGTCGGTTCCCATTGCGCTCCGCTCCTTCGCCCAGGGCCTAACTCAGTGGTGCAGGCGCCGTGGGGTGGTGGTCGTGTCCATGCATGACCTCCGCGAATTCCTGCTCAATCATTCGGCGGAGGCGAAGCAGCAGTGTGGTTGACAGCCGTTGAACATGCTGCGGGTGAGCAAAGTTAAGCAGAGAGAACTGGCGTGCATTTTCCTCGCGCACCAGTGTCTTGACTTCTGCGAGCAACGCGGAGTGGTGAGAAATGGTCTCCAAGTCGGCGAGATCTGCGTCGCGTGATGCGGGGCGACGGTCATACACCGCTGCCGGTGCAGCTCCTCGTAGCTTTCGCACAGCGTTATTCGATACATCTGCCACAGTGCGAGGGTTTTCGGCGAACAGCATGGTCAAGGCATCGTCGTCGATGCCTTTCAGAACATTTCTCATCTTTTCACACGCCGATATGATCGCGTTGGCTTTCTCGCACAAGACGAGGATGTCTTCTATGTGTTGGAAGAATTTCGTTCTTCTTTTGATGCCGCCCAAACTTCTCTGGGCCGCACGTCGGCTGTTACGCATCGCATCGACACTGGCGCCCAAGCGCCACTGAGGCAACGTGCATATCGCATATCTCCCGCAGAACGTCAGGTAATTGCGAGCAAGTCGATGACATGTTTCGAGGCGATTTTACTCGACCCTCAAACAGGGCGTCTCCTGTTGTTCTTGTTGCAAAGAAGAACGGTTCTGCACGGCTCCCTGTGGACTACCGACGGCTCAACAAGATCACTCGTAAAGACGTGTATCCACTACCACGAATAGACAACGCGATTCACAGCCTGCAAAGAGCCAAATTCATCTCCTGATTTGCGCTCGGGGTACTGGCATGTACCCATGGCTGATGACGTTCCACCGAAGACAGCCCTTGTCACGCCTGACGTTTGTAAGAATTTAACGTCGTGCCGTTTGGGCGGTGTAATGCGCCCGCGATCTTTGAGCGCATGATGGATACTATTATGCGCAACTCCTAGTTTTTGTCGTTGTTTTCGCTTCGGACTTCTTCATCTACTACGCCTGCGACAGGTTTTCACGCGTTTGAGCAACGCCGGCCTAAAACTGTATTTAAAGAAGTGCCGATTTGCAGCACGGCTGCTTACAATTTTAGGCTACGTCTTATCCAAGGACGGAATCCTGCCCCATCCAGCGAAGCTTCGGGCCGTGGCCGAGTTTCCCAAGCCTACGTCCGTCAAAGAACTGCGCAGTCTCGTAGGACTGTGTGTGTTCCGACTTTCGCTACTTCGTTTGAAACTTGGCCACCTTGATATCACGCTGACTATCAACTGACTTTATTAAGGCGATTGTCAATGCATTTATACCTCCAAGGCCAGTCAGTTTAGAGTTGATAGTCAGCGCTTGTGTGTGTCGTTTCTTTCTTTGTGGTGCGTCTTTACGTTTGCGCTGTAAGTGTACTTCTAGGATTATGAGCCAACTAGGCCCAAAAGGACTTTTACTGAAGTTCATATCACCGTTGGCGAAAATTCTTGTAACGAGCCTCTAAATTCGCTGTCGTCAGAGTGCGACGTTGCGTTCACGAATCTCCGTCGTTTGTTGACGTCTCCTCCCATACTACACGACTGCGACCCTACGGCCCCTAAAGAGGTACAGACAAACACTAGCGGTGTTGGCCTCGGCGCAAACCAGGGAAGCCTGGTTTGCGCAGCGCAAACCAGGGTTCCCTGAATATATCGTGGCATATGCAAGTCGTACGCTCACTAAAACCGAGGCCAAGGGGAGACCAGCGCTGATAAAGGGCGCGCCAAAAAAGGGCGCCTGGCGGGGAGTCGCGACATAACTCAGCCGCTCGCATGGCATCCGCGCCACCGGCTAATCCCGCACTGTACTGCGGTGAGCGCGCGCGCATGCGCCGTTCCCGTGCTTCATTTTGGCACGAACAGCTCGAGCAGCCATTGCGCCAGTAATATGCTCTATGGTTTAGAAAAAAAATAACTTTGTCTGAAGGCTACATTCTCAGGAAAGCACTGGAAAATGGAAAGAAACCCTGCAAAGCAGACTATCTGGTGCATACGGCGTGGAAGAGACAGTGCTGTGCCGTGGTGGCGACTCTGTCGTCACCATTTTCTGCTTGCGTCCTGGGATTTGTGTCAAGCTAGCGCAAGCTCACAAGCCTCCATTGATAAGTACGTGCTGCGTCGATACCAGCTGCTCACTACTGGAGTAAAAAAAAAGTTAAAGACAAGGGGTAGCTGCGTCAATGTTTTTCTGTCGTGGTATGTATGCCCAGCCCGCTGTGTGTATGCACGCGGACGTTGATCAAGCAAACCACCGTGCTAGCATAACAAGTATGGCGTCGCGCTCTTGTGCTCGAAGGCGCCGGATAGATTCCCGGCCACGGTGGCCGCATTTCGATGGGGTTAAAATACAAAGACCACCCGCGTACTGAGATTTATGTGCACAATAACGAAAGCCAAGAGGTCAAAATTAATCCTGATTCTTACACTACGGCGGGCCTCATAAACCTACCTTGTTTGGACGTAAAACAGCAGCAACTGTCGATGTTGATCAAACACGTTTATTCTAAGCAGACACAGGCAAGCCAAAAAACTAACACAGTACGTCAGGCGAATTAAACGGCGATGAAAATTCCATGACATTCGATCCTTTTCTAGCGAGGCATGAATTGCGATATTACTTCGCCGCGGCAGCCAATGCACAAAGTTTTACCGCATTGGCTGACTCCAGAAAGCTAAGCTTCGAGTAGTCCGCTGCTTTGTTCGTGACAAGAACTCTGTCTGTAGCACAAGTGAAGTTCAACGGAGGCATCCATCGCATGCGCATTTCTCATAACATTTCAGCGCGGCTTCGGCGAACGTGCCTCCGTACGCATCTCGTAGACAGACAGCTTTCCTTCTGAGTAACTGTTTGCAAATAATGTAAACTACCTGCCTATCGTGTCATATTCACTGCACGCGGTGGCACCAGAAGGAGCTTGGTGGTGGTCAGATGAAAAAATTGTTACATATGCCGCATGCTGCATAATATGTATGTTTTATTTACGACAACACACCGATTAAATCCTGGTCGTTGGCCCCGGTTTCCACTAGTGGCCCTCACTATCGAATAAATCTAGCAGACACGCGCAATTCGGTTTAGAAACCAGCCTGAGGCAAAAACCAGTCAAAAAAAGACGCCGGACAAGGGGAAGAAGTGACACACACAAGGACTGGACTAGCAACTGTGCTTTATTAGCTGACAGCACCTCCAAGAAGAACTACGGCGCATGCGCTAATCACGTAAAACCATGACGCCAAAACCCAAAACAAGAAAAAGCAAAAGCAGAAATTGGCCTACATAACGGCCAAGAATCTACCGCCAGAGTGACAGGAAC
Organism: Rhipicephalus sanguineus; assembly: GCF_013339695.2. Lineage (NCBI taxonomy): Eukaryota > Metazoa > Arthropoda > Arachnida > Ixodida > Ixodidae > Rhipicephalus > Rhipicephalus sanguineus. The sequence goes on from NC_051186.1 coordinate 137,448,861, forward strand.
TCGCATTCCTTTTGTAGTAATCACGGTGTAAGAATATTCAGGTGTTGACACTGCGCGCGCCTAAGCGGCCAGAAAATGTTCGGTCGTCGGTCCGTTGAGCGGTGCGCCATCTAATGGCTTGAGGCGGAGAGCGCCCGCGAGTAGCCGAATCACGGTGGTGCTGCGTCATCGCCGCCGCTCTCGCCGTTCCCTCTCCTGTTGCTCTCTCGATTTCGCCCCTCGACGCCGCTTGGCGGTTGCACATTATCCAGCAAAATGGCACAAAAAAATGCACGTTATCAGCAGCATGCGCGTTGCTATGGAGACGACTGCCCCGCTTTTCGTAGCGCCCTCTGTAAGTCATCTGATAAGAACCCGAACATTATCTGGACGCGCGCGGATTGCGGTTTCCCATGCGTTGGGGGAAGAGTGTCATCACCTGAGTATATTCTTACACCGTGGTAGTAATGAAATAGACGTACTGCTTACACAATCATCGCGGTGCGTGTTTATATGATAAGCCTCAAGGATTTCGCGCTCCTCCTTGCCCCCACCTCTACCTAAAATCTTAACATTGGAAAACAGCGGCACACAACCACAGATCTGGCAGTGGCGGGGAAGATTAGCCCCGTCTGACGTGTTCAACGAATTGTGATGCTCGCGATGTCGTTCATTCAAGCATCGGCCAGTTTGGCCGATGTATACTTTTTCGCATGTTAGCGGAATCGCATACACAACATGTTTCGCGCAGGTAGTGTACTTGGTTTTATGCCGAATAGAGCACACCGGAGTGCTAGTGTTTCCGTGAGCAACACGTGCACACAGCGCAGAAAGTTTGCAAGGCGCCGAAAAGACAACATCTACGCCCTGTCTCAAAGCGACTTTTTTCACATTGTGGGAGACCTTATGTATGTAAGGCATCACTACAACACTCTTCCGCTGGGAATCAATTGGTTCTGGACGTCTATTCGCCGGCCTTTTCAGCTTTTGCAGCAGCGTTTCTGCTACAGCTGTCAAGACCTGCCTGGGAAAACCCGCTGCTTCCAAGCGCTCAACCTGACAGTCAAAACTCGACTTAACGCAGTGGTGGCAACTCTTCTGCAGTGCATTACGGAAGCAGTTACTCGCGATCCCTCTCTTAACAATTTTTGAGTGCGCGGACGAGTAGGGTAACAAGGATTTCTTGCTTCTGGGAGAAAAGCACCAGCACAAATGTCCATCATCCCTAAAAGTAAGCAAAGTTCCAAAAACCTAATGGAATTGTCAACCGGAAGTTCATGAGTAAAAGATAGGGCGTTAGAGCAACCTCGGAAGTAACTCAGAATTTGTTTTGCCGCCAGTGTGACGCTGTCGTTAGATGATAGCTTTAAAATGATTAAGAAATCATCAACATATCTAAAGATATGACAAACACGTGAATCATGAAGAGAGCCCTGAAGCAGGTTGCCAAACTTGGCTAAGAATATCTGGCAAGGAATCGGTGCTACGCACGCCCCAATACAAATTCCTTTTTTCTGTAAGAACTGCGAGCCATTGAATTCCACGACCGTGGAAGAAAGATACATAGTTAACAGTTCAAGGAACGCGTCAACGGACAACCCACAGGCATTTTGAAAGGAAACAGGACCATTCTGATCAATCAGTTCACGCACAGCTAAAAACAGTTCACCATGGGGGATGCTATAAAACAAGTCCTCTATGTGAACAGAGAACGCACCATTGGCGCCTGGGAAACCAGCCTGACGCCACTAGACAGGAGAGCAAGAGCAGAACATACTGTGCTCGCGTGACTGCCGGGATGGAACGCCGCATCCGTTCCTATTCATATGTTTTAGAAGGAAAATCATAGAAGGATACGTCCTCCCTCATTTCTACGTATTGTGGCAGTTGAATGCGCAACAGTTCCGCCAGCATCCTTTAGTTTTGTTTCGGCGATACGCGCCCGCATCGCCTCAACCAGTCGCCACTCTCGCCCGCGGGAGCGGCTGGAGTATGCGCGCTTTGACCGCCAGGGCGGCACTGCCCACACCGCGGAAATTCCAGCGCTGGTTCCCTATTACACCGTCACGGACAAAGAATGCCTGGCGATCATCAGGGCCCTTACGAAGCTCCGACCTTATTTGTATGGTCGCCCATTTGATGTCGTGAAATACCATTATACACTTTGCTGGTTGTAGTCATTGAATGATCCCTCAGGCCATCTCGCCCGCTGGGCACTTCGTCCGCGAGACTACGATGTCCGCGTGCTCTATCGCAACGGCCGCAATGCAGTTTTGCCAGGCGGCATGAAACACAGTATTCACATCTGAATTGCCTATGACGCTGGTTGCACTTGTTCATGCTACAGGCGAGAAAGAACATGTAGGTTTACAAGGTCCAAAGGATCCACAACTGCAACGAATGACCAGCAAAGTCACTTGGCCGAAGCGAACGTCATACACTCCTTGACGTTCTCTCCAAGCACTCGAAAGTGTTCGATTTTTCTAAAAGCAGCCAAGTACCTTCCATTCCACCGTTCCGAATACGTCATCAGATCAACACCAAGTAGGCGCATCTCATATGGCAGGAACCTTATCGAGTGGCACCGTCATAGCGCAAGATCATCAACGGGCAAGTCCAAGAGATGCTTGAAAAGGGAATAATTTAAGAATTGGCGAGACCCTCGGCTGTTCCCGTCATTCGAGTGAAGAAGAAAGATGGCGCATGGAGATTTTGCGCTGACTACCGCTGACTGAATTCGGTTACCACGAAAGACGTGCATTCCCTGCCGCACATTTATGACGCCACAGGGTGCCTGCATTCCTCTTCCTACTTTTCTTCTGTTGACCTGAAATCAGGGTATTGGCAAATTCCGATGCACGCAGCTGACAATGAAAAGACCACATTCGTTACGCTTGATGTGCTGTACGAATTCAACGCAATGCCATTCGGATTATGCAATGCGCCTGCGACATTCGAAAGGTTCATCGACACTGTTCTGTGCGTTTTGAAATGGCAGATCTGTATATAATACTTTGATGACGTCGTAATTTTTGGACGCACGTTTCAGCAGCATAACACTCGCATACATCTTGTGCTCAACTGTAATCAAAAGGCTGGCCTTGTACTGTATTCGGAAAAGTGCAACTTTGCCAGCGACAAACATTGGTGTTGGGACATCTCGTTGATAAAGATGAAAGCAGACCTGACCCACAGAAGACAGCGGCCATTTCATAATTCGAGCTATCTAAATCTGTCAAACAGCTTCGTAGCTTCGTAGGGCTCTGCTCGTATTTTCGGCGGTTCATACCCAGGTTCGCCGATGTCTTTCACCCTCTGACAAATTTTTTACGCAAGAATACTCCGTTTCTGTGGACCCCCGAGCGTGATGCCGCTTTTCACCAGCTCAAGTGTTTGTTAACTTCACAGCCAATACTTCGTCGCCAACAGAGATTCATACAGACGCAAGTGGCATCGGTATCGCGGCCGTTCTCGTTCAGCTCCGTGGCAACAAAGAGCATATCGTGGCGCACGCAAGTCACTGTTTAAGCAAGCCTGAAGCAACTACACTGTGACTGAAGAGAAGTGCCTAGCGGTAGTGTTTGCCGTGCAGCGGTTTGCTCGTACATCTACGGTCGCCCGTTCACTATCGTGACAGGTTACCATTCTCTGTGCTGGCTGGTCAACCTTCGTGATCCATCCGGTCGCCTCGCACGATGGGCCCTTCGTCTGCAGGAATATGTCTTACACCATTTCTTACAAGAGTGGCCGTCGACATTATGATGCGGATTGCCTCTCTAGGATGTGACTACCTACGACGGATTGTGAAGCCGATAACTTTACCCACCCTATAACTTCGCTGTCACCTGATTTTCCCGATGCCTTGACTTTCACCGCTGACCAGCGCAAAGACCCAAGCTTGGAAGCTCTCTTCTCTGCTTCCCCAAAGCCTGTATCCAAATGGCGATATTACGTCTGAGATGGTCTTCTTTACAAGAGGAATTTGTCAACAGAGGGCGCCCGCTTTCTGCTGGTTGTACTTGTGTCTCTCCTAACATCGGTCCTGCGTATTACTCACAATGAACCGACCTCTGGCCACTTAGGAACCACACGAACACTTAGTCGCACCAAAAAGCGATCCCACTGGCCTCAAATGCGCAAAATAATTGATGCATTTGTGGCCATTTGTACACAAAGCCACAAGCCACCTACCTAAGGTCCAGTCGGTGAAGCGGCATCAGCCAAAAGAAACTGTCTACTGAGAAATAAGTCTCATAAATCACCGGAAACGCTGGGTAAAGACAGTACAAAATTACTGTGACTATACTTGCGCAAAAACCCAATAGGTGGTGAGAAATTACTACCTTTCCTACATTAAAAAGCCTGGCTAGCGTGAGAGCAAAAAAAAAAAAAACACGGATGTGGGAATGCCTTAGATCGCAAGCGCTGTTCTCTCTTGTCGAGTTAATTTTGTTTAGTGTAAGGGCTAGCACGAGTTAAGGCACTTAAGATTACATCACGGTCGTCTGACACTTTTGTTTTGTTTTTATAGGCTGCGGTAGACACGTTAAATTCAGTGCAACGAAAAGCGGCTCTCCTGTGGCAAGAAGATATTTGCCCTGGATGGTAAGTCTCACGAACCTTTTTACACGCTGGTGCTCTTATTATGTTCATATATCGCACTCTTGCTAGCAATCCACATGCTGCTAATAAAGAACCGTGCCGGTGTGTTTCCCCTAAGAGATTCTTCGTAGTTCGACTATATCCCTGTCACACGGGCAAGGTTAACTGGGGCGCCTTGAGCTAGTGCACTTACCCCCTAATGTCATTCGCACGCTGTAACACGGGAACCCAGGAAGCACACCGGCACTGGACCGATCTCGGCCCAACGTCGGCAGGCAAATAACGGCAACAATATTGGCCCCACGTGGGCAAATCACGCTTGTGCTACCTTCTCCCACATCGGCCCGATGACGGCTAGCCGGCGTTGGGCCGATGCGGGCTTGCCGGCTTTGGGCCGATGTGAGCTAGCCAGCATCAATCCGAGACGGGCCGGCCGTTATTCAGCCGACGACGGCAAGCCGTCAGTGGACCTATGTAAGCTAGCCGATGCTGCCGTGGTGTCGGCCCCGCCGACGTCGGGTAGCCGCCGGCGTGACCGTTTACACCCGTTATTATGGTGTTTTAGCAATGGTGCCTTACTGTGCGTTAAAGACGGTATTACTGTACCGTCGTGGTCTGCAACTAGCTACTTTATATGGGGACACCGGCGGCAGTTGCTCGATGCATACAGTAACTTGATCAGAAAGGCTCGTACACGTGTTATAAAGTAATACTAAAACTTTAGCGCAAACCGAGCAGAGTGGACAAAGAAACGACGAGGACAAGCGCTAACTTCCAACTATTGTTTTTATTGAAGCAACACACATATATAAATAACTGTCACATGTGATTCCACAGATATCAGTCAACACAAAAGGGGAAACCTAAAAAAACATAAAGAAGCATAAAAAAGCAGCAAAACTACGCCAGACCTACACGTGCGGGTGAATTTATGTACTCTAGTTCCTTTTTTGTCAGTGCGATGGATGGCTTGCTGATGCAGCTTCCATTAGCAATCGCTGCCGCCTCAATGATGAGTCTGGTGCTATCCTTAGGGTGAGATGCCAACACTGTTGTACTGTCAATAAAGGCAGGCATTTGCAATCCGCTCAATGAACCGCCAGGAAACCATCACTGCTGCCTTTTTTCACCTTCTCATTGTGCTCGAGCAATCTCACTTTCAGGCATCTGCCTGTCTGTCCGACGTAACTTTGACCACAAGACAAAGGTATGTGATACACTACGCCCTTCACACATTCGACAAAATCATTTCGGTGCCTAATTTTGCAGCGGTGGGAAGGCCTTCCTACCGGACTGGTTCTGGCACATAACTGCGGCAACTTATTAGGCGCTGAAAACACAACTGAAATTCCCGCTCTTAGACCAATCTTTTTGAGATTGTGCGATATACCATGCAGGTATGGAATCACAGCCACCTTCTTACGAACTGTTGCCTGCGAAACGAACTGTTGCTTGCGAATGAGTGCGGTGTTGCAGTATCTGATTTCCTTGATTTGCTCAAATTTTACCTCACTTCTCCCTATGCTGACTGGAACGGAAGTGTCTTTTTGCAAAAAAGTGATGTCTGCATTGGTTCCTGCATAGCCCCATTGCTTAGTGACCGTTTCTTGGCGCACATGGATAAGAAAGGTTCAAGAACGCTTACAGGAAACAAATGTTAGGAAAAGCTGCCATTTTGTTGATGTCTAATTAATTTTATCTGTGTGTGAGGTTAGATCATTTAATTCCTTCCTGCAGCAAGCATTGGCACTGTTCAAGGATTGCCTAAAGCCGTCAACTCTCACGTACGAGATTCCTGAGAACGGATCCCTGAGGCTCTTGGACCTGAGGCTTTGCTTTTCGAGTTACCATGTATGCTAGAGGTATGAGCCTCGTGCGAAAAAACCTTTGTTGCCTTTTGCCTCTGCACACAGCAAGCTGGTCAAGCGCAGAATTGCTCGTGCCTGTCTTCACAACGCTTCGACCAAGTCATGCTACCACTCGATGCAAGAAAGCTTCTGCGGGCAGATTACTCGTTTGAAGGCAGCTGGTTATTCACGTCCTCTGCTGGTATCTATTTCGGAGAAGCTCCGCAAATGTTCGAAGAACAGTGACGCGTGCACTGATTCGCAGGCAACAGTTCGTAAGAAGGTGTCTGTGATTCCATACCTGCATGGTATATCGCACAATCTCAAAAAGATTGGTCGCAAAAAGCGGGGATTTCAGTTGTGTTTTCAGCGCCTAATGAGTTGTCGTAGTTATGTGCCAGAACCAGTCCGGTAGGACGGCCTTCCAACAGCTGCAGAATTAGGCACCGGAATGAATTGGTCGAATGTGTGAAGGGCGTAGTGTATCACATACCTTTTTCTTGTGGTCAAAGTTACGTCGGACAGACAGGCAGATGCCTGAATGTGGGATTGCTCGAGCACAATATAGAAGGTGAAAAGAGGCAGCAGTGATGGTTTCCTGGCGGCTCATTGAGCGGATTGCAAATGCCTGCCTTTATTGACAGTACAACAGTGTTGGCATCTCACCCTAAGGATAGCACCAGACTCATCATTGAGGCGGCAGCGATTGCTAATGGAAGCTGCATCAGCAAGCCATCCATCGCACTGACAAAAAAGGAACTAGAGTACATAAATTCACCCGCACGTGTAGGTCTTGCGTAGTTTTGCTGCTTTTTAATGTTTTTTTAGGTTTCCCCTTTTGTGTTGACTGATATCTGTGTAATCACATGTGACAGTTATTTATATGTGTGTGTTGCTTTACCAAAAGCGATAGTTGGAAGTTAGCGCTTGTCCTCGTCGTTTCTTTGTCCGCTGTGCTCGGTTTGCGCTGAAGTTTTAGCATTATGGAATACTAACTAGCCCGCTCCCACACCTTGCTTCATTATAATGTAAGACGGCTGCTTGCCGACCACGGTAGGTCAGTATTGCTGTAGTTACTGTACTGTAAGTTAGTAGTGCTAAAATAGCCTATTCGCGGCGCAACCGCATTCATCGACTACCATTGGCGCCGTACTAAAAAATACTTATTATTACAACGACTGCTCCACTGGGGTCTTAGTGTGCCATTGAGACTCAGAATCCTGTGGAACCGTACAAAGACGACAAGGAAAGTCAATATTGTATCCAACACAACTAAAAGGATGAAAGGCCTGCTGCACCAAGACATTTGGAAGGCGATCAACATAAATTTACTCACAGATATGAACACAAGCAGTTCCGGAATAATTATGCCATAAAGGAATACCTAAACATCTGTAGATACCATAGCCAACATCTAAAACAGTACCACAGCAACCGTATTCATCAAGAAAAGCAGGAAAATCCTGATCAAGAATGGGGTCAGGCGAAGAGTTACAATCTCTTCAATGTTGTTCACGGCACAATAACTAGAAATATTTAAAGAACTAGAACGCGAAAAAAGAACTATAATGAGGATTAACAGAGAATATCTTAGCTACTTGCGTTTTGCGGACTATATCGCGCTTTTCAGCAATGACGGTGATGAATCACCCAGAAAAATTCTGGAGATGTAAAGGAAAGGAGCGTTAAAGTAGGATTAAAGACGGACCCTAACAAAACAAAGATAATGTTAGGCGGCCCGGCAAAAAAGCAAGAATAAGTGTGGCAACCAGACTAGAAGAGTACGTGTACACGTGAGCTAATTACTAGCAGAGAAGCACCCCCCCCCCCTGATGTTTATCAAATTAATAAAAGAATAAGGTTTGGTTGGTTCGCAAACGTTAGGCATTAGCAAAACATGACTGGCAATTAAATAAGCGATATTCTTTAAGCGGACATTGCAGTTTTTTCAGCGATAACTTACGGGCCAAAAACATGAATAAAGTGCTGAACGTGACGCGAAAAACATTGCGAGTGGTACCACAAGATCCCATGAACTCTACATCTACACAAGATAGACACGCACTCACGCGCTCCTAACCTGCACAAGGTAATATGCTGGGCGAGTTGGTTTCTAGCTTCTGTATTTTACAGCGCAAGACGACGCCACAGTAAGGAACACAAGACACACGGAGCGCTTACTGACAACTGACATTTTATTGAAACCAGCGAGTCTTTTATACCACTGGTGACATATTGCACGTTTATCCTCGCCACCAGTGGTATAAAAGACTCGCTGGTTTGAATAAGATATCAGTTGTCACCCAGCGCTCCGCGTGTCTTGGGTTCCTTACTGGGGTGTCGTCTTGCGCTCTAAAATATGGAAGCTCTTAATCTCAAGGTAAGAGGGTAACGTAAAGGAATCGTGCATGAAAAACGTGTGCCCGTTAGATCGCTAAAAACACGAGCGAACAAAAAATGCAAGCGCACCACAGTAACAGAATACACAAAAAAAATTCGGCAGATACCACGCGTTGTGGCAATCGGTTTCATAAGAAGCAGTCGGCGAGTACTTCTATGCCGTATTTTATGGCTTTGAGTCAAGCGTTACGAGGTGGATCGACGTGTTTTTGTAAGGGCCGTAGCTGTATGCACATCTAGGGCTTACCAGGCACGTCTACAACATTGGCGTTTATAGGGTAACTTATGGTGCGACGTAACGTCAGTCTTCACGTTAGAGTACTATCGGCCAAAGAAGTAAACGGTCCACGGCTTAGGCGGCCGGAGCAGCCGTGGGGCCATAACGTGGCGCTGCTAAAGTCCCTTGATATATAGAAAGTAGCGACACTCTCCCCCATATCCTCTCCCAAGTGTCCAACCCTCCTCTCCCAAGTGTCCATACCGTATCTATCTCCTCTCGCAAACGACCACCGTGCGGGCGCCGGCCGTATAACCCGGCTCGCGCCATTTCCTATCAAAAATGCTATGTCACGCAGATAACGCGCGCGTTTCCCAGGCGACGGCCCGTGAAGCGGGGACGTGGAAGGCGGGAGAGGAGGGTGCTCGGCGTGGCTGCTCGGTCAAAAGAAAGGCGGTACTTTCCCAAAAATATCCAGGGACTTTAGGCGCTGCTAAAGTCCCTTGATATATAGAAAGTAGCGACACTCTCCTCCATATCCTCTCCCAACTGTCCAACCCTCCATTCCCAAGTGTCCAAACCGTATCTATCTTAGAATAACAGAGAGCTGAGCTAGTTGGTAAGTATTCATTCTAAAAAGACAGGGCGTGCAAACAAGGACACAAGAAAGAAGTCAGGACACCACAAACGCCGACTAACAACTGAAGAGACGCACAACGGCTGAAAAGAAAGAAGGCACGAAAACTTATCTGCGCATGCCCATGCAACAGGCGAACCTATCAATCCGGCACGCGTGGCGGTCTACGTTGAAGATAACTGTTAAGGCATTTGATTTCATCTTTATGCAAGTTAATCGACGGTTGGCTCACGCATGCGTTACCACTATTCTCGATATGCCATGCTTCTATCATCAGGCGCGTTTCTTCATTTCTATGACGGTACAACACTGCGCATTCATCGAATTTTGGCGTGCACTTACAATCTCGACAATGTAAAGATAGATTAGAAGGTGAGCCTCCTGTTAGCGATCTCTTATGTTCTAATAATCTCTGGTTGATGCATCGGCCCGTCTGTCCTACGTAGAAGCGGCCGCAGCTGAAAGGGATCTTATACACCACGCTCGTACGGCAATCAGTGAATTTGTTGGTGTGTTTTACGAAACAAATATCGGTCCGCTTCTTGTCTTTTACTCGCTCATTCTTCCTCTGCACAGCGGCGCAAATCTTACCTAGCTTATTGGCAGCCGTGAAAACAACATTAACGCCGTATCTACTTCCTACTTTCTTTAGCCTGTGAGACACGCAATGAATGTACGGTATACCTACGACACGTTTCTTCTTATCGCTTTCTGCAACCATGCTCGGACTTAACACAATAGACTTCTTTAAACGTTCAGCGACCGTGGCCACTGCATCACGAGGATACCCTACATCCAAAAGACGCGTAACCTGTGCGTTAAAGCTATCACTCGTTTTGTGCTCACACGACTTGGTGAGGGCTGATTTAAGGCAAGACATGGCGATACCATTTTTTACAACCTTCGAGTGCTTCGACGAAAAATTTAACAGCGGTTTCGAAGATCTAGGAGAATACTGCCAGCACACGTGGTTCTTCTGGAACGTTAAAGAAATGTCTAGAAATTGTATTCCATTATTCTGAGGCACCTCTTTAGTAAATCTCAGCCCACCTCCATTAATTTCAAATTTTTCGCTCACGGAAGCTACCACCTTTTCAAAGTCCTCACCACTACAAAAGATCAAGTAATCGTCCACATAACGAAAAATCTTAATAACCGAATTACCTAAGGCGCCTTCCAAAAGATTGTCAATCTTGCTAAGGTATAAATCACTAAGAACCGGAGCAACCTTAGAACCAATACATATCCCTGATTTCTGCACATAAACGCCTTCCTTCCAACCTACAAGCATCGACTTTAAATACATGGAAAGGATTTCTAGAAAAGCCCCGGTAGAAACACCACATTTATCGGTGAAAACGGTCTGGTTCGCTTGTTCGTTAATACATTCATTAACACAATTTAACAACTCCTCATGCGGCAAAGAATAATACAGGTCTTCAATATCCATACTAAAAGCCTTACAACAGCCGGGGTTCTCCTCGGAGAGGAACTGCACTAGTGCCTGAGAATTACGCATACGAAAAGGGTCTGAAAAACTCAAAGAGGTTAAGCAGTTCTGCAAATAACTAGATACAGCGACTTGCCAGGTGCCTTGCTCTGAAAAATTGCTCGAAATGGGATCTCGTTCTTATGTGTTTTGGCTGAAAAAAACAATTCTAAAGTAAGTGATTTAGCCTTCTTGACATTACAAGCTATTCTCTCAAGATTATGTCTTAACAAAAGGTCGACAGCACGTTGCCTGACTACCGATGGCTTAAGTTTTACCGTCCTAAAATTCTTTTCTATGGCTGTTAATGCATTTTCTGAGAACAAACTGTCCGGCATAATTACAAAATACCCTTCCTTATCTGAAATTACTGGCCTGAGTTTCTTTTCGACACAGTAATTAACCAAAGGCTGGACAGGATCAGAACACTTGAGATGCATATTTGAACCCTTGATGCTAGCAACGCAGTCTGAAATGCAGTGGGAACGCTCTTCTTCAGGAACAAGTCTAGTGATTGTACGCGGCAAACTTAAAACGTCTATTGGTTTCAGGTTCGGCTGCGGCCGCTTCTACGTAGGACAGGCGGGCCGATGCATCAACCAGAGATTATTAGAACATAAGAGATCGCTAACAGGAGGCTCACCTTCTAATCTATCTTTACATTGTCGAGATTGTAAGTGCACGCCAAAATTCGATGAATGCGCAGTGTTGTACCGTCATAGAAATGAAGAAACGCGCCTGATGATAGAAGCATGGCATATCGAGAATAGTGGTAACGCATGCGTGAGCCAACCGTCGATTAACTTGCATAAAGATGAAATCAAATGCCTTAACAGTTATCTTCAACGTAGACCGCCACGCGTGCCGGATTGATAGGTTCGCCTGTTGCATGGGCATGCGCAGATAAGTTTTCGTGCCTTCTTTCTTTTCAGCCGTTGTGCGTCTCTTCAGTTGTTAGTCGGCGTTTGTGGTGTCCTGACTTCTTTCTTGTGTCCTTGTTTGCACGCCCTGTCTTTTTAGAATGTATCTATCTCCTCTCCCAAACGACCACCGTGCGGGCGCCGGCCCTATAACCCGGCTCGCGCCACTTTCCTATCAAGAATGCTATGTCACGCTGATAACGCGCGCGTTTCCCAGGCGACGGCCCGTGAAGCGGGGAGGTGGAAGGCGGGAGAGGAGGATGCTTGGCGTGGCTGCTCGGTCAAAAGAAAGGCGGTACTTTCCCAAAAATATCCAGGGACTTTAGGCGTTGCTAAAGTCCCTTGATATATAGAAAGTAGCGACACTCTCCTCCATATCCTCTCCCAACTGTCCAACCCTCCATTCCCAAGTGTCCAAACCGTATCTATCTCCTCTCCCAAACGACCACCGTGCGGGCGCCGGCCCTATAACCCGGCTCGCGCCATTTCCTATCAAAAATGCTATGTCACGCAGATAACGCGCGCGTTTCCCAGGCGACGGCCCGTGAAGCGGGGACGTGGAAGGCGGGAGAGGAGGGTGCTCGGCGTGGCTGCTCGGTCAAAAGAAAGGCGGTACTTTCCCAAAAATATCCAGGGACTTTAGGCGCTGCTAAAGTCCCTTGATATATAGAAAGTAGCGACACTCTCCTCCATATCCTCTCCCAACTGTCCAACCCTCCATTCCCAAGTGTCCAAACCGTATCTATCTCCTCTCCCAAACGACCACCGTGCGGGCGCCGGCCCTATAACCCGGCTCGCGCCACTTTCCTATCAAGAATGCTATGTCACGCTGATAACGCGCGCGTTTCCCAGGCGACGGCCCGTGAAGCGGGGAGGTGGAAGGCGGGAGAGGAGGATGCTTGGCGTGGCGGCTCGGTTAAAAGAAAGACGGTACTTTCCCAAAAATATCCAGGGACTTTAGGCGCTGCTAGAGTCACTGTATATGCTACCTTTAGGTAGCAGAGTTGCGCATAGGTCCGGCTAGCAACCACAGCTGTGCAGTGAAGTCGCACTTCGTTTTTGCAGGCGACATGCCTACCGTGTCGCCGATTAACCTGTCTGGCGTGTCGAAAACCGACGATAAACATTGGCTGTCGATGGCTAGTGTTAATTCAGCTCGCTGCAGCGGCGGCGTCGAGAAATAAACAAATTGGCCCAAGCGGCAGCTTCTCCGCCATGCATGGTTGCTAGCGGCGTTGGAAGACAGATGCGCAACTCTGCTACCAAAAGGTAGCATATACAGTGACTCTAGGCGCTGCTAAAGTCCCTGGATATTTTTTGGGAAAGTACCGTCTTTCTTTGAACCGAGCCGCCACGCCGAGCACCCTCCTCTCCCGCCTTCCACCTCCCCGCTTCACGGGCCGTCGCCCGGCAAACACGCGTGAACCTCTTTCTCTTTTTCTTACGTTTTCACTTTTCGCCGAACCCGACTTCGCGGTCACCTACGTTGCGCGCGTTATCATCGTGACATAGCATTCTTGATAGAAAAGTGGCGCGAGCCGGGTTATAGGGCCGGCGCCCGCACGGTGGCCGTTTGGGAGAGGATATAGATATGGTTTGGACACTTGGGAGAGGAGGATTGGACACTTTGGAGAGGATATGGAGGAGAGTGTCGCTACTTTCTATTATTAAGGGACTTTAGGCGCTGCTACCTCGCACCGCGCTCTGGCGGCGACAGCGCGCGGGGTGACGCGCAATTTCGCCCTCGCCTTCACGCCAGGCCTTCTCACGCTTGATAAATTTGTAGTGCACCGTTCGGTTGCTCTGCTGCTGATGGTCGCGACGAAGGCAACCGGGCACCGGCGCTTGTCCATCACATGGCGCTGTCGCGCATTGGCGGTCTGGCGTATGGCATCAATCCGGAGCACTGAGAAGGAATGAAGACCCGTCCCGATTTTAAATGCGAAGCATTTCTTAGCGAACCTCTGGCACTTTGAGCGTTTCTATCTATCTATCTATCTATCTATCTATCTATCTATCTATCTATCTATCTATCTATCTATCTATCTATCTATCTATCTATCTAGCCGCCTACGTCTGGGTGCTCTCATGATCGCCTCCTTACCTTGGTGAAGACCAAAATTTGCATGGGAGGGTAAGAGGATTTGACGAATATGATTGCCGGGTCAAGACATGAATAACGTTAAAATCCTGTCGCGTACGTCGTCAAACCCTTTCCACTAGACACGTGTGGCACATACCCGTTTCATGTCATGACCGGACAGTCATATTCGCCAAATCCTCTTACCCTCCCATGCCAATTTTGGTCCAGACCAAGTTAAGGAGGCGATCACGAGAGCACCCAGACGTAGGCGGCTAGATAGATAGATAGATAGATAGATAGATAGATAGATAGATAGATAGATAGATAGATAGATAGATAGATAGATAGATAGATAGATAGATAGACAGACAGACAGATAGATAGATAGATAGATAGATAGATAGATAGATAGATAGATAGATAGATAGATAGATAGATAGATAGATAGATAGATAGATAGATAGATAGATAGATAGATAGATAGATAGATAGATAGATAGATAGATAGAAACGCTCAAAGTGCCAAAGGTTTGCTAGTAAATGCTTCGCATTTAAAACTATGATATGCGTGTCGTGAACGGCATGATTGACATGCGACGGTCTTGGTGCTCTCGCGGCCGTTTAGTTAACTTATTGTATCAAGATTGGTATGTCCAAAAAAAAAAAAGCGGCAGGAAGTGGAAGATAGAAGCTTGCGATGAAAAAATCTGTAAACAGGGGGTGGGTGCTCGAGGTGACGTTTCGACAAATGGACTTGTCTTCTTCAAGGCTGGAACTGATTTCCTTAGCTATAGTGTGTATATGCTTCGTGCCCTCTCCACCAGAAGAGAGAAGGGGAGGATAACTGCCAGAGTGACGGTCGGGGAGGGAGGGGGGGAAGAGGCCGCCGTGACGAGCTGCGTGAGGCATAAGGATGGCAAAAAAGAAAGAAAGAAAAGGAACAAAAAGAGGGGGGGGGAGAGAGGGGAGGGTGTACGTTTCGCTGAATGATTGTGATTGGAAGCACGCGGCATTTTAACAATAGTAGGTTCGAAATTCCTAGAAAGGCTTAACTCTGATTGGTTTTCGTTGTGTATGTACCATACCGTATAGATTCAAGAGCCCCCTTAGAAACGTTAATACCTGCTGGCTGGAGTGTATTGAACTTGTGAACAAGGTATGACTCTGTATAATTTCTCTCTCTTGGGGACCTGTCTATGGCGTGACAAGAGAGTATGACGAATATAACTGACTGGCCGTAATGTGTCAAATATGACATGCATGTCATGTGCGGCATGACTTCCATGACACGGTGTTGGGGCGCTCGCGGCCGTGTGAATGAATGAGAATATACCAAAATTAGTACGACGTGACAGTTCTGTGTGACGAACATAACTGACAGGTGGTAACATGAAAATCATGACATGCGTGTCATGTGCAACATGACTTACATGTCAAGCTCATGGTGCGCTCGCAGCCGCTTCATTCAGTGGATGCATAACAAAATTGATATGGCGTGACATGACTGTATAAATAACATAAATTACAGGTCTTAACATGCAAATTATAACATGCATGTCATGTAAGTCATGCCGTTCGCTAGCTTGATGTGTACCACAATTGCTATTGCTCGACGTGACTGTATCACGAACAGAAATGACAAGTAATAACATAAAGCTTCGGCAGATCCCACGCGTTGTGGGAATCGGTTTCATGCGAAGCAGTCAGCGATCATATCTACGCTGTATTTTATGGCTTTGCGCTAAGCGTTACGAGGTGGATCGACATGTTTTTGTAAGTGTAGTAGCTGTGTGCACATCGCGGGCTTACCAGGCACGTCGAGAATTCTGGCGTTTAAAGGGTAATTTAGGTGCGACGTAACGTCAGCCCTTATGTTACAGTACATACATCAGTATTATCGAAACTAAGTGCACTTTATGGTGCAAGCATGAGGATATCATGCGTATATTTCGTTGATGCATTCCTCCGGGGTTGAGCAATGCTTCCATATAGCTTGCTAGAACATAGGAATACAAATGTAATGTTTATTAGACTGCTATAAAAGCGGAGCCAACACTGGAACCACAGACATTAATCTTATATGACGCCTGTATCGTAGGAGTACATATGTGCTGTTTATTGCTTTCTTGTAAAATTATATAGCCAGCACCACAACGACAACTGACGTTGCACCGACATTAAAGCTGCATATGCTGTTTTTCCAAACCAGTTTATAGACCTGGCGTGGTTCTGTGGTACAATACCCGATTGCCAAGTAGAATGCTTAGGTTAGATTCCTACTAGGATCCTAATTTATATTATTTCCATTCGTCGGGTCAACGCTGCCGAAGTTTCTTAACGCTCCAGTCTTTAAACGACCAATGTCTGTTCTCGCCATTCCTGGGTAGATATGAACTGTCAATCATCTGTGGCGCATACCCGCACACCGCGGCCAGTGGTAAACGGGTATGTACCACACGTATCTAGAGGAAAGGGTTTGTCGACGTACGCGACAGGTTTTTAACGTTATTCATGTCAAGAGCAGACAGTCTTGCCCTCCGATGCCAATATCGTAGGTACAGCGCAACATCGGTGGGAAAAAACGACACACAGGAAAGAGCGCTGACTATCAACTAAAGTTAATTGAAGGTTTTTTAAAGACGATAGTCTTTCTTGGGGAACTTAAACGCAGAAATTTTGGTCTGTCTTTCTGTCTGTCTGTCTGTCTTTCTGTTTGTCGGCACGTCCCGCGATTCAGCCACTCGGCCAAAGTTGAACCACTTGCCCAAGGGCCAGCCGTCTTGAACTGGTACGGCTGTTCATACTTGTGAACGTTGTCGATCAAAAAGTAAATATCATGCATATCTGAGGTGCAACATCACTAGCTAAGTATTAGGTGGCGTGTTCCTTTAATAGAAAATGCATACATACGTAATTTTAAGGACCCTAGTTTCTTAAGCTGCGCTGAAAATGCATAAGAATGGAAGCTTGAGCGAGTTGGTATGCGTTCATCTTTCTTGAAACAGCGCTCACTAGACGACGACGAAGTAAAAGAAGGCACAGGACAGGCAGCGCCTGTCCTGTGCCTTCTTTTACTTCGTCGTCGTCTAGTGAGCGCTGTTTCAACAAAGCTGAAAATGCGACTGCGCTGAAATTTGCCTTCCTCCGTGCCCTTCGCACGAGCTCATTGTTGTGTTTCGGTTTCGGTTCTGTATTGCACTGTACGAATGCCATGGGTTGGTGTTGAAAAATTTTACTTTTGAGAAGGCCAAGAAGGTGAAAAAAAATATTGAAAAAATGAAAAAGCAGCGTTGTGGGCGGCCTTCAGGCTGCCGGGTGTGGGCGCCGCTCTGGCGTTCCTGTTTTACCCAGGCGACGTGTAAATAAAAGAGTGTGTGGAGAGTACTCGTTGAGTGCGGACGTTTCTCAGCTTCAGCGCTTCGCGCCAAACCGCGTTTTCGGGCTGGCTGGCGTCCCCGCCGGTCGCGTTGGTCACCGCCGGTCTTCGCCTGCTGCTGCGCCGGGACTACCAGCACGCAACACAGCACTCATGTTTCCCGACGTATTGCCAGATGGCGTCCATATCTCACACAGCGCCTCTTCTATCGTCTTTACACGACATTTGCAGCGAAGCACGCAGATACGCGGCCAATTTTTTTTCCTACTGATGTTAAGCTGTACCTACGATATTCAGCATGGACCAACTCGCCCAAATCAAGCTCTTGTTGCTCCGATGCGAGTTTTGGTCTACACAATAGATAGATAGATAGATAGATAGATAGATAGATAGATAGATAGATAGATAGATAGATAGATAGATAGATAGATAGATAGATAGATAGATAGATAGATAGATAGATAGATAGATAGATAGATAGATAGATAGATAGATAGATACGCTCAAATTGACATAGGTTCGCTCAGAAATGCGTAGCGTTTAAGCCTCATGAGATGTATGTCGTGTAAGGCATGATTATTTTGCCACGCTCATGGCGCGCTAGCGGCTACTTCATTCATTGGTTATATACCAAAATTGGTATTACGTGACGTGACTGCATGACGAACATAAGTGAAGTGTAACAACATAAAATGGTGAGATGTGCGACATGTACTGCATGATTTACGTACCACGCTCATGGTCAGTTCAAAACCGTTTTGCTTGCTTGATATATGCCGAAATCGGCATGGCGCGACTTGACTGTATGACAAACATAAATGACAGGCAACATGAAAATCTTGACACGCATCCCATGTGCGGCATGAAAAGGTTCTATCATGAAAATCATGATTTACACGCCACACTCATGGTGCACTCGTGGACGTTTCACTAGCTTGATATAAAACAAAAGTGGCATGGCCTTGCGTGACTGTATGACAAACATAAATGGCAAATGGTAACATGAAAATCATTTTGCAGTAAGACTTTGGTCTGGGCGAGTTGGTTTATAGCAAAGGGAAGGCACAGCGCAACTGAGACAATGGACAAGAACACGCAACACACACGAGCGCTCGCGTGTTCTTGTCCATTGTCTCAGTTGCGCTGTCGCTTCCCGTTGCTATGAAAAATCATGGAACTCATCTCATGTGCGGCATGATTTACTTGCCACGCTCATGGTGCTCTCGCGGCTGTTTCGCAAGCTTGTTGTATACCAAAATCGGCATTGCGCGACGTGACTCTATGATGAAGATAAATGACAAATATTAGCATAAAAATCATGAGGTGTATGTCATGTACGGCATGATTCACCTGCCATGGTCAAGGTGCGCTCGTGGCCGTTTCATTCACCTGATATACAGGGTGTTTCAAGAAATGTGTCCAACCTTCTAAAAAAATCAGGAAAATGCGATATTTGCTTGGGGCTTTCAGAATTTTTTTTCTGTAGCGACAGGAATCCTAAGGTTGTTAGGGACATCATTTAGGGCAGTAATTAAGAAAGTTACATTAATTAACATTTTAATTAGTGGAGTTAGGTGATTGTGTCAAATGGGAGAATTGAAGCTCCTCATGCGAGGAACCCATCCGAGCTTTGAGATTTCGAAAAAGCGTCCTCTAGTAATTGTTGTGGCGTAATGAAATTCAACGAAATGCAACGGCTTTCAACAGCGAAAGCCATCGAATTCGGTTGACTTTCATTACTTCGTAATTATTACTGGAGGCCGCTTTTTCGAAATGTCAATGTTGGGATGGGTTTGAGGAACGAAGAACTTCAATTCCCTAATTTGACACAGTCACCTAACTCCCCTAACTAAAAAGGTAATTAATTGAACTTTCTTAATTACTGTTTCAAGTCATGTCTCTAACCATCTTAAGATGCCTAGCGCTAAAGAAAAAGTCATTCACTCATTTTGGACGTCTCAGAAAAATGTAGCAGTTGCGTTCTTACACGTTTCTGTTTAGGTTTCGCCATTGAATTTGGTTGAATTTCAATACGTCGTAATTATTACTAGATGCCACTTTTTCGAAATCTCAAAAGTTGGGTTGGGTTTCTGGCGTGAAGAACTTCAATTCTCCCATTGGACACAACAACGTACCTTCACTAATTAAAAGTTATTTAATTGTTTAAATTACAGTTCCAAATAATTTCTTTAGCCATCCTAAAATACCTGCCACTACAGAAAAACCAATTCTGAAGGCAGCAATGAAATATCGCATTTTCCTGATTTTTTTAGAAGGTTGGACACATTTCTTGAAACACCCTGTATAGCAAAATTGATACGGTGTGACATGACTGTATGAAGAACAGGTACTAACGTGTGAATTGTGATATACATGTCATATACGGCATGACTTATATGCCACGCTCATTGTGCGCTCGAGGCCGTTTCGCTTTCTCGATATATGCCTAAATTGCTAAGGCGTTACAGTGTCTATAGGATGAACTTAGACGACAGGTCCTACCTGTCGACAGATCCTACCTGGCGCGTCGTCCCATGTCCTTCTTTCTCTTTGTGTGCCGTAGTATCACGCCCCTCTGTTTATCATGAACCAACACCTACTCACCCAACTTTTTACGTTACTAAGGTCCTACCATGCAAATTATAACATGCATATTATGTAGGCCATGACTTACATGCCACGCTCATGGTTTGCTCGACGCCGTTTCATTCGCTGAATATATAACAAAACTGCTATGGCATGACGTGACTCCATGACGAACATAGATGACAGGTTCTAACATGATAATCATGGTATGCATGCCATCTGGTGCGCTTCCGGTCCTTTTGTTAACTGGATATATACAAAAATTAGCGGGGCATTAGATGAGTGCATGACGAACATAAATGATCGGTCCTAACATGGTGACATGAGTTCGTGACGAAAAAAAATGACAGGTCATGCATTGTATATACCAAAATATAGATTTCGTTAGCATGGTATATACCAGATTGTACAGGCATGCATGCATGATAAACATACGACAGTGAACTACATGTCATGGCATGAATGCCTTCATTTGCCTTAAAGGCAAACTATGCGATGTATGCATTTCCTCCTTACTGACTGCTTCATATTACATCAAGCCCCGCAGTGCATGGGATCTGCCGGATTTTTTAAACAGTATTTCAATCTACACAGTTGATAGCAGGATAGATGATAGTACCTTGTTAGCAATTTGTGGCAGTTCGTGTTACCGCTAATTAGTAAATCCTTGTAAATATAAACAATTAAAAGTCTGTAGCAGTGCCGATATGTTTTCAACAAAAGGTATGTAAGAGATGGCAATTCTAGTTTAAAATTATTAGTTCGGATGCCAACGTTTATTTAGAGCGTTTTAATAAGCATTAATTAATTTATTACTGGATCTGCTTTTATTGTATTACATAGGAAATGAAAATTAAGAATATGACTGCAGTGACAGTCTTAATGTGTAATTAGCACCTAGAAGGTTTCTATAATTACGGCAATTCAGAAACTAGAATGAATAATCAGCATTCACAGAGAGTAATAATTAACCAGCAAAGAGGACGCTTTACAGAAAACCAACAGCCAGCCAGCAATACCTAGATTACACTAGTCATCACCCGCGAAACTGCAAACAAGAGATATTTGTAGGACAGGCGAGGCGTATAAGAAGGATCTGTAGCGACGACAGCGACTACGTTCACCACTTAAGCAACCTAAAGGAAACATTAGTTAAAAGAAATTACCCGCAAGATGCTCTAAACAAGGTCTACAACGAAGCATGTCAACTGGACAGGAAATCATCACTAGCTCAAAGGACCCCCGTAGCACAGCCCTACCAACCGCCAGCATTTATAACCAAATACTCAAATGCGCTGCCAAACATAAATAATATCCTCCTTAAGTATTACCCAGTACTGAAAAGCAACGAGCGCCTTAGAAAAGCGTTACCCGGAGTACCAAAGGTCGTGTATCGTCGCAATAGGAATTTTAAGGACATGTTGGTGCATGCAAATGTAAACCCTCATTCTACTGCCCAAATAACACCTTGTTCTCGTCCAAGATGCAAGGCTTGTAAACTCCTTCAAGATGACCTTATAGTGAAAAGCACCGGAAGTGATTACGTCCATCATATAAAATCCAGTTTTACCTGCACTAATTCAAACGTTATCTACATGACCGAATGTTCATATTGTCAAAAACGGTACATTGGCGAAACGGGACAACCTGCTAATGTTAGTTCAAACGGGCATCGCGTGGACACGGCAAAGTTACCCAAAGCAGTGGCACAGCATTTCAATGTAGCAGGTCACATCTTCGACGATCTCAAACATGACATGCTTCAGTCAAACTTCCGGTACCCAAGAGACAGAAAATATACACAGTCATACCTTATTCACAGCTTCAATACATTCCAGCCAGTAGGTATTAACGTTCCTAAGGGGGCTCTTGAATCTATTCGGTATGGTACATACACAAACAAAACCAACGAGAGTTAAGCCCTTCTTCTAGGAATTTCGAACCTACTATTGTTAAAATGCCACGTGCTTCCACTGACAATCATCCACTGACAATCAACATCTAGGCACACTTGTTTCCGGATGTGTGGGGTTACTAATGAATGGTAGATGTAAACTGAAGTTTTTTAGGCTTGCGTATACAAGCTGTCATTACAAAGGAACATGATAGTGCATATGCATATTTCAAGCACACAATAAGATACGACCATAAATAATTGTATAATATCAGTAATTGCTGTTATTGATAGATAACAGTAATTAGTGATCCGGGGTAAATATTACCTCATATCAATATTAATGGCAGGGGCTTAACGCCCCAAAACCGCATTATCATTATGAGAGACGCCGTAGCGGATGGCTCCGGAAATTTCGACCGCCTGCGGTTCTTTAACGTGCACCTAAATCTAAGTACACGGGCCTCGCGTCTTCGCCTCCATCGAAAA
This sequence comes from Rhipicephalus sanguineus, assembly GCF_013339695.2. Lineage (NCBI taxonomy): Eukaryota > Metazoa > Arthropoda > Arachnida > Ixodida > Ixodidae > Rhipicephalus > Rhipicephalus sanguineus. The sequence continues at coordinate 137,471,380 of NC_051186.1, forward strand.
TGCGGCCGCCGCGGCCGGAATTCGATCCCGTGACCTGCGGGTCAGCACTCGAGCACCATAACCTTTAGACCACCGTGGTGGCTCTAATAACTCATATTAGCAAAAACTTTATGGCGAAAGGTGGGAAGGAAAATGTATACAATGACGATGGTAGTTCGTAATAACAGCAGTGATATTTATGGTTAATTAGGAAAGGTGGCAAGTAATAATGCAGGAAAGAGGGGAAATTATAAGGGCTCGTTTTTCTTTGCTAGACGAAACATTAATTAGAACTAACAGACAAGAAAGCCAAGTAAAATATAGGGGATGTTATGTTGTAGAAAGTACAATGTAAATGGGAAGAAAGTAAAGTGGACGAAAAAATAACTTGCCGCTCGCAGGGACCGAACCTGTGACCTTCGAATAACGAGTCCGATGCTGTACCAACTGAGCTACCGCAGCTGCAGTCTACCCGTCCACTTTATGGGGTATTTATGTTCATTTTTCAATTAGGGAGCGCCGGTAGTACCCATGGCGGCGAGTGTGGAACACTTTTTCTGCTTGCTGGCGTCATGACGCACGTGACGGGAGCAGGCATAAAAATTGTGTTCCACGGGTGCACAGCTGGATGAAAAAGGTTTAGCATGTAGAGGCAAGAAAATGAGTTTGTCGGCAGTTGCCGCCAAGCGGCAGCATCGGCTCTCTTAAGTGAGGGATGAAGAGGAGGATATGTGTAACAGCTCTGTCGGTAGTACTCCAGCGTCGCGTTGTAGGTTAGTGGTTCCGTCACTGCGTCGTCTCGGTTGGACAGCTTTTCCTATGGTGCCCGGCCGACCTCGGGCAACCGCATGAACGCGTTCATTACCATGGAGAGAGGCGTGTCCAGGAGTCCTGATGACACGCACCGGACGTAACGCGGACGGCGAAAGAGAAGACATGATATCGTGTGTATATGCAGCCACAAGTCCTTGAGCGAAGGCAGGGCAAGCAGCCTGTGAGTCTGTCACTATGCTGACAGAGGCGTCATGTGACAATGCCGTGGCATGGACAATGGCCAGTGCGAGAGCTCCCTCAGCCGAATCACTGTCCGTAGCGCGAAGTGTAGCAGACACCACAGGGGCGTCTGCGTCGTCCATCAGGGCTAAACACATGGCGGGCTATTTTGGGTAGCGTGCCGCATCAGTGTAGAGGACTTGTAAGTCTGTGGTGCCATCACCAAAGACGTGTGTCATGGCCTGAACTCGGGCAAGTCGACGAACGGCGTGGCGGCGGTGATTCATGTTGCCTGGAATCGGAGCCACTTTAATTAGAGCTCAAATAGTGGGAGCAAGCCTATGTTGCTGTACTTGTGTGGGCTTTCCAGGAGTGGGGTGGCCAAGACGAAAAAGTATGGCGCAGCCCTGACAGGTCTGCGTAAGCCATTGGAGCTGACTGTTATGTTGGGCCTCAAGCAGTTTGGTTACGGTGATGTAGACACCGAGTTCAAGGAGGCGTTGCGTAGATGCGTGTAGAGGCAAGCCGAGAGCCGCCTTCACCGCCGTCCAAGAAGGCTGTCCATTTTTTTGGTTCGAGCAGGTGTGAGATTATGATAGGGAATGTGATAGGTGAGCCGGCTAACTATGAGTGCTTGTACTAAGCGGAGGACATCCTTCTCACAGAGACCCCTTCTGCGATTGCTGATGCGGTGGATCATGTGTGTAGTTTGTGTTATCTGCTGAGTCAGGTGTGTAGTGTGCGAGGCCTTGCCATCAGACTGAATGTGGAGGCCTAAAATACGAAGTCGAGGTACCTGTGGGATAGGACGGCCATGAAGAAACAGTGAAATTCCAGGAGAATCCTCGGTTTTATGGCGCCGCTTGTGTGCCAATAACAATTCCTACTTTTCCACTGTAGCAGCATACGCTTGTGCAACAGACCCAGCTTCCTGGAGAGCCTTCCGAATGGTCCCGTCTTTCCTTCGGTTGCCCAGTTTGTATTATCATCTGCATAGATGGCATGCTGGATGTTGGGAATTTGTTGTAATAATGGAGGGAGTCTAGCGATAGCCACGTTGAACAAACTTGGCGAAAGGACTGAGCCCGGTGGTTTTCCTCTGCCTGAGAGACTAATGATAACTGACCGGAGGTCTGCAATACCAGTAGTGGCCGTGTGACCAGAAAGAAAGGCCCTGACAAATTGAAGGTACGCGCCCCACACTGGGATGAAGCGAGATTATAAAGAATTTGGTGGTGGGAGACGTTGTCAAAAGCGCCCTTGAGATCTTGGGCCAGAAATACCCGGACCTGTTTGAAGTGGGGCTATCCAATATGTCCTCCTTAAGCTGTAGTAAAACGTCCTGTGTACAAATACCAGGATGGTAGCCGAAGAGTGTATCCGGAAAAAATTCGGCAGATCCCACGCGTTGTGGGAATCAATTTCATGCGAAGCAATCAGCAGGTATTTTTATGCCGCATTTTAGGGCTTTGAGCCAAGCGTTACTATGTGGACCGACGTGTTTTTGTAAGTGTAGTAGCTGTGTGCATATCGTGGGCTTACCAGGCACGTCGACAACACTGGCGTTTAAAGGGTAACTTATGGTGCGACGTAACGTCAGCCCTCACGTTAGAGTAAATAGGTCAGTATTACCGAACCTAAGTGCACTTTATAGTGCAATCGTATAAATGTCATACGTAACTTTAGTTAATGTATTCCTCCGGGGTCGAGCAATGCTTCGATATATCTTTTAGAATCATATGCATGCACAATGCGATATTTATTGGACTGCTATAAAAGCGGAGCCAACACTAGAACCACAGACGTTAATCTGATATGACGCCTGTATCGTAGGAGTACTTATGTAGTGTTTATTGCTTTCTTGTAAAAATAGATAGCCAGCACCACAACCACAATTGACGGTGCACCGCGATTACGCCTACATAGGCTGTTTTTCGAAACCAGTTGATAGACCTGGCTTGGCTCTGTGGAAGTATTGGCCTCGAGGCCCACCACTGGAAACGCCGGCGCCACCGTCGGCGTGACGTACTTGGCAGGATCACGTGGTCTCCGCGGCCGCGTCGGCTGCTTGTGGCGCACTGCCGCGTGCTTTGAAAACGAGTTTCAAGTCCCACATGCACTGCGGTCTGTTCAAATTCGGAAGTTTTCTCTCATTTTCTACTCAAATGAAACCATTTTAATAGAGTGGCTGCCTCCGAAGGCGACGAACATGGGGCTCTACCGCTCGGTGCCGCAGCGCCGCGCTTACGCAAAGGAGCCCATGTGTCAGCCTGCACTGGTAACCGCGGGACAAGAAACAGCGTGAAGCATGGGTTGTAAAGCTAATAACCGGCAAGCAGCCATCCGCTACGAGTCTTCTGTGCAACAAGCACTTCCGCGACGAAGACTTTTGTTACTGCGTCGGGCCCGCGATGTTCGGTGAGTAGCAGACAGCGCGCACTGAGACGATGGCTCGCGCGCGCTTCCCGCCGGCAAATGATGCTTATCTGCCACAGGATGGTAAAAGCGCTACATTTTACCACGTGCGATGCCATCTCAGAACCCTCCAATGCGACCTCTTGATCGTCGGCCCCGTGCTCAGCGTCCACAAAATCGGCTGCAGATGCGCAAGTCATTGTTTAGATACGTTGAATTAAAAAACGCACTAGGTCCCTTATGCATTCGTTAAAGATGACTAGAAGGCGAAAGCCATCTTCTTCTTGTCAGTCGATGTACTGATTTTCCCGCGTTACTGTATTTTCTTTCTTTTTCTAGACGTCGCATGCTACTACATGCTCGGTCTCGTAGACTGGTTCTCCTTCCACCAGCAATCTCGAAGTGGTGAAGCTTTAGTCTATGAATTTGTTGATCACAGAGAGCGGCAAGTTCACTGGAATGCAAACGGAACGATAATAAGGAGCATTAAAAAAAGGCGTCGCATTTGCTCACGTTTTGTGTGAGCACCAAACGAAACGAATGCGCTGAATAAAGAAACAGAAGCAGCGGCATTTGCCCGCTGAGAAGACCGATCAATACGCAGTGCGAGACAACTTGTCAAATGACATTGAAACGTACCCGAATTTAGACCGAAAAAGAAAAAAAACACTGAATCGTCGGGACGGCAGATTACAAAGTTGTCATGCGCACCGAAGCCGCAGTTGTAAGGAAATTGTTTTTGAACTGCTCTGATAGCGTCCGCGCAACAGTAGTTGTTTGTTTACTCACAAATTCTCATGTTTTGCGGCCTAAAGTTCACAGCGCGGTGCCAAAACGCGCTCGTAGCAAAAGCGAAACCATCAGTACGAACATACATGCAGACGCTCATACATGTAGAGGCACCGTCAGTCGTCGCGAACCCGTGCGATCGCTGGCTTGAGGCTTCTTTCTGTTATGCTCCGTTTGGTTATACAGGCAGTCTACTCTAACGAGATATTTCACATAGTTTGCACTCAGCGAGTGACTACCTTTCACGCAAGAAGCCGGTTCAGGGTCTCCAACGCGGTGACAGCGCGAAGCGGGTGCTCGGTTTTCTGCAAAGAGACAGCGACTGTAGACTATCTTGTGCTTTCAGTTCGTCGAAAATGATTATCTTGACAGTAAAGAACACAGTTCATTTCGAACGTACTTACAGAAATGCCCTGGAGGGCTTCCGCGAGGTGTTTTTGTAGGGCGCCGACAGCAAAACCTATGGAGAACGCGCCGGCGGCATCCTGCCTAGCACGCAATCGAGGCGCGTCCGATAGAGGGCGACTCCGTAACTCCTCGAGGCCAATACACCTGATTGCCACGCAGAATGCTTGGGTTCGATTCCTGTTGGGATCCTAATTCTAATCATTTCCATTCGTGCGGTCAACGCTGCCGATGTCGGGTTTTCTTAACGCCCTCTAATTTAAATTACCACTGTCTGCTCTCGCCGTTCCTCGGTAGACATAAACTGTCAATCATCTGTGGGAGAAGCCCACTGCGCGCTAGTCGCGTCTCTCAGGACTATATTTAATAAAGTTCCACCATCCATCCATCTGTGGTGCATACCCGTACACAGCGGGTATGTGCCACACGTGTCTGGATGAAAGGGTTTGACGACGTACGCGACAGGATTTTCAAGTTATTCATTTCATGACACGACAGTCATATTCGTCAAGTCCTCTTACCCTCCCAAGCCAATTTTGGTCTAGGCCAAGTTAAGGAGGCGATCATGAGAGCACCCAGACGTAGGCGGCTAGATAGATAGATAGATAGATAGATAGATAGATAGATAGATAGATAGATAGATAGATAGATAGATAGATAGATAGATAGATAGATAGATAGATAGATAGATAGATAGATAGATAGATAGATAGATAGATAGATAGATAGATAGATAGATAGATAGAAACGCTCAAAGTGCCAAAGGTTCGCTAAGAAATGCTTCGCATTTAAAAAGTGAGCGTGTTCGAGAAATGGCTGGAGTCGGGAGAGAACTACGCGTTCAAAGAGTTTAGCTACACATGAAGTTAAGGATATAGGTCGAAGATTCTGGAGGGATAGCGGCTTGCCAGGCTTTGGAATAAGTATGATATCTGGGTGTCGCCAATCCTGTCGTAGCGTGTCGTTATTGAAATGTTCGTTGGAGAAAGCGGTTAAATGCTCGATGGCCTGGTCATCTAAATTACGCAGAAGTGTGTACGTAAAGCCGTCAGCCCCAGGTGCTGTGTTACGCTTAATGCTTTGGAAGGCCGCCCTAAGCTCTGCTTCTGTAACGTTGTCATCTAGAGGTGTATTATGTACGTGTGGATAATCACGTTAGGCGGGACGGGCGCCCGTGGTTACGGCACAAGGGAGACAGCAGTGAATGCGAAATCAAAATATTCTGCGAAGTAAGGCTAGTAGATCACTCCTTTAGCATGAGGACTCACTTAACTCAAAGAAAACGCTGGCGTAAGTAAACGCGGCTGCTGCAGAGAGCGAAGCGACATTCGTGCTGCAATGTGGCTTCCATGCAAACTTTTGGATGAGATACAACACGCACAAAGTTATTGACCGTCGGCTGATCCCCTATAATTATCAGGCGCGCGTGACCGCGGGCGACCACGTCAAAGTACGCAATTTATCTGGGAGTCACGCAGCCCCCGTCCCCCGCACCCCTCCATCTACCTTTCGCGCGACTGAGACGGCCGGCTTGTTTCATCTCGGCTAGAGCGACGCCCTTCGGCAGTGCTTACGCGCTTTCTGTCGCACATAGAACATACGACGCGCGGGGCGATGTTATTGATTCGGACTTTATACAGAACATGACGGCGGCGGCAAAAATGAGCCGGGTGTGTCTATATAATTGTCGCATAAAAAACGGGACGAGGTCATAGGTTTACAGTCTAAAATGCTATGCACTTATATGCGTATTCTCGACTAGTTTCTTTCATTTGGTAAGTCACTGCGTTCTTAGAAAAACATCAGTGAGAAACCATTTCATTCATTGCTTTGTTGAAAACAACTCAACAACTAAGGGAATTACTAAGCAGTAATCAGAATAAAAGTGACCCACCAGCTTTGAGCATGACTCAGTCGGAGTGACATTCAAAATTGTCAATTGACCGAGTTAGTTAAGCTTCATACCATGGTTCCTGCGTAGACGGTGGTTCAGAACTCTGTAATTGATTGTTTCATTCAACGACGGAGGCAGGAAGGTAGCAGATTTCACACTGTCGCACAAGCATATCTAGTGAAAAATCTCATATGATCATGCTCGTATGACCATACGTAATCTCGTATGATCCTACGAGGCCACATATGATTCATGTGTGTTCATACGAGACAATTGGATACGAGGGATATGTGTCAAATGAGAATTTTCGATAGGAATGGTTCATTGTCAAAATCTTCAGTAGCTCTTGTGCGCACTCCTTGAAATTGGTAGCGTTCCGTAGATGTCAATCTTGCGACATTATTGAAGCTGTTCATTGCCGCTTGATCATCTGCTTCAGATCCTGCCATGAACGTGCGCCAAGAAATCACGGCTTCTTTAAAGTATGTTGTCACTAACGGTTACGCATCTTGCATACGGGCTCCACGACGTTGTTCCGCGAACTACTACTCATTTCTGTTCAAAGCGCGGGCGCAACATTTTTATCGCTCGTGAAGATTTTCCAAAGAAAAAGATTTTCTTTTAAGGAAGAGATTCGCGCGCTTCACTTCGTCGTCGTACATGCAGAGAGGAATGCAGTGGTATAAACTATAACGCACAGTACTCTATCGAGGTAGTGAATATGTGACGCCGCCTACCTACGCAGCCATGTGCAAATAAGGCCTCAGGTTGAACCGTTCAACAACCATTTGCTTCCGATGGCATACAGAAGAGAAATAGGTCACAATTTCGCATCAAAGGTGAAGCGAAGATGCGGTAGCAACAATTCGGAATGTTAGATGAAGAAAGGCTCGCAGTTACCTGCTTTAGTAATCAACCTGGGCGCAAATGAACGACACGCTGCGTAAGGAAAGGCAGCCTCTGCAGCGAGCGAAGGGACCTTCGTCGCAAACCGAGCGCTGAGAACAGCGCGTAGACGCGAAGGTAAGAGCCGTCTGCGGATCTCTGTCAAAAGAAAGCGTGCGTTATCGCGCCCGACCGGGCAAGTACGAAGTTTCTGCAAGAGCCACGCAGACTCCGCGCCCGGACCAACCCCTCTGCTTTGCATCTTTCGAGCGACCATGCACGCGACGAATCACGGCCGGCGAGTTTCCGCAACGCCTGAGCCGCGATCGTCGGCTGCCCTCGCACGCTCTCCCTCGCACGTAGAACATACGACGTGCGCGGTGATGTTATCATTTTAGACTACGTACGGAACCTCACGGTGGCGGCGACGGCAAAAACGCGCCGGAAGTGTCCAAGTAACCGCTATCGTTATGATAATATTTGGTACCGTTGAGTGCAGCTCGGCTGGGTGTAGAAAGCAAGAAGCACGAACGTGTCGGCGCAACTTCGTATGTTTGTTTCCTGTGCAAACGTCGTTCATGAATGCTTGGCTCTCATAAAACAAAAGAAAAGTGCGGTGCATGTAAAATGGAAACAGCCTTGAGTGACAGTGTTGCCTCGTGAACGACACAACCTTGATGTCCATGCTCAGCTTTAGCAGTAAAGTATATTACGAAATAACAAAAAATAGGCCGCCATCCCCCCTGCGAGCGTGAATGTCCAGCGAAGCTGTATTAAGCACCACACATGCTGATAGGTGTGTGTGTGTGGGGGGGGGGGGGGTATGTTGCATTATTACTTCATCATCATCATAATTTATTTACCCTGAAGGGCCCCTCATGGGGCATTACATAAGGGGCGCGGGTAACAACAGGTAACCACGGATTACAAGGTTACATCACATAAATACTTCCGAGTAATGGTAGTGATACTGGCTTTGCGGTCGCTGTGGTAGGCCGTGATTGGCTCCGCGACTATTTTCAGCAAGGCGAATTTGTTCCTTTCGTACACCATTGTATTCACGCTGGTCTTCTGGTTTCGTTAATTTCCGTGGTCGACCCATGACAGTCTTAGAATGAACTGAATGAGTTGCTAGACGACTCTCGCTTTCATATTTGAAAGCGTGAAACAGACGCGGGGAGAAGGAAGGGCCGTTTGACGTCATTCGAAGCCCTCGTGTGAAGTGCAAAGCAGCTGCGACCTAATCTTTACTGGGAACGCATGGAAGGGTGTTTCCATTGTTCACAGGCGCCTTATCATCCAGCATGCTTTTGAACAGTGAAGCTGTTTAGCAAACCATTCCTTTTGAGTCGATCGCAGAAAACTATCATCATCTGAACGGGTACGTGTCACTGTGCGGCTGCCTGAGAACGAGCACAGAAAGAAAGAGAGAATGAAAGAAAGAACGAAAGAAAGAGAGAGAGAGAGAGAGACAAACAGAGAGACAGAAAGAAAGATAGAAAGGAAGGAAGAGAAAGCAAAAGTCATGCCGCAAAAAATATTCTTCGCGAGACGAGATTCGAACCCGTCTACCCTCGATCCGAAGGCGAGCGTCCGAACCACTAGCTTATCCAGGCACGCAAGCAGAGCATAGCATATATAACTTTGTATAGCATAGTGTAGCAAGGAGGTGGGAGAGGGAAGTAAGAGTGAGGAGGAGAGGTGTGATGATGAGGAGGAGAGAGAGTAAATCGTAGCATTGAAAGAACGAGAAAGAGGGAAATGGAGAGAAAGAAATGCAGAAAGAAAAAGAAAGAGAGACAAAGAGGACATGAACGAAAGAGAGAAATAAGTAGAGAGACAAAAAGGACAGAAAAAAAGAGGAAGCAAGCATCGCGCCGTCAAGCGACCAGATACCGCACCACCTGGCCAAGCCGCGCATGTGCAGTAGCTAAGCCACGCCCACCGACGGAGACATCGCGCGCAACCTCCACTCTATAGTGCTCTGTATATCTACGGCTCAGTGTTTTCGGAGTTTATTTGCCTTGAAATTCAGAGGCTGTTTCTCGGAGTTTATTATTTTTTTGGCGGAAATTCGGCGTTTACCGGGGTTTATTCCTCGTAAACCCGCATTTTCCGAAATTCGGTGTTAATACTGTTTCTCCATCCCTTCACTTCTGCTCACTTCCTGTTCATTTACACTGTTAGTAATGCTTTTGATGTGCGCTGCTGTCAACTCGCCAAAAAACACACTCGGGGGGGGGGGGGAGGGGGGCAGGAGCTGATAGAGCTGCTCCTCGGGTTTTTCTCCCAGCCTCCCTCATCTTTTTCATGAAAAATAAAGGCTGTATTATTATTATTATTGTTCTCAGTACTCCGAAATCTTAGATGAAATGATATCTGAAGACGAAAATATGCGAACACATATACATACAAGCACAAATACTTGAATACACAACACCTACGTTTGTTCGTATTAGAACCTTAAAGCTTTTCGTAATAGACGCAAGCATATTGCGACACGCGTTTATTAGCTTTATTTTCCTGTGTTCTGATGTCGCCCGCAAACAGGGCTGCCACTGACTTTCGAGTCAAAGTCGCCAAACGACGAGGAAGAAGTCGCCAAAGGTCGCCATTTTTTTCATATTTCGCCAAAATGTCGCCACTCTAGATATGGGCGGCGTACCAAGCAATAAGAATTTCCTCTTGTGGCGACCACTGCGCACAGACCTACGCAGCCTCCGTCTCGTCACTGATTAGCCCGGCGTGACACAGCTACTTGCTTCAACACGCTTCCGATAAAAGACAGCGCCACGCAGTTTCGTCGGAGGCTTACGTCACCACTACTGGCTATATAACCCAAGCTACCAAGCTTGGTTGCATGTTTGTTTCTCTACCCTTCCGAAGCGCAGCATCGGCATGCTTGCCCTGCTGCTGCTACCACGTTAATAAACATCGTTTTGTTTTATGTTGGGATCCGTCCTTCACGACTCCGCATCCTACATCTGGTGACCCGGAAATCGAACTGACCGCACCGCCATGGCCGACCCAGAAGACCTCACCGCTCTCCGCCATCAGGTACAACAACTCCAACAGGAACTACTGACCCAGCAACAGCAGCAAGCTCGCAACGCTCCCACAAACGAGGCTGTGCCCACCGGACCCGCAGCTGCTGAAGCCACCCCGCACGCTGCTTCCTGGCGTGTTGCTCTCAAGCTTCCGCCGTTTTGGGCGGACTCACCCGAGGTCTGGTTTGCCCAGGTCGAGGCCCAGTTCTCCCTGGCGCACATCAACCAAGACCGGACCCGCTACGACTACGTCGTCGCCCACTTGGACGCACGTTACGCCAACGAGGTCCGGGATATCCTCGCAAACCCGCCAACGGCTAACGCGTACGAACACCTGAAGACCGCACTTATCCATCGCTTATCACCCTCAGAAGAACAAAAGATACGACAACTGCAGTCCGCTGAGCTCGCTGAGCGCAACCCTTCGCAGCTCCTGCGCCACATGCGTGCGCTCGCGGGCAACATGCACGTACAGGATTCTTTCCTGCGATTGCTGTGGCTCCAACGACTCCCGCCGCACGCCCAGGCAATTCTGCAGGCACAGGTCAGGCTACCTCTCGACGAACTTGCGGAAATTGCTGATCGCGTCGTCGAGGCCTCCTTACCGCAGTTGTCGCCCACCACCCAGGCTGTCGCCGCACCGCTGAACACCACGGAGCTTGCGCGACCTATCGACGACATCGATCGACGGCTCACTTCCATCCAGCAACACCTGGGTGAACGTCTTTCGATGAGACAGCGCCGCCATTCGCCAAGCCGCGACCGAAACACCACCTCATTGCCGCAACCTGACATCAACGGTCCGTGCTACCACCGACGCTTCGGCGACAAAGCCCGGCAATGTCGTCCACCTTGTTCCATGGGACATGCGGAAAACAACAACGGCAGCTCGTAGAGACGGCCGCAAGCTGCCAACCCGGAGGCCGTCGCATCTTCGTCACCGACCAGATCACGAAGCAGCGTTACCTGGTCGACAGCGGTTCCGACATTTGCTGCTACCCGCGATCTCACCTTCAAGGCCCTCACTTGCCGACATCTTTCGAGCTCAGCGCGGCAAACCGGTCCACAATCAAGACGTACGGCTCGCTGCGCCTGCACATCCAGCTCAAGAACTCACGCCGCGACCTTCACTGGAACTTTGTCATCGCCGACGTCGCCGAGCCAATCATCGGCTCAGATTTCCTGGCTCACTACAACCTCCTTCCGGACTGCCGCAACGACCGGCTCATCGACGCGACAACGGGACACTCCACGCCAGGCCAGCGAACGACCGCCCAACAGCCAAGCATCAAGGTACACAGCATCGATGACCACTCGCCGTACCATGCCATCCTCGCCGAGTTTCCCGGCTTGACACGCCCAAGCGGACTGGCACGCAAAGTGCAGCACACCACCGTGCACTACATCCGGACCTCTCCAGGCCCCCCAGTTTTTTGCCGTGCCCGTCGCCTTGCCCCAGACCGCATGCGCATAGAGTCAAGGCAGAGTTCGAAGCCATGCTCCGAGAAGGCATCGCCCGTCGCTCCGACGGCCCATGGGCCTCGCCACTTCACCTTGTCCCAAAGAAGACCGCTGGCTGGCGACCATGTGGGGACTACCGCGCCCTCAACGCGCGCACCATCCCGGACCGGTACCTCGTCCACCACATACAGGACTTCGCCCATCGCATTCATGGCTGCCACGTCTTCTCTGTGCTAGACCTGGTGAAGGCTTACACGCAGATACCCGTCAACCCGGACGACGTCACGAAAACTGCAATAATCACCCCGTTTGGCTTGTTCGAGTTTCCCTTCATGAGTTTTGGCCTTAGGAACGCTGGGCAAACCTTTCAGCGCTCCATCGACGAAGTCGTCCGTGGCCTCGACTTCTGCTTCGTCTATCTTGACGACATATTGATCTTTTCACGTGACGCCGAAGAACACCACGGGCACCTTCGTCTGTTGCTCCAACGCCTCGACGACCACGGCCTGCTCGTCAACGTCCAGAAGAGCACGCTCGGCGCTTCCACCGTCCATTTCCTCGGCCACGAAGTTTCGTCAGAGGGAACTCGACCTCTGCCTGAGCGCATCTCTGACTTGCAAAAGTACCCTCAACCCACCACCGCTAAAGACCTTCGCCGTTTCCTCGGCATGCTGAACTTCTATAGACGCTTCTTACCGCACGCCGCCGACTACCAGGCGCCCCTTCATGGTGTCCTGGCTGGTCTACGTGGAAACCAACCCGTCACGTGGACACCAACGTTAACGAAAACGTTCGAAGAATGCAAAGCGGCCCTCTGCACCGCCACGCTTCTCACCCATCCCGTGCCAGACGCTCCCTTGGGACTCTTCACGGACGCATCTGGTTTCGCCATCGGCGCCGCCCTCATGCAACGCGTGGACAACAGCTGGCATCCCTTGGCGTTCTTCTCCAAGAAACTCGCAGCTCGGAAAACGGCCCCTTCCACCGCCAGTTCCGCTGACGAAACCACGACAACCGCCCCGACAACTTTGCCAGCCTACTACAGAGAACTTCTGGCGATATACGAAGCAGTGCAGCACTTTCGCCACATTCTCGAAGCGCAGCACTGCACCATCTATACCGACCACAAACCTCTAACGTACGCCTTCTCTCAACGTCGCGATAAACTCCCGCCTGTTCAGCAGAACCAACTCTCGTTCATTGCACAGTTCACCACCGACATCCAACACATCAGCGGGAAAGACAACATGGTCGCCGACGCGCTTTCACGTGTAGCCACCATCAGCTCGGTGCAAATAACAGCAGACATCCTCGCCGAGACTCAGGCCACGGACGCCGAGCTGCAGGAACTTCTCAAGGGCACGTCCTCACTTCAGCTAAAAGAAGTCCCCATTCCAGGGTCGGCAAGAACTATCTGCTGCGACATGTCGACAGGACGAAGCAGGCCCTACGTGCCCCTGTGCCATCGCCGTGGTCTTTTCAACCAGCTCCACAACCTCAGCCATCCCGGCATACGTGCCTCTACACGCCTCGTGGCTGACCGCTATGTCTGGCCCTCCATGCAGCGGGATTGTCGCACGTGGGCGCGCTCCTGCATTCACTGCCAACGTGCAAAAATCACCAGGCACGTCACGTCCCCACTCGGAACATTCGCTCAGCCCTCAGGTCGGTTCGAGCACGTCCACCTCGACATCATAGGACCATTTCCCCCGGCAGGACCCTACCGCTACTGCCTCACCACCATCGACCGCTACACTCGATGGCCCGAGGCATGGCCTCTCGAGGGAATCACCGCGGAAGACGTCGCCTCGGCCTTCTTCTCAGGCTGGATTGCCCGTTTCGGCGCTCCCCGCCGCGTAACCACCGACCTAGGACGACAGTTTGAGTTTCACCTATTCAGGCTCCTGGGATTGACCATTGGGTTTGAACGCTTGAGGACCACGAGCTACCATCCCTGCGCCAACGGAATGATCGAGCGTTTTCACCGACAGTTCAAAGCCGCCATTATGTGCCACCCGGACTCAACCTGGCTCGAGGTCATCCCAGCTGTCATCCTCGGTCTTCGCGCCACCTTCAAGCCGGACATCCATGCTACGCCAGCAGAGCTCGTCTACGGGGAACCACTCCGTCTGCCAGGTGAATTTCTCGCAGCTCTGCCATCCAGCACTACGTCAGACCCCACCGACTTCGTCGCCCGGCTCCGACGCACCATCGCTGCCTTACGCCCGTCCCCTGCAGCCCACCATAGCAAGCCCACACCTTTTGTGTTCAAAGAGTTTGTGTTCATCGTGCACGCATGCTTTCCTCCGCGACGACACCGTCCGCCGGCCTTTCCAGCCACCCTACAGCGGACCCTATCTAGTCGTCCATCGCGACGACAAGAACTTCACCTTGCGCTTGAACGGGAACGACGTCCGCGTCTCGATTGACCGACTCAAGCCCGCATACATCGCGGCGAACGAACCTGGCAGCGCCACGCTTTCAACTGGCGTCCTTCCACCGACGTCGCAGCCCGCTCCTTTCACGACACGCTCTGGACGTTTGGTATGCCTCCCGGATTTCTACAGACCCTGAGGGCTCTGCACTCCGCGGGGGGGGGGGGGTGATGTGGCGACCACTGCGCACAGACCTACGCAGCCTCCGTCTCGTCACTGATTAGCCCGGCGCAGGGGCGTAGGCAGAAATTTTTTTCGGGGGGGGCACCTCCTTGATCTGTAGTGGGGACGAGCAGGCAGATGTGGTCGAGTGTCATTTTCTGCTCTGTATGCTATGGCAAAAAAAAATTTCGGGGGGGGCACGGGCCCGGTGTGCCCTAATGTGGCTACGCCCCTGGCCCGGCGTGACACAGCTACTTGCTTCAACACGCTTCCGATAAAAGACAGCGCCACGCAGTTTCGTCGGAGGCTTACGTCACCACTACTGGCTATATAACCCAAGCCAGCAAGCTTGGTTGCATGTTTGTTTCTCTAACCTTCCGAAGCGCAGCATCGGCATGCTTGCCCTGCTGCTGCTACTACGTTAATAAACATCGTTTTGTTTTATGTTGGGATCCGTCCTTCACGACTCCGCATCCCACACTCTTACTGATAGCCCCGTATAATACAGTTCCATCCAAAACCCTTCCATTATACTGACGTTTTTCAACGCTGAACGTTTAAAGAAGTCTATAGTGTTAAGTCCGAGCATGGTTGCAGAAAGCGATAGGAAGAAACGTGTCGTAGGTATACCGTACATTCATCGCGTATCTCACAAGGGTGATTCCACGTAAGATCGAACAAACGATGGCTGGTCGACCTCTCAAATTTATTTCAAAATTTTATATATTATTGCCTGATGAGTGGAAAGAAGAGATCCGCAATTTGTTTTGCCGCCAAAAATTTTTTCGAACCACAGAAAATCAATAATGACGAAGAGGTGGAGTGTAGCGCTCATCCGCTCTGCTGTTCTGGCCAACTTTCGTTGTGAATTGCACAAAATATATTAAAGTTAGGTAGCTGAAATTTATTTACCTAAATATATGCATGTTTTCGCTTCTGCTCAGGTATTTTTAGTTTTTATGTGTAGTGTAGATGTTTTTATAAAAAACCTCAAAATTGGCCCAATCGGCAAAATTTCCTTTACTTTGAAGGTCTTTATCTCAAAAAAGCCTTGTAGCAGAGCGACAAAAATTCTGCATTACGTTCTTCGCATTCTTATCTACCAAAGTGCCAAATCTTGTATTTATATAACTTTTCAGTAAAGAGATATGATCGGGCTAAGTTCAAGAAAACACCGACCAATGAAAACTTCTGACGACCATTAAAAAAACCCATTTTTTAAATTTCTTAAACTTTGTCCACTTATTCTCCTCCACATCAGCTTTCACAATCATTAAAAACATGTTGCATAATGTCGTTGCACTAAAAGTTACGGCCCCTCCAATAAGACCCTTAGGCAAGGAGTGGCAATTCAGACTTCTTGCCCAGCAAGTGTATAAAATTCAGGTAGGATTGAATTTCCTTTTATTAAAAGACCAGCAGTACCAAAAAATGTGTCGACAGCACTGAAAACGTTAATTTTGAAATTATTTAGTCACTGCAGCGGCCACGAGCGCGGAGCTACCGAGTAGGCGCGCGCGCACCCAAGATGCTCGTTGTAAGAGACGGCGCAGTGAGAGCTCGTTCTCGCGTCCTCAGACCGATTGAGTTTGAAACAGCAACACCTCTCGGGTGACTTGAACGCACGTGCACTGGAGCTTCGCTATTCTATCCGCCCTCTGTTCGCATCTCAGCTAGGCGCTGATAACACGGCGGAGATGGAAGCAAGATGAAAACTCTATAAGGGAGCTATGAGCTCTCGCTTCACGCACGCTGCTGCCACGGAAACTGCGCTGCGCCAGTTGCGATCAGTGGAAAGCATGAACGTGGCGCTCCAGTGGCAAAGGAAAATGTGGATTGTCAAAGGAAAGAAAGGCAAAACTATCGGTAACCGGATGCGCTTGTCTATATGAGATGTCGGCAGCAGACGGCATGAACTGGCCGAGCGTTCGGTGCGCTGTTCATACTTCATTCGGCGCGGATAGTTCTTGTGCTTTGCTCTTACTCTACTCCTCCTGTGCGTCTCATGACGAGAAAGTATAGCTCTGAATGAGTCTATTGTGGAGACTACCTTTCGAAGCACAAGAAGCTTAAAGGAATACTGACACGAATTTTAAAAAAAATTCGGATTGTTGCTCTAAATAAAAATACTGGTGTCGAGAAACCTAAAACGACTATTGTGGTGCCTGGGAATGCATCCTATATATTTTAATTAGCGCCACCTTAAAAAGACACTTTCGGTTTCGATATCGAGGGGGTGGCTTCTCAGTGTCGTTTTATAGCAGTGTGACGTCACGGAGATACAGAAATTTGCGACGTACTAGCGGGAAATCCGTCATCTGCTCGTGGTGCAATAGACAACGATGAGTGAATTGTCGTCCAGTGACCCTGACAGTGATTTCTACGATTTAGGCTGCATGCAGGACGCAGAACTCGCGAACTCGGAGGAACTGTCTTGACTTGTCGGGGTAATGTCCTTGCAGTGTGGCTGGCTTGCAAATGCTCAGCGACGAAAACTTCAAAGTCAAATTAAAATATTTTTACGTGTTCTCTGACTCCAGTGTGTGGACAGCGTGGACACTGCATACCAACGAAGCAAAAAAATGTCCCTTTTGCGATGTCTCAAAATCGTGTCAGTACTCCTTTAATTATTGCAAAGAAGCCAAAATTCGGCAGAGTTACCGACCTAGACATAAATGCTTTGAAGGAACGTTTAACGCCCGAAAGATCAGTGACTGTCAGTGAGACGGACTACTTGTGCTACGCGTGCTTTTGCTACCATTGCAATGAAAGATCTTCACGGAACGCACAGTTTAACGATGACATTCTTATGCCCCCTGAAAAAGAAATCGACGCAATTAACCAGATCACTGCGACTACCGCTGCACGTGCGTTCAAGTCACCCGAGAGGTGTTGCTGTTTCGAACTCAATCGGTCTGAGGACGCAAAAACGAGCTCTCACTGCGCCGTCTCTTACAACGAGCATCTCGGGTGCGCGCGCGCCTGATCGGTAGCCCCGCGCTCGTGGCCGCTGCAGTGACCAAATATTTTCAAAATTAACGTCTTCAGTGCCAGCGACACCTTTTTAGGTATCTTCTGGCCTTTTAATAAAAAGAAATTCAATCCTGCCTGCATTTTATACACTTGGCGGGCAAGAAGTCGGAATTGCCCATCCTTGCCTAAGGGCCTCATTGGAGGGGCCGCAACTATTAGTGCAACGACATTATGCAACATGTTTTTAATGACTGTGAAAGCTGATCTGAAGGAGAATAAGTGGACAAAGTTTAAGAAATTAAAAAAATTGGGTTTTTTTTTAATTGTCGTCAGAAGTTTTCATTGTTCGGTGTTTTCTTGAACTTAGCCCGATCATATCTCTTTACTGAAAAGATATATAAATACAAGATTTGGCAGTTTGGTAGATAAAAATGCGAAGAACGTAATGCAGAATTTTTGTTGCTCTGCTACAAGGCTTTGTTGAGATAAATACCTTCAAAGTAAAGGAAATTTTGCCGACTGGGCCATTTTTGAGGTTTTTTATAGAAACATCTACACTACACATAAAAACTAAAAATACTGAGCA
This sequence comes from Rhipicephalus sanguineus, assembly GCF_013339695.2. Taxonomy (NCBI): domain Eukaryota; kingdom Metazoa; phylum Arthropoda; class Arachnida; order Ixodida; family Ixodidae; genus Rhipicephalus; species Rhipicephalus sanguineus. The sequence continues at coordinate 137,489,404 of NC_051186.1, forward strand.
GAAGCAAAAACATGCATATATTTAGGTAAATAAATTTCAGCTACCCAACTTTAATATATTTTGTGCAATTCATAACGAAAGATGGCCAAAACAGCAGAGCGGATGAGCGCTCCACTTCACCTCTTCGTCATTATTGATTTCCTGTGGTTCGAAAAAATTTTTGGCGGCAAAACAAATTCTGGATCTCTTCTTTCCACTCATCAGGCAATAATATATAAAATTTTGAAATAAATTTGAGAGGTCGACCAGCCATCGTTTGTTCGATCTTACGTGGAATCACCCACAAGCTAAAGAAAGTAGGAACTAGATATGGCGTTAATGTTGTTTTCACGGCTGCCAATAAGCTAGGTAAGAATAGACCTTTTTCAAGCAATCCCAGAACCCCCCGCGGGCGCGCGAAGCACTATGGGAAAAGTGTGTACGACGAGCCCTCCGGCTGTTCCGTCGCTCGCTGCTCGTGGCGTCGTGGGAGCACCAAACGAAAAAAACGCTTCGCCGCTGGTTGACTATTATTCAATCCTAAATACTACACGTCTGAACGCACCTGCATGTATCTCTACGCATGAAATGCGAAAGGAATGATGCAGTCAGTGTAGGTATTGCCGAGCGAATGCATACCGGATGTAGCGGCATGCGAGTTATCACGTGCCGATACATGCAGTAAAACGTGCCATCGTGAGCAATGTGAGCTGGAACACCTAATTCGTATTTATTCAATGATTACTTGTTCACAAGCCGCTATGGTATATTGCCGCGAGTCTTATATTTCATGAGTGTAAGCTTCACCCACAAAGACTCTGGGCAACGCGCTGCGCAGGCCTCGCCGTGATGTGTAGGAAGCTTCGCGATTGTTTTGGAACAATCTGTTAATATTGCGCGCCGCACGAGAATGTTCCAGCTTCGTCGAGAGATAACGCCGCCACCAGCGATATCGCTGGAAAGTTCGATAGCGCCTGTATAAAAGCCAACGCGCTTGACTGCTTGTCAGTTTATCGACGGACGACGCCCTGTTCGCCGCTATCATTGTACAGCGTGTATTGCTGTAGTTCTAGTTCTCATTTTCCCGGCGACCAGTTCGGCCAAATAAACAGTTTCATTCTGCAAACGCCGACTGCTGTCTTCGTCGACGTCACGACCACGTGACATCTGGTGGAGGTGCTGCTTCATGATCCGGACACCACCGCGGAGCGCTGACCCAAGCCCAAGCCGCGAAGAAGACGACTCTAAGGACAACCCGAATCCTCGAACCAGCCGCCGGCAGAAGGGACTACAACCAGAGTACGGGCTCCTTCCCGAAAACGCCAGGCAGCCGAAGACCGTCACATCGATCGCCGAGACGATGACTGACGCAGTGCCCCCTACGGCGATCGTGATGCAGCCACCCAGGGAGCCGCCGACGTTCCGTGGTTCGCCATGTGAAGACCCCGAGACTTGGCTCGAGACCTTTGAAAGGGTCTCAACATTTAATAACTGGAACTGCGAGGACAAGCTGCGCCACGTATACTTCTGCCTAGAAGACGCCGCGAGGACTTGGTTCGAGAACCGAGACAAACATGGGATCTCTTTCGGACGACGTTGCTAAGCACGTTCACGAGCGTGGTACGCAAGGAACGGGCCGCGGCTATGCTGGAGACCCGTGTGCAGCTGCCCAATGAAAATATTGCCATCTACACGGAAGAGATGAATCGCCTGTTTCGACACGCCGACCCAAGTATGCCCGAAGAGAAGAAAGTGAGGTTCCTCATGCGGGGTGTCAAACAGGAACTCTTCGCTGGATTGATAAGGAACCCGCCGAAGACGGTCGCTGAATTTGCATCCGAGGCTTCCACGAACGAGAAAACGCTTGAGATGCGAACGCGGCAATACAACCGCAGCTTCTCGGCTACAAGCTACGCCGACGTTCAAGCCCTAGGACCCGCTGACCTGCGTGAGATGATTCGAGCAATCGTGCAAGAGGAGTTGCGAAAAATTCTGCCTCCGTCGCAACCTCAAGTAGAGTCCATCGCCGACGTCGTGCGCCAGGAGATCCAGCATTCACTCGGCGCGCCTCAGCTAGCAGAGCCGCAGCCGCAAGCTATTAGCTATGCTGCTGCAGCCCGCCGTCATGCTCTTCCTCCACGCCCCCGCCAAGACGCCACACCGCCGCAGTACCGTCGCCAGACGCCGCCGCCGCCACCGACGCCCTACCGACCACCTGTCGGCCAGCGCAACACCCCGAGGAAGACCGATGTCTGGCGTGCCCCCGACAACCGCCCGCTCTGCTACCACTGCGGAGAGGCCGGCCACACGTACCGCCGCTGCCAGTACCGACAGATGGGACTACGCGGATTCGCTATCAACGCGCCGCGCCCGCAGCCAGGCGAACGGCCGCGCGACATCAACGACTACCTCACCGGAACACAGTGGCAAGAACGACGACCTTCCCGCTCGCCGTCGCCCGGCCGCTACATGTCACCGCACCGCCGGCCGTACACTGGCCCAAACCGGGGCCGGTCGCCTAGCCCGTATCCGGAAAACTAAGGGCAGCAACCGATGGAGGTGCGGTTGCTGAACGACGAAATGCTGAAGATCCTCCGCCGTCGACGACGACGCCGCGACGAAGTTCCGAGCCCCCGCCGCACGCCGAACGACGTCCTGAAGACGAAACTTTGCGACCGGAAGCAGACCTGACGACGCAACGCGGAAGCAGTGGTGCAAACCGACGCAGCCGTGACCCGACGCCGCGACGTAACCGCAACGCAAGACGGCGGACTAGCGACCTCGACGTTCTGATCGACGGCCACAACGTCACCGCTCTCGTCGATACTGGAGCCGACTATTCCGTCATCAGTGGGCCGTTCGCAGCACAGTTGAAGAAAGTTAGGGCTGCTTGGGAAGGCCCCGAGATCCGGACCGCTGGAGGCCATCTGATAACGCCGATTGGTGTCTGCACGGCACGAGTCACCATCAATAACCGGACTTATCCTGCGAGCTTTGTAATTCTACAAAACTGCTCCAGGGATGTGATACTGGGAATGGACTTCCTAAGTGACCACGGCGCCGTCATCGACCTGAGGTCTGAATCGATAACACTGAACTCAGACAAAGCGCTCCCGCCCCACGCGATGCCAGGCAACCATGCATTGAATGTGATAGAAGAGCAGGTGACCATTCCGCCGCGCTCCAGCGTCATTATTTCCGTCGGCACCGAAAAACCTGCGAACCTTGAAGGCGTCATCGAGGGCGATCAGCACCTACTCCTGAACCGTCAAATTTGCGTCGCACGAGGTATAGCCGAGCTGCGTGACGGTAAAGCAAAAGTAGTGCTGACAAACTTCAGCCACGAATATAGGCACCTCAACTTCGGTACGACGGTTGCCTACATCGACGAATGTGTAGCCGCCAGCGATGCTTTCGCCCTCTTCGATGCTGCCGAACCTGCTTCGACGAATAGAGGTCCCGAACCGGATTTTGACGTCAACCCAAGCCTTCCGAAGGCCAAACAAGACCAGCTCAAAACCCTGCTCTTGCAATACAAGGACTGTTTCTCGTCGTCATCGCGGGTCCGACAAACGCCCCTTGCGAAGCACCGCATTATAACAGAAGAAAATTCTCGGCCACTCCGTCAGAGCCCATACAGAGTTTCTACTCGAGAGCGCGACGCGATAAAGAAACAAGTCCACGAGATGCTATGCGACAACATCATCCAGCCGTCCAAGAGTCCGTGGGCGTCACCCGTGGTGTTAGTGAAGAAGAAGGACGGGACACTGCGCTTCTGCGTTGATTACCGGCGCCTGAACAAAATCACTAAGAAGGACGTGTACCCCCTCCCACGAATAGACGACACCCTGGATCGACTTCACAACGCGACGCACTTTTCGTCGATGGACCTCAAGACCGGCTACTGGCAAATCGAAGTCGACGAGAGAGACCGAGAAAAGACTGCCTTTATAACACCCGACGGCCTCTTTGAGTTCAAGGTCATGCCTTTCGGTCTTTGCTCGGCACCTGCGACGTTCCAGCGTGTCATGGACACCGTACTGGCCGGATTGAAGTGGCAGACGTGCCTTGTGTATTTGGACGACGTCGTCGTGTTTTCCTCGACCTTCGACGAGCATCTCCGGCGGCTTGAGGCAGTACTTCAAGCAATCAAGGCCTCTGGACTGACCCTGAAGCCAGAAAAGTGCAGATTCGCGTATGACGAGCTGTTGTTTCTAGGTCATGTGATCAGCAAGTCTGGAGTGCGCCCAGACCCGCGGAAAACAGCTGCTATCGCCGACTTTGCGCCACCCACCGACAAGAAGGCCGTGCGCCGATTTCTCGGCTTATGTGCCTATTACCGACGCTTCGTCAAAAACTTTTCACGGATTGCCGAACCACTGACGCTTCTCACGAAGAATAACGTGGAATTCAAGTGGGAAACGGCGCAAGTGCAAGCCTTTCAAGAACTTAAACGACGCCTGCAGACGCCACCCATACTTGCGCATTTCGACGATTGCGCCGATACGGAAATACACACCGACGCAAGCAGCGTAGGACTCGGTGCCGTCCTTGTGCAAAAGACTGACGGGCTTGAAAGGGTTATCAGTTATGCTAGCCGGTCACTATCAAAGGCAGAAGCAAACTATTCCACAACAGAAAAGGAATGCCTTGCCATTCTCTGGGCTACGTCAAAGTTTCGCCCCTACCTCTATGGCAGGCCCTTCAAAGTTGTCAGTGACCATCACGCCTTATGTTGGCTAGCTAACTTGAAGGACCCTTCAGGTCGTCTTGCACGATGGAGTCTGAGGCTTCAAGAATTCGATATTACCGTCGTGTACAAGTCTGGACGAAAACACTCTGACGCCGACTGCCTGTCTCGTGCCCCCGTCGACGCGCCGCCGCAAGACGACGACGATGACTGCTTCCTCGGAACTATAAGTGCCGACGACTTCGCCGAAAGGCAACGGGCCGACGCGGAACTGGGGGGCCTTATTGAGTACCTCGAGTGCAAGACCGCCGTGGTTCCGAAGGTATTCAAGCGAGGACTGCCGTCGTTTTTCTTACGGAACGGCGTTCTCCTGAAGAAGAACTTCTCGCCACTTCGAACCGACTACCTTCTCGTCGTGCCCTCATCATTGCGACCAGAAGTCCTCCAGGCCCTACACGACGACCCGACGGCTGGACATCTCGGTGTTTCCCGAACGCTCGCCAGAGTACAGGAAAAATACTACTGGCCACGCCTTGCTGCCGACGTCGCCCACTACGCTAAGACTTGCCGAGATTGCCAGCGACGGAAGACACCGCCGACTAGGCCAGCGGGACTTCTGCAGCCAATCGACCCACCTCACCGGCCGTTCCAGCAAATCGGGATGGACCTACTGGGGCCGTTCCCGACGTCGACTTCCGGCAACAAGTGGATCGTCGTAGCGACTGACTACCTCACCCGCTACGCCGAGACAAAGGCCTTGCCCAAAGGGAGTGCCGCCGAGGTAGCCAAGTTCTTCGTGGAGAACATCGTCTTGCGTCATGGCGCCCCAGAGGTCCTCATCACAGACAGAGGTACCGCCTTTACTGCGGACCTAACTCAGGCGATCTTGAAGTACAGCGAGACGAGCCACCGCCGCACCACCGCCTACCACCCGCAGACCAATGGCCTCACCGAGCGTCTAAATAAGACCATCGCCGACATGGTCGCCATGTACGTCGACGTTGAGCACAAGACGTGGGACGCCGTCCTTCCGTATGTGACCTTCGCTTACAACACGGCCGTCCAAGAAACGACGCAGATGACGCCGTACAAGTTGGTCTACGGAAGGAGCCCGGCGACGACGCTCGACGCCATGTTACCCAACGTCACCGACGAAGAAAATGTCGACGCCGCCGCTTACTTACAACGCGCCGAAGAAGCTCGACAGCTGGCCCGCCTGCGCATCAAGACTCAGCAGCACACCGACAGCCGTCGCTACAATCTTCGACGACGCTTCGTCGAGTACCAGCCCGGCGACCGTGTCTGGGTCTGGACGCCAATACGACGACGCGGACTGAGCGAGAAGCTTCTTCGACGATACTTCGGACCGTACAGGGTACTTCGACGTCTCGGCGTACTCGACTACGAGGTTGTCCCCGACGGCATCACGAACTCCCAGAGGCACCGAGCTCGACCCGAGGTCGTGCATGTGGTGCGCCTTAAACCGTACTATGCTCGTTAGCGCACCTGAGGACTCTAATGTTTGCTTTCTTTATTAGTTTTCTTTAGTATTGCATGTATTCATGTTCTGTTTTTAAGCATCGGGACGATGCTTTTTCAGAGGGGGGCATTGCCGCGAGTCTTATATTTCATGAATGTAAGCTTCACCCACAAAGACTCTTGGCAACGCGCTGCGCAGGCCTCGCCGTGATGTGTAGGAAGCTTCGCGATTGTTTTGGAACAATCTGTTAAGATTGCGCGCCGCACGAGAATGTTCCAGCTTTGTCGAGAGATAACGCCGCCACCAGCGATATCGCTGGAAAGTTCGATAGCGCCTGTATAAAAGCCAACGCGCTTGACTGCTTGTCAGTTGATCGACGGACGACGCCCTGTTCGCCGCTATCATTGTACAGCGTGTATTGCTGTAGTTCTAGTTCTCATTTTCCCGGCCACAAGTTCGGCCAAATAAACAGTTTCATTCTGCAAACGCCGACTGCTGTCTTCGTTGACGTCACGACCACGTGACAATATAATGCCATAGCGGCTCATGATCAAGTTTAACCAAACTGTAGAGAGGTGTTAGAGTATTCAGTTATACAGATGATTATTTGATTTTAATTGACAAGTCACGCGCTGTACAAAGAAGTGAGCACATTCTAAACGTGTTTAAAGAAAAAGGGATGGGACTAGAATTAACTTGCGAGATGCCTTGCTCTGATAATTTGCAGTTTCTTGATACATGTTTTTAAGTTTCACTGCGGAGCATGTTTTCAGCGAAACCGGTGTTTAATTTCGCGTCGGCGCATTCGAATGGTGTTAAACGAGGAATTGTGATGTCATGATTACGCACGGCGTTGGAAAAAAGCTTGCGCACAAAAGATGAGCAGTAGTTTCCACCTGCAAAGTGATCAAAGAGGCGGGATATCCTGCGTATCGTTGTATCACAGTTTGCGAAAATGTGATCGCATGGCAAAGAAATTTGATTAACACGGACGTCCTCCATCGGTAAATAATGAAGAAACTAGAACTTTGCAGTTATTCCACATATGTATAAGAAGTCGCATGGCCTGAAGAGCGTATAGGGAAGCGATGTGGGGGGCGAAGGTTGTGTTTGCCGCCCTAAATAAGCTTAGTCGCATTAAGGTCGCAGGGGTCTGCGATGGGCAAAGAAAAATGCGGTCAGAGGCATGCGAATTGTTTTGTAAATTGTGTAGGAGTTAACCGCAAATTTCTCTTTCTTGTGTCCACATGTACATCGGCCAGACTGGTCGATGTATAAATACACGCCTCAGCGAGCATCGAAATTCATTGAATGGAGCGGTCTCATCTCGCATCGCTATGTCAGTCATGAAAATGTAATCCCATCTTCGAAAGCACAGTAATTTTGTATCATCAACCTAATCAGACAACGTGAGAAATTTCGGAGGCATATTATGTCACAAATAACGCCGCACTTTGTGTCAGTCAACCTTCTCAGTCGTTACAAGACAAGGAATTCAACTTTATTAATCGACTGTAAGCACGCGCCTTGGTTGTTTGACTTTTTGTGCCTCTTTATGACACGCGCGACTCACTCCCGTTTTTGTATATATGCTTTTTTTTTCACGCGTGCAATAAACTTTCAGTTGTGTGTGAGTGCTGGTTTGTGCATTTACTTCCTTGTACTGTTCCTTTCTTTTTTCGCTCCGAGTATTATTCCAACCTGTAGGTATAGCACCAACGAAGGTTAGTAGGCACTTATCGTTCGTTACATATATGGTGCGAGCGACGCGATGAATGTATCTCATTTCCCCAAATGCCGACTACGCTTTCTAGTGTACTCTTTAAATATCAGAACCTCACACTGCACTCCTCGACAGTGTCGATGAACGTTCATTCCAAATGCATCCGCGAATCATAGACCGCTCCTGCACTTCATAGGCAACCGAGTTGTATTTGTTTTTTTTTTCATTTATACCGTAAGGCGCCCTGGCGCAAAAAAAAAAAATAAAAGGTGACGCTTCTCAGCCGCCCAACTGGTCCAACTGTGGGACAGATGGAAATCCTCGAGAGGCCGTCGCACCTAAACACTGAAGTTCGTGATTGAATTGCGCAGTAACATGTTGCACCTTGCCAAATTCACTGTGTCTAAGAAGTCCTGGCACGGCGCAAGCGGAAAGCTACATCGCGAGGCCCGCGCGCTCGTCGCGGCGGCTGCTGCGGCGTACACACATTTCCCATGAGCGTTTGCGCGCCCGTTGGTGGCGCTCGTGTGCTTGAAAAAGGTCTATTGTGCCGCTGTACAGAGGAAGAATGAGGGAGTAAAAGACAAGAAGCGGACCGATATTTGTTTCGTAAAGCACACCAACAAATTCACTGATTGCCGTACGAGTGTGGTGTATAAGGTCCCTTTCAGCTGCGGCCGCTTCTACGTAGGACAGACGGGCCGATGCATTAACCAGAGATTGTTGGAACATAAGAGATCGCTAACAGGAGGCTCACCTTCTAATCTATCTTTACATTGTCGAGATTGTAAGTGCACGCCAAAATTTGATGAATGCGCAGTTGGTTGGTTGGTTGGACCTTGTCAACCTGGCGCAACCCACTGTGGGGGATCGGCCATGAAACGGGCGGCACCGTATTTTTGAGATAAAATTGTTTTACATGTCAAATATGTTTATAATAAGGATATGTAAGGACAAACTCACACTAATATTCAAGGCTAGAAAAACATTAAAAATTTATATATATATATATATATATATATATATATATATATATATATATATATATAATGCATTAATGAAAAATAAAATGAAATTAAATAACCTAAGAAGCAATTCGCTTTGTCTCCCGTAGAAAATCGCATACGGCTTCGAAAACGTTCCTGTGGCTGTGGCCCAATTCAATTGCCCCAAAGGAAAGTACCATCGGAAGGGATAAATTTAATCCCATCCTTCGGAGGGGTTCCTCTAGCAGTCTTTTCCTTTGATTTTTGTACAATCTGCATGCTATAAAGAAGTGGTGCAGAGATTCACTCTCGTTGCAGTGGTGGCATAAATGTGTTTGAGACAGACCAGACCTGTGCAGGTAAAAGTTCAGTGGGGGAACTCGGCATCGTAGTCTGGTGATAGATATTTCTGCCCTTCTGCTGTGTTCTACCGGCATAGAAATGAAGAAACGCGCCTGAAGATTGAAGCATGGCATATCGAGAATAGTGGTAGCGCATGTGTGAGCCAACCGTCGATTAACTTGCATAAGGATGAAATCAAATGCCTTAACAGTTATCTTCCACGTAGACCGCCACGCGTGCCGGATTGATAGGTTCGCCTGTTGCGTGGGCATGCGCAGATAAGTTTTCGTGCCTTCTTTCTTTTCAGCCGTTGTGCGTCTCTTCAGTTGTTAGTCGGCGTTTGTGGTGTCCTGACTTCTTTCTTGTGTCCGTGTTTGCACGCCCTGTCTTTTTAGAATGAATACGTTACTAAGTTACTGAAAAAAGTTACGCGTTACCGGTAACGCCGTTACTTGTAACGCGTTACCGCCACACACTGCCTTTAAGTTATTGGTCCCGGAGTTATCACGAAATTGTCTTTTCGCGTTAGCGTGCTTCCCCTATTGTTTCCCTGAACAAGAGAGGGACGGCATGCGCAGCCTTCCAACAGATAAGTTAAAGAATTTCATTGCAATGGAATCGTGTCAAAGAATCCACCAACGTAATTACAGAGCAGCGCAAATAAGTGATTCGAAAGTGCTACGCAGGCTTCGCAATGCTCGCTCCACGCTTTCTGCGCGGTCAAGCTTACGCTTCACTTTCGCCTCAGTGCCGTTTCTGAAGGGTGCCCAAAAAAGCCAGCATCTTGGTGTGTCCGAAGAGTATCTCATTCACAAAAGTAACTCTGCATACCGAATTGGAGGTGTGTGTGTGTGGGGAGGGGGGGGGGGGGGCTGCAGCAGTGGAGAAGTCGCCAAGCTATTAGGACAGTTGGAGCTTTGTCGGAAGAAAGGGTCGGAACACGCGGCAGCAACCCGTCGTTTGGCCACTTCCGAAGCGCAACTTTCGAGAATCTTAAAACGCCTAAAGCGATAAACTGATAGTCTAACACCGCCGCATCGCGGCAGGCGAAGCTATACGCTGACTTACATTTTGCTGGGATGTCGCTGGGGATGCGCCAGTACCTCCTGCATATACACCAGAGCACGCCTGTCTCGCACCCAGACTGCCGGCGAGCCGAGCGGACACTGTCGCACCCAGACGCCGGGCTGACCGGGGCTGCCAAGAGGCGCGCGGGCTGCACCATGTAAACAGGGCAAGCTGCAGTTCTGAGGCTTTAAAGTGCGAAAAAGTACCCGTTCACGCCGCTTCAGCGTATAAGAGCTCGTCTGGGCACTTGTGCGTCGTCTTTGGATGTCAAAACAAGCAGCGCAACAAGAGGATATTAGCGTTGTCTGCGACGATTACGACGCGCCACGGAAATAGTGCCGGTGCGGTGTTTTCAGCTTCGCCGCGAGTGGATAATTGTGATTCAAGCAGAAAAACTAGGAGCCGAGTGAAAATGCGCGAGTAAGTACACTAACTGCGTGTGTTCTGCAGTGTGATGCCCACCTATTTCATTTTGCGAACGTTATTTGCGTGATACGCAGCTCGGTTGAAGGCAGGCGCGAGCTTTGTGTGGGGGTGCACTTCATACCTTTGAGCGTATCCTTTGACGAAAATCTAGTGCAAGGTAGTGCTTTCAAGAACAAGCAATCAGCATGCTTTGCCACTTTCAACGTAGTATTAAGCTTTAGTGCTTTTGGTGGCATCCCCGCCTTCGAGATTTCGTCTTGAAAAGGTAATAAATGGCACGGTGCTCCTCAACAGCTGGCCAGAATTTCGTGTTTTCATTTCAGTGTTTGATGTCCCCAAATTTATTTGGACACGAGGCACCCAGCTGCACATAATACATATATAGGCACGTAAGTAAACAGTACTCGCGCCAGTGTCCTTTACGTCGCAGGCGTAGCTAACCGGCTTGACTAAGAGTAGCTCAGTTTCGCTTGTAAAGCACCATCGTTAGAAGAATAAAATCGCGCAGGTAGCCTCCAAAAGGGATCGCTGAACGATACTGCAGGTTATACCCTCTGATAGCACGCTTTTGTGAGCAAGACGCATTATTGTAAGAGCGCTCGTGAAACAAAAATTACGTTCCGCGAAACTACCCGTAAAGCGTACTCTAATTATTACGCGATGCATGCTGAAATGATGAGCTTTCACAAAACTTTGTGCACAACTTGTAATATGGGGCAACAAAACATCGTTTCACTCTTTCGCGAGCTGCACTGCAATTACGATTCACGCGTACTACTGCGAGAACGTTTTTTTTACAAATGTAACAGCGTACGTATCTGACGAGGTTGCTTCCGCAGCCCACTCAGCACGTACTGCATACTTTGTGGACTTGCATGAGCAAGATGTTCTTGATGTTCCAATAAAATCAGCGAAAATGTCCAGGCTAGAAAAGACGCGAAACACGCTCTCCGACGGGCTGAGTTTCGGGAGTTTCACGTTTGCTCTGTGTAGCGTCTGCTGGCATGGCAGCCCGCGCATGTTGTTTCGTCGCGTGTGCGATAGATGGCGCGACGCGCGATGCAAATATGGCGATGCGCATGGAATTCGCTGTGTTCTGGTCTGTAGATTAATTGAGGAGGTACACACGCGTTACAGGACTGACGTACCAAAAGGCGCATAATGTGCGCCTTCTATTGGTAGGTCTAAAACCAAGAGAAATAGACAGAATGTTGTCGTTTATTCGTTGCGAAGACACTGATATTAGCTGACGGGATCAAAGCCGAAAATCGCCACGTCGCCATTCATAATTTAGGTCATTAAAGGCCTCTCAAATTCGCCAATTTAGCGAAAAGTAGCTACCATTGGCTACCCTGCCCACAAAGACTATTACCAACGCTCGGCGCAGACCACGCCACAATGCGTTAGAAGCTTCGCGTCTGTTTGAGATCATTCCGTTAAAAGATTGCGCGCAGAACACGAATAGCCAAGATTATTCCAGAGCTTGTACAAGCACCAGCGATACAGCTGGAAAGTTTGATGCGTGATGTATAAAAGACGGCGCGTTCCAGTCATGATAAATTTATCGACGGCTGACGCTCTGTTCGCCGCTCTCAGTGCACGGTGTGTATTGCTGTAGTTTCCGTTTCCCGGCCACAAGTTCGGCCAAATAAGCAGTTTAGTCTAACACGCCGACTGCTGCCTTCGTGACAATATTTTATGGCAATATGTCAATACTTTATGACCACCATAACAATATTTTATGAAGTTGCTGCCGCTGATGTATGTGCGCTTCATTTGATTGGTTATGCTCAGCTTCGAAAATGCCCATTGGACGTTGAAAATGCTCTATTAAAATCGGAGTTTATCGGATAATCCGATTTGTCAAAAATTTTACTGGCGAGTGTTTATCGGATTTTTCTCGGATTTATCCGAAAACACGGAGCCCTCTCTATAGCCGATATAGCGCTCTATAGTGCTCCGCTCTAAAAAGACAAAGACAAGGAAAACAGGACTGTTTTCCTCGTCTTTGTCTTTGTGTCTTTAGCGCAGTTTTAGTCGTCACAATGAATCTTAACCAACTAGCCCGACTTGGTGCTCTGCTCCGCTCTATAGCCTGGCTGCGTACTCGCGAGGAGGAAGCCGCGCATCTCGAAGCTAGAGGTGTCGCTCGACGGGGAGTCCGTGCTTCGCTGTGCCAAGCTTTGCTCGACTTAGTGCAAACTGCCCGCAATTCTCTGATGCTTGTTTTGTGGTTTTCTTTATTGAAACAAATACTGATCCCTATGTTGTATGCCTGATTGCAAAGGAAGTTATGCACTTTGCCTGCAATTGTTAAAAGGCCCCTACACCACCCAGAGAACGAAATTTAGCTGTGAACGAGTCTACAGCGAACGCGTTCGTCGGCTCGTCTGTCCTCCATAGGTCGACCAAAAAATTGGAGCTCAGTCAGACTCACTCAAGCAATATATTTTGCTCTGAGGGCTCATTGCGACTCAGACCCACCAAAACTTTTCTCAACCTGACTCATTCTCAATCAGACTCACTAAAGTTTTTTTTTTCAACGGGACCCTGAGTGAGCCTGAGTGGGTCGACTCACGAGTCCCTTCGCGTAAAATTAGCTTTTTAGGTCATTGTGTCAATGCTCCTTAACGCCAATATCTCACATAATCGGTGGTCTACGATACGTCTTTTGATCTTGTACCTTCAAATAGGAGTTATTTGTGGTTTTACTCCAGTAAGAACATTTTATGAAATACGCAACTCACACGAGATATCTTAAGAACTTCCCAAGACAGAGTTTGAGTGCGGAGGTTATGGATCCTCCCCCCACCCCCTTCGAACTCACGCCTCTAACCAATAATTATTGTGGTGGCCCGTGAACGCTAGCGCATTGAGATACGTGTGAATAGAATTGAGTATAAATGTAAGGAGATATATGGCTGATATTAATGCTGAAGATGAGTAGTAGAACTTTAGGTCGGCGATAAAAGGTGGAGCTCACTCAATAAATATATTTTGAGCTTAGGGCTCACTCGCACTCACACGCATTAAAAGTTTTCTCAGGCGGACTCACTCGGGTTCAAACTCACCAAAATATTAGTCACCCGGACTCTTTCAGACTCAGACTCATGGCCGGATGTGAGTCTGAGTGAGTCTGGTGAGTCGACTCATGAGTGAGTTTGCCGACCTATTCTGTCCACCTATCCGAATGCTCTTCCTCAGGGTCCGAGGTGAAAACGCGAGGAACGCGAGCATCTGCTAGCGGAGGAGCACGCGAGAGCGAGCGTCTGTTGGTGGTTCAGGAGCCTGGCATTTCGTTTTTAGTCCACGGATATGAAACCGTTCCGGGGAAGGGGTATGCAGCTTTGCTCTAAAACTCTGCCTAAGACCACAATCGCGATTCCGGGCCCACAGGGCTGATATCAGCAAGCGACAATTATCCGGATTACTGTGCATACGAGCTACTAAATCTAAACTAAATTCTGGCGTTTGCACGTTTGTTTATGCAGGTTAGATGAAAACAAAAACTTGGAGGACGCTTGAGCATCGCCTTGAAGAGTAGAACGCGAAGGCGCAGTCGTTCACGTGGCATCGCTAGCCTCGCTTCGCTTCTCGGTCGACATCCCAACCGCGCAGCAAAGAAAGGAATGCCTGTGCGCGTAACATTGGCCGTTTCACACTATCCTAGAATGCCTACTGTAAGTACAGTTGCGCAGTGCCCACAACGCCATAATTGTTTCTTTCGCGAATTGGCGAAGTACCCACTAAGCGCCCGCAAGGCAACACGCGCATCTGCGCAGATGCAGACTTTGTTGATGCCGCTGCTGATGATGCTTAATTGTACCTGAGGGTTTTTTAATCAAAGAAACTGCGCGACGAAAACACGGACCGAAGAAGACAGGTACAAACACAGCGCAAACGTTCAACTGAATTTATTGTGCCACTGGATCTCCTTATATATTACCACAGTATAGGCCTACATCACGCATGCGCGCAAATAGACGCGACGCGAAAAAGACCGCGCGTACATAAAAAATGAGCAAAACAAAGGGTTAGACATTAGAAAATCTTAGGAACGCAAGCTCCTTATCAGTGAGGGCCAGTGATGGTGAGTTAACGCACAAATCACCTAATTTTATAATCGCCTCTACCTCTGTCACTTCGCGAATTAGCTGCGTTCTGCCGCATGAAACGACCCTACACAGAGCAAAGGAAGGGAGACAGCCACAATCTCGACAGTGGATTGCCAAAAAAACACCGTTGCCATTTTCTACATTGTTGTGGTGTTTACTTCTGTGCCGAAGATCTTCTAACGTGTAACTGTTGTTTTACTCATTTTTTATGCATGCGCGGTCTTTTTCGCGTCGCGTCCATTTGCGCGAATGCGTGATGTATACTGTGGCAATATATAAGGAGATTCAGTGGCACAATAAATTCAATTGAAAGTTTGCGCTGTGTTTGTACTTGTCTTCTTCTGTCCATGTTTTCGTCGCGCAATTTCTTTGATGTCATGGAACACCAAGTAGCCCAAAATGCTGCTCTCATTAGGTTTTGTAATAGGTGGGCCTTTAGGCCACCCCCTCGCTGTGCAATTCAGATGACGTGGCGCCTGATGCTCGTACCACGCAGTTTCGGATGCGTTAAGGAGGCTCCTCGCACTGCACGACATTACTAACCAGCAGGGACAGTTGGGCGAGTTGGTGCAAATTCATGGTTGCAAAAAGCGCGATAAAACCACAACACACAGGTCCTGTCTCCTTCGTGCCTGTGTGTTGTGCTTTTTTCGCTTTTTTCAAACATGACATTCGTACAAGGTCTTTTAAGGCGTCAGCGTTGCAGAGATTGCTTCGCAGAAATCCTGGCTTCGTTGGTTGTGAGCGAAAAACCGGCGTTGTCATTGAGCGAAAATTCAAGATCGATGCAAATAAACCAATAATAAAACTGTTCGGTTCGAGCGAGAATCGAACACATGCAGTGGCGGTTTCAAGGGGGGGGGGGTCGATTGGGCGATCGCCCCCTCCCCCCTCAAAGCCACCAACACCTCCCTCCCCCCGGCATCTTTTCTCGACAGCAGTTTTTCACCGCGCGGAATTTTTTAGGCCGCTGCGGCGACCTTGGTTGGCTGGTTGGTTGGTTCCTCAGTACCTTGGCGCAACCAACCCCGGCGGATAGGCCATGAATCGGACGGTGCCTTGCTTAGAAAACTCATTCATTTACTGAAGGAAAAAGTTTAAAATGAAATGTTTAGCCATTACAGATTAGTAATATAAACTCGCAAGATTAAAAAAAAAATCTATAGGGAAATAACAGCAACAACAATAAAAACAAATATATAAAGTTGTAACTAAGACGACTGAATTCGCTCTCCGCAGCGAGAAATGCACCCATCACTTCTGTTTCCCCTCGGCAGTGTTGCGAAGTCAAAAATAACACGCCTGCAACAGGAGCCCTCGAAACCCGCTAAAAACCACTAAATTAAATATTTGTGCCCTACGCGCACCGAATTAAAGAAACGATTTCAGGAAATAAAAAAAAAGAAATCCTTTCTCGATCGAGGCTATCTACCCTAATATCACAGAGTGATTTTTTTTTAAACTTCGATGGTAAAACAGCTGAAAATCGGGACGAAGACGAGAGGATAAAGTGTACAACCAGTAAGTTACTCTGTATCAAGTTTTAAACAAAGTTACGTGAACAAAACCACGCAGTTCTTGGCGGCCAATATCTTACGTGATTATGAGTCACAGTGAATAGAAGAAAAACAAGGACAACTAGCCTTTTTTTTTTTAAAGAAAAGCTAGCAAGGGCTCCAAAGCACCAGGAATCCCACCTCCCGCAAGACAGCAATTTCGCCCGCTAAACATAATATAAACCCGCTAAATTTAGCGGGAAACTTGGCAACGTTGCTGCTCGCCGCGAAGCTGGCTCACTATCCCCCGCCCTTTTGAGAGCGCGCTTCCTATCCGCATTCCATCATGCACCTTCAGACAGATCTGGAATGTGTGTGAATGATCGCCTGCTTGAGCATGCAAGGGTCGATCTTCCGGAAGGTCGTTCATGCGCAGTGACACAATACAAGGAAGTATCTCCCTCCCGGCCTTTTCGGAAAAGCAGATTCCGCATCCACATTTCGAACGTGTGCACAACTCAAGAATGCAGCCTTTCAACGAATGCTCACCAGGTGTCGCCTACTCCCCTCTGGGAAGTTGTAAATATGCGCCCCCCCCCCCCAAAATGCACTGCTGAGGCAGTGACGTCATCCTTTGTCCGCCTGCATCAAGTTGCTAGCGCCGCCACGTTGAATTCCAGCAGTGTAATTTGCTTCGCCGATAGTGTGGTGCATTGCAGTCTGCACAGTGGGTGGCAACCAAACACGTGGTCTTTAAAACGTGTTCTCTCCAATATTGTACTGGTATAACGCAGCTCAGTTTGAGCATGAAGGAAAGGGGCCACAGCGGAGAAGGAAACACAGGCAACAGGATGAGCGCTAATCACCTGCAGCGCTCCAGGTGATTTACCGAGCAAAGCCTTTTTTAAACGCGAAGCATTTCTTAGTGAACCTTTGACACTTTCCGCGTTTCTGTTTACGTATCTATCTATCTATCTATCTATCTATCTATCTATCTATCTATCTATCTATCTATCTATCTATCTATCTATCTATCTATCTATCTATCTATCTATCTATCTATCTATCTATCTATCTATCTATCTATCTATCTATCTATCTATCTATCTATCTATCTATCTATCTATCTATCTATCTATCTATCTATCTATCTATCTATCTATCTATCTATCTATCTATCTATCTAGGCGCCTACGTTTGGGTGCTCTCATGATCGCCTCCTTAACAAGGTTTAGACCAAAATTGGCATGGGAGTGTAAGAGCACTTGACGAATATGACTGTCGGGTCATGACATGAATAACGTGGAAATCCTGTCGCGTACGTCGCAAACCCTTTCCTCCTCCAGACAGGTGTGACACGTACCCGTTTACCACGAGCCGTGGTGTACGTGTATGCGCCACAGGTGACTGAAAGTTTATATCTACCCCGGAACGGCGAGGACAGACAGTGGTAATTTAAATGCGAGAACGTTAAGGAAAACAGACATCGGCAGCGTTGACACGGCGAACGGAAAGAAAAAAAATTAGGATTCCAGCACGAATCAAACCCAAGCATTCTGAATGGCAATAAGGTATTCTTCCACAGAGCCACGCCAGGTTTATAAACTGGTTTGGAAAAACACCACAAACACAACTGACGTTTCACCGACGTTACGCCTCTATAAGGCGTAACGTCGGTGAAACGTCAGTTGTGTTTGTGGTGCTCGCTAAGTAATTTTACAAGAAAGCAACAAACAGTACATATGTACTCTTACGATGCAGGCGTCATATAAGATTAATGTCTGTGGTTCCATTGTTGGCTCCGCTTTTACAGCAGTCTAATAAACATTACACTTGTATTCCTATGATTTAACAAGCTATACGAAAGCATTGCTGGACCCCGGAAGAATACATTAACAAAAATTACGTATGATATTCACATGATTGCACCATAAACTGCACTCAGTTCCGAGAATACTGACGTATGTACTCTAATGTGAGTGCTCACGTTCAGTCGCACCATAATTTAAGGGGCACCATAATTTAAGCAAAATTCTTAGTGCATTATTTTTCCGTTTCAGAAGATGTACTGCACGTGCGAATACGTTTCAGCAGGTTCCTTTCTAAAGAACACAGGTTCATCTCTGCTGCGTTTCGACCGATTGCACTTCAACGTTCCGCATGCGATGAGAGGAGGATGTTGACTGCCTTGAAAAATTCAGAGCTTAATGGACACAAAAGTGCAACAGTGAATCGACTTTGATTGATAAACTGTGCTGTGAAAACCCTAATGTCATTAATGTCACCATGGCATGCTCATTATTAGAGGAGAAAATCAAGGTGAAAGTTTCATTTTTAAATTTCGCGCCGTGATCTCCCCGCGTGACGTCACGGATTTCAAACGGTATTTTCCGTATTTTGACAACATTCGCTAAATGAGATTTCCTAAAACTCGGTAATTTATGTCTATGCACCCCCTCGCAGTACGATGCATTTCATGTTTACCAATTAGCAACTACATATGACGCAGTCGAAATTTATGAGGTTACAGCGTTTGGTGCGGGAATTTCAAGGGGGTGGCGCCACCCACCTTTTTCTTCGTGCGCTTTCGCGTGGTGTTTTCGCTATTTTGTAGTTTTAATTTTAGAATACGCGAGAAATCGCTTTTCCCTGTAGTGTCCCTTTAATGCGAAGGAATGTGTCTTCGGCTTCTCACCCTCTCCCCTTCAGTTACTGCGAGCGGCGCAAAGAGGTCCCTGGGTCCGGCCCTGAACCTGTGTGTCAAGCTGGTGTTGTTATACGAGAGAGCGACGCCAGTGCTTGAAATTGCTTCGTAAAAAAAAGAATGAACGGTACGAGAATTTCATGTAATAGGAGGAGCCTGTTTAACGTATCTAACATTGCGCGACAGAATCGTAGAGTCGCACCAGTAGTCGAGCATGTGAAGTGCGCAACGAGTGGGTGGTTTAGGGCTCCCCACCGTTATGGGGTGTGCAGCGGTGCAAGTGGGCGTGGCAGCTCAAGGACACGTAGTGAGTGCTTCGCCACTTTGCAAAAGGAAGAATTATGGCCTAGTGGGCACTTAGCAACTGTACATCCAGTAGTCATTTTAGGATAGCTTGAGGCGCCCAATGCGCAGAAACGTTCCGTTTCTTGAGGCACGGTTGAAGGCGGATTATGCTAGTGCGTACATGCCATGGTGGTCTAGTGGTTATGGTGCTCGAATGTTGATCCGAAGGTCGTGGGATCAAACCCCGGCCGCGGCGGCCGCATTTTGGTCGAGGCGAATGTGCTTGAGACCCGTGTACCTAGATCTAGGCGCACGTTAAAGAACCCCAGGTGGTCGAAATTTCCGGGGCCTTCCACTATGGCGTCCGCCATAATCATATCCTGGTTTTGGGGCGTTAAACACCAACAATTATTATTACGCTGTCACGTTCTAATCTTCAAGGTGAAGCTCAAGCGTTCTGCAAGTTTTTTCGGAAAGAGTTTGAAACGCTGACGTTGCTCTGTGGTAGGTAGGTAGGTACACTCTTAACCGCGTATCCTCTATGTATACCTTTGCCAAAATTTATCCCTTATCCTATAGGTTACGTGGGTCCACGTTTTTGTGTTTTTTGTCTTCCCAAGTTTTAAAGGTTTACATGCTGATTCACAGAGGTTACAAACTAAATTTAAAGGTATATGGCTCGTGTATACCTTTAACAGTGACCTTTAGAGCTGACGGAGTCTTCGTCGTATACGTTTAGGCGTTTAAAATCAAGGGGCAAGGGTAACAGAATCGGCGAGGGCGATCGGGAAAGGAAGTTCTATTGCTCCAATCGCGCGCAAGCAGCCCTGGAATGGTTTGGTGCTTGCGTGTGCTAGAAAACTGGCAAGTGCGCCGTCAGCGGCGCGCGGCAATGTGGGCGAGGTGGTTGTTAGAGCGATGAAATACTTAGAGGGCCGTGGCATTCTGAGGTGTTCTACCGCAACGTTCGCGGTAAGGAGAAAAAAAGTATGGTACCTGCTTCTGTACCTCGTCTCCTTTCGCAAATCTGGTGGCAGACCATCACCAAGCCCCGCTCTCTCTCTCTCTCTCTCTCTCTCTCTCTCTCTCTATATATATATATATATATATATATATATATATATATATATATATATATATATATATATATATATATATATATATATATACGCACACGTTAGCGACCAACAGCCAGAGCTAGCTGCAGGAAACTACGCCCATAAAGAAGCGCTAACAGGAACGCTCTTATGCTCTAAATTCAGCTTATGGTGGCTGAAACAGCAATTTACTAATTTCACCTTCTACAATCACAACGAAATTGCGCGATATGAAGCCTCACGGAAATAACTGCTACAGAGGCTGTTCACGAAGCTGTCTGCTCCAACCTCCTTGGTCTGCTCCGCGATTACAGCACCTCTCTTGCGCTCAGCGCCCTCTCGCGCCACCATGAGTCTCTCAGGGAGCCCATATACAGCAACTATGTTACACCATAGTCTCATCCCACACTGAACGTGACGCGCTCGTTGTAGACGTGTGGCGGCGTGCTCGGTATGACTTTAAAATGCCCGTCAAGCACAACATTTGTGGCGTGTTACGTGGCCGGTGCAATGAGCTCCAATGCAGTTGCAAGCAATATATGGTGGTGTGCGCCGTCGACGATGCCGAGGTTCGCATTCGATGCGACAATTGTGACCGCAGTCCCAGCGCCCACAACAGGATTGCTGATCTCGGTAAGCAAAGTTTTGTTTTGCAGCCGTTGTGCGTTTTCCCTTTTGTATGCCCTGACATATGTTGTTGCCTCTCGTATAGAAGAATTAGGTAATCTAGTATTAGATATAAATTTTGTGGTATTATTTTGTTATAATTAGTGTTCGCTTGCAATTGACGCACTTATCACGCGAGCACGTAATACTTGCTTTGTCTGCACGTGTGAGCTCAGCATCTTTTAGGGGCGAAGCTCCTTAAGGCGGCACCCGTTCGTCCCTCGTAGTAGTGCGTAACCAGTCGTAACGCTAGTACCAGATCTTGACCTCCGAGGTGGTGTCGGTGGGAGATTTTAGGGGCGAAACTCCTTAAGGCGGCACCCGTTCGTCCCTCGTAGTCGTAGTCGTAGTAGTCGTAGTGCGTAACCAGTCTTACGCTTTGACCTCCAAGGTGGTGCCGGTGGGAGATTTTTCCTGTGCGTTGTTGAACAATAAAAAAATCGCAGCGTGCGCGTTAACTAAAAGCCGAATTCTTCTGTCTCTCATTCCCCATTAGCAGCCATTGGCATGTTCCAGTAGGAAACGTTAGTAGAAGTGTAAGTGTTAGCTAAATTAAAGCCGACTTCTTCTGTCTCTCATTCCCATTAGCAGCCATTGTTTACCTCCAAGGTAGTGCCTGGTGAGATTTCTCCTGTGCGTGATTAAACAATAAAAATTTTGTTCAAAACGCCGTTGATTGCGCATGATGAAATAAACCAACGAAAGACGCCAGATGTTTTGTAAAAGCAAAACGAAAGAACGCCAGATGTTTCTAAAGCAAAACGAAAAGACGCCAGCTGCTTAACGAAAGACGCCAGATGTTTTCTAAAGCAATGGTTTTCTAAACAATGAAAATTCACAGCGTACATGTAAAATTAAAGTGAGCTGCAAGTCGTCATAACTCATCGAACCTTTAGTATAAACGCGCCCGATCTCACGTCGGTGATGATGTACTGGGCAGAATTCACGGAAGATTCACGGTTTACCGATGAACCTCCGCAGCTTCGCCCACTCATCATCATTCACTCCGTGGATATGCTGTGATTTTTTTTTCCTGTGCGTTGTTGAACAATAAAAAATTCGCAGCGTGCGCGTTAACTAAAAGCCGAATTCTTCTGTCTCTCATTCCCCATTAGCAGCCATTGGCATGTTCCAGTAGGAAACGTTAGTAGAAGTAGAAGTGTAAGTGTTAGCTAAAAGCCGACTTCTTCTGTGTCTCATTCCCATTAGCAGCCATTGTTTACCTCCAAGGTAGTGCCTGGTGAGATTTCTCCTGTGCGTGATTAAACAATAAAAATTTTGTTCAAAACGCCGTTGATTGATGAAATAAACCAACGAAAGACGCCAGATGCTTTCTAAAAGCAAAATGAAAGAACGCCAGATGTTTCTAAAGCAAAACGAAAAGACGCCAGTTGCTTAACGAAAGACGCCAGATGTTTTCTAAAGCAATGGTTTTCTAAACAATGAAAATTAACAGCGTACATGTAAAATTAAAGTGAGCTGCAGTTCGTCATAACTCATCGAACCTTTAGTATAAACGCGCCCGATCTCACGTCGGTGATGATGTACTGGGCAGAATTCACGGAAGATTCACGGTTTACCGATGAACCTCCGCAGCTTCGCCCACTCATCGTCATTCACTCCGTGGATATGCTGTGATTTTTCGCAACGTTGTTAGGTAAGGAGTGTTACGTACCATGTTCTGGCTGATGTGGCGTTTTGCGGCGTAGTGTTTGTGCTAAAAGCGTTGTCCGCCCCAGGACTTATTCAAACCTCACTCAGGCGCACGCGAATGAAAAGTCGGCTCTGTGTTCTCTCGGTGGCGCACTTGTGTGGCCCCTCGCGCTCTCCACGACCACCTTGTTCTTTTCATGTTACCGCGAGCGCAGTCGGAGAACGATGCTGAAATGAGTGGATAAGCATTTACCAGTGCGTTCCTTCATCTAACAATCGAGTCTACGGCTGCAAAGCGAAGTAATCGCTTCCAATGCGGTGCACCGAAGTATATATGGTAGGAGAATCTGCGTGCATGTGTGAGCTCCTTGTTACCGGTGTTGTATGAGCACACGTATGCCAGACTGCATATGGGCATGAGGCCAGTCGTGGGCTCTTAATCTGCGCTGTGGTTTTTGTGCGTACCTCGCCTCGGGAACACAGCTACGCGTGGCTACGCCCCTGCGGAGTGTCATTGCATCTAATCTGCTCATGAATCAATGCTGAGTGGTGCGAGAAGAGGGATATCGATGAGGTGCTTCGTGTCCTTTTCACGAATTAAAACGGGCTCGTCCGCATTTGCGGAGCCATGTTCAACCTCGGTGTGATTTGATTGACCGTGTGCTCCGTTTGTACCGTCCTCCAGGCTCATATACTGGATGGCGTGAGCAGTGAATCCCTGCGTATTTACTATTAAAATGGCACTGAAAAAAAAAGAATTTTGCACCTTGTGTTTTCTGTTGCTAACGGCCCATTTATCACGGCCGGAAAGCTCGTTTACTTGAGCGTGTGATCGTTAATAATTGGAAGACTGTTCTGGTGCCCAGTGAAGTTTCGGTTTAAAAGAGCATTGAGTGAAGCGGGACCCAATGTGCTTTTCGTGTAAACATAGCTGGTTACGTCAGCTCTCAAAACCGCGTTCACATGAGCACTGAATTGAAAACTCTTTTCAACCAAAGCTCTCAGGGTGCTGCTATAATCCCCTCTGGTATGTTGTAAATATATATGCGTCACCCCTCTCCCTTACATTTCATTGCCGGGGCAAGGACGTCAGCATCTGTACAACCGTGCAAGTCCATTAAGGAGGTGCCCCCTCTTTCCGTTGCAGAGGTGTGCTAGAAAAGAGCGCTCGCTAGGATGATGACAGCGAACACGAACTCGTGAATCATGTGGCCGTTGGTTGTTTACCGTTAGACCAAGGTGGCGTTGATGTTGTGAAGTCGGGCGTTTCTCGTGCAGCTGCGCGACATGCACATCACAATTCAGTTTATTCATGTTCTAGCCTATATTCACCATCGATTCAGTTTATTCATGTTCTAGCCTATATTCACTGTTGAGTGGTCAGGTGAGAAAATGTCTATAAAATGGGTTAAAATCGCAAAGCAATGCTCGGTTAAAACTATTGGTCTGTAAGATTAGTGGCCTTGCTGAAACTGATAGATATAGCAGCTTAACATAATGATATCTATGAATGGTGCAGTCTCTGAAGAAATTTTTCAACTCTGAGTGCTTTATTTCCCTTTGTGCAGATTACTGTATCCTGAATAGACTCCACCATATTTTTATGTTTTCATGCTCATTCCATTCTACTGTTTTCCACAGAGTGTCTTCATACGGAGGCTTTCTCTGCAAAGAAAAATGCAGCGGCACCGACAGAAAAGAAGTAATACTGCTCCCTTGGAGGAATCCAGGCCAGAACTAACAAAAGAGGTGGCATTGGCAGAGTTGCAGGTAGGCTGCAATTTTTATTCAATTTTCGTACGAGACAAAATGCTCCGAAAGGAAGTTTATGTTCTTTATCCTTCCATGTAAATGGGGGCCTTGTTTTGTCATATTTGTATTTTTGTGTATTCCAGTTATTGGCTTCGAACAGCTTAAAAGGGGCCACTACAACTGCGAAAGGGTTTTCTGCCTCTTGAGAGCCACATACCAAGACCGCTGCCAACACCACGTAGACCCCTTGCCAAATTATTTTTTGGTGGAAGAAACTGTAAGTTTATGCTTTTATATCAGCGTTGATTTAAAACATCGCAAAACATCTGTTTCTGAGCAGTGGCACACAGTTGAGTTGTAAACTAACACAGGAAAATTAATCTTGTGGCGTTGTATTCAAGGCCCGATTGATTTTTCTTTACTCTCAAGGTTTAATATAAAATAGGTCTAGCGGAATGACTTGTTTCAAATTCACTTTTTTAAGGCATGTGAAGGGAAAATAAGTTTTTTTCTTGTTTTGTTGCTTCTGCCATAGCTTTGTGCTGAGCTCCAACTGCGCTTTGGGTTCACTGTGGATGAAGCGGAAGAACGGCTAAAAAAGGCGTCACAAGTTATCTCAGAGGAGGAAGGAAGGGAAACTTCATTTTTAGAGCTCTCGAAGCACTTGCAAGGTTCGTCAGAGCACTCACTGATCATTGAGGTAAGATATTTTCTTTTTTCTCTGCCTAACTGTATTCGAAAAGCGTGAAAGACGCACTGATATGTGCTCATGTGTCAAATGACGTGCGAAAAATAGACTTGCACTAATGCTGAATGTCTAGCAAATGGCTGCATTTAGTATATAACACTCTTTTTTGGGTCTTTGATGATTCTAATTACAGGCTGCTCTACCGACAGAAATAGAAATTGCTGCACCGCACGTATATGTATACAAGGACCAAGCTTGGGTATATGGAGGCAGCAAGGAAGAAATAATTCACCTGAAGGAACTGAACCTTGAACGTGCCGTCGTCATATGCTTTCTCATATACTATCTGAAAAACCTCATGTACCCGTCGGCTTTTTCGCAGACCCTGAATATGGTTCAAAAGCTTTTAAGACCTTAAGAACCTATCCCACGTGGGCTTATTTCAAACCGATTGAAGTGTTTCTTGGCGCTTTTGAAGAAAAAAAAAGTCTGATCACTATATATGCAATTGGTTGGTCAAACTTTATTGCCAAAGATTATTTGGGCAGATGTTTGGAAGTTCTCATATAAATGTTTTTCCAAGAAAAACTTTTCAGTTACGTATAGCTGAATTACTGTACATTTTTGCATTTTAAATAAAGTGCTTCATGTTTTTTATTTCTCTGACTAATTCGTTTAATTTGCTTTGCATCCGGACGAATGTATGAGAGCCTATGCTCATGCATGAACTGTTCGGCTTTGTGTATGCCAAACAATTTCACATATTTCTCACAGAAATTACCATGCACACGCAGGCTTTATAAACATTTATTGATTAGAAAGTTTGTGTACCACTAAGCTAAAAAGCATGGTAAGCCGATACGCCTGTCTTTCTTTCAGGGCACTTTTATTTTCCAGGTGAATGAAAGGAAAATGCAGTTTGCTGAATGGAAGGAATATGAACCCACAACTTCTGCATGTCCCGTGTGATGTTCTTTCTCTAATGGAAGAGTTTTGCACGAGGCATGCAGAGGTTGTATAAGGTTGATTCCATGCAGTCGTCTGCTGTATTTGTCATAAAAGTTACATTTGAAGGTTTACTGTATAACCTTTCAGTTTAGAAGTTTTTGAAATACCTATACGGACACAAACACGCTATACCTCTAATAAAAGTTACAATTTTAGAGGTTGCTAGTTACCTTTTGCTTTAAAGGTTTCTCTGTGACTTATAAAGCTACCGTGACCTATATGGTAGAAGTTACCATATTAAAAGGTAATGCATAACCTTTAAATTAGACAGATACGAATCTTAAAAATGTATGCCTCTACTAAAGGTTACGCGGTTAAGAGTGTAGGTAAACAACCTTATTGATTCATGAAAGAATCATGTGAGGGGTCTGTGGGGGGGGGGGGGGGGGGGGGGGGGGAGTGGAAGCAGGACAACGATGGGCCCTCGCGCCGCTCCAGGTGGCCGGACACTCCTTGCTTCGGCGACCCCTCTGGCCTAGCTCATTGTCCGGAGCTGTAACTCCGGTAGCGAGCTGCGCTGAGCAGCCTCCCATCGTTCCTGGTGTTCTGACCCTTGCCACGGGGGCTTGGAATTGTTTGGGCAATTCACAAAGACGTGATTGAGGTCGGCTCTGGTGCTAGCACACAAGTCACAATGAGGAGAACACCTGATTCCAATGAAGGGGGCCTGGGTTCGATTCCTAATCAAACCGAAGTTTTTATTATTCAATTATTTGCATATGTCTCAATTTTTCGCTCATGGAAGATGCCGATTTCCCCCTCGCAACCAAGGACACCGACGCCAGAATTTCTGCGACACAAGCTCTTTAAGGCTATACCGTTAAAATAACACCGCGATTAGTAGGACAAAGAAGTAAACTCCGACGATTTATGTGGATCCAATCGGGACCTACGGCGCATCACGAACATGGTATATAAACATATAAAAGCATTCACATCACTTAGGCTCGCAAAATGCGCAGGAGCTGACGCTAAATAGTCATCGCAGTTTTAATTTTACCTCTTCTTGCGGTATATCACTAGAAGTTAATTTTACCACCAGTTTTACGCTGTTATAGACAAAACACCTTTTCTTGTTGTTGCTTAGGAGCAACACTGGATGAGAGGAGAAATGGATCAAGTAGAACAAATCAAATTGGCGCAACTCTTTTTATGAAACCACTGAAGCAATCGAATTGACAATTGACGAAGCCGAGCTGAATATTTTTTTAATTAAGGGCACCCCGGCTTCTGTTACAAATGGCTAGCCGCTAAACAGCGCTGCTATGGGTGGGCAACGCTCTTGCTGCTAAAATTCCCCTGCTATCTCCATCGTCACCACATGGGACACGAAATTGCAATTTGTTGTGGATACAAACACGATAAAATTCTGAGCTTACGTCACAGGAAACCGCATAAGGCTTACGGTAGGAGTAAACGCTTTTTTAAGCTCGTAAAATAAATTCGTAGCCAGCTGACGCTGGCAGCCAAATGCACACTTCTGTGCATAAGGCTTTCGGAAACATAAGAAAGCTGCTTCAATACTTCAACGAAGTTTACTGAACATTAATCAATTTTTAAATAAACTTGTGGCTTACTTCTGCAGCTTACTGAAAACTAAGAAATGAATGCTCTGTCAGCGATGATCACACACGGCTTGGCACTTTCACCTAACTGTGCCAAATAAGGAGTTTGTAAAATTTCTGAAAATTGGCTTCTGCGATTCAAAACACTGCAGCGACAAAAGGTGTTCTCACCAACTTTAGAAGGAAGAGGTCAACCGCAGTACGATCGGACGAAAAATACTGAAGGGGCCGGAAATGAGAGGAAGGGCAGGACGCGCCCATTCCCGATTCTGTCATCTTGAAGGACCGAGCCACTTTGCAGAAAAACTGCCGATTCACAGCTGAGCAGTGGCCCGCTCATCGTATGCTTTGGTGTTATCAGGTGGCGATTGCCGGTTCGCGCTCGGCGATGAAAGCCGATATTGTCGCCTCTCTTTGTGTCCGCTACGCTGTCGGCGTCATCGCGCGAATTTTGAGTGTTTAAGGTCCGTACGCCACGTGGTGTGAAACACGGTGAACTGAAAGCGATGTCCGGAATTGCTGGGTATGCTACCAGTGCTGCAGAACTCACAGGCTCTGCAAGGACACGTCCCCCAAGAGCCTTATTCTAAATAGGATTGCCACTAATATTGAAATTAGAAGAAGGTGCAGCAGCAGCAGCCAGTCCGCGTGCCCGGACATATGTCGTTCTTGTCCAGCTGGGCGAATCCATCGCTGTTGCTACTGGCGTTTTCTGTTGTGTATCTCTTGCAACAACGGCTTCGAAAGGTGAAAAACTATTGCTTTTCCGTGTTCTGCATGCATAACTTGAACTCGGTACGAGATAAAAAGCTCAGGAAAGAGGCAAAGTGGCACGTATTTTTTTGATTAGTCAACGAAGGGTAGGTACAAGGGGAGAAGGCGGCGACAATGCCGCAACAAATGTGAACGTGTTCGATGAGCGCGCACACGGTTTTCCGCCCACTCTGGCGCTTGCGCTCTCTTTTGGCTTGTAAAGTGCGGAGGCGCCTTTAGTGACGCTTCGTGCAAAACGCACTAGCCGGTGAGTGCGTTCGACAATCACCATTTGCTGCGTCGAAATGTGTAGCTTTCCTAAAAGTGGCTGGAAAACAGACAAAGTGCTGATGAAAGCGGAGTTGTAGCGCTTCTGAACCACCGTGTTTTTATTAGAAACAGTGTTAAAATATACTTACTACGAAACAATGTAGATTATAATTCCCGTACTCGGGCAGTTTACGGCCACGGCCTCCATGGTGTGCCACATTCTCTGCAATCACCACTTCACGGTGTTTGGAATTAAATTTTAGTATAATGGCTGTTTTTAACTGGTTCGTTGGTTTATGGTGTTTGAAGTCCCAAAGCGACACAGACACGCCGTAGTGGAGGGCTCCTGATAACTTCAACGACACCTTTAACGTGCATTGACATCCTATAGTACACGGGCTACTACTAGCTTTGCGCCTTCATCGATTTGCGACTGCCACGGCCGGAATAAAACCGGTGCCTTCGGGGTAAGCAGCCAAGCTCCGCAACCGCTGTACCGCCGCGGCGGACTGCTTTAATGCGTAAGCGTTAGTAGGCTAGGTTGACGATAACGCGTGCTCGCAGGGCAATCCGTGTTTGGTAAAAACGTGACCTCTCCCACGAGAACTGACAGACGCGGCGCTCGCAGCCACTTGCAGCCGCGGTAAGCCATTGTAGCCAGGATTAGGTAAGGGGCACAGAAGAAGGTGAAGCTCTGATTCGAAGAGAGCACGCCATTGTGTGCTGTGTCAGTTTACCTTCAACTTCTGAGGAGGGAGCGTAGCCGCATTGAGCGTGATGTCGTATCGGCGACAAAGTGGAATCAGGAAACCAACGTGAATTGAAAGTTCCACGCTCTACAACCGCAATCAAGAACGAGGAATCTGGGGACCAGCATGAATTGAGAGGTATACGTTCTGCAACCAAGTCACCATATTCGAGAAGTGCTGAAACGCAGATACAGGAACCTGCTAGCAAAATGAACGTTATGCATTGGATATCCTTACGTGATTGCGCGAAACATTGACGTGCTTGAAGGGCTCGTCAACCGAGAGGTTGGAAAGCTGCCATACGTGCAGAAAGGCGCTCAGGGAGAAATTATTAACCTGTGGCCAGTGATGCCGTCTCGATCCGTGCATACGGCACGCGGCAAGAGCACATTATTTGGTCTAAACGAACGGAACATTGTGCCGCACGACTGGGAATCTCTCACTGCCCCGCCATATACGGCGTTGGTATAGTATTCACATAATAAAACACGTTGTGGGGCCAGTTGGTGATACAATCGTATTTAAAAATTGTAGCGCTATATTAGACGAGGACAAGAAGAAAGGTACATGACAGGACGGTTGCTAACTCCAACTATTTTTATTGAGACAACCGCACAGCATTCTATAGCAATAAAGACAAGACACGCATGCGCATTCATGAGGAACATAGGAAAGGGTGGGATTCGCGCACGCTGTCACTTTTTGTTTAGTACCTCAAATTCACTAGCACGCAATGATATAGATGTGGTGCTGACGCACATGTCGCCTTTCTGTGTGATGAAAAACGCTATAGCCGTGGTTCACAGTTTCTGCGAGCGCTGCAATGGGCGGGTAGATTCTGGAACGACGCTGACTCATCGCCTAGCGACCGTTCATGTTCCTTGGCGCGCTGGTTGATGCAGCGCCCAGTCTGACCTACTTAAACCTTGCCACATGAAAGGGGGATCTCGTAGACCACACCCGTGGCACACCGCACATACGGTTTGGCGTGTTTCGTTCCACAGCCGGGAATCACCTGGTTGCTGCTGCAGACCTTGGGGCACATTTTGGCTAGCTCATGTGGAGCCAAGAAGAAGATAGGGACACCGTACTTGTTGCCAACCCTTTTTAGGTTGTGGGTGACCCTATGCATGTAGGGTATAACCACAGGATTGTCGTCCCTACGTTCTGGTCTCCGCGGCTTCTTTGGCCTCCCCTTGAATTTCTGCAACAGTGACTCCGTCACAGCTGTTAAGACGTGGTCAGGGAACCATGCTTTTCGCAGTCTGGCTACCTCACCCTTAACGCTTGCTTGCATCATGTGAGGGCAAGACTTGATTAGTGCTGATTCGAGCGAGAGGTTCGCAATTGCCCTCTTCACAGCTTTTGACTTGGACGAATCAAACAGTAAAAAATCTTTCTTAGCTCTCGGTCGATAGCTCCAGCACACACATCGTGCTAGTGAATTTGAAGTACTAAACAAAAAGTGATAGCGTGCACGAATCCCACCCCTTCTTTTTTTTCCCCACCCCACCCTTTTTTTTTTTTTTGAATTACAGGTGCTGCTCGTCACCAGGACACTGTCGGGTGTTTACCGATACTGTAGTGGGACAATTATCACCGAAAGACACGTGTTGACTGCTGGCCACTGCACATTTTACACGTAAGTTTTAACTACTCACCATGAACTCGTTGAGCACATTGTGTGAAGAGTTTGCTGCCATGTGGAGGCAATTTAGCCGTCACACGAACAAAGGATGTCCTTTACTTGAAAAAATTGCTCTGATTGGTGCAGAATGATTGCTTCTGTCCAATGAATCACGCGAAGCTGGGTTTTGTGGGGGTTTAGTCAGTTGACCTGCGTAGAAGCTGAACCAAGAGTAAGAGTAAAAGGACAGGCTTCCGCGACTTGGTCGTGGCCAGTGACGGCGTATTGCAGAGCGCGTGAATGTTAGTCAAATGGTTAAGCCATACGTTCACCGTATCTTTACCGCCTAAATCACGGTCGGGCCAGCCGCTCGCGTGCGCGGGGAAGATTAGTGTGAGCATTGTTTGTGCGCTTCATCTCATATGTACACACTCATCATCACTGCTTGGGTTTGGATCGTGGGGCTCATACTCGACACAATAAAAGACAGACTGAAGTAATCTGCGAAGGTAGAGCAGCATGTTGCATTCCGTAGACATCAGTGTGTAACGGATAGCCACACGAATACGTACCGACACACTGCTGCTGTATCACTAAGATAGCTCGTGTGGCATGTTACGTGATTAGACATTTATAGTTTAGCGGGTTTAACAGAATAGCGGGCTTACCGGAATAGCGGGATTGAGGTGCGCATGCGCAGTACCGTAAACGAACCGTAGCGTTTACCGTACGCACGCTATTTTTCAGATTTAGCGTTAGCGTGTTTGCGTGGTTACCGTAATGTACGTAAGACATGGCGGCGGTATTCGACGCCCGCTCCGAACTGAATTTAACGTTGATGTGGACGGATCCACTCCTTTCGCAGCAAACGACTGTGCGAAATGGCTTCGCTTGCCTTCAGGTAGCTTCGACGACACGGTATTACGGATAAATTAGCGTAGTTTTTGAGATCGCTTCCCATTTCGAACGTCCCTAAGCCTATCTAGAAGATCGGTATAAACAAGTCTGCAACATGAAAATTCCCGCTTTTGGGGCTTAGTTCATATTTATTTATTTTTATTTTCACTAAAAAAAGGGAGTAATATTCCTGCGTGCGGGGATAAAGGCGAGCATTCTCAGTTTTGTTCTTTTAACTTTGTTTAACGCATTCACCCTTCGCTAGGTGGCGCCACCGTCCCGGCTTGGGCACGTAAACGCTATCCCGCTAAACTAAAACACGCTTTCCGCAACCAACGTTTGCGGCACGGTAACGCTATTCCCTTAACCCCCGCTATCACGCTAACGCTAAACTATAACTGTCTATTGCGATGCTGCTGTGAAAAGAGGCGAGCGTTGGAAATAAAGATCAACGTCCTACATGGCGAGAGTGGGTGGTGATTCCCTCTGGCCGCTCGCTGGGAGTTGGATATCACAGGAGCGACGAAGATTAAAGTTTGATTGCTGTTGCTGCGAGGAACTTCTGCTGAGGCTGTTTCGCGGCCGCGCGTAAGTTGAGAATGGCTGGAGTCGGCAAGCTTGAGCCATTTGACGTTGGAGCAACCAGCTTTGATGAATACTAAAAGCGGGTACAGAATCCCAATAAAGAAGGGCGTACGGCAGGGAGACACGATCTCTCCAATGCTATTCACCGCGTGTTTACAGGAGGTTTTCAGGGCCCTAGATTGGGAAGAATTAGGGATAAGAGTTAATGGAGAGTATCTCAGTAACCTGCGATTCGCTGATGACATTGCATTGATGAGTAACGCGGGAGACGAATTACAGCTCATGATTACTCAACTGGATACGGAAAGTAGAAGAGTAGGTCTGAAAATTAATATGCATAAAATTAAAGTAATGTGGAACAATCTTGGCAGAGAACAGCGCTTTGCGATAGGTGGCGAGACACTGGAAGTTGTAAAGGAGTACGTCTACTTAGGACAGGTAGTAACCGCGGAGCCAAATCATGAGAGTGAAATAACTAGAAGAATGAGGATGGGATGGGGCTCATTCGGCAAGCATTATCAAATCATGAATGGTAGTCTATCTACCACTATCCCTCAAGAGGAAGGTAACTAACACCTGCATCTTACCGGTACTTACCTACGGAGCAGAAACCTGGAGACTTACAAAGAGGGTTCAACATAAATTGAGGACGACGCAGCGAGAGATGGAAAAGAAAATGATAGGTGTAACCTTAAGAGACAGGAAGAGAGCAGAGTGGGTCAGGGAACAAACGGGGGTTAATGATATCATAGTTGAAATCAAGAAGAAATAGATATGGGCCGGGCACGTAGTACGTGGCAGGATAACCGGTGGTCATTAAGGGTAACTGACTGCATTCCAAGAGATGGCAAACGCGTGAGGGGGAGACAGAAAATTAGGTGGGTAGATGAGACTAAGAAGTTTGTAGGTATAACGTGGCAGCAGAAAGCACAGGACCGGGTTGATTGGCGGAACGGGAGAGGCCTTTGCCCTGCAGTGGGCGTAGACAGGCTGATGATGATGAGGAAAAGCGGGTGCAACATGTTTGTACCGTTAGCTACACTTGCCTAGCCGGAGCCGATTTCGCGTGGATCCTTATGAGCCGTGCTGCGCATGCGCGAGGATCAGTGATGTCACACAGCTGGCTCACTGGAGCCTACATCTCACGCGCTCTCCGCCACCGCGGCGCGCGGCTCGCCGCTGCTGGTCTGCGCGTTCGGGAGGAGTGGCGTCGTAGCCGCGGCAGACACACTGGCGCTAGTGCGCGCGCGGACTCCGCCACCGCCGCCAGGGGGAGGTTACTCCGTATACCTCCCATAGGATGCCTTAATTCATGACGTCAGTGCTGGCAGCGCCAAACGTCCCTTCAGTTAATATCCTGGCGGCTGGGATTCAGAGACTCGAACGGCAGAATGGCGGCGCACACGGTATGCGTCGTCATGGCAATACTAACACCAGCCGCGCCTCCTCTCCTAGCACCCTCGCGCGCTCCGGGTTTTTCTCTTTTTGTTTTGTTTGCGTACGCGGGCTCCCTCTCCCTTTCTTCTATGACCCCCTCGCCCCTCCTCCGCGTGCTGCGCCGTACAGCGCGCCGGGCGCTTTTTTTTTTTTTTTTGCATCCGCTGCGCATGCTGCGCCGCGCGTTCGTTGCGCGTTTGAATGTGCGCAATTTGCAGTCAGGCATTCTGCAAACACTGCAGTCGTGCAGCATGTGCCAGAACGCAAAAGAATGAATTGCACTCACAACACAAAATATCTTCGGTCTCTTTTTATTCTCCTCGTTTCCGAAAATCAACATTCCATCAAATGTGGTGCGATAAAGGCTCAGGATATTAACATACACGTGTTCATGATCACTAAACAACACGAAAGTTCTCGGCAATGTTAAGAATTTAAAGAACAGTGAAAAAAAAAAACAGAACATAACACTAGGGCACATATTCAAAAACACAATATTTATACTGACAAAAGTGCAGAACAGCTTCTGATATATGCGCACGATATTGCACAAAATTATCATAACTAACAAAATTGAACATTCCTGAAATGCAAAAACAATGAAAGCAGTTGAAATACCTAAAAGTAGAATAATAATGTAACGACCATTTTAAAGATGTAATGAACTCCACATATAACACAACTAATATTGGCCGCACTTTATTGACTACATTTCCAAAAACGTTGATTTTCATATAACTAGTGATGATAAACGCGGAGAAAATGAACGGCTGATATCGGATGATTCATGGCATCTCTTCTTGAAGTGCGCCGATTCTGCAATTCTTCAGCTTTTTTCTGGGCGCACCGATCAGCTGTGTTGCGTTCCGAAATACGCCCTAAAGAAAAGGGCAAGTTTTAATCAGATAAAGAGCGCCGTCGATTCGTGCAAAAGTGAACTCGTTTGTTCGTCTCAGAGCAGCATAAGTTTTCATACATCTACCTAATGTCTCACAAACGTGGTTATAGGCGATGGCGAGTAATTAACCGGAGACAAATGCAAAGCACACACTCAAGCACGCGGTTCTGTGAGAGTTGTAAACCTGTAACTATAGTTACTTTGCATGGGCTTCATGTCCGCTGCTTGTTCGTATAACGATTTAAACGCAGCATCCTGCCCTTTTCAAATCAGTCATTTTTGAAAACAGTAACTGTAGCCCCACTGCAGAGAACAGCTACTCGGTATGGACGTGAATTCAAATTGACACAATGAAAACCGCGACTCAAAGTTCGTTGTCCGTCTGTCAAAGGGCACGCTCACCTGTCGTTCTTCGGGGGCCGGCACATATATTCTGGGACTTGTTCTGGAAGTATTCAAGCAACAAAGCACTATGCACGAACAGCGCGAGTCGTAAAGCATCGCGTCGCACAAGCACACAGCGAGCGAGCACCATGAAACGGACGAGCGACGACGGCTAACGCACGCCTTACCAACGCCAGACACGAAACTTTCTAACGGATTTCAAAGTCGGCGGCGCCAGCAAGGCGGCGGAAAGCGCGCCTCCCGCAGGAAAGGGAGTTGATCCCGCCAGAGAGGGGGTTGAAGATAGTTGGGAGGAAAGAGACGGAACGCAGATTTTAACTCTGATCCCAGTCAACAGATGGCGCCTCAATTTGCCATACCGGTCACGTGGGTTTCTTTCACTAGCCTGCCGCCGCTGCTGGTCTGTGCATTCGAGAGGATTGAGATCGTAGCCATGGCAGACACAATGGCGCCGGCGCGCGCGCAGCTATTTGCCTTCGCTGTGCAGTCGCCGTCTGACACTGCGCTGAAGCCGCTTGATAGCGCCTCTGACCAGCGTTTGCAGGTGGGTAACGCCATGGAGAAGGAGAGCGCAAATGCTGCTCAACGGCGCAGAAGAGCCTAGAAGCTTATCTCATCGGATCCCGAAGTAGTTGCGTGGCAATTAGCGGTTCAGCGTACGAAGAATGGACAGAAGAAGGCTAATAATCCTAGACAGTCTAGAAAGCTAAGAATAATCAGCTGAACCTTCGCTACACTACGTATATCCTGGCATAGCCGAGCTAAGCCACTGCAATTTTTTTCATAGCCAACGACGTCGAAGATGAAAACAATAAAACATGGCTGATCCCCACGCCATAGGAATCACTATAACGCGAAAGTGAACCGTGTCTGCAGAGGAGTGATATATTGTTTATTGTACATTGATATATCAGAGCTTGCACAAAGCCTATTGGTGTTTGGCAGCTATCGCGCCGTTGGACGTCGATGCCCCCTCGTTGACGCCTATTGGCACATTTCCATTACGACAACAAACGCCCATGATCTTAATCCTTGTGGTAGCTGAAGGCGTTAACATATACCTCGACGCCAAAGGCGTAGGCACGTAACGGCTTCGTCACCGAATGGAATCACCGTGGACGCCGCATTTCACCGACCATTGAGTTTCCTACTATAGACACTGTAGGCTTATGACGCAGAAACGAAGAAAAGAGACGGCTGAACCAGAATCGACGCCATCATGAAACGCGAGCCG
The DNA here is from genome assembly GCF_013339695.2 of Rhipicephalus sanguineus. Classification (NCBI taxonomy): domain Eukaryota; kingdom Metazoa; phylum Arthropoda; class Arachnida; order Ixodida; family Ixodidae; genus Rhipicephalus; species Rhipicephalus sanguineus. The sequence goes on from NC_051186.1 coordinate 137,525,982, forward strand.
TGGCTTCACGTGCCACAACGAAGCGCAGTCCTTATTTTCCGCTCTTGCGGTCGCGCGCCGCCCAAACAAGGACACTGCACTCCCCCCCCCCCCCCCCGCCCCCCTTGTGTAGACTCGAAATCGAAATGTTACGGAATGCCGTTTGAGGTAGTCCAGCGGGAGGTAAGGTGTAGATGCGATGCTTTCTATGACAGTCTTCAGGTACGCCGGCTTAAGTCGGCCCAAGCTGATTGTCTCTTTGCGGCCGTTTTGTGGGACAGTGGTAGTTTTCTGGGTGCGGTTAAGGACGCGAAATAGCCCGTCGTATGCTGGGGTAAAGGTGGTCGGACTGCGCCGAGGAGCACGAAAACGTGTGTTGAAGTGGCCAGGTCAGGGTGGATGAATATTTTGTTGTGATGGGAAGATAGGGGTGGAGTGGGCCGGGGGTCTCGAATGCGGTCCAGCAGGCGTTGCAGGAATTGTTGCGGCTGGGCTGGTAGCTGTGTTGACGTAAAGAAGTGTTCAGGGAGCCTCAGAGAACTGCCATACACCAGCTCTGCTGCTGAGCACTGTAGATCTAACCAGATGACAGCCCGTAAACCCAGGAGCACCAGAGGCAAGGCATCAACCCAGGCGGCACTATTGAGGCTGGTAGTCAGGCCGATCTTCAGTTGTCGGTGAAGGCGCTACATCATGCTGTTGGCACAGGGATTAGAGGCAGCGGTACGGCAATGTCTGGCTTGGAGGATGCGATTAAGGCAAGCAAACAGGGAGGATTCGAATTGACGTCCACGGTCTGTTGTCACGGTGCCAGGACGGCCAAAATGAGATACCCACGTAGAAATGAAAGCGCGGGCAACCGTTTCAGCGGGGATATCCTGAATAGGAATAGCCTCTGTCAGCGTGTGAAACGATCGACCATGGTGAGTATATAACGGTATCCTTGATACATGGGTAGAAGGCCCACAATGTGAAGGTGAACATGGTCGAAACGACGGCCAGGTGGAAAGAAAGCTTGTGGAGGCGTCTTGGTATGACGGGAGAACTTTGTGATCTGGCAGGGCAGGCACATGCGTGTCCAAGCACGCAAATCACCGTTGATTTCGGGCCACACATAGCGCTGGGTGAGAAGGCGCTGAGTAGCCCGAATGCCTGGGTGACAGACATAGGCGTATCTAGCGGGGGGGCAAAGGGGGCGCTAGCCCCCCACTTTCGACAGTGGTGACTGTCGGCTGCAGACTGGGAAACGAACAAGTCTCGCAAAATGTTACTTGAACGCAGCAATGACGTAAATATGTTATAAAATTTGTCCTCCCATTCAGCAGTGACGACTGTCCTCCGTGTGTCATGACCACGCATTGTAGGCTCTCTGCGGTGCGGGCTGCCTATTCCACACTTTCGCGTATTGCGTTCGAGCATTGTAGAGGAGACTATCGCTCAGCCGGGGCTCCATTACATTACAGCAATCTGTCATGATTTTATTTTGTTCTGCCTGGCCTGCAATTTACATAATCGGCGACGCAAATACGGGCGGGAACCAGTCAACGTTTTATAGCCCGATCATTTTTCAGAAAATTTAGTTTCTTTTGGAAACGATTAGCATCGCCACTGCTCCATATCCAAGCTGCTGTGAGTCGATGAGTGTGCAGAAGTGTCGAGTATTTTAGTTGTGTCTAGGCAGGAGAGCTAAAAAAGATTCCCACTTTAGTCTCCGATTAAGCTGCTTCACCTTGCTTATCATATGATAGCCTGAAGCGGTCACGGCGGCTTCTAACAAGGCTGTGGAGTCAAATACATTGAGAAGCTCAGCTTTCAAGCTTGCCCCGTAACTTGATCTACCTCACCAGGGAGATGATCAACGTCCACGGTTTTCTGGACTAAGAAGGCTGCGCTCCTGCAAAGGATTGTGCCTGTTCCTAATAATGTTTATTTCTCTCTCTACCTCTCTGTCAGCAATGATGAGTTCACAGAAAGTTGTATACGCGCAAGAACAGGTCAACATCGTTATACTGCTACTAAAAGTATCTATTATTCACATATAAATCCATCTCGCCCGCTGCTGTAAGTAGCCGCTGCCAATGTGATTGGCGGGCAGCCTTCTTGAATTACGTTCAGGAAGGGACACTATGGCTATTCCTAAAAAAAAAAACCATGGCTGATCCCTCTGTCATAGGAATCGATATAACACAAAAGTGAAAAATGTCTTCACAGACGTAGTTGAGCGTTTGTTGTGTATCTTTTCGCCCCAAGCGCGAAGTAATGAATGCTACAGCATCAAATTGTAATGTTACTCGAAGAACGGGAAGTCTCTCGAAACTTGCAATGCGCTGCTCAAGCAGAAAGGAAGCGTGGAACGAACATACACAGGATGAGCGCGAACTGTCACAGTTGTAAGTTATTTCTGTGTGAGCAGCGCGCTCCTTTCGCAAAAGCGGCCGCTGCAGTGAGCGAGGCAAACTTCGTGCTCTCAACGGAAACTTGCAGGCAGAGCGCAAGACGTACAAACCACCGAGATCACGAGATAAGCGCCCGCACGAGCGACCACGCCCTGTATTGCGCGTGGGGGACGACTTTTAAAGCGCGCTCTTATAAAGTCACTAGAACGTTAAAAGTACCGCGTTCGTTTTCTCTTCGCCGCCGCGCCCTTTCGGCGGCTTCGCCACATAAATGGGCCACCTCGCTCGCCTCGCTAGTGTCTCCCGGCCGCCGGCGCACGGCGATTTGAAGGGAGATTGTTTCTATAGCCTCAGAAAAGCGTGCAGGAACATTACGACATCCCGTATCGTTTTTACACTTCATCGCAAGCCTGTCGAGCCATCGAAGAAGGCTTGGTGCTGCGCTTTTGGGTGCAGCAACCGGCGGGAAACGGCCAAAGCCCTCTTTGCTATTTCCAGCGGGAAAATGGATGCCAAGCGACGGGCTGTGTGGCTGCACAGAATACGGCGCGAAAAATGTGTTCCCACGACTGATACCCGCCTTTGTGAGGCGATCGTTTCATTTAAAATTCGCAAATGTTGTTTCGGAGAATGTTTTCGTCTCCGCTGCGCCAGTGCAGCTTGTTTCACGTGGTTGCCGCAGAAGGTTCATGCACAATAACATTGCCGGGCAGCTCTTAATTATGTTTGGCGTAAAACTGACGCCTTTGGCTTCACATATAACGATCAGTGCGCTATGAAAATTGACTGCTACAGATTGGTATTGCGTGAGGTGACTGTATGACGAACATAAAAAACAGTGGGTGCCATGAAAATAGTCGCACGCATGTGATGTGAGGCACCATTTACATGCCATGCTTATGGTGCGCTCGCGGCCGGTTTGCTTGCTTTATATTGCCACATGCCATCATGTATGAGCCATCCGCTGTGGCACGTACACGCGAGTGGAAGAAGAAGAGAACGTTGTTGTTGCTGGTCTGGTTCTGGGGAAGACGTCAACACCTGGCTGTCTGTCTTATTTCGCCCGCGACACTGGTGGAGGCGCTGGGTACATGCACCTTGGCTCCCAATTTCCAGCCGTGACTCCTAGCAACTTGGAGAGAGCCACAGCTCCCACAACAAGAAGCAGCCGCCGCCTGCTAGGACTACCCCCCGAATTCGGTCCCTTGTCAAGACTTGACAAGATGACAACCTCGACTATAAGCCAGGCGAGTCAAACCAACGACGCCTATTCTTCTCCGCTCCCGCATGTTTTTCATGCACCGCAGACACCACGGTCTTTCCACGGAGACATTTTTGAGGATGTTGATGACTGGCTCGACCACTTTGATCGAGTTGCCAGCATCAATGAATGGGATGAAGGTCGCAAGCTGCGGAGGGTTTACTTCGCATTAGAAGACTCTGCCAAAACATGGTACGAGAACCACGAAGGTTCCTTTGCGACGTGGCAAGAGTTTAGCCGCCAGCTCCGCGACGCGTACCGCAACGCTGAAAGGAAGGAGAGAGCGGAACAAGCCATCTCGTCTAGGAACCAGCGACCAAACGAGAGAGTTTCGATGTTTGTCGAGGACATGCTTCGACTCTTCAGGCGGGCCGACCCTGCGATGTCCGAGGAAAAGAAGGTGCGGTATTTGATGCGTGGGGTTAAAGAACAGCTCTTCGCCGGGCTAGTACGCAATCCACCAAGGACCGTGGCTGAGTTCATCAGTGAGGCGACCACGATGGAACGTACTCTCCAGCAGCGGTCGTCACAGTACGAACGCCACGACATAACGGCCACGGCATGCTCTATCGGGTCTGACAGCGAGAGGCAGGCCCTCGCAGACTTCATAAGAAGTGTCGTGCGGGACGAGCTCCGCCAACTCCAAGCAGTGGGACCTCAACCAACCGCGCCAGCATTCTTGGACGTCATCAGAAATGAAATCAGACAGGCGGTCGCACCACTCGCACCACCAAGACCTGAGGTCCCTGTCCTGACTTATGCGGCGGCCCTACGATCTCCTGCACCACATGCTACTGGTCCTACTTTGGGGACCATGGACCCGCCTAGTCATCTATTCCAGGATGCCTCTTCGACTTCGCCCCCTGAGTCAAGGTTCCCGAGCGCACCCACGTATCAGCCGTCCGGCTCAAGACAGAACGCTACCAAGGCAAGCGTGTGGCGCACGTCGGATAACCGTCCGCTATGTTACCACTGTGGCGAGGCGGGCCACGTGTATCGTACTTGTCAGTACCGCCAACTCGGTCTACGCGGCTTCCACCCTGATGCTCGGTGCCCACGCTACGGTGAGCGCCCCCGTGAAATCGAAGCGTACCTTACAGGCCAGCAAATTCATCCCACTGTTCAACGCCGCCAATCACGATCACCGTCGCCTCGCCGCTCCATGTCACCTAGTTTGCCCTCGTCGTCCTACGCTCCTTTCAGAAGCCGGTCACCGAGTCCCCACAGGGGAAACTAGGAACCGCAGCTTCTGGGGGTGAAGTCGCTTCCCAACGAACTGCCAAAGAGCCTCCCTCGACGCAACGACTCGATGATGACCGTTCAGATTTTTCGTTATTTTCCGAGAGTAGCAAAACTGTTTCTGCCGACATCACCGTATTCGTCGATAATCATGCTGTCACTGCCCTCGTCGACACTGGCGCCGATTATTCAGTTATGAGCGGCGCCCTGGCATCTAAACTGAGGAAAGTTACGACCGCATGGCAAGGACCCCCGTTGCGCACGGCAGGTGGCCATCTGGTGAAGCCGACTGGAATGTGCACAGCACGTATTCGGATACGTGCATCGACGTTCACGGGCTCCTTCCTCGTATTACCTGTGTGCTCCCGTCCGCTCATTCTGGGACTGGACTTTCTTCGTGAATACGGCGCAATCATTAATCTACGTGAGTTGCTAGTGTCGTTCGAGGACCCCTTTCATCCTGAAGCTGAGGCTGACAACACCCCCTTCTCGAAGACAGCCCTACGCGTGTCCGCCGAATCTGTGACTCTGCCTCCTCGTAGCAGCCTCTTTGTCAGCGTTGAATGTGAGCAGGACGTCCCCGACACTGTAATCGCGGAGGGAAATTTGTCTCTCCTTCTTGCACAACAAATCTGCGTCGCCCGAGGTCTTGTTCAACCCAGAAATAGACAGGCTCGCCTACTAGTCACGAACTTCAGCGAGGAGTATCGCCATCTTACAAGGCGCACTGCGATCGCATACCTTGAAGACATTGCCGACGTCTCGGGTCCCTCAACATTAGCTGCCCTTTCGTCGTGCGACCATTCCGGCATGCCATTCGCGAGCACTCTCGACGTAAACCAGGATCTACCTTCCGCACAACGGGCGCGTCTTTTGGGTATACTCGAAACAGACGCCGCTTGCCAAGCATCGTATCATCACCGAGCCTACCGAGAGACCTGTTCGACAACACGCCTACAGGGTGTCGCAAAAAGAACAAGACGCCATACGTCAGCAAGTCCAGCAGATGCTCAAGGACGACGTCATCCAGCCGTCGACTAGTCCCTGGGCTTCCCCTGTTGTGTTGGTGAAGAAAAAAGATGGTACCCTGCGCTTTGCGTTGATTATCGAAAGTTGAACAAGATCACGAAGAAGGACGTTTATCCTTTACCCCGAATAGATGACTCCTTGGACCGCATACGGAACGCTCGATACTTTTCTTCCATGGATCTACGCAGCGGCTACTGGCAAATTGCAGTTGACGAGCGTGACCGCGAAAAGACCGCTTTTATTACTCCTGACGGTCTCTACGAGTTCAAAGTCCTTCCTTTCGGCTTATGCTCAGCGCCAGCTACTTTTCAAAGAATGATGGACACGGTTCTTTCTGGGCTCAAATGGCAATCATGTCTTGTCTACCTAGACGACGTGGTGGTCTTCTCTGACACCTTTGAACAGCACATCCAGCGCCTCCAGACAGTTCTTGAGGCGATTCGAACAGCCGGACTTTCTCTCAAACCTGAGAAATGTCATTTTGCCTACGAAGAACTCAAGTTTCTTGGTCACGTCGTGAGTCACGCTGGTATCCGCCCAGACCCTGAGAAAACAAGCGCCGTCGCCGCATTTCCCGTGCCAACAAACAAGCGCGATCTACGCCGATTCCTGGGGCTGTGCGCTTACTACCGACGCTTTGTCAAAGGTTTTTCCAAAATCGCTGAACCCCTCAACCACCTTACGAAAGAAGGCGTACCGTTTGTTTGGGGTCAGGAACAGCGACATGCCTTCGATACCCTGCGAAGCCATCTCCAGGCTCCCCCTGTACTCGGTCACTTTGACGAGACCGCTGCCACAGAGCTACACACCGATGCCAGCAACGTCGGGCTTGGAGCTGTATTAGTTCAATGGCAAAATGGCCTAGAGCGTGTGATTGCCTATGTCAGCCGAACATTATCATCAGCAGAGAAAAACTACTCTGCAACGGAAAAAGAATGCTTAGCTGTTGTTTGGGCTATAACAAAGTTTCGACCATACTTGTACGGACGCCCATTCAGAGTAGTTAGCGACCACCATTCTCTATGCTGGCTCGCCAATCTCAAAGACCCTTCAGGTCATCTGGCACGGTGGAGCCTTCGGCTGCAAGAATTTGACGTTACCATCATTCACAAGTCAGGACGCAAACACACCGACGCTGACTGTCTCTCACGTGCACCAGTCGGAAGTGCCAACGCAGACCTTGATGAGGACGACACTTTCCTTTCCTCTGTATCAGCAACCGACTTGGCTCAACAACAGCGCGACGACTTGGAGCTCAGCCCACTAATTGACTATCTGGAAGGGCGCACATCTAGTCTTCCTCGAAATTTCGCACGCTCGCTAGCCTCCTTTTGTTTCCGGGATGGAGTCCTTTATAAGAAGAACTTCGACCATACGCAAGCTACTTACCTGCTAGTTGCGCCGACCTCGCTTCGTGACGATATTTTACATGCTTGCCACGACGAACCATCGGCCGGACACCTTGGCTACACGCGCACATTGCAACGAATTCGTCGCTCCTATTACTGGCCACGTCTCACGAAGACTGTCAAGCATTACGTTCGCACATGTCGCGACTGCCAACGTCGTAAGACTCCACCTGTCCGACCAGCGGGACTGTTACAACCAATCGCCACACCGAAAGCACCATTTCATCAGGTTGGCATGGACTTGCTCGGATCATTCCCCACGTCTGCGTCTGGAAATCGGTGGATTGTGGTCGCCACCGATTATTTAACACGATACTGCGAAACAAAGGCCCTGCCCAAAGCTACCGCAGCTGACATCGCCCACTTTTTCGTCAACAATATCGTCCTCCGTCACGGAGCGCCAGCTGTCATAATTACTGATCGTGGAACAGCTTTCACCGCAGAGATGCTACAGGAAGTCTTTAGGCTCAGTGGCACAGAACATCGCAAAACCACGGCTTATCACCCTCAAACAAACGGACTCACTGAACGGCTGAACAAGACCATTGCAGACATGCTGTCAATGTATGTGGCCATTGACCACAAGAACTGGGATGATATCCTCCCTTACGTAACTTTTGCTTACAACACTGCGGTGCAAGAAAGTACAGGTTTCACCCCATTCCGCTTAGTGCATGGTCGAGAGGTCACCACAATGCTCGACGCAATGCTCCTCCCCGACAACCAGGGACTGTTTAACACGGATGCTGCCACGTTCGCTCAACGCGCCGAGGAGGCCCGTCAACTCGCCCGATGCCGTATTGAGAGTCACCAAACTGCAGACGCACGCCGCTACAATCTCCGGCACCGAGATGTTACCTTCAAACCAGGCGATGAAGTCTGGGTGTGGACCCCCATCCGACAGCGCGGCCGGTCAGAGAAGTTACTGCGGCGCTACTTCGGCCCCTACAAGGTTCTACGCCGACTCAGCGACGTAACCTACGAGGTTCTCCCAGAAGGCACCCCAAGACGTTCCCGTCGGCTTCCACAAACTGATGTGGTTCATGTTTCAAGGCTCAAGCCATATTTCTCGCGTCGTCAATCGAACGTCGAGTGACTTTGACTACAATGGCGACTTATCTTCTTTCTTTTTGTTGCTTTTCTGCTTGTTATTATTGTGTCCCACTTTCTCTATTTACTTCTTTAGTGACTGCAGCATGTTCATTTTTCCTTACGGGCACAGTTGTTTCGTTTGTACAGTGACGTTTTGTTTTTCTTTCCTCCTTTTTTTTTAGTGCGCATAACCAGCATCGAGACGATGCTTTTGTGAGAGAGGGAGTAATGCCACATGCCATCATGTATGAGCCATCCGCTGTGGCACGTACACGCGAGTGGAAGAAGAAGAGAACGTTGTTGTTGCTGGTCTGGTTCTGGGGAAGACGTCAACACCTGGCTGTCTGTCTTATTTCGCCCGCGACAATATGCACCAAAATCGGTATTGCGTGACGTGACTGTATGACGAACATTAATACCAGGTGGTAACATGACAATAATGGCACGCATGTCATGTAAGGCATGATATACATGCCAAGTCCGTGGTGCACTCGCGGCCGGTTCGCTGGCTTGATATGCACCAAAATCGGTATTGCGTAACGTGGCTATGACGAACATAAATACCAGGTGGTAACATGAAAATAATCACGCGCATGTCATGTAAGGCATGATTTATATGCCATGATCATGGTGCACCCGTGGCCGGTTTGCTGGCTTGATATGCATGCTAGCGCGTCACGTGACTGTATAGTTGTGCCTTTGTGTCAATCCGGCAGATCCCACGCATTGTGGAAATCAATCTAATGCGAAGCAGCCAGCAAAGAGCTGCGTATGACATCTAGTTCACTATATATCGCATGTTTGTCATTCATGCATGGATGTAGAATCTGGTATATACAACGCATGACATGTAATTTATGTTCGTCACGCACCCCTGTCATGAAATACCAAATTTGGTATACATCCAGTTAACAAAACGACCGGAAGCGCACAAAGACAGTGTATAGTAAACCATGCCGTGCATGTCATGCATGTCATGATTCTCACGTTACCACCTGCCATTCATGTTCGTCATACCGTCACCTCGCGCTATACCAATTTTCGTGTATATCAATCTACCGAACCGGCCGCGAGAGCACCATGAGCGTGGCAAGTAAGTGATGCTGTACATGACATGCAAGTCATGATTTTCATGTTACCACCTGTCACTAACGTTCATCATACAGAAATATCTCGTCATATCAATTTTGGTATATATGCATTTCATTAACGACCGCGAGTGACCCGAGACCATGTCATGTAAATCATGAGTTCCAAGGCATGCCTGCCATGCTTTGCACGTTATGAGGAGTAACTTATATTCGTCATACAATCTTGTCACGCCATATCAATTTTGTTGTGTATCAAGCTACCGAAGCGGCCGCGAGTGCACCATGAGCGTGGCATGCAAATTATGCCGTACATGGCGTACATCTCATTAATTTCATGTTACCACCTGTAGTTTATATTCGTCATACAGTCATGTTATGCCATACGAAATTAGGTATACATCTCATTAACGATTAACGAAACGCCCAGGAGAGCACATAGTCGTGGGCGGCTAGATAGATAGATAGATAGATAGATAGATAGATAGATAGATAGATAGATAGATAGATAGATAGATAGATAGATAGATAGATAGATAGATAGAAAAACAGATAGATAGATAGATAGATAGATAGATAGATAGATAGATAGATAGATAGATAGATAGATAGATAGATAGATAGATAGATAGATAGATAGATAGATAGATAGATAGACAGACAGACAGACAGACAGACAGACAGACAGACAGACAGACAGACAGACAGACAGACAGATAGATAGATAGACAGATAGATAGATAGATAGATAGATAGATAGATAGATAGATAGATAGATAGATAGATAGATAGATAGATAGATAGATAGATAGATAGATAGATAGATAGATAGATAGATACTATGTTCAAACTCGCAGAAGTGCGCTAAGAAATGCTTCGCCGTTAATAAATGCCGACAGCCGAGCGCGTAAACGCCGCGCAGTTCGCATTGCTTCATCGCGTTAGTATGCGTGCGTGCGCGTGTAGGCAAGTGAAAACTGCGGCTATTTCTTTCCTAATCAGTTAGAGAACAACGGCATGTTTCATTCGGGGCTGCAAAAGCGAACGCAATGCGTAAAACTTCCGTTACTCCGCGTGAAATCAACACCGCGCCGCCGCAGCTTCGGCCGCGCTGGACCAAATATGGCAGCGGTCAGGACGGTCGCGGTACTTTTCCCGTTCCAGCGACTTTACGCTCTTCGAGCCCTTCGTGCCATCGCGCTAGTGGTAACGAAAACACGCTGTACCGCCGATCCCGCAGTACCGCCACCGGCAAATGGTGTACATAAATAGCTCGCCGTTAGCATAGCAGAGAACGCGCCGTCTGTGTCGGAGTCGTTTCGCGCTGCGCGCTGGCGATCGAGAGGTCGTAAGTTCGAGTCCCCGTGACGGAGCTTTTCCTTATAGCTTCTTCTTTGCCATATGTTAGTCTTTATATTCTACAAAGCCATATCTGTGACGGAAATGCGTCAGTGGAGCCGTGGTGGACCCCGGCATAAAACACTTTCGTGTTAAAAACATATTGTTCAGCTCAGTAATGCGCTGCCTATTGTGCAGCGTTCATTTTAAAGGCGCGAGTTTTCGCATACTCGTGACGTCGCCTAAAACGAGGCGATTTTATGGCACACCGAAAGTTTCTGACGAATAGCAAAGAACCAATGACCAGTAATACACCATATTGAAAGTAGTTTTTTTTTTTCTGTACGCAGTCATGCGTAAGTGATAATTACGCGGTGGATCACTCGCACGTCATTTGTTGCGTTGTGTTACGAGCAAGTGCTGTGAGCGTGACCCAGAAAATTTCGACCAATCACTAACAGCTAATGATCTATACGGAAGGAGACAATGCGGTTTAACGTTATTATCACCCACATTTTTCCAAAGAAAATTTGAGCTTATACAGTTTGCGTAGGCTATCTACTTGGAGGGGCCGGAGGGGAGGAGTAAAGGGGCCACTTCACCGCTTTCCCGTCCAACCCCCACCCAAGGTGGCAAAGTAGGAGGGCATGGAACGGCACCTAGTGTATAATTTCGTAGTCATTTATAATCTCATAACTATACACAACCAGCTCAATGTGGTTTCCATAAATATTAATCGACTGAACTTGGTCTTCTTCTTCAGAAAGACTATGTCAGAGGGCTCTAAGAGTAAAGAAATTGGCACTCGCATTATCCTGAAGACTTCTGCGAAGTACCTTGGTTTCTCAGCCGCATGTTTTATTTAGGATTTAAGGTACTACAGTCATTGCAGGTTCTTCATACTCACCGTATATTCAACGCCAAAGTGAGACTGTGAAGATTGCAGATGGAATGCTCAGATGAAGTACAGGTTAAATGGGGCTGTACTCTTTAAACTTCACGGTAATATTTCCAAAATGTTATTAAACAGTGCTGTGTTGTCGCAGTATAGGACGGCCCAGCCTGCACAATGTGATTGTGCAGATTCTTCCGTGATTGAAAACAAACAGTTTTGAAAAGCAAATCATCTAATAATCTCTATGAATATAAAAAATCACCTGAAGTTCAGAGATAATGTAGTCCCCCCCTCTCTCTCTCTCTCCCTCTCTCTCTCTCTCTCTCTCTCTCTCTATATATATATATATATATATATATATATATATATATGAAAGTAAAACATCAATAAAATCAAGCACGTAGGAAAAATTGTTCTGTAAAGGACACGTTTCGGCCGCGGGACCGGCCTTCGTATATATATATATATATATATATATATATATATATATATATATATATACATATATATATATATATATATATATATATAGGCAGGCATCGTGGTGGAGTGGCCGTAGCGTTGCAAGTAGTCAAGTAGATCCTCCGTGAGAAGTCACAACGTTGTTTATTTCGACGTTTCAGTCAGAGGCCAGACTCTGGCTGAAACGTCGAAATAAACAACGTTGTGACTTCTCACGGAGGATCTACTTGACTACTATATATATATATATATATATATATATATATATATATATATATATATATATATATATACATCCACAGCGTACAGAGTGAGAGACGCCAGCCCCCCCCCCCCACCCCCCCACTCGCGAACGAGTTGGTACGCCACTGGTGACAGATGTCATGTAGAGAGTGGAAAACAGTGCGCCGTAATGAAGCCGGAACAAAAGGACGGGGAAGGTCAACCGAGACATCACACCACAAGGGTTCCGATGATAATGGATGCGGCACAAGGCGTAGTGTGAGAGCGGGGGTTCTCCCGAAAAGCGGCGAGCTTTCCGTCATTCTGCTGTGCTGTTGAGAATGAAGCTGCACGGTTTTGTTAACTGCGGAAAGCTCGCCAACGTTTTTTCTAGCGGAGAGGAAGGTACCAGCATGCGGATGCCCGTAGGAGCAAGGTAAGACAGGACTCCAGAGATGGAAAGACGAATCTGACCGTCTATGAGGCGGCAGCACCGCACGCTGACCTCCAAATTGAAGTATGAGAGGAAGTCCGAGCCGATTTGCCGTTGAACAACGTCTGCGATGACGAAAACTCTCCAGAAAATGTGGCGAAGGCCGAAACCAAGGGTGACAGATCGGAGTCCGTAAGTCGCAATAGGAGAGGCGTTGGCAGCATGAAACGATTGCCTAGGTGACTTGGAACGATCAGGCTTAGTCGGGGGCACAACACTAATTTCTGCACCCGTATCTATAAGGAACATGGCGCCGGATCTGTGGTCGGTTACCATTAAAAGGCGGCTGGGACGAGCAGCGAGACCACACGCCGCCGTCAGTGATCCCGGTGGGCGTTTCCCGGCCACGAAGAAGAGAGGTGGAGGGCTCGGACTCTGAGCTTGTAGTGAGCGTGGATGAGCGAGATAACTGGAAAGAGGCGAACGGGACTCCTGGAGAGGGCGTGTGAGGCAGCAAGCTCTTCGATGCGGGCTTCAAGGCGCGAAACTTCCGCGTCTGCAGGCGGTAAGACAGCCATGACGGATGGGGAGGTTGCTTCATGAACCTGATCGGCGAGCTCTACCAGGCGATTGAGGCTGACGTCGCCGGCCGCCGCGAGGACGAGGCGGATGGGCTGGGACAGGCGTTGGAGGAAGAGCTCGCGAAGCAACGCTGAGTTCGCAGAGACGTCCCTCCCAAATGCTGTCGCATTCGGCGCAGCAGTTGGGAGGGGCCCTAGTCACCGAGGTCCCCCTCTGCAAGGAGCTGATGGAGGCGGGCGAGTTCTGATGGCATGAATCGCTCCAGCACCTTGGTCTGAAGGTGCTGATATGGCGTAGTGGCCGAGGGCTTGGAGAGGGCGGCCGAGAGCTCGCTGGCTCCTAGGAGGGAGGACTGAGGCGACATGGTAGCAGCGCATCGTTTCCGAGACAATGCGGTACAGCGAGAATTGTGCCTGAATCTGGTGAAACCAAACTTGTGGGTTCTAGGGCCAAAATGATGGGAGACGCAGTTGTACCGTGGAGACGCCCTATAGATGTGAGGCTTGCTCAGTGGAGGGTGCGTTCGGATCAGTCATTGCCTTCGTCCTAGGTCACCACTTGTAGACTTAGGCCACAGGAGCGAAGAGGCGGCTGAACCAGAATCTACGCCATCAGGGAACGCGAGCTGTGTATTCACGTGCCACAACCAGGCGCCACCTTTATTCTCCTCTCTTGCGGTCGCGCTCTCTCCCGTTTGAGCGCCGCCCGAAGGAGGGCGCTACAACACCTTTAGCTGTCATCTTCAGGGATTCGCGCGAGTGCACGGAGACAAAGAAGAGATACAGAAAGACGAGCACAAAAAGGAACTGTATGTTGTCTTTAGCTGAGCTTTTACGATCAGCTCTGGTCAGACCTGCGTGTGATAGCGAGTTACACACAAACGCGTAGAAGGAACTGTAGTGCGCCTGCGCAGAACAATCGTGTGAGCGTAGATTGTACCTCTTGCGACGAGTCTTCTTGAGGTTCGTTTGTTTCTGGCTGCATTTTGTCCTCTTGACCTGGCACATCTCCCGCTTCTTTACTCCTCACGCCTTTCGAGGCTTGCGGGTTTCTTTTGGTGGTTGACTCATGCGATGAGCGTTCCTCAACTTCAGGCCATGGGCCTATGTGGAATCTACTCCTTCTGCGTTGGCCTGTGTCTGTCTCCACAATATTGCCACGCCCACTTCTTGTTTATTTTGATGTATTCCGGTTTCACCAGCAAGGACGGTTACCGAAGCTTGACGCTGTCCGCGAAGCAGTGTTCGAGAAGCTTCGCGATTTTAGTAGATCGTTTTGTTAAGATTGCGCGCCGCGCGCGAATGTTCCAGCTTTGTCGAGAAATAACGCCGCCACCAGCGATATCGCTGGAAAGTTCGATAGCGCCTGTATAAAAGCCGACGCGCTTGACCGCTTGTCAGTTTTTCGACGGTCGACGCTCTGTCCGCCGCTATCAGTGCATACGGTGTGTATTGCTGTAAATTAACTTTCAGTTTCCCAGCCACAAGTTCGGCCAAATAAACAGTTCCATCTTGAACACGCCGGCTGCTGTCTTCATCGACGTCACGACCACGTGAAATCTGGTGGAGGTGCTGCTCGTTCATGTTCCGGATGCCCCCGTCAAGCCGTGAACCCAGCCCACGCCGTGAAAAAGACACCGACACCATTAGCGACAGTCGAGCCTGCCGCAAACTGAAAGGAATTCCCCCCTCCCCCAATAAGAACCCCGACCGGAGAACACCAGGATCACAACGAACAAGACAACAGCCACAATGACAACCGCTGTGGTGCCTACAACGGTCGTCATGCACCAACCGAGGGAGCCACCGACATTCCACGGATCACCATACGAGGATCCAGAAAGCTGGCTGGAGGCATAGGACCTGGTCTCCACGTTCAACAACTGGGACTGCGACCAGAAGCTACGCCATGTCTACTTCGCCCTTGAAGATGGCGCAAGGACCTGGTTCGATAATCGAGCGTCCACGCTAACATCATGGGACCTCTTTCGCACCGGATTTCTGAACACCTTCACGATCGTCATCCGGAAAGAAAGGGCTGAAACCCTTCTCGAGACCCGTGTACAGCTCCCAAATGAGAACATCGGACTGTACACCGAAGAAATGACTCGCCTATTTCGCCATGCCGACCCCGCCATGTCCGAAGAAAAGAAAGTTCGCTTCTTGATGCGGGGAGTGAAGGAAGAACGTTTCGCCGGACTTGTGCGCAACCCGCCGAAGACAGTCTCAGAAGTCGTTTCGGAGCCTACCACAATCGAAAAGGCCCTAGAAATCCGCACTACGCAGTACAACCACCGCGTGCCGATGACGAACTACGGGGAAGCACATGCGCTGGGCTCCGACGACCTACGTGAGAAGATCAGGGCGGTCGGAAGAGCTGCGAAGGATGTCTCCTGCATCGCAACCCCAGGTCCATTCCATAGCCGACGTCGTTCGCGAGGAACTTCAGCATTCACTAGGAGTTGCCGCACCGTCGCAACCTGAGCCGAAAGCGATGAGCTATGCTGCCGTTGCACGCCATGCTGTCGCCAATCCCCGCAATCACCAACGCCCCGTGCCGCCACAGTTCCGTTGCGAGACACCGCCGCCACCTCCGACGCCATCCCGCCCGCCTGCAGGCCAACGCTACACAGCCCGAAAGACCGACGTTTGGCGTGCCCCTGACAACCGCCCGCTCTGCTACCACTGCGGGGAGGCCGGCCACACGTACCGCCCCTGCCAGTACCGTCAGATGGTGCTACGAGGATTTGCCGTCAACGCGCCGCGCCCGCAGCCAGGCGAACGGCCTCGCGACATCGACGACTACCTCACCGGAACACAGTGGCAAGCGCGACGACCTTCCCGCTCGCCGTCGCCCAGCCGCTACATGTCACCGCACCGCCGGCAGTACACTGTCCCAAACCGGGGCCGATCGCCTAGCCCGTATCCTGAAAACTAAAGGCAGCAACCGATGGAGGTGCGGTGGCTAAACGACGAAATGCTGAAGATCCTCCGCCGTCGACGACGACGCCGCGACGAAGTTCCGAGCCCCCGCCGCACGCCGAACGACCTCCTGAAGACGAAACTTTGCGACCGGAAGCAGACCCGACGACGCAACGCGGTAAGAGCGGTGCACACCGACGTAGCCGTGACCCGACGCCGCGACGTAACCGCAACGCAAGACGGCGGACTAGCGACCTCGACGTTCTGATCGACGGCCAAACGTCACCGCTCTCGTCGATACTGGAGCCGACTATTCCGTCATCAGTGGGCCGTTCGCAGCAAAGTTGAAGAAAGTTAGGGCTGCTTGGGAAGGCCCCGAGATCCGGACCGCTGGAGGCCATATGATAATGCCGATTGGTGTCTGCACGGCGAGAGTCACCATCAATAACCGGACTTATCCTGCGAGCTTTGTAATCCTACAAAACTGCTCCAGGGATGTGATACTTGGAATGGACTTCCTAAGTGACCACGGCGCCGTCATCGACCTGAGGTCTGAGTCGATAACACTAACCTCAGACAAAGGGCTCCCGTCCCCCGCGACGCCAGGGAACCATGCATTGAATGTGATAGAAGAGAAGGTGACCGTTCCGCCGCGCTCCAGCGTCATTATATCCGTCGGCACCGAAAAACCTGCGAACCTTGAAGGCGTCAACGAGGGTGATCAGCACCTACTTCTGAACCGTCAAATTTGTGTCGCATGAGGTATAGACGAGCTGCGTGACGGTAAAGCAAAGGTAGTGCTGACAAACTTCAGCCACGAATATAGGCACCTCAACATTGGTACGACGGTTGCCTACATCGATTTGTGTAGTTGCCAGCGGTGCTTTCGCCCTCTTCGATGCTGCCGAACCTGTTTCGACGAATAGAGGCCCCAAACCAGATTTTGACGTTAACCCGAGCCTTCCGAAGGTCAAGCAAGACCAGCTCAAAACCTTGCTCCTGCAATACAAGCAGTTTCTCGTCGACAACGCGGGTCCGACAAACGCCCCTTGCTAAGCACCGCTTTATACCAGAAGAAAATTCTCGACCACTCCGTCAGAGCCCCTACAGAGTTTCGACGCGAGAACGCGAGGCCATAAAGGAACAAGTTGACGAAATGCTACGCGACGACATCATCCAGCCTTCAAAGAGTCCGTGGGCGTCACCCGTGCTGTTAGTGAAGAAGGACGGGACACTGCGCTTCTGCGTTAATTATCGGCGCCTGAATAAAATTGCCACGATGAAGAACGTGTACCCCCTCCCACGGATAGACGACACCCTGGATCGACTTCAGAACGCGACGTACTTTTCGTCGATGGACCTCAAGACCGGCAATTGGCAGATCGAGGTAGACGAAAGAGACCGAGAAAAGACCGCGTTTATAACACCTGACGGCCTCTTTGAGTTCAAGGTCATGCCTTTCGGTCTTCGCTCGGCACCTGCGACGTTCCAGCGCGTCATGGACACCGTACTGGCCGGATTGAAGTGGCAGACGTGCCTTGTGTATTTGGACGACGTCGTCGTGTTTTCTTCAACATTCGACGAGCATCTCTGGCGGCTTGAGGCAGTACTTCAAGCAATCAAGACCTCTGGAGTGACCCTGAAGCCATAAAAGTGCTGATTCGCGTACGACGAGCTCTTGTTTCTGGGTCATGTGATCAGCAAGTCGGGAGTGCGCCCAGACCCGCGGGAAACAGCTGCCATTGCCGACTTTGCGCCACCCAACGACAAGAAAGCCGTGCGCCGATTTCTCGGCTTATGCGCCTATTACAAACGCTTCGTCAAAAACTCTTCACGGATCGCGGATCCACTGACACTTCTCACGAAGACTAACGTGGAATTCAAATGGGAAACGGCGCAAGTGCAAGCCTTTCAAGAACTTAAACGACGCCTGCAGACGCCACCCATAATTGCGCATTTCGACGATTGCGCCGATACAGAAATACACACCGATGCAAGCAGCGTAGGACTCGGTGCCGTCCTTGTGCAAAAGACTGACGGGCTTGAAAGGGTTATCAGTTATGCTAGCCGGTCACTATCCAAGGCAGAAGCCAACTATTGCACGTCAGAAAAGGAATTCCTTGCCATACTTTGCGCTACGTCAAAGTTTCGCCCCTACCTCTATGGCAGGCCCTTCAAAATCGTCAGTGACCATCATGCCTTATGTTGGCTAGCTAACTTGAAGGAGCCTTCAGGTCGTCTCGCACGATGGAGTCTGAGGCTTCAAGAATTCGACATTACCGTCGTGTACAAGTCCGGACGAAAACAGTCTGTCGCCGACTGCCTGTCTCGTGCCGCCGTTGACGCGCCGCCGCAAGACGACGACGATGACTGCTTCCTCGGAACTATAAGTGCCGACGACTTCGCTGAAATGCAACGAGCCGACGCGGAGCTGGGGGGCCTGATGGAGTACCTCGAGTGCAAGACCGCCGTTGTTCTGAAGGTATTCAAGCGAGGACTGCCGTCGTTTTTCTTACGGAGCGGCGTTCTCCTGAAGAACTTCTCGCCACTTCGAACCGACTACCTTCTCGTCGTGCCCTCATCATTACGACCAGAAGTCCTCCAGGCCTTACACGACGACCCGACGGCTGGACACCTCGGTGTTTCCCGCACGCTCGCCAGAATAGAGGAAAAATACTACTGGCCACGCCTTGCTGCCGACGTCGCCCACTACGTTAAGACTTGCCAGCGACGGAAGACACCGCCGACTAGGCCAGCGGGACTTCTGCACCCAATCGAACTACCTGACCGGCCGTTCCAGCAAATCGGGATTGACCTACTGGGGCCGTTCCCGACGTCGACTTCCGGCAACAAGTGGATCGTCGTAGCAACTGACTACCTCACCCGCTACGCCGAGACAAAGGCCTTGCCCAAAGGCAGTACCGCCGAGGTAGCCAAGTTCTTCGTGGAGATTATCGTCTTGCTTCATGGTGCCCCAGAGGTCCTCATTACAGACAGAGGTACCGCCTTTACTGCGGACCTAACTCAGGCGATCTTCAAATACAGCGAGACTAGCCACCGCCGCACCACCGCCTACCACCCGCAGACCAATGACCTCAGCGAACGTCGAAATAAGACTATCGCCGACATGCTGGCCATGTACGTCGACGTTGAGCACAATACGTGGGACGCTGTCCTTCCGTACGTGACCTTCGCTTACAACACGGCCGTCCAAGAAACAACGCAGATGGCGCCGTCAAGTTGGTGCACGGAAGGGGCTCGGCGACGACGCTCGACGCCATGCTACCGAACGTCACCGACGAAGAAAACATCGACGCCGCCGCTTACTTACAATGTGCCGAAGAAGCTCGACAGTTCGCCCGCCTGCGCATCAAGACCCAGCAGTACACCGAGAGCCGTCGCTACAATCTTCGACGACGCTTCGTGGAATACCAGCCCGGCGACCGTGTCTGGGTCTGGACGCCGATACGCCGACGTGGGCTTAGCGAAAAACTCCTTCGGCGATACTTCGGGCCATACAAGGTTCTTGAAGTCTCGGCGCTCTTGACTACGAGGTCATCCCGGACGGCATTACGAACTCCCAGCGACGCCGCGCACGACCTGAAGTCGTCCATATCGTGCGCCATAAGCCCTTTTTTGCGCGTTAGCGAACCTGGGGACTCTACGTTTTCCTTTGTTATTGTAATTTATTTGTGTATGCACTTGTTTTTCGTTCTCTTTTATGTTCTTTCACAAGCATCGGGACGATGCATTTTCAAAGGGGGGCAATGCCACGCCCACTTCTTGTTTATATTGATGTATTCCGGTTTGACCAGCAAGGACAGTTACCCAAGCTTGACGCTGTCCGCGAAGCAGTGTTCGAGAAGCTTCGCGATTGTAGTAGATCGTTTTGTTAAGATTGCGCGCCGCACGCCAATGTTCCAGCTTTGTCGAGAGATAACGCCGCCACCAGCGATATCGCTGGAAAGTTGATAGCGCCTGTATAAAAGCCGACGCGCTTGACCGCTTGTCAGTTTTTCGACGGTCGACGCTCTGTCCGCCGCTATCAGTGCATACCGTGTGGTAATTAATTAATACCGTGTGTTAATTAATTAACTTTCAGTTTCGCGGCCACAAGTTCGGCCAAATAAACAGTTCCATCTTGAACACGCCGGCTGCTGTCTTCATCGACGTCACGACCACGTGACAATATAAGACCTCGGAGACCCCGCCGATGAAAGTACTGTTCCAGTCTTGTTTTGTTCTTTTATTCACACTGTCTGCCTGGCTCTAAATCGCAAAGCATACGAGCTGCGTGCCTTCTGTCATGGCTTTTCTTTTGCTCGGTTGCATGACGCTGTTCCCAGGCTTGCTTGTCTACCGCGGTGGTTTCCAGCTAACTACATGCCGCCGGGAGAGACGTTCTCAGATGTCGTCTTATCAACCTTTCTGCGCGAATAAAGCCATTCGCAAGCAGCATGCATCTGTACGACTGAAGAGCAGCACAAGTATTTTCTGTAGGCTCTTCTGTACGGTCGAACGAAGCCATTGCTTTGCGTAAACCTGGGGACAGATGTTGCGTGCTCGAAGCCCCATTCTTTCGCGAACTGGTGGAAAGCAGAACCATCAGTTTCTTTTAATTGAGGGCCTTTATCGCTGAAAGCTGTTTCTGGCTTGCCGTGTCTTTAGAAAACAGACTTTACCTGTTTGATGACATCTTGTGCTGTCATACTAACTAGCAGGGCGGTCTCTGGATACCTTTAATAATAATCGGTCAGAAGCAAGTAGTTCTTTCCCCCACAGTGTAACAGATTCATGGCAACTTTCTGCCATGGTAGATCAGGAAAATCAAACGGCATCAACGGCTCATGTCTGTAACTCTGTTCTTGAACACACTGTGTACAGCGTCGAACCAGCTCTTCGATTTCTATCGATACACCCGGCCACCATACTGACTCCCGGGCTTTTACTTGCCACTTAACGATTGCTTGATGTCCCTGGTGTATCTTTGCGAGAGTTTCTTTAGGCATGGCCCCAGGAATACAATCCTTCACCCTTTCATCAGAAGGCCATCTTCAACAGCAATGTCTCACCTGTGCTGCCAATAATCTATGCATTCGAACGGAAGCTCATGGCTGTTCGGTCATCCATCATTGGAATAGGTGCTCAACGTGGTAACTTAGCTTGTTGGAAGAAGTCAGTCATAATGGTGTTTAGCGCAAACAGTAGACAAAGGACAAAGGCTCAAATAAATAGGAGAAAGCGCGGGGGTTCAGGTGGTTATTTTCGGCCCCTGTAAAGCTTTCTGGCCTGTGTAGATCCACCTCTCGGATGAACGGGAAAATAGGCTGCAGCACAGACCATAGGCTCAAATTTGTGCCATGTGTTAAAGCCGTTGTTTACGCTATTCCTCTGACGTGCGGGAGGAGGTACGTAGGACAGACGGGGCGCTGTCTGAATGATAGGCTCTGTGAATGATAGGCTCTACAGCGTCCGAACCACGGTATCAGGGCACCTTGGTATCCACGTGCGGGATTGCGAATGTATCCCTATCTTTGAAGGCACTGTGGTCCTTGCACGCAGCCAGGATCAAAGGGTGAGGGAGAATATTGAGGCTGAGGAAATCGCATGGTCCGGCGACGCATGCGTGAGCATGCCATCGCTGCACCTTTCCGATAAAGAACTTTTGTTTCTGGGGCGACGTAGGGACGGAGACGGTACCAAGGAGGTTGAAAAAAAACTTCTGGAGTGGAGGCGGCACGCCGCCGCTGAAGCCGACGACCGCCATATTGCTCCAGGCAGAAAATGTGTGGGTCGTCGCTTGAGCCCGCGCGAAAGTACCACAGATGGCGAATTTCTCCACTCCTTTGGTGACAAGCGAGTGTTGTGGATGTCTCACTTGTTGGACTGCGATCCACTCGATAGCAACATTTACGATTTGTCGAAGATTGCCAACCTGTACATAAAAAACGCCGGGCCTGCGCGGAGCGCGCAGCACATTCCCAGCGAAAGCTGGAAGAGCGGCTTTTCTAGAGCCCGTTCTAATTCTCTTGGGGAAACTAATACAAGTGCACTTGCAAGGTACCCACTACGCCGCAAAGCATAATTTTTGTGAAGTACCGAAGCAATCACTATGCCGTTATTCCAACGGTCGGAAACACTGCCGCTCAAGCGTCCCAAAGAATTACGTCATCGTTACGTCATCAACACCATCTTGAATCTGAGCCTAACTGAGCTTCCAACCAGAAGTGCGATAACTGAAGGCGAAATTGGCGCTCGAGTCGATGGCGAGTCAAAATGAAAGCAGCCAATGGCAGGCCGCCGCCGTGCCGGCAAAGCCGTGCGCCCCGCGCCGGCCGCCGACACCACGCGCGCGCGCCGCAACGCTAGTTTTGAATTTCTCGAAAGTTCCGTTGTAGCATGAAGCGAGCGTTGAGCGCGGGCACCAGGCTGTCCGTGCAGGCAGGCTATGCTTGGGGGACACCTGCAAGTCTCTCGTTGAGGTTGGCGGATCACTGTTCGCTTTTGAGACTTATTGGAGCGGTCGTTATGGTCAGCCGTGCTCCGCCGCCGCCACATCGGAGCCCGTCGTAGTCGCCGGCCTTGATGTGAAGTTTCGTGATGTTCCGTTACATGAAGCGACCGTTGGCCGGCGTGTGCAGTTTTTGCGGTGTTTCCGTGGATTGCTCTCTTGCCGCCGTGATGGTTAACGGCACACGCCATTCGTACATCATGCAGCGGTGCACGGATACTTCAAGACCGAGTTCCGCAAGATTCTTCCCTGATCGAAAAAACTATAGGTGAGTATGCGGTTTGCGTTCGCAGCCACACATATATAGCTTCATTGCAGTTGGACAACAGTTCTTTTTAAACGTGACTGAATCGTGAAGAGCACGATTTTGCATCGTTGTACCAAGAAGTAACGAAAATAAAGCACTTTAGACTCATAGTTTAACTTCTATGCGTCTCTGACATGACTGCTTCCTTGGAAGTGCTTTTTGCATTTTTTTGGCCTGTTTATCACTCGCCTTCGTTTAAATACGCGTTTCTGAGTCTGTGTATCTCAACTTGCACTATACCGAGACGACGAAACTACGTTTGCGTGATGTGACTGCGTAATTTTTGTCGTTTGAATTCGGTTTGCAACTGCTTTTCTGCAGGACGTAAACGTTTTCTGAATTATGGAGAAGGCCACAAGTGACGCGTTTGCCCAAGGAAGGGTTAATAACTATAGAATCTGCTCTCTGCGAAGTCTCGATCCGCAACCTCAAGTGCACCAGCTTTCTACTCTGCCCCCAGTGCTTTCTTTCGGTGCGTGAATGTTATGTTCATTATATGTACTTACAGCTGAAAAAGTACTCTTTGTGTTTATGTATTACCTCTGTAATAACCTATAGAAAAACCGTTCGAAGAACCATCATGTGTAGACATGAGTTGTTTTTTTCTGGTGAGCCTTGAGTATTGCAATATGCAGAATTTTATTGTTTGCGTTTATCTCAATGAAGTGCTCAGTGTACAGGGCATGACATTCTCACTTCAGTGACGTTATCTTACAGCTATGCATTGTATTCGCGGTGAAAGAAAAGCTGTGTAGTAGACTTATTTCACCTGGCCATTGGGTAATACGCGTTTCTTCGAATGTTATATGTGCTGCTGCATAAACGGACCATCGCCTTCATGCCGTTGCCGCCATCTAACTGTCAAGTAGTGGTCAAGTGCCAAATAATGTGTATTTCCCTTTTTAGTGCGATGTACTGCTTATATATATCTAGTTGTTTTGTGTTTCGTATTAGTACAGTGGTTAATAAGTAGTTCATTGCAATATTATTCCATATTTAGGTATTTTGCGCATCTTTATTGTTTTTGCCATGCACTTACATTTCGCCTACATTTCTTTAAATTTCAAGACTCTGTCACATCAGCAGCTCTTGTGCACTTTGGTCAGTATTGTACTAAACACATCGTGTTACTTATATGTGTATACGTTAAAGGGCCTGCATTTTCAGTGTGTTCGATTTTTAATTTCCAATTTCTGAACTTTACAATGAACTTTTGTGCTGTTTAATCATGGACACACTGTGAATTCTTTAATTCTCTTCTTCTCCGGAACTTGTATCGTGCCCCATTATGTGCAAATCTTGAGTTTTGGAAACGGAGCAATAAAACGAAGTCACAGATATGTTGTGGGTGGAAGTCATCCCTTATGCTCTGGATCATGCAGGCTGCGTGCATTCAAACGCACTGCGCACCACGAGCGGACAGAAAAACATAAATGCGCGACCAAGCACAGCACGCGCGCACGCGAAAAACAAAAAAAAAAACGCGCCACGCACACGATAAAAAAAAAAAGAACGGCGCGCGGCATGAAAGAAGAAAAAGGAGCCGTCAAGAAAGAAGGCAAAAAAAAAACGGCACCCGACATGGGAGAGGAGAAAAGGCAAGCGCGCCCGAAAAAAAAAAAAAAAAAAGAAAACGCCGCGAGGAGTGCGAGGGAGGAAGAGGGGGAAGGGGGGGGGGGCGAGAAGAAGCGAGCGGCTGTTGTTACTGTTGCCCCGACGACGTAAAAACGCAATCGTTACGTAACCGCTGCGTCATCGCCGCCATTACAGCGCTTCCACTCGCCAGGGCCGTAACTCAACGGCTTTCTTGGCGCTCTCGGCGCAAGCGTCGCAGAACGTTTGAATTACGCGTCCCTATGGGAGGTATACGAAGAGACCTACCAGTGGTTATTCGTCTTTCTGCGGATAAGCGAGGTACCCGCTACACATCTGTAAGGCATTATGTGAACTTTGTTGATGCTGCCTGTGGTTGATGGATGAAGAATCATGGAGCCAAGGTGAGGAGCCAAGGTGAGGAGCGGCCGTAGAAACGTCACTATATTTTGTGCGAGCCCGTGACGAGAAGCTCATACCATGTTGTGACGTCAGGGTATAGTAGGAACCGACATTGGATTGTAAAAACATACTGTAATTACTTTTTCTGGGCGCACTTTCGCTTAGCACGACCTTTTCTAGGCTGTTGAGGGCTTGACGTTTCATTTGACGCAAGAAATCAACTAAAATATTCGTGTCAGTACCCCTTTAACAGTTCGAAGCGTTGCTGTCGGGCTGAGGTTCATACCCACTCGCTTTTCACGATTTCCATTAGGGCGGGTGGATGTTGGCAATATGTGGCGCCCATGTTGTTTTGGTGGCGTCTGTCTAATCTGTTGTTTATTATTCAGTCACTGATGGCAAATGGCCATGGCAATGTTACATCGTAGCGTCACGCCCGGCGTGCGCTACGGTGACACTATCTGCTGCGTCGGTGGTTTTGTAGCTTCCTCGTGTTCGGGAGCCGATTCATCCTGCGCCGGACTTGACCGGATCGAGCGCATCTGATCAACATGCGGCCGTACGGGTTCATCAAGCGTATAAATGGGGACCATTCGGGTGACTGATACGGATCTAGTTCTTCCTGGCGTCCACTTACCTCCCTGCCCGTAATTACAGACATGAACGGCAACGTCCGCTGGCAGCATCCACTCGTCTGTTTGCTGAATCCTGCATGAATGGGGAGAAGTAATGCTTCCAAGCGGGATCCACTTCACAAATGTCGCGAAGTCATCGCTGGTGAAGCGTGTGCCATTTTTTGTTACTCTGGTGCGGGGAATACCACATCGACAGAATATATTCCTCAAGGAACTCACAGAAGCGGCTCTACTAGCTCTCCTCATGGGAACAACCTCTATCTACTTACTGTGAGCATCTGCCAGCACGAGGATCATTGTACCCGCGACCGGTCCAGCAATGATAGCATGTACTCTTTCCCAGCTCTCCTCTGTCTTAGGCCAGTTCCTTGCTGGTGCGGCTGCCGGCATAGGCAGGTTTGGAATGCATATTTCACAGGCAGCGGATAGCCCTTCGATGTCGCTATAAAGACCAGACCACAAAAAGGAGGACCTGGCGACTGCCTTCATGGCAGAGGAACCCTGGTGTGTTTTATGCAAGTGCTCGCAGTTTTTTTGGAAGGTTTCTGGATCTGCGCCCCTGGACCAACTCATCACCACTCATCTCGATGTGTTGCTTTCGTCAGGAACAACAATCTGTCATTCTAGAATTAACGTAGTGGTTACGTTAGCAAAGGAAAATTCCGGCAGATCCCACATATTCTGTCAAATGGTTTCATGCAAAGCAGGCGGTGAGTAGCAACTTATGCAGTATTTTCCTTTTCGTTTTCAACAAAGCTTGGATAGACGTCTTCGGGTAAATTTCGTAGTTTTGCGCGTATCGTGGGCTTGTCAGAGGTGTAGCCGACGTGCTCGTAGACCGACGCAACGTCGGTACTCACGTTAAAGCAGTGTCACTTTTATCGCAACGAAGAGCACGCTACAGTGCGATGGTGCCTATATCATAAGTAGCGGACGTGCGCGGATTCGAGCATGTTATGCGAGTAGGTGCCGCACGGGACTGGTGGAAAGGGTTTCATGATCTACGCGACACGCAAGGCACGTCCCGTATATCTTGCTTGGCTTCATTATCTGCTGGTTTTCATTAAGGTTGTGTGAAACAAAAAAACGAGCCCTTAAAGTTGCCTTCCCTCATTCATTTATAGCGAGGGTCTCGTCCCGGCATACTTGATGCCTTCAGGTAGTCTGCAAGGGCTTATTGATCACCTGTCCGCTCGTTAAAGGTTCACGTACTACGCGACACCATCTGGCAAAAAAGAGTGTGTTCTACACTCGCCGTCATGGCCACTAGCTGCGCTGACTAGCACTCCGAGCATTTCATGCGCATATATACCACATAAAGTGGACGAGGGGACCACCGCCGCCGTAGCTCGATTGGTAAGCGTGCCGTGCGCGTAATTCGAAGGTTGCAGTTTCGGTGCCTGCCGGCGGCATTTTGTCTTTTCGTCCACTTTAGTTTCTTCGCATCTATATCAAAATTCTTACAATACACTTAAAGAGAGATGGTTGATTCCTCCGTCATAGGCATCGGCATAACCCGAAAGTGAATCGTGTCTTCATAGGGGCATAGTTGATTTTAGATGTGAAGCATCTTATAGCGGAGCTCAATCTGGTGGTGGTGGTGGTGGTGTGCGGCGTGACCACCCTTACTGCGCATGCGCAAGGCCTCTCCACTTCCCATTCCCTCCCCTCCCCTTTTGCCCCTGTCCCATCCCCCTCTCCCCTCCCTTCTCCCCACTCGCCACTCCCCCTCTGAAACGCGGGCTCTGCATGCCGAACACTGCTTCGCATCGCCTCATCGTCCCCTTTAGCGGGAGATGGTGTGATTTTTTTATAAATGCGAAGCATTTCTTTCCGAACCAAAGAGACATTGACCGCATCTATCTATCTATCTATCTATCTATCTATCTATCTATCTATCTATCTATCTATCTATCTATCTATCTATCTATCTATCTATCTATCTATCTATCTATCTATCTATCTATCTATCTATCTATCTATCTATCTATCTATCTATCTATCTATCTATCTATCTATCTGTCTGTCTGTCTGTCTGTCTGTCTGTCTGTCTGTCTGTGCGCCTACGTCTGGGCGCTCTTATGGCCGTCCCCCTTAACTTGACACATACCAAAATTTTGCATGGGAGGGCATCAGTTACTTGAAATACGTGGCGCAGGGTTGCAACTGAGAAGAAACAAATAAGAGACAGAAAGAACGCCAACTCACAACTAAGTTTATTTTCATGAAGCGTTCAAAATATAAAGGCTCTTGGAGGACATGCGCAGAGCACTTCATTCACCGCACGTGCAGGCATGATCAGACGAGGTCGCAAACGAAGATCGCAAACAAGATATCTGCGAACCAGCAACAAACAAAATTTCCTAATGTAAATACGTGAAAAAAAAAAACCGAAACACAAACCTGCGCGAAGGTCGAGGAAAAAACAACAAACAGACTGACAGACACTTTGTAGCAAAACCATCTAAAGTACATCTAGATCCAGCAGTTGGAATTCACAATTATGCAGCAAAACTGACGGCACGGTGACGCAAGCATCACCTTTCTTCCGTATGTGAAAGGCTTCCAATAACTCTCGTGCCAGCGCATCCCGGCACCTTCCAAGTAGTCGCGTGCGATCGAACTGCGGTGTGCAGCCACACGAAGCACGTACTGCTAAGGGCATTAGTGTATGATGAACACGATGAAAAGGCCATTGCTTGAATAGCATGAGATACTTGTCGCGTACGTCATGAAAACAATTCCTTCAGTCACGTGTGGCAGATACCCGTATAGCATGGCTCCTGGAATGCGGGTATGAGCCACATGTGATTCACATTTAACATCGTCGTTTAGCGCTACAAAAGACAGACACATGTGAGAGACAGGACAGGCGCTGTCTCTCACATGTGTCTGTCTTTTGTAGCGCTAAACCACGATGTTAAGTACTCACCAACTCGTCCAACAACAAGTTCTTATTAGGCGATTAACAGTTTGTATCAACCCATGAATGGCGATAAAAGGCTTTCAAATTACAGCGAAAGCTGTTATGAGATCATTTCATCGGCCGTTTTTGGCGCCGTAGTTGTCCGCCGCCGCTGCCGCCGCCGCCGCCGCCGGTGTCCGTAACCAGTATCGCTCGAAATAAGAAAAAAAAAACTAAATAAGAAAAAAATTCCAGGATGGAACGAGGTTCGAACCTGGGTCCTCTGCGTGGGAGCCCAGTATTCAACCTCTGAGCCATTCCGGTGCTTGAAACTGCTTTGCTAAAAGGTCCTATACAGGCTTCATGTCGGGAAGGAACCACATTAGCATATGCAATATAGCGTGGTGGAAGAGTAAAATAAGCACCAAGCGTAGCACAACGCGAATTCTGTAACCAGGCGTCACACAATGCGAATTGCGCAACGAGCAGGTTGTTGAATGCTTCCAACCCATTACAAAGGACCCTGCCATAATTCTTCATCATCAGGCACAGCATCAACAAAGTGCGCATAATGCCTTACACGGGTTTAGCAGGTACCAACGCTCTCCGCAGAATGACAAAAAATGGCAGAGTGCCTGCTGGCCTACTTCTCAAAAATTACAATTATTTATAGCGTAGTGGGTTCCTCGCAAGTGCACTTGGATTGGTTGCCAAGGAAGCCCATAAGCGCATGATACACTTCCTCTCGGTCTCAGTAAAATTACAATGATTTATAGCGTAGTGGGTTCCTCGCAAGGGCACTTGTATTGGTTGCCAAGGAAGCCCATAAGTGTATGATCCATTTCCTCGGGGTCTCAGTAAAGTTCTTCGCTCCCCCCCCCCCCCCCGTCTCTTTCCCACGTCAACGTATGTTATACAGCATGACGGGAGAGGGAAATAGCGACCGGGCGTAACCCAATGCAAATTACATAACTGGTGGGCCGTTTAAAGATTCCAACCCATTACAAAGGGCTGAGCCATAATCCTTCATCGTCATCAGTCGTCGCGTGAACAAAGCGCACATAATGCCTTACAGACGTGTAGCTGGTGCCTCGCTTCTCCGCAGAATGACGAATAATGGCTTAGTAGGTGCTTCCAAACTTCACAAAAATTGTGATTTATGGCGTAGTGGGTACCTTTCTAGTGTACTTGTATTGTAGCCCCAAGAGAGCTTAACGGGCTCTAGAAACGCCGCTCTTCCAGCTTTCGCTGTGACTGTTCTGCGGTTTTAGCGCAGGCCTGGCGTTTTTTTTTTTTTTATGCGATCGAGTTATGGAGCTTGTGTCGGAGAAAATGCGGGGCAGGCGTCGGCCGCGCTGTCGGCGAGGGAAATGTCAGAGGGACGGAAATATTGAAAATCACGGTTATAGCGGCAATTGAACCCTTGCATTCTGCGGGGCAGTCAAGTATTCATCCACAGAGCTACGCCAGTGCTTTAAACTTCTTACGAAAATGACCCTATAATGGCGTACTTTCGCGGCAACATCACCTGTGATTGCAGTGGTCGCTAAGGGCGTTTATAACAACATTACACATTAACACCTATTACTCGCCAAACTATGGTCAACCACTGCTCAACCCGGAGTAATACGGAAAATCCGCTTCTTATTATGTGCACAAATCATCGCACCGTAGCGTGCAGCTCAATTCGTTAACACTGACATCTGTGCTCTAAGGTGAGTACCGACGTCACGTCGGAATATAGGCTACCCTTTGGGTGTTATTGCAGTTGACGTGCTTGGTTCCTTAAGCTCCAAGGACGAGCCCACTATCAATCCCGTTACCAGGGGGGGGGGGGACCGGGCGAGGAGGGCTGTAACAGCCCTCCTTCAATTTGTTGCTTCTTCATATACGTACTTTTCTTAAGATAGGTGCTTACCCCAGTTGATCAAGGCCTTCAGCAAGTGCTATCCTCTCTCGCCCCCCCCCCCTTACACCCCGAAATAGATTCTACAGGCCGGCCCACGATACACGCATAAATACTCAAGATGAACAAAGAAGTCGGTCCAACTCGAAACCCTTGACTCAAAGCAATAAAAAATTGGCAGATCCCACGTGTTGTGGGAATCGGTTTGATGCGAAGCAGTCAGCGAGTACTTCTATACGCTGCGTCTTTTGGCTTTGAGCCAAACGTTGCGAGGTGGATCGATGTGTTTTTGTTAGTGTAGTAGGTGTGTGCAAAACGTGGGCTTACTGGGCACGTTGACAACACTGGCGTTTAAAGGGAAACCTACCGTGCGACGTAACGTCAGACCTCACGTTAGAGCACATACGTCAGTATTATCGAAACTAAGTGCACTTTATGGGGCAATCATGTGAAACGGGCGCACGGCAGCACGCAATCGCTTCTGCGGGCGAGCCGACGACCTTAGAGGTTTTCAGCGGCCCACCAGGGGAGCATCCGGCGCTGGCGTCGCGCGCGCAAGGTTTAGGTTGGCTCGTCTATAACACCTTTCGCTGAAGATCAAATACTTTTATTGCGACAGCAATTATATGGACAGTCTCGGCTGGTTTTTGCCGTCCCCGTCGCCGCCGTCATGCACCGTATATGTATAAGCATGCATGTATAGATAAAAGTCCCAAAGAAAAATAATTAAGGAAAATGCTGCCGAAGCGCGGAATCCAGCCAGAAACCTCTCACTCCGCAGCGCGTGGCGCTAGATATTACGCCACAAAGAGCAGATCCCTCAGATAGCTAACGGCGAGCGTTATATACGCACCCTTTACCGCTGGCAGGACTCAGAGACGGCAGGCGCTTATAAGCGTTTCTTCATTACCAGTGAGATGGCGCGAGGAGCGCAACGGGCGTAGGGAGCTCCTCCGTGCCTCCGTCGGAGGCACGGAGGCATTAAACGGGCTCATTCAAAAGTCATCGGCCAGCTAGCTCGCTTCTTCTAATGTTTGCGCAGGGAGAACTTTGCCCTTCCGCTGTCTGCTCACGCGGTATACTCGCGGACAACTTTTCTTGGCATTGTGTCTGCACATGTACTGCTACGCGTAGTAGTCCGGTTTGGCGCGCGTCTAGCAACGCCGTGGAAAGTGATGGCTAGCGTTGCATTTCGACGCAAACGCTGCTTAGCGTCTAAGGTACGGGTAAAAGGCGCGACTTTTTCACGCACGCAGAAACGCAAAGTGACAACGTATAAAGTAAAAGAAATACAAATATCTCGCTTGTGTGCGCTGCGTTCCGTCCACGGTGTAAGATATATACTCTTTAGGTGTGGACACTCCTCGGCTTGCATGCAGAGCGCGTTCGACCAGATAAAGTAACAACGGCGCGCGTCTGTTGGTCCGGTGACCGCAGCGGGTATCTAGCGGCGGGAAGACGCAACTTAAAGAGAGAAAATGCTTTCTGCACCGTTCCTATAGCAACCGACGCAGTCGGCGGCAACGCCGGCGTCCGCTGCATGTCTTGTTTTTCGCTCGTGAAAAACGCGGTATGCGTTTCTAACTTGAGTTGCTGGCGTGCCGTAGCCGCGTTCGCTGACTAGGAAATTCAGATTTCCCGCGAAGCGCCAGTTGCTACGGGAACGCGTTTTTGTGTTGAAGTTGCATCTTCCCGCCGGTAGGTATCCGCTGCCGTCAGCGGTCCGACGGGCTCTCGGCGTTGTTACTTTATCTGGTCGATCGCGTCTGGCGAGTGTCCTCACCTAAAGAGTATATATCTTACACCGTGGTTCCGTCTCAAAAAGCTACATGTAGAAAATGAAGGAGTATATTATATATCTCACGTAGAAAATACGGACGCAATTGTGGGACTACATTCATTAGCGGTAGGATACGTGCATTGTGGCTCTGTAGTCTTCGCTTCATTGCCAAGAAAAGTTGTCCGCGAGTATAGTTGCTGCCGAGGGGGGCAGATGTTTATGCAGTGTAGCAGCGCGTCTATCACGGGCAGCTTTTCTTGCTATCGCATTCATCGCTTCGCCCTTGCGGCGAAACTGTGACATTTTTGAAAGAGTTCCAGATTGGTTAGCTTCTTTAGAGCTACGCTCCCACGTGAGACACTTTAGCAATATACTCATTGTTGCAAGTAAGGCTGGAGTTTTTGATGAGATAAATTATAGTGCTATATAGCGTTTCACCTTTTGGTCATGACATGTGAAAGACAAGCTATGAATAAAGAACGCGCGGCTTTGTGATAAATTACTTGAACGCCATGCAGTGTTCATGGATTTAATTCCCAGGTTATGCAGGGTTTCATTGATGTCCTGCAGACAGACTTGTTTTTGGGCTAGTTGGTGCTTGCTACTAGACATCATGTAGAGCGAAAAAGACACAACGGACACACAGTGCCTGTGGTTTGTGCTTCTGTGTGTCCGTTGTGTCTTTTTCGCGCTACATGATGTCTATTATTGACGTCATATCCTAATGGAAATGCCTTTATTTTTGTTGATCCTGGCATCAAACACTCTTGTATTAAAATTGTTCATTTATATTTTGGCCATGTCGTCATCTGGGCGGCACGAAAAATTTGAACTACCAGTTATGTTCCCGGAGCTGACCGAAAACTTGTGTTCTCCGTTCTATTCCGTGCCATGTGTTTGCAAATATTAGCACTTCAAATAAGGCATGCATTGCCACAGCTTATATCGCGCTTCTATAATGTCGTGCCAATTGTTCATTCGCAGAAAAGAAGATCCCGTCTCCAGCATCAAAGTGTATTACGGAATGAAGGGCTTGAAAGGACCCTACAAACGAGCGTCCCGTTTTTTGAGACATCCAGGCTTTGACATATCCACCCTACGCAACGATATTTCTATCCTAATGGTAATGTATCCGGATATTGCCTTCTTTTTTAGAAACCATAAATGTGCCTACAAAGGGCAACATATTCTGCACATTAACAAAGTAGGGAAATGCTTACTTTGCAATGAATGCAATTATACTTTTTAAAACGCCCAGGCTTACGAATTCTGCGGAGCCGAAAAGTGTTAAAATATTGAAATCAACAAGCCATCTGTAAAAAATAGCAAATTGGACAGGTATAGGCATGCTGACCTACTATAATCAGAAATACGGTAGCTTAGTCAGCAGCTAAATACACTGAAAGGATTCGCACCTCAGGAAACACGGACACACAAAAATAAGACAGGAGCGCTAACTACCAACAAAGGCTTATTGAACGCCACTCGTGTATATGTATATTGTGCTACTCACCGTCGCATATGCGAGCACTACTTTCCAAGAAAGCACAGATTCTTATCTGAAAGGTGTACAGATGTGGTGCTGACACAGGCTGAACCTAATGGAGATATCTTTTCTGCCTCTACGATCTCGTGAGCGAACCTGTCACCACTTCTGCTGACAACCGTACACTGTGCAAAAAGAGCTTCAGAGCCACAAGAACTGCAGTGCGTTGCCAACCCATCATCACGTGCCGTTTTTCTTTACCCAATATATTGGGCAGACGGGGCGATGTGTAAATGAGCTGTTGAAAGAATATACGCAAAACGTATGTTTTCAAAAGTTTATTTGTGACTTTCATGTTTGCATATTGCTTGTACATATAATCGCATTTCTATAAACCTCCGAATGCTGGATATGCCAACCAGGCATAGGCGTATCTATTGCGGGGGGGGGGGGGGCAAGGGGGGTGCTGCCCTCCCCTGGCCCCACTGAGATAAGTAAGGGGTGCGGATCGCCCCCACTTTCGACAGTGGTCATTGTCGGCTGCACGCTGCACATTGTCGGCTTTCACGAAGGGAGTTTTCGCACCAGAGACCCTTTTATAATACGCAGTATTGTGCAGGTTAATCTCACGTACATTTATAAAATTCGAGCCGGAAATGCTACATTGAACATCCTTATCGTCTGAGCATTGCACTGCACACGATCAATGTTCAGTATTCTTAATGCGAGGCGCATAAAGATGGTGCAACGCATCTGATACCACAAATTCTCACTTTTCGAAAGAAGTCTTCTGGTTGACAAGTTAACAAACATAATAATATCATAATAGTAATGTAATAACGCACCGGATACGCTGTTTCGCCCAGGAGCTAACTAGCCAAAGCAAAATATTGCTACGTGCGTTTCTTATTATCACTTTCGCTGTATTCGGTTTTCGCCCTCAAAGACTGTCAGCGACGCTCAGCGCAAACCGCGCCTCATTGTTCGAGAAGCTTCGCGATTATTGGAGATCATTTTGTTAAGATCGCGCAGAAGACGCGAACACTCGAGCTTATTCTAGAACTTGCGCGGCAACCAGCGATAACGCTGGAATATTCAACGGCACATGTATAAATGTCGACGCACTTAATCGGTGGTCAGTTTTATCGACGGCTGACGTCCTGTTCGCCGCTATGAGTGTACAGCGTGTATTGCTGTAGTTCGAGTTCTCATTTCGCGGCCACAAGTTCGGCCAAATAAAGAGTTTCATCTTGAAAACGCCGACTGCTGTCTTCGTCGACGTCACGACCACGTGACATCTGGTGGAGGTGCTACTCGATCATGTACCGGACGCCCCCGTCAAGCCGTGAACCCAGCTCACGTCGCGAAGAAGACACCGACACCAGCAGCGACAGTCCCGCCAGCCGCCGACTGAAAGGACTATCCCCCCTCTCCCAATACGGACCCCTACCGACAAGCTAAGAGCCACGGCGACGAAGACAACAAGCACGATGACGGCGGCAGTGTCCCCTGCAGCGATAGTGATGCAGCCGCCCAGGGAGCCGCCGACATTCCGTGCTTCACCATGGAGACGTTGGAGACGTTTGAAAGAGTCTCGACATTTAACAACTGGAACTCCGACGACAAGCTGCGTCACGTGTACTTTTACCTGGAAGACGCAGCAAGGACCTGGTATGAAAATCGGGAGTCCGCACTTCGTACCTGGGACCTCTTTCGTGGCACTTTTTTTGACGACGTTAACGAGCATCGTCCGCATGGAAAGGGCCGCGGCCTTGTTGGAAACACAGGCGAAACACCCGAACGAAAACGTGGCCATTTTCACGGAAGAAATGAACCGACTGTTCCGCCACGCTGACCCCAACGTGCTCGAGGAAAAGAAAGTCCGCCTCCTCATGGGAGCGGTCAAGCAAGAACACTTCGCTGGGCTAATGCGTAACCCACTCAAGACCGTCCAGGAATTCCTGACGGAAGCAACAGCAATAGAGAAGACGCTGGAAATGCGTACGAGGAAGTGCAACCGCCGCATTCCTACGACGACCTACGGGGAGGTTCACGCACTGCAATCTGATGACCTGCGTGACAGCATCAGAGCTATCGTGCGGGAGGAGCTGCGTAAATTGTTGCCGTCCTCCCAGCCTCAAGTGGACCCGATCACCGACGTCGTACGCCAGGAAATCCAGCAATTTCTGGCAGCACCTGAACCTGCGCAGCCTGAGCCACAAGCAATGAGCTACGCTGCTGCAGCGCGACGCAACGCCCCCGCTCCTCGTCCACGTCCAGACGCCGCGCCGCCGCAGCAATTCCGCCGCCAGACGCCGCCGCCGCCACCACCACCGACGCCCTACCGTCCTCCTGTCGTCCAGCACTATGCCCCCCCCCCTACGCGCCCCTGACAACCGCCCGCTCTGCTACCAATGCGGAGAGGTCGGCCACACGCATCGCCGCTGCTGGCAATACCGACAGATAGGGCTACGCAGATTCGCCATTAACGCGCCGCGCCCGCAGCCAGGTGAACGGCTCGCGACATCGACGACTACCTCACCGGATCACAGTGGCAAGGACGACGACCTTCCCGCGCGCCGTCGCCCGGCCGCTACATGTCACAGCACCGCCGGCAGTACACCGGCCCAAACCGGGGCCGGTCGCCTAGCCCGTATCCGGGAAACTAAGGGCAGCAACCGATGGAGGTGCGGTTGCTGTACGAACTACCGAAGATCCTCCGCCGGCGACGACGACGACGCCGCGGCGAAACCTTCAGAAGAAGACGCGAACCAGACAGACTCCTGACGACGAAACCTCGCGCACCGAAGATCTGACGACGCGACATGGAAGCAGCGGAACAAACCGACGCAGCCGTGATCCGAAGACACGACCTAACCGCAACGCAAGACGACGAACTAGTGACCTCGACGTTCTGATCGACGACCACAGCGTCACCGCTATCGTCGATACTGGAGCCGGCTATTCCGTCATCAGTGGGCCGTTCGCCGCGATGTTGAAGAAGGCTAGGACTGCTTGGGCAGGTCCCGAGATCCGGACCGCCGGAGGCCTTCTAATAACGCCGTCGGGATTCTGCACAGAAAGTCACCAGTAATCGCACTTATGCTGCCAGCTTCGTAATCTTGCAACATTGCTCGAGGGATGCCATACTTGGCATGGACTTCTTAAACCATCACGGCGCCGTCATCGACCTAAGAACCAAGTCGATAACTCTATCGTCGGAGAAAGCGACACCGCCGGATACGAACCCATGTCAACATGCCCTGAACGTGCTCGAGGATCAAGTCACCATTCCACCTAGATCCAGCATCATAATTCCCGTCGTCACCGAAACGGCTGAATGCATCGAAGGTGTCATCGAGAACGATCAGCGTTTGCTGCCAGACCGTGGCATTTGCGTCGCGAGAGGCATTGCTCGGTTGCATGAAGGAAAAAGAAGCGTGGTGCTAACGAACTTCAGGCAAGAATACAGGCACCTGAGCAGGGTCACGACTACTGCGTACATCGAAGAAATCTTGGCTGTCAGCGATGCGTTTGCTTTCCAGATTCTGACGAAGCTACAACGACAACCGCAATGCCGGAGCCATCCTTCGATGTAAACCCAAGCCTTCCCGCTCGCCAACAGCAACAGCTCCGATGCCTTCTGGACTACAAGGACTGTTTCTCGTCGTCATCGCGGGTCCGGCAAACGCCCCTTGCTAAACGCTGCATCATAACGGAAGAAAATGCTCGACCACTCCGTCAGAGTCCCTACTTGCTTTCGACGCGAGAAAGGGACGCGGTTAAGAAACAAGTCGACGAAATGCTACGGGACGACGCCATCCAGCCGTCCAAAAGTCCGTGGGCGTCTCCCGTAGTGTTAGTGAGGAAGAAGGATGGAACCCTACGTTTCTGCGTCGATTATTGTCGCCTGAACAAAATCACGAAGAAGGACGTGTACCCTCTTCCACGGATAGACGACGCAATGGATCGACTCCAGAACGCGAAGTACTTTTCGTCGATGGATCTTAAGACCGACTACTGGCAAATCGAAGTGGACGAGAGAGGCCGAGAAAAGACAGCTTTTATACCACAAGACGGCCTGTTCGAGTTCAAGGTCATGCCCTTCGGTCTTTGTTCGGCACCTACGACACTCCAACGTGTTATGGACACAGTGCTGGCTGGTTTGAAGTGGCAGACGTGCCTCGTGTACTTGGACGACGTCGCTGTGCTTGCCTCAAGCTTTGACGAAGACCTCCTGTGCCTTGAAGCTGTACTTGAAGCAATCAAGATCTCCGGCCTCACCTTGAAGCCTGAAAAGTGCCGCTTCGCGTACGAGGAGCTGTTCTTTTTATTGCTATAGCAATTATATGGACAGTCTCAGCTGGATTTTGCCGTCGCCTTCGTCATGCACCGTATATGTATGAGTATGTATTTATATATCAAAGTCCCAAAGAAAAATAATTCAGAAAAATGCTTCCGAAGCACGGCATCGAACCAGCGACCTCTCGTTCCGCAGCGAGTGGCGCTAACCACTATTTCAGAAAGCGCAGACCGTTCAGGTAGCTAACGGCGAGCGTTATATACACACCCTTTACCGCTGGCACGAGTCAGAGACGGCAGGCGCTTATAATAAGAGTTCCTTCATTACCAGCGAGATGGCGCAAGGAGCGCGACGGGCGCATATAAAAGTCGTCGGCGAGCTCGCTCGCTTCTTCTTATATTTGCGCAGGGAGAACCTTGTCCTTCCGCTGTCTGCTCGCGAGGTTTTGCTCATGGTGAGGCGAAGAGGGATGTTTCGAGCTTTCACCGTGATGTCCGCGCTTATGTTACGGAGCGTACGAAAGTCACTCGAGCTCAAGGGACGCCGCTAAACGAACAAACAGAAGATGAGCGCGAACTATCAAGTGTCACAGCTCGACACTTGAAGTACGCTAGTTTCCTTCGCTGCTTCGGCCGCCATTGCAACAGGAGCGCTGTTCAAACTGAGAGTATCCATTGGCGAGCCTCACTTCGTATAGCATTAGTTTCTTGCTATCGCATTCATTGCTTCGCTCTTGCGGCGAAACTGTGACTTGTTTTAGGCCACGTTATCAGCAGGCATGGTGTTCGCCCAGACCCGCAGAAAACAGCTGTCATCACTGCCTTCCCACCACCCACCGACAAGAAGGCCGTACGCCGATTTCTCGGCTTGTGCGCCTATTACAGACGCTTCGTCAAGGAATTTTTATGGATCGCCGAACAACTAACTCACCTGAATAAGACCGACGTGGAATTCATGTGAGGAACGGCGCAAGTCGAGGCACTTCAAGAACTCAAACGACGCCTGCAGACGCCTCCGAGACTCGCGCATTTCGATGAATACGCCGATAGGGAAATCCACACCGACTCAAGCAGCGTAGGACTCGGCGCCGTCCTTGTGCACTTGATTGACGGACTGGAAAGGGTTATCAGCTGTGCTAGCCGATCGCTGTCCAAGGCGGATGCCAACTCTTCCACAACAGAAAAGGAGTACCTTGCCATCATCTGGGCTACATCAAAGTTTCGCCCCTACCTTTACGGCAGACCTATCAAAGTTGTGAGAGACCACCACGCCTTGCGTTGGCTGGCTAACTTGAAGGACCCTTCAGGTCGCCTGGCACGGTGGAGCCTAAGACTCCGATCTCGCAGCTGCCGCCATGCGCCTTCCACCCGTTATGCCTGGCCGCTCGATTCGACATAACCGTCGTTTACAAGTCCGGAAGAAAACACTCTGACGCTGACTGCCTGTCTCGCGCCTCCGTCGACCCACCGCCGCAGGACGACCAGGGGGATGACTGTTTCTTGGCAACCATAAGTGCCGACGACTTCGCCGAACGACAGCGAGCGGACCCAGAACTCAGGGGCCTTGTGAAGTACATCGAGGGCAGGACCGCCGTTGTTCCGAAGGTATTCAAGTGAGGACTGGCGTCGTTTTTCTTGCGAAATGGCGTTCTCCTGAAGAAGAACTTCTCGCCACTTCGAGCCAACTACCTTCTCGTGGTGCCCTCAGCATTACGACTAGAAGTCCTCCAGGCCCTACACGACGATCCGACGGCTGGACACCTCGGTGTTTCCCGCACGCTAGCAAGAATACAGGAAAGCTACTGCTGGCTGTGCCTTGCGGTTGACGTCGCTCGCTGCGCAAGGACATGCCGAGACTGTCAGCGACGCAAGACACCACCGACAAGACCAGCAGGCTTTCTTCAGCCAATCGAAGCTCCTCGCCGACCATTCCAGCTAATCGGGATGGACCTACTGGGGCCGTTCCCAACGTCGACTTCCGGAAATAAATGGATCGTCGTATCTACTGACTACCTCACGCGCTACGCCGAAACAAAGGCTCTCCCCAAAGGCAGCGCCGCCGAGGTAGCCAAGTTTTAGGGGCGAAGCTCCTTATAGCGGCACCCGTTCGTCCCGTAGTAGTGTGTAACCAGTGTTAAAAACAGAGGGGGCGTGCACACATGAAGGCTCCCTAAAGACAATGCGCTGCGACAGTACGTGACATGTATCGCCCTCTCCTCTCCTACGCTTCCCCCTCTTTCTCCTCTCCTACTGTCCCCCCCCCCCCTATCTTGCCTCGCGGTGCAGCGGCGCCGACGCAGGCAGCGTCGCGGCAACGTCTTGATTGAAAAAAGCGACCGCTCGCGCTGCACAACCGTTCACTGACCACCAGGGGCGTAAGCAGAAATTTTTTTCGGGGGGGCACCTCCTTGATTTGTAGTGGGGGCCGGGCAGGCAGATGTGGTCAAGTGTCATTTTGGGCTCAGTATGCAATAGCAAAAAAAAATTTCGGGGGGGGGGTGCACGGGTCCGGTGTGCCCCCCCACCCCTGGCTACGCCACTGCTGACCAGCCCGTATATATAGGCACTGGATTTTGACCTCCAAGGTAGTGCGTGTGTGCGATTTCTCCTGTGCGTGATTAAACAATGAAAATTCACATCGTACATGTAAAATTAAAGTGAGCTGCAAGTCGTCATAACTCTCATCGAACCTTTAGTATAAACGCGACCGATCTCACGTCGGTGATGATGTACTGCGCAGAATTCACTAAAGATTCGCGGTTTACCGATCAACCTCCGCAGCTTCGCCCACTCATCATCATTCACTCCGTGGATATGCTGTGATTTTTTTCGTTGACAACATCGTCCTTCATCATGGCGTCCCAGATGTACTTATCACCGATAGAAGTACGGCCTTTACGGCTGACCTAACTCAGGCGATCCTGAGGTACAGCCAGAGAAGCCACCGCCGGACCACCCCCTACCACCCACAGACTAACGGCCTCACCGAGCGTCTAAACAGTGCCATCGCCGACATGGTGGGCATGTACGTCGACGTCGAAGACAAGACGTGGGACGCCATCCTTCCGTAAGTGACCTTACGTGCAACACGGCCGTACAAGAAACGACGCAGATGACGCCATACAAGTTGGTCTACGGACGGAG
Organism: Rhipicephalus sanguineus; assembly: GCF_013339695.2. Classification (NCBI taxonomy): domain Eukaryota; kingdom Metazoa; phylum Arthropoda; class Arachnida; order Ixodida; family Ixodidae; genus Rhipicephalus; species Rhipicephalus sanguineus. The sequence goes on from NC_051186.1 coordinate 137,567,299, forward strand.
CCCGGCAACGACGCTCGACGCCATGTTACCAAACGTGACCGACGAGGAAAACGTCGACGTGACCACCTACCTACAGCGCGCCGAAGAAGCACGACAGCTCGCCCGCCTACGGATCAAGAACCAGCAGACGACTGGCAGCCGCCGCTACAACCTGCGACGACGCCACATGGAATACCAACCCGGTAACCGTGTATGGGTATGGACGCCAATACGCCGACGGGGACTTAGTGAGAAGCTTCTTCGACGATACTTCGGACTGTACAGGGTACATCGACGCCTCGGCGCACTCGACTACGAGGTTGTCCCTGATGGTATTACGAACACTCAGCGGCGCCGCGCGCGCCCTGAAGTCGTCCATGTCGTGTGCCTCAAGCCATATTACGCGCGTTAGTGAATCTGAGGACTGTACTTTTGCTTTATTATTGTACTTTCTTGCTTGTGCTTATTGTTTATTGTACTATCTTGCTTGTGCTTATTGTACTTTGTTGCTTTATTCTTGTTATTTATTGTTGCATGCATTGTACACACCCCCTCCCCCCGTGTTCTGTTTTAAGCATCGGGACGATGCTTTTTCATAGGGGGCATTGCCACATGTGTTTCTGATTATCACTTTCGCTGTATTCGGTTTAGCCCACAAAGATTGTCAGCAACGATCAGCGCGAACCGCGTAATGCCGTCAGGGACAACCTCGTAGTCGAGTGCGCCGAGGCGTCGAAGTACCCTGTACGGTCCGAAGTATCGTCGAAGAGCTTCTCACTAAGTCCCCGTCGGCGTATTGGCGTCCATACCCATACACGGTCACCGGGTTGGTATTCCATGTGGCGTCGTCGCAGGTTGTAGCGGCGGCTGCCAGTCGTCTGCTGGTTCTTGATCCGTAGGCGGGCGAGCTGTCGTGCTTCTTCGGCGCGCTGTAGGTAGGTGGTCACGTCGACGTTTTCCTCGTCGGTCACGTTTGGTAACATGGCGTCGAGCGTCGTTGCCGGGCTCCGTCCGTAGACCAACTTGTATGGCGGCATCTGCGTCGTTTCTTGTACGGCCGTGTTGAACGTAAGGTCACTTACGGAAGGATGGCGTCCCACGTCTTGTCTTCGACGTCGACGTACATGCCCACCATGTCGGCGATGGCACTGTTTAGACGCTCGGTGAGGCCGTTAGTCTGTGGGTGGTAGGGGGTGGTCCGGCGGTGGCTTCTCTGGCTGTACCTCAGGATCGCCTGTGTTAGGTCAGCCGTAAAGGCCGTACCTCTATCGGTGATAAGTACATCTGGGTCGCCATGACGAAGGACGATGTTCTAAACGAGAAACTTGGCTACCTCGGCGGCACTGCCTTTCGGCAGAGCTTTTGTTTCGGCGTAGCGCGTGAGGTAGTCATTAGCTACGACGATCCATTTATTTCCGGAAGTCGACGTTGGGAACGGCCCCAGTAGGTCCATCCCGATCAGCTGGAATGGTCGGCGAGGAGGTTCGAGAAGCTTCGCGATTATTGTAGATCATTTTGTTAAGATTTCGCACAAGACGCGAACAGTCGAGCTTATTCTAGAACTTGCGCGACAACCAGCGATAACGCCGGAATATTCGACGGCACATGTATAAATGTCGGCGCGCTTCATCGCTTGTCAGTTTTTAGCGACGGCCGACGTCCTGTTCGCCGCTATCAATGTACAGCGTGTATTGCTGTATTTCGACTTCTCATTTCCCGGCCACAAGTTCGGGCAAATAAACAGTTTCATCCTGAAAACGCCGACTGCTGCCTTCGTCGACGTCCCGACCACGTGACAATATACGCGAACCCGAATACGCGTAAATAAAAAATGTAGTACTGATCACGGAAAACGCAAAGTATAGTCGTTGCACCCGTCGCTATAAACGCAATTATTAGTGAACAGCTTTTACCGAAATTTAACATCTTCACACAAAACTGTACTATTGGGAAGGTCGCTGTTGACACAGTTGCATTCATGAATAAAGTTGTGCGGTTAATGCACGAAAAGTGTGTCGTGTTTATCCGCGATGCGCAGCGCCTATAGGGGCGCCACTGAAAGCCGCGTAGCGGCGGCCGTTGGAACCGCAAGCGGGTCGCGTAGCAGACGCTTCAATTGCGCGCGTGCGATTTGCCACTTGTGCGCGTCTCAGATAATTACTTTTGCGGCGATAGTGTGCGCAAAGGAGCCGCACTTTATAATAGTGGACATGTGTTCGATGTCAAAGCTGTGTGGGACGACAATGTACGTCACCATACGCGCCAAGTGTTTGCCACAGACAAGCGTCAACAAGCTTTCTTACTAAGTGGAGCTCATCGTAAGTACACCGCCTTCGTTATAACGTCGCGATCAATAATGCCTGCATGCGTTGACGCGTGAACCAACGTTTTTTCTCGACACAGTAGCTTCGTTTACGTGCCATGTGTTTATATAGTAGATTTTGAGAGAGCGCTGTCGCACCGGCGTATAGATTTCACAGGTGCGGCCACGCGAAGGGTCAGCGTTGGTAAAACTTTGAAACCAGCACGATAAACTTGTGAAAAAATAAACGATAAACTTGTTACCATCGGTGCAGAAGCGCACAGCGAACATTCTGCACCGATGATCGCATTCCAGTGCCATCAATAGGTAGAATGCAGCCGATTTTGTCCAGCACACGTGTGATTCCACGGCGCTTTTGTAAAGGAGCCGTCACCTTCCCCACATTCTCTGGCATTGCGCTTCGCGCCATTCGTTTTTCAAGAGAGCCTAGGCCTCGCGTCTTATCACTTTTAACGACCTTATGTGCACTGTAGCGTCTACAATGCAGGCGAGGCGACCAAGTGTAAACGTAGTAGCGTTCGCTGAATACGTAGCGATATAAACGGAGAAATAAAAACACGGTAATCGTTTAACACTGCCGTAAACAAGGCGCGATTGCTTACTTTCAACGTCGTACAGCCGCAATCCACCGCCGCCCTCACTCATGAAATAGCACCGGAAACCTGTAGAAGTGCGTAGAAGCGAATCATCTATGCGGGGAAGCGGGTACACGTTTTTGTCACCTGATTTAGCTTTCGATAGTCCACACAGAAACGCAAGCTGCCGTCCTTCTTCTTGACTAGAACAACAGGTGACGCCCAAGGGCTTTTAGACGGTTGAATCACGTCGTCTTCAAGCAATTTTGTTACCTGCTGTTCTATCGCTTCTCGTTCTTTTGAAGCCACACGGTACGGATTTTGATGGATTGGTCTAGCCGTGTTCTCTGTGATGATTCGGTGCTTGGTCAAGGACGTCCGGCCAACTTTCGTGGTCGACGCAAAACAGTCGTGGAACTCGGCTAGCAGCGCAAGGAGGCGTTCCCGCTGTTGCTGTTCCCGATGTTCCCGCTGTTGCGTCACTTGCTCTCCATCAATAAGTACATTGAGGTCGGCGCTCACCGTTTCGTCGCTGTTAATATTCGTCGACGTCGCGTCGTTCTGTAGCGGCAGTACTGGGGAATTTTTATCGTCTTGTGGTGGGGCTGCGACCTTACCCCGAGAGGTCGCCGCCTTTAGTTTCCCCGGTAAGGGCTGGGCGACCTTGTTCCCCGAAGGTCAGCAAAAGTACGTCGATTCGGTGACGATGTCTGTGCAGGGGATGAAGAGCGTGACCATTGGGCGGAGTTGGGCTGGCGATTGGGAAGCGACTCGTGATATGAAGAACACGTCGTTGGAGGTCCTCGAAAACCAGGGGCGTCATGGCGAACAACATAGTCGGCGTTGGCACGGCGACCGTCGTACCCTGGCCGAGACGGGCGAAGCGATGTGTCGCGGTACCAACAATAGCGAGCTATATGGCCGGCACCACCACAGTTGAAGCAGACTGGGCGCCGATACGACAGTGCGCTAAGCGTCCGTTCTGCGAAATTGTGGGCGTCCCATGTCCTCTTGTGGTGGTGAGTAAGGCGCGGCAAGTGATGGCTGGTGGCATGAAGACATCGGGGACATGGGCCGACGTCTGAAAGCCTCCTGCAAAGGTTGCGACGAAGGTGCGTCTGTAGGTGGCTGGTAGTGTGATGTGATAGGCGGGACGGGTGGTGGACGGCGGACAGCGTCGGCGTAACTCATTTGATGTTGCTCGCGACCGAGATCAGCTGCTGAGAAAGCGTGCCTGAGTTCGTCACGAACGACTGCGGCAACGGCGGTCACTGGTGTATCCACTGGCGGAGTCCAAAGCTTCTGAAGTTCTTCGCGAACATCTCTGATCAGGTCACGTAGGGAACCCTGATTGTCCCGAGTCACTGAAGCGGCGTTGATTGGGGTGGTAGTCGACGAGCGATCATACTGCCTCGATCTTTGGTGCAGAGCACGCTCAATGGCAGTGGCTTCTCTTATAAAATCGGCCACGGTAGTTGGGGCATTGCGCACAAGGCCGGCGAACAGTTGTTGCTTCACGCCGCGCATAAGGTAGCGCAACTTCTTTTCCTCGGACATACTGGGATCAGCGCGACGACACAGGCGCGTCACGTCTTCAGCAAACATTGCCACAGTTTCGTTAGGTTTCTGAAGTCTTAACTCGAGCAACTGCTGAGCCCGCCTCGACGGTCGACGCTAGCAAAGGTGTCAATCAGCTACTGACGAAACTCATCCCATGTCGATATACGGCCTTCTCGATTCTCAAGCCACGTGTGAGCGCTGTCATCGAGGGTGAAGTACGTGCGGGCGAGCTTCTGTTGATCATTCCACTGGTTGATGTCGGCAACGCGTTCGTAATGTTCAAGCCAATCTTCAACATCTTCATGTGGGGCACCACTGAAGCGATTAGGTACTAGTGGCTGAAGAAGCGTTACCTGGGCTGGATTGGAAACGGGGCTGCCTTGTATCCCTTGGACCACATGTGGCTGGCTGGCGGAGGCCATTGGCAGAGGTAAGAAATGCCTGGTAGAATGTTCGTCCAAGGAGGTCAGCTCAGGAGAGAGGCCTAGCAACCGCCGACTGAAGCGGTGCACTGGTGTCGTAACCGGTGACTGCGTGTCGGGACTTGATGAACGGCTCCCAGATGGTGTGTACAGCATCGGCAGGCTTGCAGTCTAGCACCTCCACCAGTGTCGCGGTTCAACGTAAGCAGACCACCGAGACGTTGAGTCCGAGAACCGACGGCGTGTTTTTATGCAGCAGCCAAGAGCAATGACATAATGATGATGATGATGATGATTTCCTTGATGCATGGCTCACACCCACTCTGGGGGACTGGCCAAGAAACGATTAATTTTAGGTAGAAGTGACCACATACGATTTCTATGACTAATGAATTATAGAGTAGTTAGAAGAAATGCATAATGCTAATTTAAAATTAACAAAAGCACGTCGTCTTCTTTTGTCAGTGTCCCTTTTTCACGAGACTGTTGGCGCGCACATCGTCTTCGTTCTCTGTCTATTTCGAGCGCGGCAATATGTCGTGATGCGAATACGAATCCCCAAGAGAGCCGTGCAACGTCCATGGCCGTTACTCGCTTATGATTAGCTGCTGGCACTTGCGCTTTCTTTCATTTGTTTTTCTTGTAGAATGAATGGGGCGCAGACAGGAGCGCCAGTGAAAGACGAGGACGGTTGTTGGTGCTCGTGCTTGCTCCGTTTCGGACTGCTGTCGCTTAACCTGTGCTATTTATTAATTAAACGCATCACGGACTCAACGCTAAACACCTACCATCAAGTGGTGGAGAGTTCTGGTTCTCTTTTGCAGCCTGGAACTCCGTAACCGGACTCTACCTTCCCCCTCAACAAAGCCCGACGACGTCGCACAGCAGAATGCTGCCACACTCCCAGCTGCTCGCTGGCCCGGTATGCCAAGGGAGCGCGACCCAGTCATCTTCAGCGGTGCTGATGAACAGGACGCCGAAGACTGGCTCTCTTCGTACGAAAGAGTGAGTGTCAACAACAACTGGGGCGATAACGACAAACTCGGCCGCGTCCAGTGCTACCTGAGAGGAGTCCCAGAACTGTGGTTTAACAACCACGAGGCTGGGATTAACACCTGGGCCTCTTTCAAAACGACTTTTGCGGAGGTATTCGGCAGACCGACAGCGGGCAAGCTCCGCGCAGAACAGCGCTTGCGTGATCGCGCCCAACTGTCTGGAGAAGGTTTGACTTCCTATATTGAGGACGTCGTGTGGGCCTCTGCCGCCGCTTTAATCCTGTCATGTCCAGGGGCGTAGGCAGAATTTTTTTTCGGGGGGGGGGGGGGGCACCTCTTCGATTTGAAAGCGGGGCCGGGCAGGCAGATGTGGTCAAGTGTCATTTCGGGCTCTCTATGCCATACCAAAAAAATTTCCGGGGGGGGGGGGACACGGAACTGGTGTGCCCCCCCCTGGCTACGCTACTGGTCATGTCCGACGCCGACAAAGTCAAGCATATCATGAAAGGCATCGAGGTTGATGCGTTCCACATGTTTGCGGTCAAAAACCCTCAAACAGTCACGGAGGTCATTCAGCACTGTCAGAGCCAACGTTACTAGAACAAACTCAGTTTCAAAGCTCCGTATCTCCGCCAGCGGAGGAGGGTGGTCCGAACGGCGGTCGCGAGAACTAGCGGCGCTGCAGTTCCGTCTTGCTCCACTATCGGCGCGTCGTCTGCTGCCACGGCATAACGCTGCGGTCCGCCGCGCAGTTGCTCGCGCCAACTGCGCGGCAACTTTCTTATTGTACTAGTTAGGTGGATACTTAGGTGGATATGTATAAGGTCGTCTGTATGCATTGGCCCGTGTGCGTTGTTCATCGATTGGCTAAGAATCGATGTTCGGTCTATATTGCTACGTCCACTTGTTTTATTTTGACGTATTCGGGTTTGACCAGCAAGGACGGTTATCAAGGCCCGACGCTGTCCGCGAAGCAGTGTTCGAGAAGCTTCGCGATTGTAGATCGTTTTGGTAAGATTGCGCGCTGCACGCGAATGTTCCAGCTTTGTCGAGAGATAACGCCGCCACCAGCAATATCGCTAGAAAGTTCGATAGCGCGTGTATAAAAGCCGACGCGCTTGACCGCTTGTCAGTTGATCGACGGTCGACGCTGTGTTCGCCGCTGTCAGTGTATTGCTGTAGTTTGACTTTCAGTTTCCCGGCCACAAGTTCGGCCAAATAAAGAGTTTCATCTCGGACCTGCTGACTGCTGCCTTCGTCGACGTCACGAACCTGGGACAATATTTGAGCTGTCTACATTGCGCTTAACTTCCAAGCATAGGAGTTTCTAAGCGAATGAGGGTTTTCAGAGTAATTTTTATAACTACCACCCCAATTTTAGCCGCTGCCGTCTTATCTAGACCAAGAACAACCCAACATGTTTGTAAAAGCCTTTATAGTGCACAAACAAGCGTACTTACTCGAGATACAAAAACGTTCTAGAAAAACAGTACTCATGTTTCTACAATTTATTGAAAAAAACTTTCTCGAAAACCATCACCAATGCTTTGCAATGTTTACAAGACACGTTTTCGCGACGGTTAAAGGGATACTGACCCAAAATCGGAAAATTTTACGAGAACTCGGTAAATGAAATCTCAGTGTGCGATTACATCGAATAGATATCGTCTCTGAGCAATTTTTTCAGTGGATAGTTGTATTTTCGGTGTCTCATCTTTCTACGTCGCATCTTTCTACGGTGCCTTAAACAATTCGAACAGATCGGCCGTGATGTGAGCACCGAGCAGTTATTCGCGCGTACTCTGTCGCTAGAAGAGTCGTCAATATTCAACTTCAGTTTTTCAATTTTACCGAGCAGATGTTCCATGCCCGCAGCACTTTACACTGTACGACAGCCGTTTGCGTTTCGTGCTGCAGCCGTTCACTACGCAGTTAAACTGCTTGTCAACTACAATTATCTTTTGCACAAGTAAGTCTCCGTTCGCGAAGCAAAGTGTGGGATTGGGCTAGTTGGTATTCCATTATTAAACTGCTCAGCGCAAAAATTTGACACGGTACACATAGAAAAGACGAGGACCAGCGCTGCTCCTCGTCTTTTCTATGTGTACCGTGTCAAATTTTTGCGCTGAGCAGCCCGTTCCCGAGCCGGCGAGTGTAAAATATTCCGCACATCTTGTTCAATACCTCGTCGTAAAATCTCTCGAAAATCCACTGCTTTGAAGGCATAGCGACAGCTGACAAAAACTGATCGAATGTTAGTGTGATGCAACTCTCAGTCTCGGTAGCATATATAGGTAATCGCCTGCCTTTCGTTTTGCTGTTCTCTTTCTGGCGGCTCCTCCAAACTGGGCACTGGGCTTTCGCGGGACGCCGTGCGTTTTGGGGGGGATTTGCGCCTAAACCCCGAACATTTTGGCTTTGAAATGTGAGGTGGAAGTGCTGGGAACAAGCGCGGCACGGCACCTGGCGCGAGTTCCCACTTTCCACGTGGGATCAAAACGTCTTGTCCCGCAACGACACGACGATAGTGCTTTACAATGTCGTCACTCTCAAAATGAACGTCACAGACCTTGCATTTCGCAGTAAGCTTTCCATCTTTGCGATGAAAAGCCTGAATGGCGTAGGGTCTTTTGCAGGTCCGAAGTGTCGTGAAGCGGAGTCGTCGTTGCGGTAGCCGCTCTTGCAGCCCGGCGCAAAGCAAGTCGGCATACCGCACTGTGAATCTGTTCGCCCTCGTTACGCTTCGTACATCACTTCGTACAAGACGCTAAGCCTGGTCAAGAACAGTCGCAAAAATGACGAGCTAACAAAGCGCAGACGACGCTGTAACCCACGTGCGCTCGTACACCGGTGGCGCCGATCACAACACGCGCCAGCCGCAGCCAGCCGCGGGAGCTAGACTAGAGTTACTGTATATGCTACCTTTAGGTAGCAGAGTTGCGCATAGGTCCGCCATCTTGCCCGCCGTGGCATCCACGTTAAGCAGGAAAGCCACCTCTCTGGAATGTAGGAGCTGACGCGGCTGCTGTTGTTGCTGCTGTCCTCTCGGCGCAGCGGCTCCGTGCACCTTCTCGTTCGTTCATAACGCGTCGCTGGCGCAATGACTTTCGATTCGAAGAAAAAAGTGAATGGAAAGCTCGGAGAAACAATAATTTGAGATGTAATAGGTGGAGATGGAACACTATCGCAAGTAATATTTTTGTTTTAAATGGCAATTAGGAAAAGTGCGATGGTCACGATTCTGGACCAATTAAATTCGGCCTAATTATTCGTTTCACGTTGTTTTTGACGCAGCGCTGCAAAAGATTAAGTGAATAGCTCGAGAAAACAAGTGCTAAAATTATCACTGTGTTTTACAAATAGCGCAAGCTAACGAGAATTTCGCGTACGTCTAGGTAGATGTGGCATATAATAAACACTCGGTCATGCTTCAAACTTTTATGCCGCACAGTGCTTGGAATGAATCATGCTGTTTTGATAGACCTGTAAGGTTCATATTCACACACATCGCCTCCTTCACACAGTCACTCGCGCATATTTTTACCGTTTTGTCCCGTTCGATTTTTAGTCAACCTTTGACCAGTGAGAGAGAAGCGATATATATCCTGTTCGCTATCGCCGGCTTCTGACGTCTCATGCGCAGCAGCCACTTGAGACGGCGACGGACGACGGAGACAGGCTTGCCACATGGAATCGAGAAGAAGGCCTTTCCGTGCTCTAGTCGGTTCGTGCAGTGGGGAGCGCAGCATCCTGTCATTGTCGCAACTTCGCAACACTGAGTCAGGGCGCTGCGCCGCGCAGACGTTCGCAAAAACGGACAGCAGAAGACAACACCACAACAACGACAAACAATCCGAACTCAGCTGGACCGTCCTGCGCTTCGCCGGACGGCTTGATTTGGCTTGATACAGCGGTGGTGGCGCGGCGATCGCCAGAACCCGCGCGGCCGTGAAGTTGGCTTTCCCTAAAACGGATGCTTTTTGCGCACGTGAGCGCGCTGGGCGAATGGTGGCGCGAGCGGCGAGTTCTATCAGAGGCGCAACTCTGCTACCTAAAGGTAGCATATAAAGTAACTCTAAGCTAGACGTGACTGCAGCGCCACTAGTTCTCTCGACCGCCACGCGGACCGCCTCTCCGGCGGAGCTTTTAAACTGAGTTTGTTCTAGTAGCGTTGGTCAGAGCTACGACGAGTTGCGAAAGCAGCGCATTTCCACACGCCGTCCTAGTTTCGACACGACCAGTACGTCAGCACTCACCGTTGGCGCCATCTTTCCGGACCCGACGGTATTAACGCAACAAATCAAGCAGTTCATCCGAGAAGAAGTTGCGCGACAATTGTCTCTTGCACCCTTTCTTCGAGGCAATGCTCATGGGCTCTCCTCGTCGCTGCGACAAACAGTTGAGGAGCAAATATCCGAAGCCCTTCCGCCCACGCACTAACCGCCGCCTGTATCCGCGCCCTTGACCTACGGTGACATTGCGAGAAGGCAGTCACATGCGCTACCACACGGCACGGACTCTGCTCATTCCACAAATGCCTTCTACTCAACGCAGGCGCCGGCAGGCCCGCCCGTTCCACTTTATCGCCGTCCTGTCACCCCTCCCCATAATCCTTGGCGCACAACGGACAACCGACCAATGTGTTACTACTGTCGTCTACCCGGCCATGTCGAGCGTTTCTGCCGCCGCTGCGTTGCTCGTACAGGTACCATTGACGCAAGTTACAGCTACGCCCGTGCAGATCCACCACAGCCGATGCCCTCCCACGCTACTTCGGACATCCCTTCATCGAACCGCCGCCCCTTCAACTCACGTCGAACGCCCTCCCCGCGCCGACGTTCGCTTTCGCCAATGATTCGTCGTCCCTCGACCGTACAAACGGAGAACTGACAATCGCAGTTCCAGAGGAAAGAACTGCGCTGCTGTCGAAATTTACAAGACCTCGTTCCCAACTTGCTAACGGAATAACTGTCTTTGTTGCCGTGCACGCCTTAGTCGATACTGGAGCTGCTGTATCTGTCTTGAGCGAAGCAATGTGCCGCAAGTTAAAAAAAAATTACAATTCTTCATTCTAGTGTGTCTCTCCGTACGGCAACCGCACATCCTATACAACCTTTCGTGACGTGCACGGCTCGGCTACTCATTCAAGAGGTTTTGTATTTATTTATTTAACGTACCTTGCAGGCTCTCGTTAGAGCATAGGGTATGGGGGCATACAGAGAACAGAAAGAAAAATGAGAACGTATACAGTTGAACTATACCGATGCAATGCAACATAACGGCGACGCTAATTGCAATGATAAACCATTGATTATAAAGAAAATACAGTCACCATTTAGATGCACACCCATACAAATGTCTATGAAATGTTATTAGGGGTAGTGAGAGAGCAGTTTCTCGCGGAACGCGTTGTTGTTAGTGATTGAAACTATCAAGTCGGGATATGTTGAAGCGCGAGTTCTACCAAAAATACGCCTAAAGCTCACTGTGGAGGGCTATCTTGCGGCGGATATCCAATAGCTGTAAACCGATCTCGCGTTTAATTTGTGATACACTACTATGACGGTGGTAGTTCTGAGTGATGAAACGGGCTGCTCTGTTTTGAATGGCTTCGATCATCTGTATTAAATAGAGTTGATAAGGTGATCAAATGGTGAGGGATATTCCAACTGTGGACGTACAAATGTTAAATAGGCTATTTTGCGGACGCTCAGTGTGGAGTAATGGAGATTTCGACGCAAGTAACCTAGTGTTTTGGATGCCTTGGAACACAAGGAAGTTATGTGGGAAGACCATGAATGTTTAGAGTCAATAATAACCCCTAGATATTTGTATGAGGTGGTCCGAGATACTTCGCTACTGTTAATTTTGTACGAAAAAGTGGAAATCAAGTTTTTCCGGGAAACCTGCATTATTTTACATTTTGAAGTGTTCAAACTCTATAACCATTTGGTACACCAACTGCAAATGAGGTCTAGGTCACTTTGAAGGGCCTCATGATAAGAGACAGATGTTATGGTTCAATAAATGGCACAGTCATCTGCGAAAAGGCGTAGGCGGGATGAAATGTTAGTCGGCAGATCGTTGATGAAGATTAGGAAGAGTAGAGCGCAAAAGACGCTACCGTGGGGCACTCCTGAAGTGACTTCTGCGATATCTGAATGAGAATCATTAGCAAATGTGAGCTGTTGACGAAATAAAAGAAAATTTCGGAGCCGTGATAGCGTTAAGGAGTCCAATTTAGGGGTACACAGTTTGCAAATCAGACGACAATGGGCGACACGGTCAAAAGCTTTCGAAAAATCTAGGAAAGTGCAATCTGTCTGTGTGTTCATGTCCAAGTTGGTCTGTAAGTCTGTCGTGAATTCCAGTAGTTGTGTATCGCAAGAGAGATCTTTCCTAAAGCCGTGTTGTGTGGAACTAAAAAATTGTTTGATTCAAGATGACTGCAAATGTGAGAAGCAATGATATGTTCATGTAATTTACAGCTGATAGAGGTTAACGAGATGGGCGATAATTTGCAACCTGATCTTTACATCCTGGTTTAAATACAGGAATAACTTTTGCGATTTTTCAGTCCCTAGGAAGCTGACCGGTAGACAAGGACTGTTTGAAAATGCGATATAATATTTGAGAGGGCGTGGAAATTGTATTTTTTAGTATCTTCGAATTGATATTATTAGACCACTAGAAGTAGAAACTTTGAGGTTGTTGATTAGTTTAGTGATGCCCTCAATGCTAATATCTACGGGTGGCATGAAGGGGTAATCAAGTTCCGGAAAGTCAGGAATGCTAGAATGATCTTCCCGTGTGAAGACAGAAGAAAAAAACGTTTTCGATGCACTTGAACAATGGTCTCTTGGGAGAGGTAATTGATAACAGCAGAAACTGGTGATAATTGTTGCCAAAATTTTCTGGGATTGCATTTTGATTATGAAGGTAGGTCATGTTTAAAATACTTCTTTAGCAGTGAATAACATAGAAGTATAACTTCTAAGACATTCCTTATGTGCATTCCAAGCAGAGGTACAAGAAGCGCGCACCGTGGTCCTATACAGCCGTTTTTTTCGATTCCTCAAAGTTCGCAAATGTTTGTTAAACCACGGGTTTCTCTTATCGTTAGATATGTGAATTTCAGGGACGTGTTTGTCGATTAATAAAGTAACCTTATCTCTAAACAATGACCAATTTTCATCGACGGTACGACTTGACAATGAGGGCAAGAATGTGTTGTTATAGAATTCTTCCAAGTATGTCGTCGAATTCGTCGTCTTTCCACACTGCTCGCACGACTTTATATTGGGCTGGTACTTCCTTTCCACACATCATGCTATTTTTGACTATGCTCGTGCCGAACTACAATTATGAGCGATCTCCGACATGGATTATGAGCGATCTCCGACGTCTCCGATACGGCGCACAGCTCGACATTTCAACATCCGCGATGGGCTCCTCTACCGCCGCAACTATCTATCTGATGGTCGCAAGTGGTTGTTGGGGATTCCTCGTCATCTACGTGCCGATGTCTGTGCCTCCTTTCACGCGGATCCCCAATGCGGCCACGCTGGTGTAATCAAAACCTATGCACGCCTCCGGCTGCGGTAGTACTGGCGTGGAATGTACCGCTTCGTCCACCAATACGTGCGTTCATGCTCCAAGTGTAAACGCCGGAATAGCCCACCACGTAGTACAGTCACTGCACCGCTCCAGCCGTTGCCTTGTCCCTCCCGGCCTTTTGATCGCATCGGAATTAATTTGTACGGCCCCCTTCCGTACACACCAGACGGGAACCGCTGGGAGATCGTCGCTATTGATCACCTGACACGCTATGCTGAGACTGCCGCGCTGCCAGAGGCCACATCACGTGAAGTTGGCTTATTCATACTTCGCAAACTTGTTCTTCGCCACGGCGCGCCTCGCGAGCTACTCAGCGACCGCGGACGCACGTTCCTCTCTGAAGCCGTACATGCCTTCCTCCGTGAATGCAGCGTTCTGCATCAGTCAACCAGCGCATACCATCCACAAACTAACGGAATGACTGAGCGCTTTAACCGCACACTAGGCGACATGCTGTCCATGTACGTCTCCGCTGACCACACCAACTGGGACCGTATACTATCTTTTGTTACGGGCGCTTACAATAGCACCGCTCAGTCTACGACAGGATTTGGTCCCTTCTTTCTTCTTTACGGCCGCGAACCTTCCTCATTTATGGACACGAATCTTCTGTAACGCCCGGAGGCTTCAGAGTCCACAACTCCATCTGAAGTCGCTACCTATGCCGAGGAATGCAGGCATCTCCCACGTTCCTTAACCGCTCAAGACCAAGCACGCTAGAAGTACCGCCATGACGCAAACCCACCTCCCCAGTCATATTCGCCTGAAACATTGGTGTGGCTTCGCGTTCCCTCCCCTGCACCTGGCCTTTCCACAAAGCTACTGCCTAAGTATGAAGGCCCCTAACACGTCCTACATCAAGCATTTCCGGTCAACTATGTTGTTGAGCCCGTTCAATCATGCGCAGACCGGCGCCGCCGTGGCCGCGAGACTGTTCACGACGACCGACTGAAGCCGCACTACGACCCACCAGTCGTACCTGTTCCTTAGGTCGCCAGGATGGCTCCTTTTCTGCGGGGGGGGGGTGATTTGTAGAATGAATAGGGCGCAGACAGGAGCGCCAGTGAAAGACGAAGACGAGGATGGTTGTTGGTGCTCGTGCTCGCTCCGTCTCGGACTGCTGTCGCTTAACCTGTGCTAGGTATTTATTAAACGCATCACAGAGTCAACGCTACACCCGTACCATCATTCTTTTTTAAAGACGATAGTCTTTCTTGGGGAACTTCAACGCAGAAATTTTGGTCTGTCTGTCTTTCTGTTTGTCTATCTGTCAGACGATCCAGCCACCAGGCCAAAGTTTAATCACTTGCTCAACGCCCTGCCATCTTGAATTAGTACAGCCGTTCATACTTGTGAACATTGTCGATCAAAAAGCAAATATTACGCATAGCTCAGGCGCAACATCAATACGTAAGTATTAGGTGGTGTGTTCCATTACTAAAAAATACATAGATAAGTAATTCTAAAGACCCTAATGTTTCTTAAGCTGCGCTGAAAATGCGTCGCTATGAGCCAGATGCGGCGGTTCAACATAGAGTAGGAGGACTCGTGTAGTACGGCCGGCACAAGAATATCGTCTTTCGACGACATTTGCAGCGAAACACGCAGATACGCGGCGAATTTTTTCATTCGAAAGCCTTGAAAGGCGGCGCTCGCTTCAGTAGAGAATTGTGGCGGGAAAACGGGGTTAGAGCCGTTGGAGCCATTGTCTTTGTAGGTACTTTGTGCGTCGTGTCCTCCTGCCTTTCAAATATGTACTGTGGGGAGCGCTCGCTTTCTGGTGGTAAAAAGTGGCGAAGAAGAAGAATGTGACGGGTAATCTGACACCGACTGACCTGCGTGCTGTGCCGCGCGCGTGCAAGAACACCGAATGCGACTGCCCGGAGTTCTCGCTGCGCCACTCATTCGAACTCCACTATTCCAGCCGGATGGTGTGCTTACTGTGAGCACTCGCCTGCCATGCACGGTCGCTTGGGGTATCTAGGTAAGCAAGTTATTCCCTAATATATTTGCTCATTATATGCGATAAAGCAATTTTCTGAGGAACGAAGTTTTCGGTGCATTCTGTAGATTTTCCTACGGACTTCCGAACTTCGCATGTATCAGGTCACGTTCTCTATGTAGTACAGTACTGACGGACTGACACGCGAAAACTTATAGCTGACTAATGCACAGGCTTTTTGTTTCCAGCGTCGTCGGTTTGTGTTACAGCGACATCATTTTTGTTTGAACACTTACGTCAGAGCCAACATTACTTTTGCCAGCCAAATATGTAGCGACACGACGCAGTTATTTTGAGCAATTGCTCTTAAAAGTCGTCATAGTAAAGCAAGTGATGTCGCGTTTTAATCCACGAGTATACCGCAGCTTCTAATTCACTTGGGTCGTGCGGTCAAGCGGGAAAGATGACAAGATACAAGGGAGAAGTGTTCCTCTCGCTGCCGTGGCTGTGACTCGTTTCTCTCGTTCGCCGTCGGGACTCCGCGTCTTGTTCTCGTTAGCTTTATTCGCAGCCGCGTCGCGGTTCACGTCGGTGGCCGTTTTCGGGCGAGAAGGCGCAATGCTGCTGGTGAAGTGGCCGCCTGGCTCCTCGCGCGTAAGAGTAAACAGCGCCTTCTCCCTCCGTCCTCCGCAAACTGCCTCGAAAATTGCGAAAAATACTGTATACCGCAAATCCACACAGTCAACGTGTAAATTACGAAGCCTTGGAAATTGGGTCATCTTCTACAAAACTACCGCATTAAGGTCGCAACAAAAGTGGGCGTGTTTGTACTGCACATCGCGGTGAAAGATCGCATGTTGTATGAGAATGCGCATCGCATCATTATTTAAGCATTAGATTGAAGCCGCTATTGCCGACAGACCACTGTGAGAGCAGGGAAATTAAATGTGGGCGGCGCCAGAACCTAACCTGACATTGCAAATACGATTGCGTCACCTTCAAGAGTTTCAGGCTGCTGCTTGAAGTCGCAGTCATGTGCACTTAATATTTTCGTTGATGTGAGACAGCGCAAAGTAGTTTTACGGTACGGTCCAGTACGTAGAGCCAGTGCTTCGGTGGGCGGTGGTGTTAGCTGCCGCGTCAGCATTGGGGCGATGAGGTTGTGTTGTTACAACAAAATTATACGAAGTTACGGAAGAGCTGTTTTTTTCTAAGCGGTTGAAGAAGAGCATACGCGTTCAAACAGTGATTTCGGAGTTGCAACTTTTACTGCAAAAGCAATAAAATATCGCGTGTACAACAACCAAGTTCTTCGTATCGTGCTCAGTGGTGTAACTAATAGCCTATCTCTGGAATGCTTTTCCTGAAATTCGCGACGAATGCTTTACTGATATAGCGAAATACGGTCACTACAATTGCCAGGTTAACTTTTGTTTTTTAATGGACAAATAGTTGTGAGGTACCGCGTTGTGTGCATATTCTGCCGATATGGGTGCAGCTAAATACTACGAATAAACGAATCTCCACTTCGAGGGACTGTTTGTCTTTTCGCGAGCAACAACGACCGTTAGCCCCCGTAGGAGACGTTTGCCTAACGGACGAGGCACGCAGAGGAAATCAGGGGCGAACGTCATTTTCATCCGCCGCTTTCATGATTTTCTCTGTAAATGACCTTCATTGATATAATCTTTGTGGATTAATAAATTGTGCCCTTTTGCAGTCGATCGCATTCTGCGGGACTACGCAATAAATAGTAAAAGTAAATAATGACGATAGGTTGTTCATGCTTAAGAGTGCTTTCGCTATCCGTGCGGATAGCGACTGCTTCTTCGAGAGATGCTCTGTTGCTTCTGAGCTATTGTCAGCTGGGAATAGACGGCGCATTTCTAAACGTGCATGAGGACAAGTCGTGCGGTGCGCGTGAAGTAATGCTCAGTTGCATTTCCATAAACATTATAGCTGCAAAACAGTGTTTAGGTCGCTCGGATCCCAACCGATGGGACAGTGGTTACCGTGGCCACCGTGGGTACAATTTCTTTTTTTCCTTCAGAGGTGCCTCTCTATTGATGAACGGTTGCACCCCAACGCCCCTCTCTTGTGGCTAACAGTTGCCTCCTAAAGGATGTCAGACTAACAATTAACCGCTCTACATTTAGTCTCGAGCAGAACTAATGATTCTGCCGACGCAGTTCGTGTCTGAAAGGAACAACGTTTGATCCGAGACGTTCGTAAAATCGCCTGAGTGTAGTGTTCATCGGTAAGAGACACTGACCGAACTTCACCAGTTATGTTGTCGCTGTGAAAAATCGTACCTCTGATTTTTTTTATCTGTGCAGACAATCGAGGCACACTATGCAAGTGAAATAGATGTACCCTGCGCGAAGGCGCTCTTGAAAGCGTCGTTTACCCTGAGGAGCTCGTCTCTCGTGGCGGTATTACCTGCTGAACGAAGAACTGCTAAGGCAGTCCTGCACCTTTTTGTGTTGCTCTTTATTTGCTCAAATTGCAATATTTGGGAATATTTAGCTGGTGGCCAGTATAATCTGAGCATTTGTTTTGTTTCTGCTCCAAACAGATTGCAAGTCTAAAACGCAAGCTCGAAAGTAAGACTTCGAATCTCGTTTGTACTGTTCTTGCTGGCCCACAATGCCGTTATGATTAAACCGACAAAGAGCCACGAGGTTTCGCTTATTAGGTGCCGTATTATGTTTTCGTGAAATTTCATTCCATGTTTCCTCTTTCAGCTTGACTTCGACAGCGAGTTGAGATATCAAAACACTGTCGAGGATATTGTAAAACGCCTCAGGAAAATCCTATCAGCAGCGGCGACACTGGCATCCCTGGCGCAGCCATCCTGCACAGGCGTTGACACGTTTCTGCGGCGAAGGCTATCAAAGATTCCCGAATTTCAGGGGTGAGTAAAATGTTTTCTTATAGCCGAAGATTTAGAGGCAATCCAAAACGCCTTCATTATGCTAACACTACTCGGTTTTGAGACGTTGATGACGACGGTTTAACGCCGCAGCCACAATGCGTGGCTTGCCGATAAAATCATTGTTATGAATTTGTAGTTCTACATCAAGCCAAATGTGTCAACGGTTCGTTCCATTTTGTACCACTTTATTTAGTTAACTTTATCTTTTGTCAGGTTCCACCCGCAGACATCATTGGCCCGTGCATTATATGGGACGACCTGAAGCGGCTGGTATGCTGCAAAGAGCCCAGGGAAATCATGAAGCTGCAACGGAAAGAAGCCTTGGTGCTGTATTTTTGTGTGTATTACGCAAAGGACGTTACGTACCCGGCTGCTTTTGGACTCTTGCTAGGCTTCGTTCAAGCAGTAGTGATATGATGCGGCTTCGACAAAGTTCCATGGGCACAAAAAAAAGAAGAAAAGAAAAAGCTATGCGATTTGTGTACGAAACTGAACTTCGTTTGAGTGTAGTACACAGCAAAGTTCACGTGCTGCTTTAAAGCGACACCAAGAGTTCATCTACAGCCTGTTTTATAGTTCCTACATTTTTTCTCCGGTCAGTGTTCTTCTATGTATAATTAAGCGCTCTTGTAGTTATTGTAAATAAAGTTTTGACTCAAACTTAAACTTCGTCAAAATGTTTCTTCCTATTATGTTCCTTAGCTTTGATTGAAAATGTTAAGCCTCAGAGCAATGCTCACAGAATTCCATACTTAATTTTCTTAACAAACGTCAGGTGATGGCACAGAAAAAATGCAAACCAGAGGCTTAATTGTAGGATCCACTAGATGCAATTGTGCAAGATGCATTATGAAAGTTTGTCTTGCACTGCCTTTCATGGTGTTTGGGTTTGTAACTAGCGATGTTTTAGAGCCAATCCAGAACGCCTTCATTCTGCTAACACTAATCAGTTTTGAGCCCTATATAACGAAGGTATAACGCCGCTGTAGCAATTCGAGGCTTGTCGATCTGTGACTCGAGGTCTTCCTAATGCTTAGTTATGGTGTAAGAGAGCTTTTTTTACTTACTTGATGCGGGGTTCTCCTGCTCTATAAGATGTGTTTCTGACCGTCAGAAATTATTCAAAAATAAAGCTGAAAGAATATGATATTTGCTGTGCGTATTTGTCGTTGTTTGGCGGCTGCTTGGAGGGTATATATACTGAAGCCCGGCATTAAATAGCTAAAGACAAAAATCAACTTTCAGCTTTCATCTTGCGTATGTGTGAACTATAAAACATTCCACTGCGACAGTGTGACATGAGCTTGCTAGCTGCCGATCCTGAGCTGTGCGCATGCACGCAATATGTGCCGTTAGGTACAACATGGAGAGTAGCCGGTGAATTAATGAAAGCTTGTCTCTTATTTTGAATGCGATGCATTTCTTAGCGAACCTCTGGTACTTTGAGCGTTTGTATCTACGTTTCTATCTATCTATCTATCTATCTATCTATCTATCTATCTATCTATCTATCTATCTATCTATCTATCTATCTATCTATCTATCTATCTATCTATCTATCTATCTATCTATCTATCTATCTATCTATCTATCTATCTATCTATCTATCTATCTAGCGGCCTACGTCTGGGTGCTCTGATGGTCGCCTCCTCAACTTGGTGTAGACCAAAATTGGCATGGGAGGCTAAGGGGATATGATGAATAAGACTGTAGGTTCATGACATGAATAACGTGAAGATCCTGTCGCGTACGTCGTCAAACCCTTCCCTCCAGACACGTGTGGCACATACCCGTTTACCATGGGCCGCGGTGTACGGGTATGCGCCACAGGTGATTGACAGTTTATACTGTTACGTGAAGAGACGAAGAATAGAAGCTGTAAACAAGTGTATTTACAGGAGAGTGCTCGGGCAAGACAGCGGCACACAACAGTCTCCAAATCGTCGTCGTCGTCTTCAGCCTAATCGTCTTTTGATGGCTGTCCGCATCATGACCCCCGGCGGTAAAAGCGCCGTCCCGGAGCTTTTAAAGTTATGGGTCAGATATACTGGAGTAGGCCTTGAGTCGACTGACGTGCACAATGTCACTTGACACCGCGGCAGAGGGTGAAGGAGGACTGAACAGAGTAATCTCGTAGGTCACGGGTGTTACTTGGCGGATGACGCGGTAGGGTCCTGCGTATCTAGACAGGAGCTTCTCCGAAAGTCCCACATGACGGGAAGGCGACCAGAGCAGCACGAGTGCGCCAGGCGAGAACTGTACGTCGCGGTGGTGGGCATCGTAGTAATGTCGCTGTGTGTCTTGCGAGGCAGTCAGCCGAGTACGGGCAAGTTGGCGTGCATGATCGGCAAGTGCTATGGCATCACGTGCGTACTCGATAGTTGGGGTGGCAGCCGAAGGAAGAACAGTATCAAGTGGCAGAGTGGGTTCACGAACGTACAGTAGATAAAACGGCGAAAATCCGGCAGTGGCGTGTCGAGAAGAATTGTATGCGAGCGTGTCGTAAGGGAGAGCAATGTCCCAGTCATGGTGGTCATTCGACACGTACATAGACAGCATATCCGTGAGGGTTCTGTTGAACCGCTCCGTGAGACCGTTCGTTTGCGGATGGTATGATGTGGTCAATTTGTGCTGAGTGGCGGAGGAACGCAGAATGTCGGCGATAACTTTAGAGAGAAAGTTACGGCCACGGTCAGTGAGTAGCTGTCGTGGAGCACCATGGAGCAAGATGATGTCATGTAAAAGAAAGTCCGCGACGTCGGTGGCGCAGCTGGTGGGGAGAGCCCGTGTTATGGCATATCGTGAAGCGTAATCAGTCGCCACGGCTACCCATTTGTTCCCGGTGGATGACGTAGGAAAGGGGCCGAGAAGATCAAGTCCAACATGGAAGAACGGCTCTACGGGAACGTCGATTGGTTGGAGATGACCAGCAGGGAACGTCTGGGGCGTTTTGCGACGTTGACAGGAGTCACAGGCAGAAACGTAGCGTCGAACAGAACGGAGGAGACCGGGCCAATAGAAGCGACGGCGGATGCGGTCGTACGTGCGCGATACACCTAGGTGTCCTGCAGTTGGAGCGTCATGAAGTTCAAAAAGAAGTTCGGCGTAATTGTCTCGGTATGACTAGAAGAAGTTCCGGCCCGTCTGGATGGAAGTTACGACGGTATAGGACACCATCCTGGAGAACGAAGTGGCGCACTGAGGCGTCATTGGGCGATGTCTGCAGACGGTGGATGAGTTCTCGCAGCGAAAGGCCGCGTTGCTGCTCGTCTGCGATGTTCTCGAAAGGAGACAGAGAAAAGATGCCATTGGATGCGTCGTGGTCGGTGTCTTCGGCCTCGTCTACCGGATAACGGGACAAGCAATCGGCGTCCATGTGCAGGCGACCAGACTTGTATATGACAGTATAAGAATATTCTTGAAGGCGTAACGCCCAGCGACCAAGTCGTCCGGTAGGGTCCTTCAGTGAGGACAACCAGCAGAGCGCGTGGTGGTCCGTTACGACTGAAAAGGGTCGGCCGTATAAGTATGGGCGGAATTTCGCAACCGCCCAAACTAGGGCCAGACACTCACGTTCCGTGATAGAGTAGTTGCGCTCCGAAGTTGTGAGGAGCCTGCTGGCGTAGGCGATGACGCGATCAGTACTGTGTTGTCGCTGCGCCTATGCTGTGCCCACTGGCGTCGGTACGAACTTCAGTCGGCGCAGAAGGATCAAAGTGGGCCAGAACGGGCGGCGTTGTAAGCAGCCGGATCAAATGAGCGAACGCGGAAGCTTCGGCGTCGCCCCATATAAATGGCACCTCTTTTTTCAAAAGGTCAGTAAGTGGTCGTGCTATGACCGCGAAATTTTTGACAAAGCGGCGGAAGTACGAGCATAAACCAATGAAGCTGCGTACATCTTTAACAGACTTAGGAATCAGGAAATTCGTAACAGCGCGGATTTTGGCTGGGTCCGGCTGTACTCCATTGGCATCAACGAGGTGGCCAAGTACGGCAATCCGGCGACGACGAAAGTGGCACTTCGATGCGTTAAGTTGCAAACCGGCTCAGCGAAAAACTTGCAGGATTGCAGATAGGCGCTTTAGATGACTCTCGAAAGTGGGGGAGAACACTATAACGTCGTCCAAGTAGCACGGACATGTGGACCACTTGAATCCTTGAAGGAGGGAGTCCATCATGCGTTCAAATGTGGCCGGTGCGTTACATAGTCCGAATGGCATCACCTTGAATTGATAAAGACCATCAGGTGTGATAAAAGCGGTTTTCTCGCGGTCCATATCATCCACAGCGATCTGCCAATAGCCAGAGCGTAGGTCAATAGACGAAAAGTAGCGAGCACCATGTAGGCAGTCAAGGGCGTCGTCAATACGAGGTAAGAGGTAAACGTCCTTTTTTGTTACTTTGTTGAGATGCCGGTAGTCCACGCAGAATCGCCACGAGCCGTCTTTCTTTTTCACTAAGACAACGGGTGATGCCCATGGGCTGCATGATGGCTCGATGACGTTCTTGGTGAGCATCTTCTTGACTTCTGCCTGAATCACTTGACGCTCTGCGTGTGACACTCGATACGGACGCCTATGAACAGGAGCGGCATCGCCAGTATTTATGCGATGTTTCACGGTCGTAGTTTGTGCCAAAGGACGGTCATGAAGATCAAAAATATCGCGGTACGAAAAGAGAACCCGGTAGAGGTCGTCAGCATTCTTTAGGGATAGATCCGGCGCAATCATTCTCTTCAGGTCGTCGAGAACAGATGCGGCGGACCGCGAGTGGTCGGTGTGCTCGGTAGTACCATCCTCCAACGTAAACTGATGCTATCGAGGGATCGTCGAAGGCGCTGATATGTGCCAAGGATATCCCTCGTGGCAGCACTTGCATTGTCAAGCCAAAGTTGACCACTGGCAAACATGTGCGATTGGATGTAAAAGATAATACAGAACGAGGCACTGTAATATTCTGGTAGAGAAGAACATCCTTGACAGGAGTCGCAATGTACACCCCGTCGGGCACGGGTGAGGATGGTACCAAGTCAACGTAGGTCAGAGCTGTGGGTGGTAAGCGAACGAAGTCTGCGGCGGTTAGGCGAATGGGAGGCGGCGCAGGGTGATCTGGAAGAGGAAGGTCAAGGCGGAGAGTACCGGTAGAGCAGTCTATGAGCGCCGAATGAGCAGAAAGGAAGTCCAAGCCTAGAATGACGTCGTGGGGGCAGTGGGCGAGTACGGTGAAAACAACGATGGTAGAGCGATCGGCGATGTCGACTCGAGCTGTACACATGCCAATTGCACAAGCTGTTCCACCGTCGGCGACACGGACAACTGGCTTCGCGGCTGGTGTGAGAACTTTCTTCAGGCGAGTCCGAAGACTAGCACTAATCACAGATAAATGGGCTCCCGTGTCGATTAGAGCACGAACAGGAACACCGTCGATGTGGACTTCAATGAGGTTCATATTGGTCGAAAGGGTCAGTAGAGGATTTGGCAGCGTAGGGAGCAATGCAGCAGCACCTCCGGGCGCTGCATCATCTAGTTTTCCGGGTGGGAGCGTGCGGTGAAGCTTGGCGAATTGGAGCGACGGGGCTTGGGTGAGCGGGACTGCCGGCGTAGGGGCGAAGGTGAGCGTGAGTACGGGCGGCTAGGAGCAACAGATTCAGTGGCAGCGTGATCGGCACGGGCTGTAGAGGGACGGTAAGAGCCATAGGCGCGGTTGTAGCCAGTGTACGTGTGCTGTGCAGGAGAGTTCCAGCGATTGCGACAATGCCGAGAGATGTGTCCAATCCGGTGGCAGATGAAACAGATGGACCTGTCGTCAGCAGTGCGCCATTCAGCGTTGCGGAAACGTGGTTGGAACTGGGTCGGTGAAGGGGGTGCAGTCAGAGGATACGGCCGAGAATCCACGTGATTTACCGAGCAGACAGAGTGGAGTCCCATGCTTGCAATCTACTGACGGACAACTGCCTGAATCATCGAAACCGGAACTGCAGGAGGAGAGCAGGTGCTGGGCTCGCAGGTAGCTGGATAAGCAGCTTCAATTTCTCGTCGCACAATTCGGGTAACGTTGGCATCGTAGCTTGTTGAACGGGGAACATCGGCAGAGGACGACGTCGGTGTTAGGCAAGCGAGCAAACTGCGGAAGAATGCGCTTGCTTTTAGCGAGTTCCAGGCGCCGGCCATCTTTGATGACCGCATCAACAGTGCACACGTTATTGAAGACGAGCAGGTTGAACGCATCATCAGCGATACCCTTGAGAATGTGAGCAACCTTGTCCTGTTCCGTCATGTGCGAGTCAACTGCACGGCAGAGAGCCAAGACGTCTTGCATGTACATGACGTACGGCTCTGTTGACGTCTGCGCGCGGGTCGACAACGCCTTCTTCGCAGCGAGCTGGTGACTGTCAGGGTTGCCGAACAACTCTCGTATCTTCTCTTTGAAGAGATCCCAACTTGTCAGCTCAGTATCATGCGTCTCATACCACACTCGCGGGGTGCCGTCGAGGTAGAATAGCACATTGGCAAGCATGAGAGTAGGGTCCCACCGGTTACCTGTGCTGACGCGTTCGTAAAGGCTGAGCCACTTGTGGACGTCTTGCCCATTGGCGCCAGAGAAAACAACAGGGTCACGAGGAGCGGTGACGTTGATGTACGTCGCGTTGGCGGCGGGTGTTAAACCCGGAGTGGTTGGCGCATTTTCCAGAGCCATCTTCGAAGGCTCAAGGTGGCGTCCACTGCGAAGCTTCGTGACGAAGGGAGGTACCCCGCACCTCCACCAAAATGTTACGTGAAGAGACGAAGAATAGAAGCTGTAAACAAGTGTATTTGCAGGAGAGTGCTCGGTCAAGACAGCGGCACACAACAGTCTCCAAATCGTCGTCGTCATCTTCAGCCTAATCGTCTTTTGATGGATGTCCGCATCAATATCTACCCAGGAACGGCGAGGACAGACATTGGTAACCTAAATGCGAGAGCGTTAGGAAAAACCGACATCGGCAGCGTTGACCTGACGAATGGAGAGAATGAAAATTAGGATTCCAGCAGGAATCGAAGCAAGCATTCTGCGTGGCAATCAGGTATTCTAGCACAGAGCCACGCCAGGTCTATAAACTGGTTTGGGAAAACAGCCTATGCAGGCGTAACGTCAATTGTGCAACGTCAATTGTGGTTATGGTGCTGGCGATTTAATTTTGGAAGAACGCAATAAACACTACATGATACTCCTACGATGTGTACTCCTACGATACAGGCGTCATATCAGGTTAACGTCTGTGGTTCCAGCATTGGCTCCGCTTTTATAGCAATCTAATAAACATTACACATGTATTCACATGATTCAGCAAGCTGTATTGAAGCATTTCTCGACCACGGAGGAATATATTAACTAACGTTACGTATGCAGTTCACATCATCGCATCGTAAAGTGCGCTTAGTCCGCCTGAACGATGCAGTGTCATCTTCATTTCTTACGAGGCTGCGCGATGGCCGATGATGATGCTAGATGGATTGACAGCCGCTTTGTAGACTAGGTTACGTAGGCCACATACGCCCATGTAGTCTACGAATACAAGCGCCATCCACTGATGTTGGTCTATGTAGCGCTATCTAGGCATACCAGCCTCGACGGCCTATACCTCACCAACGCGAAGGGTGACTTCAGGTTCCGACATGTCGCTGGCTCTATCGACATACAATTCGTCGACGAAATGACCGAGGCATCCACGATTTCCAACAACTGTACTATGCCTCATACTTCACTGCATATAGACCCCTCGTCACCGCGATCACGACCGGATCTAAGTCATGACCGGCTGCTGGTGCTCACTGTCCACGGTGATGATGACATTACTCAAGAACTGTCAACAACCTCTTCCACACATGCACAGGGGTTCGTGAAACGTGCGTGCGTTCTCCATCATTGGGGACAAGTATAAACACTACATATCAGCTTAACGCTTCTGGTGTTGGTAATACCCGCGTTGCCGTTGGCATCGTTACCAAGCTGTATAATCAACTGGTTCAATAACACATACGCGGCTTTTCAGCGTATATGTGTGCGTATAAAATTTATAGATCTTTAGCGTCTATTTGTAGCGTTTCGCTCAGTAACAAAGATTACGTCAGTCACCTTCCAGCCACATGCTTCGAATAACATCGATTCCCACGGTACGTGGGATCTGCCGAATTTTCTTGCTTACTACTTGTGCCGTGAACCATATTCCATAGTTATATTCCAGCTAGCATGTTCATTTTTTGCTGTCGCAGTGCAGTATTCTATAGTTTGCACATTTTTAAGATGAAAATTGAAAGTTGATGTTAGCAATTAGTTAATTAATGCTGGGCATACATACTCTCCAAGCAGCCACCAAGCCCATACAGCACAAGAAATATCTTCTTTCAGCTCCTTATTGAGATGATTTCTGACGGTCAGAAAGGCATCTTAAGCATCAGGAGAATGCCGAATTAAGTAAAACTCCTCTTTCACACCTTCTCTAAGCATTACAAAAGTCGCCAGTCACGGATGGCAAACGTGAGTGCTTAGCGTGAAAGCGCACCACGCTTAGAACAAGCGTGCAAAAAATTGCCTCCACTCACGCTTGCTACACGAGAAAATATTTAGTTTACGGTGTCTCTTACGGCTTGAGCTACTTTGCAACGTTAAACCATCCAAACGAAGCAATCTAGCAAAGCTGCGGAATAAAGCGTTGTGATGAAGAAACCGCTGCCGTCTGTGCGGGAGGTCAGGCTGAAACGCAATAGGAAAGTAATGCGCATGTGATGCGTATTTCTCTGTCATTACAATACAACATCGCCAACTACAAATAAGCCGTCGTCGTCACCTCCGTGCAACAGGCCTCAGGCCTGGCCGACCACCCGACTTTGTCCGCTGGATTCGTGGCCGCTGGATTTGACCACGCATTGCTTGACTTTATACACGAAGCAAATTTGTATGTGTATTTTTGAATCCATAATTATTATGCCTAAGGGCAGAGTTTCAAAAAAAAGAACAGCAGGGAACGTGCAGCACAGCTATGCGCTCAACGGCAGAGGGAAGTAACCGCCCTAGTACAAACTTGCATCTTAACGTGTGAAGCAGTGCACGGATATCAGACACAAAATGAAGAAACGATTCGACAATACGGGGCCCCTGTCGAATCGTTTCTTCCATTTGTGTCTTGTCTCCTTGCGCTGATTTACACGTTAAGCGCAATAAAATGTTGGGCGAGCTGGTTTTTGATTCAGGATGTGAAAGATCATCTGTCATCAACTAGTCGCAAAATTTCAAATTTTCTGAATACATTCTTACCTCGTAACGTGCGCAGTCGCTACAGTACCAAATGTTTTGTCACAGTAATTGTTGCCAAAAATTTCCAGCTACAGGGCCTTTCCTCTTATTTTACTAAAGCGCGAAAGAAATTCTGGATCTCACGCATGACCGTGGGAAAGCGCGTGGTGGCGATGCCAAGGAAAATTTCGGAACTGTGACAGGGAGCACGCATCTCTTAAATGGCGGCAGAGTAGACGGACGACTCGTCTGTCTATATCCGATGCTTGTGTCACCCGCATCTGTACAGCAGTGAGCTATAAGCGAAAAAATACACCATCTCTCACTAAAGGGAACCATGTGGGGATGCGAGGCAGCGCATGGGTTGACTTAAAGTTCCGTTCATCACGGGCACCTTGCCCGATGTTAACGCGTCCTTGCAAGTAGAGCACACCATGAATTCACTGTAGTTGCTGTTGCTGTTACTCGTCCGGAACTCTTCTTGGAGCACGCCACGCGAGTTCATCGCGTGTCTGCAGAATCTCGTTCGCCGACGCCATCACATGATTGCTCAGAGAGTGTAAGGGGGAGAGGCCAGAGCGTCTTACCCAGCCCCTTACACAGGCTCGAACGCACTAGCGCGTGCCAGCACACATGGTATTGCCTGCGTTACGCCAAGCTAGGACAGCATACAGCAGCCCGGGCTCCTAAAGTGCTCTGCGTGTATCATCATCAAGGCGGTCGAGGAACAAGAGCAAGAAGACTTGTCCTTCGCGTGATCGCGCGCTCAATATGTTGCAGATGGCTATGCTAGGTGGTAGAAAGCTGGCGGTCGCCAAGGGACGGGCACAGCCCCGAGAAAAAGCTGCTTCGGATCTAAAACCGCGCCGTCAAAACGAGATACCTGTTGCGCATAGAGCGGATCATCCGCTCTATGCATCATCACCATGAACATCATCATGAACATACCCGTTCATGATGATGATAGTTTTGCGGCAGAGTCGGCGTTTTACGGCTGGCTTAAACAGCTTCGCTGTTAATATATCTGCAATGCATAGGCTACAAAAGAAAGGTGTGTGCAAATAGTGGGGAGCGTAACGTTTATGCTGTGCGCATTTCAAGTTTCCCTGCTTTGGTAAGTACAGTAGGTCTGTATGGGCCGAATTCGAACTTAAAGGGGTTATGAACTTAAAGGGGTTATGATAACTTAAAGGGGTTGTGATATCTGTATCGTTCGCTTAACATCTAACATGTACTTCAGTGTATATACATTTTATGTTTCATTTCTTTTGCTGTAAAGTGTTATTGATTCTTTGCTGATTGATTGTTTGATTTCATTTGCTGTCAAGTGTTATTGATTTTTTGAAACTTATTCTCTTCTGTTTGCCAAGTTGCTTTACATGATTTGTTTTCTTTTGTTTAACCAGCACAGGAGGTCCCCCTGCAGCCTAGAGCTTTGGGACCTCCTTCTGTATATTATTTTTCCTATGTATTATCTTTTTCGAATCAATAAAATCATTTCTTCTTCTTCTTTCTTCTTCTTCTTCTATTGGGTGCGTGTTAACCATAACACGGCACATCGTTTGCTGCAGCGCGCGACAGATAATTAATTACAGGCTCCTCATTACCGGCCAGTCTTAGTTTTGGTTTGGGAGAGCTCCAAAAAGCGACAAACGGCCGGGTGCAACTATCACCATCTAGCGTGTGCAACTCTCGACCACGTCAGCGCACAGAGCCGTGACGCACTTCCGCACGGTCCGTATCAAGAAGTCCTTTCGAACAGGAACGGGGAAAGCAGTGTCGCCAAAGAGAAAACTTTCATGGCGTGCGCCGCGGCCAGGGACTAATGAGCAGCCGCCGAACAGTAGTATGCTGGCGGAAGAGCGGCAAAAGAGAAATGGAGACTATGACGTCATTATAACTTGTTGTACCAGCCGCAGCGTGGCGATGTCGGGGAAGTCAGGGGATCACTATCGAGTCACTTTCAAGGGTGTGAATGCCCAGAGGTGCGGCGTATAGCGCTGGATCGCGCACGGGAACTTCAACATTCATATAAAATGCCTTCCAAGCAATATTCAGTGTTAATATCTTGCAGATGATACACGCATGTTCACGGAAATCGATCCCACAGGCTATAATGCCCGCGAAAGTTTCTGTCAATACCCCTTGAAATCTGAGGAGTGCAGACAGTGTTTACACTAGAGCTTCCTGCCGCACGAGGCCGCATATGCGCTACTTGACACGTACCTAACGCTATTAGCTGCGTAGCAGTAGCCATATTAGAGGAGCATCCTGATGCCCCCAATATTTGGGCGCTAGTATTCATTAAGTACCCATGTAGTACGATGTCACATTGAGCATGACGTTTCTTGTAGGTTGTGCAATTTAATCAACGGCTGCAGTGCATTAAAAGTATGGCATTGCCGTTTCACTATGTACATTTCCGTACAGAAAGCATGTGCAATCTTTGCATAGGTGTGAACATGAATAAATGCATTTTTTACAAAGTATAACTTGACGAAACTATGTACATGCTCTTTCACATTACGTCAGCATTCACAAATAAGCACACTTCTGAGGAAGCCAAATGCCAGACGTTCTCTTTCAGCGTCCGTGTGCCTTTTCAAAAGGAACATGGATGTGCAACCAAAGAGCACAGGGCCTAGAAGGTGTGCGTGGAGCAAATGACAAGTTGTGTGTTGCCCAGGCAGGAAGCGAGGATACGAAGACTTGCTTTGCGCTCCCAGTCATAGTGCAGATGGCGGTGGCAGTGTTCGTGATTAGGCTACAGCTGTAACAAAAACAATATCATACCCTGCTTCCAAGTAAATTCGCTATAGAAGTCTGCAGCTGGGTAATAATATCTCAGGTTTTACCTGCCAAAACCACGCTATGAATATGAGGTACGCTGCAGTGGAGAGTTCCGGAAATTTCAGCCACCTGGTGTTCTTTAACGTGATGTGATATCTCACAGTACATGGGCCTCTAGCATTTCGCCTCCATCGAAAGGCGACCGCCAAAGCCGAGATCGAACCCGCGACCTTCGCGCCAGCAGCCGAGCACCGCAAGCGCTACGCCACTGTGGCGGACTCTGCTGCTGGGTACAATGTGTCGTTATATGAACAGTTGCTAAACAAACGGCTGCTATGTACCGCCATATTAAAAGGACCCAGCCAAGTGTAGTAAGAAGCCCCGGAAAAGCATGTTCATACAGCATGTGATAAACCCTGCAGCGATTTATTATTAGCCGCCTTGCGCGATCAGTTTTGATTTCTCCTTTGAAATTCGATGACGAATATTTGACGAGCAATTCGATGACGAGCAGTGCCATTTTAACTGCGGCAAGGTATTTCCGCCTCGACGTGGAGTTCGTCTGCGAAAATGACAGGTGCCTTACTGTCATAGGATTTTGATAAAAAATATGTATTGTCTAAAAAACACCATATATAGGTTGTATTTGCCATCGATGTTTTGCAGAAGCTTAGCATGTGTGCGCCGAAATTGACCAGACAACATTGAAAATGTTGGCGCAGTACTCCTGAATCGTACTTATTATTAACCATATATTCCTTTTTGACTGTTCTTACAGATGGACAAATGCTTTGTGCTAGAAAAGGATACGGTGAGCGTTTGCCTTCCTGTGACTCCAGCGGACATGGAACGAAAGCCGTCATTGGAAGCCTACTGGCAAGTTGAAGAGAACGGTAGGAAATAATGGGGTGCATCGCATGACGCGTTCGTCGTTTTGTGATACTTTAGCGGTCGATATCAGCAGGAAGACCACGTCTCATTTTAAGATGTCCGTCTTTCGCATGAAAACGTATAATCCGAGCTGAATTTAGCCGAGATGACATGAATAGAAAGTGCCAGGTTGTCGTAAGTACAATTGTTTGATGCATGCAGAATTATGAATTCCATTATTTTGCTTTATGAAAGTAAACGTGTGCTATTTTTTCTGACAAGGGCACAGAATTACATGACAACACCGGCGCTGTTCTTTAACTGTGCTCTAGCTGAGTACAACACCGACTGTTTCTTGTCTTGATGTGTCCTTCGAAAAACTTGCGCTGCTTTGTTTTTACGAATGAAAACATTGCCGCCAACATTGGCGGTGGGGGTTCTAACCCCTGTTACGATCGGCCCCTGCGCCGAAGAGGAAGCGGCGTCCCGTGTTCTTCGAACAAGGCGCCGAAGGGCTGCTTGCCCGCTGACAGCCGTTCAAACACTTGAATTGCCCTCCCGAGGCGGGAAGCGAGGTGCCATGCAGTCCGACATACCAAGGTTCGACGAGTCGACCGTAATGGTTTCCGGTCGCGACATCTTCCTTGAAGAGACAGCGGTGTCAGCGTGGATTACAACCAGTCCCGCTAATTGAGCGGTGAGGTGCTTCGGAGCGGCAGACCTTTTGATGCGCCCGGTTGTCCGAGCCTGTTACCCATTACCGTACGGACTTCACATGCCAAGAAAGGTGCCACAGGTGCAGAGTGTGGTGGCCGCGTCCCAGTCGAGGACGTTGACCTGGGTGGGTGTGGGCGGGACCCTCATTAGTGCTGTGTGTGACGTGATTGGACAGTCCCAACTTGGAGCATTTCCCCTATCTAGGGATCTGTGGAAAAGAGACCGTTTAAAATGACCCCCGCAGGCTCATTCGACGCAAAATCTTCATCACGTACATAGGCGGAGAGTTTTCATTTTACCGGAGGGGGCGGGGGCCCGACTACTTGCTCTTCCACATTTCTCTCTCACTCTCCATATATATATATATATATATAGAGAGAGAGAGAGAGTGAGTGAGAGAGGAGTCCAACTTCCAAATTAAAGAATTGAATGTAAATTCAGTCTCTTAGGTGCCCGCGATATCATAATGAAGATATGTAAGTGTGAGACCGTAGATTTATTTTTCAGTTTACACAAAGACATCGATCCACCTCGTAACTCTTGGCTCGAAGCGAAAAAGGTCGCGTAGGCGACCTTTTTCGTTGACTCGTTGACTGCGTCGCGTAAAATCCATTCATGCAACGCGTGGGGTTAGGCTTTACTTTGTTAAAACATGCGCCACACAGGAGAGAGTAGAGAGAGTAGGCTAATGCTATCACGGGAAGCTTTAATTATATGCCAGTGAGTTCAACTCAAGATGGCCGAAAGTAATTTTGAGATGGTAGCAAATACCATTTGCTACCACTACACCTTGTGCGAAGCTGCGGTTATGAATCTGGACGAGTAATGGAGTTGTTCATTGGTGGCCGAACTTTTAGTAAAACCCTTTACTGATAAATCAAAACTGCGTACTATCTTTTCTCGGCACTTTTTAAGCAGGCATGTCGAAGGGTACCAATATGTAGGCAACCAAGAACTTACCCGTTTTTTTATTGGCGAGTAAGTTTGTGCGAAAGCGTTCACTGACTGACTGTGTCGGGATTGCTTTGTATTCTCAGTATCATTTTCGTGTTCTCAGAACGATTCACTGCGGGGTTCAAGACAATTAGAGCGCAGCTCTTAGGCGTCCGTTCCTGCGTTGAGCGGCATCGCCGTGGGCGTCGGCGGCGTAACCGATAGCGCGAACGAGGAGGCAAGAGAGCGAACGCGGAGTCTGTCGATATCACGAGATACTGGCCTCTAACCTCGCTTTCTTCCTCTGTTGCTCGTGCGCATGCAGGGCTGGCACGTGCACGGCGGCTGGCTTCGCTTGTCGTGACGGGGCTGTGGGCGTTTCACTTGGTTCGCGACAGCTGCAATGCACAGAGTATATAATGTGCGTAGCACTCAGGGCTGGGCAGAGATACCCGGAAAAGTATTCCGGAATACAGATATCGAAATACATGGACTGGAAGCCTAAAATACAGATACTGAGATACATTTTCCTTTACCGTAACGGGATATTTCAGAGATACTTTCGCAAAAAGACGAAAAAAGTATTCTGGAATACAGATACAGCAATACAGATACTGGAATACTTTTTTATGTCAAGGATGCTCATACTCCGCAGACACATTTATAAGTGCAGCATAATGACGTAAATAAAGTTCCAGCGCATTGAAACTTTCAGTTCATTTATTTATTTCAGTACCTTCAGCGCCATTAAGACATTACCGAGGGGGGGTGGTTACAATGTACATAATATTAATAATGACATAATCACATGTATCAATTGCAATAAAAAGTACACTAGTTCACAGCAACAGTAACAAGCATTGGACACCGAAATCGACATACTTGGT
Organism: Rhipicephalus sanguineus; assembly: GCF_013339695.2. Classification (NCBI taxonomy): domain Eukaryota; kingdom Metazoa; phylum Arthropoda; class Arachnida; order Ixodida; family Ixodidae; genus Rhipicephalus; species Rhipicephalus sanguineus. Next base: position 137,601,117 of record NC_051186.1, read on the forward strand.
GACAACAAAATGATCTATGCTAGAAATAGCATAGTTTAAGCAAATCACTTGAATCACTAATGAACACCAGTGAAATGAGAAAAAGTATACATTTATTTTGCACATAAGATCTGCTTTGCTGAGAAGGTTGCTGCGTGAGCATCTCAAATAGGCTGTCTTCTAGACAGCGTCGGTTCGGCCTCAGAGCAAGACTCGCGAAAGAGAAAAAGTCTCTCTACCGCTGCAGACGATCACAAATCCGTGTTATAGTAAATGAATACCGCCTTCATAGCCGGATACTCCTGCAGCGTGGCGATATCTCTTTTCGGGTCATCTAGATACCGAAACACTTCGGCCCTGACGTGGGTTTGTTCTGACCATTGAGAAGCCGAAGTTGGCCCCCATCTTCGTAAACCTCAGCCCTCTGGCCCGGTTGGCGCTGGGTCAGACGGCTGAGGATTCCGCTGCCCATGTAGGCCGGCCATAATTACCTATGCGCAATGGAGCCCAATATGTAAATACAGCACAATTCAGACATCGGCTTCCTAAAATCACGTTATTCCGGGGTGAGAGGGCTTAAACCCTCCCAAGTTGCTCCTGCCAGCTCTCTAAACAGACATGGAAACAGCGACATCTGCTACGAGCGCCCCATCAGAAACTACAGCGAACACTCGTCGCCTAGGCCGAAAGGGTCACTCTTCAGTAATGCTGTCACCGCCACCGACGCTATCAGCACCCATCTTATGTTGAATTCCAATGGCAGAGTCGGAGCAAGCTTTTCTGCTCCTTTTGGAGCAAGTGTGTTCCATTGGCCGAGTGAGGGCGGGAGTCATGCGTTCCAATGGGAGAGTCGGAGTGGATTCAGAGCGGGAGTCACTCCGTGGAGCAGGAAAAGTTGCTCCGCCAAAATCGGTTGAGTCGACCGGAACTCGGCGTGACGTACTTCCTTTAACACGTTTGCCTGCTTGGGGGCCCTGTCGCTTGTTTTGAAGTAATGGCGGACGACATGGGCGTCTGGGCAAACCGTGCGGCATTGCTTCCGCTGATCGATAGCGAGAGCTCCGAGTCAGAAACCTCCAGTTTCTGCCCGAGCGATTCATCTGATAGTGACAGCGACGCTGAAACTGCCGCGTACGAGCGGGAATTCGACAGTGGAATTAGCAGAAGGCAATAACTACACGCAAGGCATTCTGGGCAACTCAAGCACTTCCGCTTCCTTCTTGCCCCATGCTTGCTCCGGCGGCCCGGATTATTTTCCAATCGCGGATTTGGAGGCGTTCCTCTACGCCAGAGTTGAGTGCTTGCTCGCAGAGTCCATCGGCTGCTCCGAATCTGCCATTGGAATTCAACATCAGCAAGCCGCAAGAGGCGAAGTCGGCTCCGGCGGTGGGGTAGCCTGGTACAAAAGACCGTTTCACGCTTGTAATCAATTAGGAACGCGCCCTGACACGCGGCGAGATGGCTGAAAGCACGAAAAAGATCGCCTTCTTCTAGTCCCTTCCGCCGCAACTATGGCAAGTGTTTTTGGAAGTGCCGCCGCTTTGATAACTGAACGCACGCGAAGCATTGCAAAGCCTCTGCTCGAAGGCTGTATCCGCGCGAGGGAACACGAAGTAATGGCTTGCCACCTGAAAAAAAACGTCCCCACCTCCCCGAAGGGAATCGTGAGGAAATGCGAATGCATTTCTTGCGCCCAGAGTACACGGCGTAGTAATTTTAATGGCGTAAATTAATGACGAGACGAGGATTTGTACCTTAACCATTTATTTACACATTCATCAGCACCTGTTTGTGTTGTCATTGTACCTGACGGCCATAATCTCAGCCTTGTGGTCGCCGTTGGCGTTTCACAGCGGCTTCTTGAGCACACATTTCCGGATGTTCTTGAGAGGCGCCCAACCAGCGAACGGTCGAGAGTGAGGCGCGAGCGGACGGGAGAGTGGGGCGCAGGGAGGAGAGAGAGCGAACGGCGAGAGAAGGAGCGGCGAAGCACTGCACCTACCCTCTCCTACACTTTCTCGCACCACATGCTCCGGTTGCTAGGGGCAAGGATAAGCGCGCGCGCCCGCAGCTGTTGCTATGGGACAGGGAGTGAGAGCGGAGAGATAACACCTGCCGGCGCGCGGACAACGCCGGATGCCTTACATAGCCCGACTAAGAATTGCATTCGCATTTAAAAAATTAGGCATGCTGCACTGGCCTTGAGAGACAGCGACTTTTGTCGGCAGAGGCCGACAACACTGCCTCCGCGATTCTGCCGTCTGTGGCCTCGCACGCTTTACCACATGGACCATTCTGTGCTTGTGGGGAAACCATCACCGCCCTTTCTGTCGGCGACCGGCGGTGCGCCTTTGCGTGTCTTGGCACAAAAACAAACAAAAAGAAACGTCATTCCTCCCCTGGAAACACGCGTCAACTCATTTCCGACAAAAAATGTAACGAGATACCAGTGTCCTGCATAGTATCGTGATACAAACGATACATGGTAAAAATATTTCACTACTGAGATACAAATACATTTTTCAAATGTATCCCGATACAGAAATACGCATACTCAAAAGTATCTCTGAAATACTATCGCGATACTCTTGTATCGCAATACTGCCCAGCCCTGGTAGCACTCGAGCGCTGGCAGTTTCTGTGGCAATATGTAACGAATGTTACATTGCTACAACTGCGGATAGTCAAAACTTCAAACACAGCTGGCGTTGCCCGAGCACGAGGCTACGCTCAGCGAATTACGCAGTATCATAATCGCGGGTGAATTTTTTAATTTGTCGTAGCTTAAGTCGTCGCTTCAGTTGTTCATCAGCACAACATATTCTGCACGTAAAAATCCGTTTGAGGGGCATTTTTCCCTTGAATGTTTGACTTGTCACTGGCCCGTGTGCCGAACTTTAAATGGCTGAAATGAAAAAGAAGCGGGCATAAACAGCCTCCTGTGAAATAGCTGCCAGACAGGACGACCCGGGGACCTAAGCCAAGCTTTTAAAAATACCCTGGGCCAGCGCCAGGGGGCGCTCTGCCCCCCATGAGGCAGTCCATGGGGAGGGGGGGGGGCAAGCCCCCCAGCCCCCCCCCCCGTACTCTGCGCCTATGATCATGTAGCACGAAATGTAGCACGTGTTGCGGGCACGGCACGAATACAAGCATGGTGTCCAACCATGCCTGTATTCGTATTCACTGTGATCGTATTTGCTTGTTTGCAGGTCCCGTTTCTTGTCACCGCTGCGAATTCATGTACAACTACCGCATTCACCAAGACGGAGCATCAGCCACCGTTCTCAAGCTATCTGGATCTGTCGCCGATGCCGCTTCTATTCACGTGCAGCAAAGACGCCTCTATCGGAAGCATCTACCAATTAACGACAACCACGCCATGGACTGTTGCCTATAACTAGCCCACCGGACGGCCACCTACTCAGTTGCGGGCACGGCACGAATACAAGCATGGTGTCCAACGTGTTCGTATTTGCTTGTTTGCAGGTCCCGTTTCTTGTCACCGCTGCGAATTCAAGTACAACTACCGTATTCACCAAGACGGAGCGTCAGCCACCGTTGTCAAGCTATCTGGATCTGTCGCCGATGCCGCTTCTATTCACGTGCAGCAAAGACGCCTCTATCGGAAGCATCTACCAATTAACGACAACCACGCCATGGACTGTTGCCTATAACTAGCCCACCGGACGGCCACCTACTCAGTTGCGGGCACGGCACGAATACAAGCATGGTGTCCAACGGGTTCGTATTTGCTTGTTTGCAGGTCCCGTTTCTTGTCACCGCTGCGAATTCAAGTACAACTACCGTATTCACCAAGACGGAGCGTCAGCCACCGTTGTCAAGCTATCTGGATCTGTCGCCGATGCCGCTTCTATTCACGTGCAGCAAAGACGCCTCTATCGGAAGCATCTACCAATTAACGACAACCACGCCATGGACTGTTGCCTATAACTAGCCCACCGGACGCCCACCTACTCAGTTGCGGGCACGGCACGAATACAAGCATGGTGTCCAACGTGTTCGTATTTGCTTGTTTGCAGGTCCCGTTTCTTGTCACCGCTGCGAATTCAAGTACAACTACCGTATTCACCAAGACGGAGCACCAGCCACCGTTGTCAAGCTATCTGGATCTGTCGCCGATGCCGCTTCTATTCACGTGCAGCAAAGACGCCTCTATCGGAAGCATCTACCAATTAACGACAACCACGCCATGGACTGTTGCCTATAACTAGCCCACCGGACGGCCACCTACTCAGTTGCGGGCACGGCACGAATACAAGCATGGTGTCCAACGTGTTCGTATTTGCTTGTTTGCAGGTCCCGTTTCTTGTCACCGCTGCGAATTCAAGTACAACTACCGTATTCACCAAGACGGAGCGTCAGCCACCGTTGTCAAGCTATCTGGATCTGTCGCCGATGCCGCTTCTATTCACGTGCAGCAAAGACGCCTCTATCGGAAGCATCTACCAATTAACGACAACCACGCCATGGACTGTTGCCTATAACTAGCCCACCGGACGCCCACCTACTCAGTTGCGGGCACGGCACGAATACAAGCATGGTGTCCAACGTGTTCGTATTTGCTTGTTTGCAGGTCCCGTTTCTTGTCACCGCTGCGAATTCAAGTACAACTACCGTATTCACCAAGACGGAGCGTCAGCCACCGTTGTCAAGCTATCTGGATCTGTCGCTGATGTTGCTTCTATCCACGTGCAGCAAAGACGCCTCTATCGGAAGCATCTACCAATCAACGACAACCACGCCATGGACTGTTGCCTATAACTAGCCCACCGGACGCCCACCTACTCAGTTGCGGGCACGGCACGAATACAAGCATGGTGTCCAACGGGTTCGTATTTGCTTGTTTGCAGGTCCCGTTTCTTGTCACCGCAGCGAATTCAAGTACAACTACCGTATTCACCAAGACGGAGCACCAGCCACCGTTGTCAAGCTATCTGGATCTGTCGCCGATGCCGCTTCTATTCACGTGCAGCAAAGACGCCTCTATCGGAAGCATCTACCAATTAACGACAACCACGCCATGGACTGTTGCCTATAACTAGCCCACCGGACGCCCACCTACTCAGTTGCGGGCACGGCACGAATACAAGCATGGTGTCCAACGTGTTCGTATTTGCTTGTTTGCAGGTCCCGTTTCTTGTCACCGCTGCGAATTCAAGTACAACTACCGTATTCACCAAGACGGAGCACCAGCCACCGTTGTCGAGCTATCTGGATCTGTCGCCGATGCCGCTTCTATTCACGTGCAGCAAAGACGCCTCTGTCGGAAGCATCTACCAATTAACGACAACCACGCCATGGACTGTTGCCTATAACTAGCCCACCGGACGCCCACCTACTCAGTTGCGGGCACGGCACGAATACAAGCATGGTGTCCAACGTGTTCGTATTTGCTTGTTTGCAGGTCCCGTTTCTTGTCACCGCTGCGAATTCAAGTACAACTACCGTATTCACCAAGACGGAGCGTCAGCCACCGTTGTCAAGCTATCTGGATCTGTCGCTGATGTTGCTTCTATCCACGTGCAGCAAAGACGCCTCTATCGGAAGCATCTACCAATCAACGACAACCACGCCATGGACTGTTGCCTATAACTAGCCCACCGGACGCCCACCTACTCAGTTGCGGGCACGGCACGAATACAAGCATGGTGTCCAACGGGTTCGTATTTGCTTGTTTGCAGGTCCCGTTTCTTGTCACCGCAGCGAATTCAAGTACAACTACCGTATTCACCAAGACGGAGCACCAGCCACCGTTGTCAAGCTATCTGGACCTGTCGCCGATGCCGCTTCTATTCACGTGCAGCAAAGACGCCTCTATCGGAAGCATCTACCAATTAACGACAACCACGCCATGGACTGTTGCCTATAACTAGCCCACCGGACGGCCACCTACTCAGTTGCGGGCACGGCACGAATACAAGCATGGTGTCCAACGTGTTCGTGTTTGCTTGTTTGCAGGTCCCGTTTCTTGTCACCGCTGCGAATTCAAGTACAACTACCGTATTCACCAAGACGGAGCACCAGCCACCGTTGTCAAGCTATCTGGATCTGTCGCCGATGCCGCTTCTATTCACGTGCAGCAAAGACGCCTCTATCGGAAGCATCTACCAATTAACGACAACCACGCCATGGACTGTTGCCTATAACTAGCCCACCGGACGGCCACCTACTCAGTTGCGGGCACGGCACGAATACAAGCATGGTGTCCAACGGGTTCGTATTTGCTTGTTTGCAGGTCCCGTTTCTTGTCACCGCTGCGAATTCAAGTACAACTACCGTATTCACCAAGACGGAGCACCAGCCACCGTCGTCAAGCTATCTGGATCTGTCGCCGATGCCGCTTCTATTCACGTGCAGCAAAGACGCCTCTATCGGAAGCATCTACCAATTAACGACAACCACGCCATGGACTGTTGCCTATAACTAGCCCACCGGACGGCCACCTACTCAGTTGCGGGCACGGCACGAATACAAGCATGGTGTCCAACGTGTTCGTATTTGCTTGTTTGCAGGTCCCGTTTCTTGTCACCGCTGCGAATTCAAGTACAACTACCGTATTCACCAAGACGGAGCACCAGCCACCGTTGTCAAGCTATCTGGATCTGTCGCCGATGCCGCTTCTATTCACGTGCAGCAAAGATGCCTCTATCGGAAGCATCTACCAATTAACGACAACCACGCCATGGACTGTTGCCTATAACTAGCCCACCGGACGCCCACCTACTCAGTTGCGGGCACGGCACGAATACAAGCATGGTGTCCAACGGGTTCGTATTTGCTTGTTTGCAGGTCCCGTTTCTTGTCACCGCTGCGAATTCAAGTACAACTACCGTATTCACCAAGACGGAGCATCAACCACCGTTGTCAAGCTATCTGGATCTGTCGCTGATGTTGCTTCTATCCACGTGCAGCAAAGACGCCTCTATCGGAAGCATCTACCAATCAACGACAACCACGCCATGGACTGTTGCCTATAACTAGCCCACCAGACGCCCACCTACTCAGTTGCGGGCACGGCACGAATACAAGCATGGTGTCCAACGGGTTCGTATTTGCTTGTTTGCAGGTCCCGTTTCTTGTCACCGCTGCGAATTCAAGTACAACTACCGTATTCACCAAGACGGAGCATCAACCACCGTTGTCAAGCTATCTGGATCTGTCGCTGATGTTGCTTCTGTCCACGTGCAGCAAAGACGCCTCTATCGGAAGCATCTACCAATCAACGACAACCACGCCATGGACTGTTGCCTATAACTAGCCCACCAGACGCCCACCTACTCAGTTGCGGGCACGGCACGAATACAAGCATGGTGTCCAACGGGTTCGTATTTGCTTGTTTGCAGGTCCCGTTTCTTGTCACCGCTGCGAATTCAAGTACAACTACCGTATTCACCAAGACGGAGCACCAGCCACCGTTGTCAAGCTATCTGGATCTGTCGCTGATGTTGCTTCTATCCACGTGCAGCAAAGACGCCTCTATCGGAAGCATCTACCAATCAACGACAACCACGCCATGGACTGTTGCCTATAACTAGCCCACCGGACGGCCACCTACTCAGTTGCGGGCACGGCACGAATACAAGCATGGTGTCCAACGGGTTCGTATTTGCTTGTTTGCAGGTCCCGTTTCTTGTCACCGCTGCGAATTCAAGTACAACTACCGTATTCACCAAGACGGAGCGTCAGCCACCGTTGTCAAGCTATCTGGATCTGTCGCTGATGTTGCTTCTATCCACGTGCAGCAAAGACGCCTCTATCGGAAGCATCTACCAATCAACGACAACCACGCCATGGACTGTTGCCTATAACTAGCCCACCGGACGCCCACCTACTCAGTTGCGGGCACGGCACGAATACAAGCATGGTGTCCAACGGGTTCGTATTTGCTTGTTTGCAGGTCCCGTTTCTTGTCACCGCTGCGAATTCAAGTACAACTACCGTATTCACCAAGACGGAGCATCAACCACCGTTGTCAAGCTATCTGGATCTGTCGCTGATGTTGCTTCTATCCACGTGCAGCAAAGACGCCTCTATCGGAAGCATCTACCAATCAACGACAACCACGCCATGGACTGTTGCCTATAACTAGCCCACCAGACGCCCACCTACTCAGTTGCGGGCACGGCACGAATACAAGCATGTTGTCCAACGGGTTCGTATTGGCTTGTTTGCAGGTGAGGCACGATACTTCATCATTTAAAAGCAATCATTTGTCACTAATAGTCGTGCCGTGCCCCCGAACTCTGGCGTTGATTGTGTGTGATTGTTGGTCTATATTTTTTAAGCTTGTCACAAGTGGTGACGTCGAGTTGAATCCGGGCCCGAGCTCAACCTCAGATGACAAACTTGAGCAGATTTTGCAAACTTTGAAGGAGCAGTCAAAACCGTTAGCTGACAATAAACGCGATCAGAGAGCAGTCCAAAAGGAAGTAAAAGAAAATCGTACTGCCATAAAAAATATTTTAGACCGCCTAATTAAACTTGAGTCCTCTCTTTCTATGCTTGATGACGCACAACAAACAGCAACCCGACTGAACGAAGTAGACATCTAGAAAGGTTGATGATATCGAAAATCGCCAGCGCCGCAATAATCTTGTTATTTTCGGCCTGCATGAGCAAGACAGGGCAACACAGGAAGACCTGACGAAAGTGGTACAGGACAAAATTTTTTTCTGTAACCGGTTTATCGCCTAAAAGCGCAGAGCGTATGCACCGCATTGGAAAAAGACAGTCAATGGCGCGACCGGTTATTCTCCGTCTATACGACTTCAAGGAAAAGCAGGAAATCATGCGTAACTGTTACAAGCTGAAAGGTTTGCGCGTCTGAATCAGTGATGACTTTTCGAAACGCGTGCTACACAACAAAAAGTGCCTTTGGGAAAGCGCTAAAGACGAGAAGTTGAGTGGAAAGTGGGTGCACCTAGCTTACGATAAGCTCTACGTAGACGGCAAAGCGTATTACTGGGACGATTCCAATGATACGCGTAAAGAGTGCCGAAACTCTCGCCATTACGAGAAAGACACCAGCTTAGACGGCAGTGGAAATTTTTCCTGACAAGTTAACAGTCATGAATGTTAATGCACGCAGTATCTGTAACAAGTCATCAATCTTTGAGGCTGCGCTCACTGAACATGACTGGATGTTGTAATCATGACAGAAACCTGGTTAAGCGAATCAGTTGAGAATGACGAAGTCCTGCCTCCCAATTATACTGCCTGTCGCAAAGACCGAGGACCCAAGGGGGGAGGTGTTGCCATTGTTCACAAAACTTCAATTCATTGCACTGAAATTTTCACCCCACCGGAATTAGAATGCGTTGCATGCACGATACAGATAGTTGCGCAGTATTTTGTAGTTATCGCAGTGTATCGCCCCCCTGGTACCCCTGAAGAATATATGATACTGCTGAATAATTTCTCAATAGATAAGTTTAGCCATTCCAATTATAAGATTATATTGGCCGGAGACTTCAATTTACCGCATATCGATTGGGTGAATTATCAGGAAGGTCAAAATGAACAATCTGTGTCTCGAGTTTGTTTGGACCTGGCTTTCTCCCTTGACCTAACAAAAATTGTCACTACACCTACGCGAATCCACGAATCAGGAGAATCATTGCTTGACTTGGTCTCCTTTTGCAGATCTGCCGCGCAATCCAAATATCAATGCAAAGTATTAGAAGGAATATGTGATCACAAAATGGTGATCGCACATGTGGCTACCACACGTACTCGGGTAAAAAAGAATAAAACTACGACAGTTCTCGATTTTTCTAAAGCAGATGATACTGCGTTAATAGATCATTTAGAGCAGGGATATGATGCTTTCACCCAATATATTTCTCTGAATACTACATCAGTGAATGATGCATGGAACATGTTTAAAAGCGTTGTTTTGAAATCAGTAGAACTATTTGTTCCAAACCGCACGAAGAAAGTTAACAGACGAAACCCACGGATTACGCTGGCGAATGCGATGGTACTTATTCGATACCCCAGAGTGTGCACACTGCGGATCAGCGTTGAAAGATTCGCATATGTCAGAACGCAGACTGCAGGGTAAAACTAGTAGCCACCGGCGGCCGTCGGCGCTGTAATTGCGTCGGTGAAGGAGGTTATCGCAAATGGCGAAATGGCGAGCTTGACGACGCAACGCGCGAGTGGATTGTGTTGCCGATGGATCAGTGAGCAAGTCTATCAGCGAAGCAATAAATTGATCTTTGCGCTGTTCGGTAGCGATGGTGTGAATGTCGATGGAAGAAACGGCATTGTGAGACACTGAGCTGTGGGTATTGTCGTCAGGCGAGGGGAGCGCGAGAGTGCGTCAGCGTCAGCATGCTGGCGTCCGTTGCGGTACAGGACTCGGATACCGTAGTCCTGTAGGCGAAGTGTCCAGTGGGCGAGGCGGCCTGAGGGATCCTTCAATGATGACAACCAGCATAGTGCATGATGGTCGGTGATGACATGAAATAGTCGACCATACAAATAGGTCAGAACTTCGTAAGGGCCCATATGATTGCCAGGCATTCCTTTTCGGTGACGGTGTAATTGGTCTCCGCTTTAGTAAGCGTACGACTTGCATATGCCACGACATAATCAGGGAAGAAGACACGCAAGTTGGGCGAGTTGGTGAGGTTCCATGGTAAAAATGTAAAACAGCGCTTACTTAAACACAAGACGAAGGAAGCATAGACACACGCGGCGCTGAACTTGCACCTGGTTTAATGAAAAAACAACACGTACTTTTCAAGGCGAGCGCGCATGCTCGTTGTCAAAGATAAATCACTTGACAAACCATAAGGCAAAGCCTCGTGTGAGCTCCCTAGTCACCCCTGGTTAACAGGCACATTTCCTTCGAAGATAACGCCAGGGAAGGTTGGCTAACGCAGTCACTTGCCTTCCTTGATATGTGAAATGCCTCAGCTACTTCTCTAGTGTAGTTGTCATTATGAACAAACATGATTTTTGTGGCAACCTAAAACGGTACACACTGACACTCAAAATCATACTGACACGAAAATTTTGTTGTTCATAATGACAGCTACACTAGAGAAGTAGCTGATGCATTTCACATATCAATAAAGGCAGATGATTGCGTTAGCCAACCTTCCCTGGCGTTATCTTCGAAGGAAATGTGCCTGTTAACCAGGGGTGACTAGGGAGCTCACACGAGGATTTGCCTTATAGTCTGACAAGTGATTTATCTTTGACAATGAGCATGCGCGCTCGCCTTGAAAAGTACGTGTTTTTTCATTAAACCAGTTGCAAGTTCAGCGGCGTGTGTGTCTATTCTTCCTTCGTCCTGTGTTTAAGTAAGCGCTGTTTTACATTTTTACCATGAATATTCAGGGAACCCTGGTTTGCGCTGCGCAAGGACAGCGCCAACGCCAACACCGCTGGCGTGTGTGTGTACCTCTGTAGGGGCCGTAGGGTTGTAGTGGCGTAGTATGCGAGGCGACGTCAACAAACGACGAAGCTTTGCGAAAGCGTCGTCGCACTGTGACGACCACGAATGGAGGGGCTCGTTACTTCCGAAGAGCTTCGTCAGCGGCGATATGATAGTCGGAACACAGTCCTACGAGCAGGAACACAGTCTTACGAAACTGCGCACTTCTTTGACGGACGTAGGTTTCGGGAACTCGGTCACGGCCCAAAGCTTGGCTGGATCTGGGAGAATTCCGTGCTTGGATACGACGTAGCTGCGTATGGTCAGCTGCCGTGCTGCAAAACGGCACTTCTTTAGATTCAGTTGCAGACCAGCGTCGCTCAAACGCGTCAACACATGCCTCAGGCGTTGAAGATGCGTGGAGAAGTCCGGAGCGAAAACGACGACGTCGTCGAGGTAGCTCAAGCACGTGTGCCATTTCAGGTTGCGGAGAACGGTATCCATCATGTGCTCAAAGGTGGCGGGCGCATTACACAGCCCAAACGGCATGACGTTGAATTCGTACAAGCCGTCGGGCGTGACAAAGGCGGTCTTCGGTCGAGCGTCATCAGCCATAGGTACTTGCCAGTACCCTGAGCGTAATTCGAGAGATGAAAAGAATTCTGCTACTTGTAGCCTATCAATCGCGTCGTCTATTCGCGGTAGTGGGTACACGTCCTTACGAGTGATCTTGTTGAGTCGTCGGTAGTCCACACAGAACCGCACAGAACCGTCCTTCTTCGCCACAAGAACGACAGGAGACGCCCAGGAGATGTTAGAGGGTCGAATAACATCGCGTCGAAGTATGTCGTCGTCTTTCTCGTTGATTACACGGCGTTCTGTGGGAGATACGCGATATGGACGTTGCCGCAGTGGCGGTTGGGTGCCAGTATCAATGCGATACGTAACGGCGGACGTGCAGCCGAGAGAAGTTTGAGCGACATCGAAAGAAGAGCGAAATTCTTCCAAGAAGCCTAGAATCTGGGAACGCTGGACCAGCGTAAGGTTGTCAGCAATGGAGAAAGCAAATACATGAGCGGGCGGTGAACCAGACGTGGAAACAGCGCTGAGCGTAATGGAACTGGGGCAGTGCGTGTCATCTGCTTCGTCCATAAATTGTGCGTCATAGTTCCATGCTGCTGAGACATTCCCCTCGCACCAACGTAACACTGTACATGGATGGGTTGATAACAAATAAAAAACGCTAAGTCTGCGCGGATAGCGCAGCACAGTCACAGCGAAAGCTCGAAGAGCGGCATTTCTAGAGCCCGTTATAAACTCTTTAGTGGCTACTAATACAAGTACATTAGCAACGTACCCACTACGCCACAAATCATAATTGTTGTGAAGTTGGGAAGCACCCATCACGGCATTACTCGTCATTCGGCTGAGAAGCGAGGTACCATGTGTAAGGCATTATGTGCAGTTTCTTGATGCGATGGCTGATGACGATGGAGAAATATGACTGAGCCTTTTGTAATGGGTTGGAATCATTAAAGGACCCACTAGTTACGTATTTCGCATTGTGTAAAGCCCGGTCGTTATTTCACTCTCCCACCACGCTATATAATATACGCTAACGAGAGAAAGAGAGGGAATTAACTTTATTGAGACCCTGAAGAAATCGATCATGGGAGCCTTATGGGCTTCCTTGGCAACCAATAGAAGTTCACATGCGAGGAGCCCACTACGCTATAAATCATAATTTTTGTGAAGTAGGGAAGCAGCCACTATGCAATTTTTCGTCATTCTGCAGAGAACCGTGGTACCTGCTGAACACCTGTAAGGCATTATGTGCCCTTTGTTGATGCTCTGGCTGATGACGATGAAGAATTATGGTAGAGCCCTTTGTAATGGGTTGGAGGCATTCAACAACCCACTCGTTGCGCAATTCGCATTGTATGACGCCTGGTTACATAATTCGCGTTGTGTGACGCTTGGTTGTTATTTTAAACTTCTACCACACTACATTACATATGTTAATGTGGTTCCTTCCCGACATGAAGCCTGTATAGGGTCTTTTCGCAAAGCAGTTTCAAGCACCGGCATGGCCCTGAGGTAGAATACTGGGCTCCTACGCGGCGGGCCCAGGTTCGAACGTCGCTCCATCCCGGATATTTTTATTTATTTGCTATTTAGATGCGAAGAAGCTTTTGCGCTGGGCTTTGTCCGTAGTGCCATTGGCGACCGTCCGCTTTCTAAAACCTACCATAGCCATCTGTAACATATTGAGCGTGCGCTCGCGCCAAGGATAAGTCTTCTTCGTCTTGTTCTTCGACCGCCTTGATGATGATACGTTCAGAGCGCGCGCTCGTGCCAAGGAGAAGTCTTCTTCGTCTTGCTCTTCAACCACTTTGATGATGATACGTACAGAGCACTTTAGGGGCCCGGGCTGCTGCATGCTGTCCTAGCTTAGCGTAACGCAGGTAAAACCAACGTTACTAGACTAGGTTAAGTTTACAAACCCTCCGCCGGCGCCGTGCTTCGCTTGTGTCTCCGTTTTCCGTTCGGCCGACAGGTGGCGGGGGCGTTCCATCGAGATCCACCCTCGCGGCTCGCAAGGCTGTGTTGAGGCGTCCAATGTGCACGTTTATCTACATTTAACCGTACGGAGAACCTCAAACGCATCGCTGCAACATGTCTTAGCTTATCTTAACATATCCAGTCGTTGTGTGTGGCACTTCTATCCCTTGCCCGGCGTCTTCTTGACAGGGTTTTGCCTGAGCGTCATGTACTAACTGACCCAGACTTCGACCTTATAACATATCTTAGCCACTGGCGTTTTCTGTGCTTGCTTCAAGACATGTGAGCGCGGCATGCTTTAGACTCGAGTCCAAAGCTCCCGGAACATGAGGCGTTTAATATTGCGTGCGTGGTGTCGCTACCATTTAGTAACCTTATTCGCTACTTTCCCACATGCCCTGCTTTTTTGCAATTGACCTAAGGTTATAACGCGCGTCGTTTGAACAAAACATTTTGCATTTCTATTTCTATACAAACGATTCGCACAGAAACCCACGCGCGTCGCAACTAACGGCCGTGGCTTCTGTGCTCGTGAGCACCCCCCTTTCAACGTAACTGCTACTTCATGCTAACTCGGCGGGCCTGGCCACTGTACTCGCTAAGCGATTCAACATAGATAGGGATTCAACAGCAATAGGGCTTTCATTTATCAGTTTATTCAGGTGTATTAACTTCTGTCTACTCCTTATGCCACGAAATAAAGGATAAATGCGCTGGTTGTCCTCCCACTTTTAACTAAACTCAAATTCACACTCCACAAATCTCAAGTACTGGCCGGTACAAATGTCCTCCGCCGTGGTATATCGGTTACTGTGCTCGGCTGCAAACCTGAAGGTCGCGGGTTTGATCCCGGCCGCGCCGGTCGCATTTTGATGGAGGCGAAACGCTAGAGGCCCGTGTGCTGGCATGTCAATGCACGTTAAAGAACACCAGATGGTCGAAATTTCCGGAGCCCTCCACTGCGGCGTGCCTCATATTCATATCGTGGTGCTGGCACTCAAAAACCCAGATATCATTGCTTCGGCCGCTACTTACAAGAGCTTTGCACGCTTTCTGGCAACTTTAACTTGCACACTCGTGTCTTTGTGTTGCCGTAGAAACTTCGCATAGAAATTCATGCGTGTTATTCAATAAAACATTAAAATACGTGCAGAGAGCTAGGAGCGGAAAAGAAGTGGCGGACCGACGGGCTTGTGTCGTTCCGGTACCCGCTCGTACAACCGGGCACACAACACGTCGGTATTACTTGGTCGGCTTAGATGCACACACACTTCATCGAATTAGCAGTCGTGTAAACACAACAGCTACGGAGCACTGGCAAAGTTCCGAACACACGGCAACAGAAGAAAGAATGCGGGAGGTTAGCCGCCACAAGCAGTTCCCACAGAGACTAGACGGAGTACTACCAGAGAACATCTATACCACTTTACTCGAGCTAACTGCAGCTAACTGCGCAGCGCAGGTAGCGCGGGCCACCCTAGCGCGGGATCCCGATGCGACTGCAGCGCCAGTCGAAGCGGAATAGGTGGCGGTTCCGCGCAACGCGGCGCAGTTTGTAAACTGAACCTGGTCTAGTAACCTTGGATAAAACCATGTGTGCTGGCACGCGGTAGCGCGTTCGGGCCTGTGTAAGGGGTTGGGTAAGACGCTGTGGCCTCTCCCCCTCACACTCTCTCAGCAATGATGTGATGGCGTCGGCGAACGAGATTCTGCAGACGCGCGATGAGCCCGCGTGGCGTGCTCCAACAAGATTTCGGGACGAGTAACAGCAACTACAGTGAATTCAAGGTGTGCTCCATATGCAAGGGCGCGTTAACATCGGGCAAGGTGCCCGTGATGAACGGAACATAAGGTCGACCCATGCGCTCCTTCGAATCCCCACATGGTTCCCATTAGTGGGATAATTTTTTCGCTTGTAGCTCACTGCTGTACAGATGCCAGTAACGGTAGAGATGCCGAATGACGGTACTGATGCCGAATGACGGTGCAGATGCCAGTACAGATGCCGAATCCCCGCATGGTTCTCTTTAGTGGGAGACGGTGAAATCTTTTTTTCTTATTTCGAGCGATAGTGGTTACGGACACCGGCGTCAGCGGAAATCTACGGCGCCAAAAACGGCCCTTGTTGTGGTCTCATAACAGCTTTCGCTGTAAAATTGACGTGCTGCCCTGAGTGACTTGCACGGTCGCTAAAGGCACCAGCAAGCCTTTCCCCGTGCAAACACGGTCATATGGCGAGAGGAGTGCAACGGTGTCGGAGAGACTAGCGCAGTAGGCTGACAACGCCGTTGACGAGTTTGCAGGCTCTTTTGGGTCGTCTTTGACGAGTACTTTGCTCGCAGACGATGGACTGTCTGCCGGCGTCAAATCAAAGAATGGTGAGAGCTCTATTTTGGCTGGTGTGCAATGAATTACGGCGTCGTGGTGGGTGACGAAATCCCATCCCAGGATGACGTCGTGACAGCATGAAACAATTATGATAAATTCGACAGCGTACAGAGCGTCCGGAATGATGACACTGGCTGTGCACACCACTGTGGGGTGAATACTTTGGGCGCTGGCTGTACGGAGGGAGAGTCCGGAAAGTGGTGTCGTCACTTTTCGCAGTAATCGGCTAAGTTTGGCGTCAATAATGGACACGGCGGCTCCAGTGTCGATAAGGGAAGATGCGCGAACGCCGTCCACAAACACTTCTATCACGTTCGATGGGCTTCGCTGAGGGTTTTCGCAGTTCGATAGCGTCGCAGACCTTGCCTCGTGGACTGCGACGACTAGTTTTCCTGGTTCCTAGGGACCGCACCTGGCCGCATCGGTGACAGTGAGCGGCGTCATGGTGACGGCGAACGGTGGGTAGATGGAGCTGGGCGAGACGAGGTGACATAGGCGGCGGTGAATCGTAATACGGGCGGCTTGACTGGCTGGGAATGGTTGAGGCGACGCGAGGCGGCTGCGCGAGATTGCAATAGTGGGCGACGTGACCGGCGCAACCGCACGCGAAGCAGATGGGGCGGTTGTCGGAAGTGCGCCATCGGTTCGTCAGGGTAGGCCCATTCATGGCGCAGGACGCGGTGGACGAGGCGGCTGCTGATATGACAGCATGGTGGGCTGCATTGGTGGCCTAGGGATGGCGTTGGCGTTCGCAGCCGGCACACTCGCTTCGAAGGCCTGAGCTCTCGCGACGGCTTCGGCGTACGTGGGGCAGCCACAGGGGTGACCTGGCTACAACTTGCTACAACTTGTGGTGACCTGGCTGGCAGCCAGGTCACCACAGGGGTGACCTCGCTACAACTTGCGCGTAACTAAGCGGCGCAGGCGCCCGAGGGGGCTGGTGGCATTCCGGCATGACCTCCGCGATTTCCTGCTGAATAGCTCGGCGTAAGGGAGGCAGCAGTGTGGTCGACGGCTGTTCAACATGCTTCGGGTGAGGGAACGCCAGTAGAGAGAACTAGGGGGCAATTTCCTCACGCACGAATGACTTGATCTCGGCGAGCAAGGTGGACTGATCTGAAATGGTCGACAAGCCAGCGAGATCGGCGACGCGTGATGGTGGTCGACGGGCCAGCAACCGCTGCCCGTCGACCACCATCAAGTTCCTCGTAGCTTTGGCAGAGCGTGGTCACCTCGGCCACATTACAAGGGTTCTTGGCGAGCAGCATGGTGAAGGCATCGTCGTCGATGCCGTTCATAACATTGCGGATCTTGTCAGACTCAGGCATGGCTGCGTCGGCTTTCTTGCACAAGTCCAGGACGTCTTCTATGTAGCTCGTAAAAGACTGACCGGTCTGCTGAGCTCGTTCACGTAAACGCTGTTCGGCTTGCAGTTTACGAACGGTAGGGCGGCCAAACACGTCGATGATTGTGGTCTTGAAATCAGACCACGTGGGGAAATCTGTTGCGTGGTTGTTGTACCACAGGCCCGCCAGACCCACGAGGTAGAAAACCAGGTTGCTGAGTTTGCCTTCCTCGTCTCATTTATTGGGTACGCTCACACGCTCGTACATCGCAAGCCAGTCCTCGACATCGGCGCCATCCGCGCCGGTGAAGATAGGAGGGTCGCGGATGCGGGGGACACCGGGGCATGCTGTCGGTGCAGGGAGAGGCGCTTGCTGGGCGGCGTCTTGAGGCATGGTAGATGGAACGGTACGGGATCGAAGCGCCAGGGGCATCGAACGAGGACCGAAGCTGGTTTGACGGCGCAGCACTCTTCACCAAATTGTAAAGGCGTTCATTGACGGCCGTAAGCAACGATGCACTACGGCGACAGTCAAGACAGAGCGCAGACTCCCAGCACGAGGAGCGTGCTCAAGGAGAATAGCCGAAGAGAACGACCCACTAAAAGGCGCTCGAGAGGACGACCCATTACAGGGTTCCAACGCTTCGCTACAAGGCGAAGGAAAAGCAGCCCATGGTGTACTGGCACTGAGCCACGCTCGAACATTGAAGTAGCACCTTCTCTTCGCGAAAACCACTACTACTATTACTACCATCACTCAACTGTTGAACAAGTATTATACATATGAAATAATTTTCTCCGTAAGCAGCAAAATTCGCCAGGTTGGTTCTGAGTACATTACATTATTTGGACGGCTTACTCTGCATTCAGAAGCTATTGATGCGATATTGAAGCAATAACCAATCTACCAATGCTGTTGGTCGCAAAAATAGCACACCATCAAAATTAGCACTCACGCTACGCTGTTTCTTTGCAGTAGGCATCGAATATCATCAATGCAAAAAATTACCTCTAAAGAGGTACTAATGACACATTAAATGACGATTTAACTGAGCCACATGGATATCATATATAGATTTTTATTGCAATGGCAATTATATGGAGACTCTCGGCTGCTTCTTGCCGACGCCGTCGCGTCCCGTATGTATATATATATATATATATATATATATATATATATATATATATATATATATATATATATATATATATAGCCACAAAGAAAAATAATTCAAAAATTTCTTTTTCCGAAGCGCGGAAACGAACGGGCGACCTCTCGCGCCGCAGTACGACGTGTTAGTCGGGTACGCCACGAGACGTTCGTCTGTCAGCATGCTAACACCGAGCTATTTATATACACCATTTACCGCGGGCGCGGTACACGGAGCTCGGAAGCGCTTCAGCGTGTTTTCTTGGTCACCAGCGAAAGGGTGCCAAGGGCACGAGGGGCGCGTTTTAAAGGTCGTCGCCCCGCTCGCTGCGATGCGCGCGCGCCTCCTGTATCCGCA
Organism: Rhipicephalus sanguineus; assembly: GCF_013339695.2. Classification (NCBI taxonomy): domain Eukaryota; kingdom Metazoa; phylum Arthropoda; class Arachnida; order Ixodida; family Ixodidae; genus Rhipicephalus; species Rhipicephalus sanguineus. Next base: position 137,620,306 of record NC_051186.1, read on the forward strand.
GATGCACTCTACCCTACAAGGCGTGGTCACCTGCGCGCGCGCTTACCTTGTGAGGGGTTGGTTTGTATGTTTTGCGCTTTCACCGCGACGTCCGTGCTGAAGTTACAGAGCGTACGACGGTCACTTCACTCGCTGCAGCGGCCGCGTTTGCGAAACGGGCACGCTATTCAAACAGAAAGAACTAACAACAGTGAGAGTTGTTAATTTGTGCTCGTCCCGTGTACACGTATGCGTTCGTTTCGTGGGACCTGCTTTATTTTTGAGCAGCGCGCTTAAAGTGTCGAGTTGTGACACTTGATTGTTCGCGTTGGTCCTGTGTATGTTCGTTTCGTGCGTCCTTTGCGCTGGAAATTTTGAGATGCTTTCCGTTCTCCGCGTTACATTCCAATTTGTTGCGATCGCATGCACTGCTTCACCGCTGAGGCGAAACTGCGACTTTTTTATTACGGTGAAACCTTACGTGCCTCATCAAACGCCAAAAATTGAGCTTTGGCGTCGGCAACCATGACGACACCGTGATTCCGTCGCCAGATGACGTCACAGATTGCAAAATATGGTGTCGTTGTGATGTAACTGTGACATCATCGTCACAGCGACATCAGGTGACCTCACATGACGACATCACATGACATCGTCGCGTTTCACTGCCTCCGAGATCACATGGCCAACGACGGATGCAGTGCAAAACCAGGTGAGGTGCACAAAGCTTGCAACGCCCCCGAACGTGGAAACAGTGCGAAACCACGTTAGGTGCAAAAAACTTTCGGAGGCGGCAGGGGGGGATCAGTAAATCGAACGAAGAAACAGAAAAAGAGGATGGCTTTCGCCTTCGAGTCGTCTTAGGCGAACGCATGAGGGTCGCGTGAGTTTTTGGAGAGCGAGGTTACGTTGGTCATGTGCAACTTGGCGCAGGTGGGACAGTATGTACACAAAAGTGCCAGGCTAGCGCGGAACACGCAGCACAGTCACAGCAAGTTCTGCAGAAGCGGACTTGAGCCTGTTCTAAACTCTCTTTGTGTGACTGCTGCTCGTGCAGTTGCAAGGCACCCACTACACCATCAGCCATGATCATTTTTCGATGAAGGAATGTAGCTACTATGTCATGATCCATCATTCTGCGAAGAGCGTTGTACTCGCTCTATATCTGCGAGACAATATTTGCATTTTGTTGCTGCTGTGGCTGATGTCAAAGAAATATGACTGAGCCCTTTGTTGGAAGCTTTAAAAGGGCCAGTCGTTACGCGATTCGCATTGTGTGACGTGTGGTTGTTATTTTACTTTGCTACCACGCTATCTCACGTGCGCGACATGACGCATGTACAGGGTCTTATTGCGAAGGAGTTTCAGAAAAAACGCCAGGCCTGCGCGGAAAGCGCAACACAGTCACAGCGAAAGCTAGAACAGTGGCATTTCTAGAGCCCGTTGTGAATGCCCTTTGGTCTACTAATACAATTACACTAGCAAGGTAACCACTACGCCATAAATCATATAGTTTGTGAAGTTGAGAAGAAACCACTACGCCATTATTCATCATTCTGCGGAGAATCGAGGTAGCAGCTGCGCATCTGTAAGGCAATTGACAGTTTTAGTTGAGCGTCCGCAAGAGCTCTGCAGACGCAGCCTGCCATTGGGAATGTCTGGCAGCCTGCTTCCTCAGAGCGCCCAACTAAATCTGTCTATTATGTGCACTTTTTTCATGCGACGGCTGATCACGATGAAGAATTATGGCTGAGCCTTTTGTAATGGGTTGGAAGCTTTAAACGACCCACTAGTTACGTAATTCGTATTGTGTGATGCCCGGTCGCTATTTCACTCTACCACCACGCTATATAACATACGTTGACGTGAGAAAGAGAGAGAGAGATGGAAAGAAAGTTTATTGAGACCCTGAGGAAATGAATCATGGGTGCCTTATGGGCTTCCATGGCAACCAATACAAGTGCACTTGCGAGGAACCCACTGCGCTATCAATCATAATGTTTGTGAAGTAGGGAAGCAGCCATTATGCTATTTTTCGTCATTCTGCGGAGAACCGTGGTACCCGCTAAACACCTGTAAGGCATTATAGACACTTTGTCGAAGCTGAGCCCGATGTCAATGAAGAATTATGGCAAAGTCCTTTGTAATGCGTTGGAAGCAATCAACAACCCACTCGTTGCGCAGTTCGCATTGTGTGACGTCTGGTTACAGAATTTGCTTTGTGCGGCGCTGGTTGTTATTTTACTCTTCTGCCACGCTATATTACATATCTTAATGTGGTTTCTTCTCGACATGAAGCCTGTATAGGGTCTTTTTGCAAAGGAGTTTCGAGCACAGGCATGGCTCTGTGGTAGTATACTGGGTTCCCACGCAGAGTGCCCACGTTCGGACCCCGTTCTATCGTAGATATTTTTTTTTGTTATTGCGGTTTACTTATTTTGCGGTATAGCGGTTACGGACACCGGCGGCGGACAGCTACGGCGCCAAAAACGGCCATTGTTGTGATCTCATAACAGCTTTCGCTGTAAAACCGGCGTGACTCTGTGGTTGAATATTCGACTGCCACGCAGACGGCCCAATCTCTTTTACAGCGATGATTCATCAAAGAAGACATCGCAAGGAAACTACGACTGAAAGTCGTCTGCTAGATAAGAATTGCACTCAACACTTTTGGAAGAGAGACTCGATCATGTACGGAAAAGGTCAATATCGTGGAAGTTCCGCTGCGCAGCCAGCACAGCTCTCAGGTCTGCGTCGTGCAAGCCATCATGGTATCACTTATCTGCCACGATGTTTCTACGCCTGTTGACGACAAGTTTGTGAACACCTGTGACTTGAAGGAAAATTCATCACTGATGAACGATGCGTCCTTGGAGCGGATGCAGAACCCGGACTGTCCTTACTCATCGGGTCAGATCACCTATGGCAGATACTGACCGGCGAGCTAGTGCAAAACACGGATACAGGAGGATTGGTCGCTATGAATTCATTCTTCAGATGGGCTCTCCAAGGACCAATCCTGTATACAGCATTCATGGAGCGTGATACAAGCTTGATCGTCTGCGCGCTACGAGTAGATTACCTCTTCCGATGAAGAGGCAACCTCACAGATTTTACACTCAATGTGGCAACTCGAAGTGATGGATATTACTGACCAGTGTGACTCGACCCCGTACCAGACCCTTGAGCGATTCTGAAAGACAATCAGCAAACCACATGGAAGGTGTACCGTTGAACTACCATGGAAAGAACACAAACATTTACTCGGAGGCAATCGTAATACAGCTCTCACTCGACTGCACAAGCTTGTGAAAATGTTATCGCTGAATGACAGCCAACTTCAGCGGTATGACACGGTCACAAGGCAGTATTCTTTGTGCGGACACGCAGAGTAAGTGCCCGAAAGCGTTCCTAATGACGGAGCAGTCTACTATAGGCCTCATACAGAAGTAATTAGAGATAAGTGCTTGACTACAAAGTTGAGAGTCGTGTTTGACGCGTCGTCTCACGAACGACGTGAGCCATCTCTCAATGACTGTCTGAAGAAAGGCGAGAATTTAAATGCAGAACAGCTCCAGATTCTGATGCGCTTTCGCTGGTACTTGATTGCTATTAACTCGGATATGGAAAAGGCCTTCCTTCAAATCGAAATACTGGATCCTGACAAAGATGCGTTCCGTTTTCTGTGATTAGATAAGGTTCCCGTTAGCCCAAGTCATGGCATTTCGGAATGACGCATGAAACGAGTGCCCTTTCGGTCGACATCAAGTCCATTCCTTCTGATGGCGACTATTCGTTATCTCTTGGACAATGTACTGGATGCAGACAAAGCATTAGCCGCTGACCTGAAGAAATCCTTTTATGTCGATGATCTGCTAATCGGGGCAGACACTTTCGAAGAAACTTTAGACATCTACCAGAGATTTAAAACAATAACGAGAGATGCCGGCATGAACCTGCGTGGGAAACAAATGACAAGAGGCTGCAAGAAGTGTTAGAGGCGGAGAGCAAATAGATGGGTCACAGAACACATCGGTTTTAGGCATGCAGTGGGACAGAACGAATGATCTCTCGAAAGTGTCGCCAATTTCTCTGCTCCAGCACCTGAATCAAGCCGGACGTGACACTAAACGCACCCTACGTAGAACTGATTCTACAGTTTTGTCATATTCCCTCCGTTCACCGTGACAGCAAAGCTGTTGTTTCAATGATTGTGGATTTTAAAGAGTCCTTGGCATAAAGACCTGCCTGAAAAAATAAAGACGCAATGGAAAGAATAGAGCTCCTAAGTTATCTAACACCTTTCTCTGAAGATCGCGAGATGTGTAAGAGATGGCCCGAGGGCAGCGATAGTGTCGGATTAACTTCATGTCTTCTCTGACGCCAGCTTGAAAGCCTACAGGGCTTGCGCTTACTTTAGAACGGTCGACATCCTTGGCAACGTGTACGCATCACTAGCAATCATATTCTTAGCGCGAGGCCTCAGGCCTGGCCGACCAACCGACCTTGACCGCTTGATTAGTGGACCTCACCACCGCTCGTTACTGGACTTCATACACGAAGCAAATTTGTATGTGTATTTCTGAATCAATAATTATTATGCCTAAGGGCAGACTTTCGAAAAAAAAAACCCGACGCAGACACAAGTAAGGAATACATACACAGGACGGGCGCTAGTTCCTTACTTGTGTCAGCGTCTGGTTTTTTTGCCCCACGAATATGATTACAAGTGACTCAAACCAACTAGCTCGCATCACTGCCTTGACATCACTAGCAGCAGCCAAATCATGAATATCGTCGATAAAAGCAATTACGCTGCGAAGACTAAAGCTCATGGCACTAGTCGTAAGAGCAAGGCTAATGAAGTATATATGCGGTCATCGTGGGATTCAAAGTATACTGACTGCGTCATGCGGGCTGACTCCATAATAGTGCTGAGTTGGATACGTGGCAAGCAAGATCAGTTAGGCCAATTTCTCAGAAATAGAGTGCGAGAGAGATCGTAGACACCACTGGACTAGATGCATGGTGGTACTGTCGAGGCGAGCACAAACCAGTCGACTTATTAACTCAAGGAATATCTGCTTATGCCATGCGTGAGAATGGTGACTGGTGGAAGGGGTCCTAGGTGACTGACTCAGCCAAGATCGACATGGCCTACAGAAGCAGGATTTCCTACTACTGGCAAAAATGTTGATTCAACTTGCGAACCACCAAGCGTTATTCTTCGCGCACAACCACAAGAGAAAATGTTGGTTGACATTACGAAGTTTGGCAGTCTGCGAAAGTTTCTGCGTGTCACAGCTTGGATCGTTTGATTTGTGAATCGAACTCGCAGAATGTGTGTAGTGAATGCGGCCACGATATCAGCGAAAGAGATAGTCAACTCCGAAAAGTTTTGGATGTTTCGCGTCCAAAGAGAAGCTTTTTTTACGGTCATTCAGCAGATCTTCAACAGAAAAGCTGCTCATACACGCTCCGCTTTAAGACACCTTCATCCTTTCATTGATGAGAGTAAACAACTTTGACTCGGAGGGCGGTTGGAACGAATGGACGCTACATACGAGGAGAATCATTCCATTCTTTTACCAAGACGCTACCATTTTACGGTGTTGGTAATTATGGAGGTGCACTGCAGAGCGTTACATGGATGCATTGTAAGTACCATGGTACAAGTTCGCCAGAGCTTTTGGATAATTCGTGCTCGTCAGGAAATAAACGAGTCATAGACACGTGTTTTCTGTACAAGAGGTCAGAGCCGTATATTCCCTTTGGGAGAGTTCGGCGCTCTTTTGATCTCGCCGCCAGTCTGGCAACAGCGCGCTTCCGCGCCGCCGACGCCATTTCGTGCCGAGGTTTCTCGTGATGCTGTACCCGTGAAGTCGCTGTCGGCATTTATGCTTCCTCTGTGACCGACCTGGTGTGTCTTTGCTGCTGTTCTTGCACGTGTCGGCTGCGTGGAACATCGTGGACCTGCACGGATGTCGCAATGGGGGCTTGCAGTGCGGTAGGCTGCTCTAAAGGCTCTGTTATACTCCGACGTGCGTTCGCGTCAGCCCGCGGCGGCGGGAGTTGGCGACGCTAGGTTCGTCACGTTACGTTGACGCGAAAACAGAGCACTCTATACTCCCACTTGCGCGACGCACTACGTCGCCTTGACGCATGCGCAATTGAGCGCACTTGGCGTCCCTTCTTCACGTAGAGACACAGACGCAGTTCAGTCTGGATAACGTCGCCGGCGTGGAATGCAGCATGTCGCATCTCGCGCCGGCTGCAGCCGGGGCGCGTTGACGGACGCTGGGCGCGTCAGTCGCATCGCGCGTTGGCCTATAGAGTGCTGCACGTTTGTTAGGGTAGCGTCACTGTGCCGAGCGTGCGCGCGCGTCGACGTTACGCTGGAGTATATCAGCCCCTTAACTCGCTGAAAAAAGGGTTCGCCAGAGACGGAGCGTTGCGGGCGCACGCCAACGCGAGCTTACAGTGCCGCGGCACAAAATGGCGGACAGCGCCGCGCCGCCGCTAAATTTGGATGGTTGTTGGCTCCGCCCCTCCGCCGAACTCTCCGAAGGAATATACGGCTCTGCAAGAGGTATCGCACGAATCCAGCGAAAATGCAGTATACTCCACTGCCCCTCGATTAACGTGTCTCTTCAAGGGCGTTTTAAGTAAATGGGATCGACTTTGCAGGACCCCTTCACATAAAGCAAATGGCTTTCGTTGACAGAAGCTACAAAGGATACCTTTTGTTGTTCACGCGCGCCGTCACCCGAGCAGTGCACCCGGAACTGACGAACCATCTTTCAACTGAGACCTTCCTTCTGGCATTCCGACGATTTCCAGCTCTAAGAGGAGTACCACACTGACGTTATACTCGGACAATGCACTGACCTTCAATAAGGCTCAACAAAACCTGAAAGAGGTATGGGAGGTCATGCAAAGCTCTCCCTTTGCCTCCTTCCTTGCCACGCACCGCATACAGTTGAAGTTCATTGTGCCAGGAGCGCCTTCGTGGGGAGGTTGGTGGGACAGGTCAGTCCGGTCAATCAAGCGTTCACTGTGCAAAGTGCTTGGAAAGAGCTACCTAAACAGAGATGAGACCGAGACAGTATTACTTGATGCCGAAGCTGTGATCAGTTCATGACCTTTGACTTATACTGAGGCAGCAGGACCCGCCCCGCCCCGCCAATTCTCTGATCGAAAATTCATTGATCGCTTCGTCAGGGCCACATGGCTCCGAGTGTGAAGTTAGGTGCGCCCAAGCAGCAACGGGAGACTTCACTAAGAAGTTGCGGTATCGTAAAAACTGCTTGACCACCTGTGGATTCGATGGAGAAAGGAGTACATCCTAGAGCTGCGTGCCCTTTACCGCTATCCATCGTGTACTAGCACGGATATAGAAGTGGATGACATCGTTCTTGTCGAGAAGTCCTGCCTTTCAAGGCGCATTTGGCCCCTTGGACACGTGGTAGAAGTTTTTCCCGATGAAGACGGTGTAGTACGGGCCTGTCAATTCAAGACTGTGGCTTTGTACAGGGACCGGTGCAGAAGCTCTACAAAGTCGAGAAGCTCTACAAACTCTCTGGGGCGGGAGGATGAAGAAAAATATTGAACTTACGCAGCCGAGGACTGCCAGAGAAGAAGAATGCTATGGGCAAGATGGCTCCGTGTCTGATTTATCATAATCGCCTGTAGTTTTCTTATACACACCTTATTATGAACGGAACTTACTTGTTCCATCATCCCGACGCTTTCGTCTGTTTCATCGAGCTCAACAACATTACTCCTAGCACCTTGGGTAACCTCCTCCATACCATCCTCTGCCAGAGTTCCCGGCTCTAACAAAATGGTATGGTGAAGTTCAAGGCTAACCCTACCGATATCAGACACATTCCGTGCAAAACTGCTGTCGGAGCAAGCATCAACCCCTTGCCCGCACCCCCGTATCTCCAACTGCGTCTTTTAGATGCGAAGCAGCTGATGGCGGATTTCAATCCGGTGGTGGTGGGCGGCGTGACCACCCTTACTGCGCATGCGCATACCCTCTCCACACTCCCCCTCTCCACTTAACGCCTGCCGAGATCTCGGAGCAGCGGAAGGCTCGACTCGCCGAAGCGCAACGCAAACGTCGGCAAGCGGACACCGAGCTAGAGAAGCCCAGCGCAAACGGCAACGTCGGCGGGAAACTGCTACGAATGAAACGCGGGCTCGACATGCCGAAACGCAACGCCAGCGTCGGCAAGAAAACCCCGACGTACGCGACGCCGACGTCGAAGCCAAGCGTGAGCGTCGAGCCAACGCGTCGGCTGTGGACAGACGACGCGAGTCCAACGCCCGTGCAGAAAGCCTCGCTAGACAACTTCAACGCCCGGACTTCGACGGTGCCGACGCCCGGTTCCAGCGCCAATTCCTCGACGGGAGCTTCGGGCACAGCTGCAACGTGTGCGATCGACTTTGGTTCGATAACAATCTGACCAAGGTCGGTAGCATGCGCAACAAAGGCCAACGGAACGCGATCGTGCAAGTGCTCTGGCTTCACATCGCCTCATGGTCCCCTTTAGCGGGAGATAGTGTAATTTTATTGCGATAGCAATTGTATGGAGACTCTCGGCGGATTTTCGCCGCCGCCGTCGCCGTCATGCCCCGGATATGTACATGTATGTATATATAGATGAAAGCAAGAACTAAAAATAATTCAGAAGAAAAAAATCCCGAAGCGCTCGACCGCGGTTTCGAACCTGCGACCTCTCGCTCCGCAGCTTGCTGCCTTAGACAATTACGCCATGCCTCATTTACCTTTCTTTCATGGTATGTATTATAATGCTTATTTAAAATTATCACAAGCGCTATGATGTAGTGATGCATTCACTAAGCGACAATAATCGCACATGCACTACACAAGCATTCAAAGGCTTACATGCATATATACTGTGCGAGACCACAGAAACAGGCAAAGTTCTTCAAAGCTTGTCACACAGGGAGGCTGGTAAGGATGAACACCTCATGATGATGGGGTGCCAGTCTGGTCTGATGTCAAGTTCTTCGTAGATGTCCTTTAGATGGAGAGCTATACGTATGAAATGCATACTTGAAGCAGTGGTTAGTTCTGCATTACGGTCTTGCATGCGCGTTTTCCGCAGACTGTGCAGTCCCATAAGGAAAACATGACAATGGGCACTTCATCAAGATACGTTGGAAGAAGGTAACGTATAGTATGTAAATTAGTGTTAAAAGATTTTTTAACAGTTCGTTGAAGGATGTCCAAAACAGAGTGGCATCTTTGGAGCTAATAAAACAGTGTTCTACTGTCTCTGGTACATCGCAGAGACGACATTTACCGGAAGAAAGAAAAATACCTTTCCTCTGCAACCGTGATTTCACCGGCATTGTATGAGTATGGAGTTCGTAAAAGAAGGTTTTTGTAAGAGGAGAAAGATACATTTTCCGAACTCGTTTTAGTACATCATGTCCTGGAAGGTCACAATGTAATGAGCGGTAAAGTGGAGGTGGAAAAAGTATGGATAACAAGTCCTTGTAGAGTCCCTTGCGTGAGACTGTGTATAATCTTCAAAATTGGCTAGTGCGAAATCGACAAGGACTAAGAAGGAACACTGATGTACAGGACAGGTGCTTCCTTCTTAGTCGTTCTTAGTCCTCGTCCTTCGCCCCGCCACGGTGGTCTAGTGGTTATGGCGCTCGGCTGCTGACCCGAAGGTCGCGGGATCGAATCCCGGCCGCGGCGGCTGCATTTTCGATGGAGGCGAAAATGTCTGAGGCCCGTGTACTTAAGATTTAAGTGCACGTTAAAGAACCCCAGGTGGTCGAAATTTCCGGAGCCCTCCACTAGGGCGTCTCTCATAATCATATGGTGGTTTTGGGACGTTAAACCCCATATATTATTATTATTATTATTATTAGTCCTTGTCCTTCTTAGTTCCTTCTTAGCCCTTGTCGATTTCGCGCTAGCCAATTTTGAAGATTATGAACCAACTAGCCCAGCAACGTGCACTATTAGACTTGTATAAATATTCTATGGAAAACCAGACCTTGAGAAACCGAGCAGTGATGAAAACTTCCTGCATAAGTCCCCACAAACACGGGTGAACAGAGAAATCTGAAGAAACAATCAAGTCAGGTAAGGCAATAACAAACGTAATCTGCAAGGATGATCGAATAATGGGATGGCAACTGTCGCGAAAAAAGTAGAACCGTGAAACAATTTGTCATAGATACAAATGAACTAAACCCAGCCCTCTCTCTTTAACTGGCTGAATAGGTTGTCCCGTCTCATTGGTTCAAAAGTCGAAGACCACACAAAAGTTGCGAAAGTCCGATGAAAGCATTGTATGTGATACCGAGCGCAATAAATAAGTTGCAATACACAGTATAGCTTTGCAGCTAAAATTGTATTGGAAGCTTCAGCTCTCCCAAAGATGGAAAGGCGATGTAGAACATAAGTTTGGGCCTGTCGTTCAAGTTTAGGAACACGTTCTTTCCAGTAACGTCCGCTCAATCTGTACGCATCTAGCGGCACACCAAGGCATTTTGGTGGAATACGAGTCCAATCAATTCCTGCGAACTTCTCTGGCGTACTACCCCACGATCCAAACCATAATCCTAAACTTTGAGATCTGTTTAAACGAGCACCTGATACAATGCCGAATTTACTTATTGTAGATACCACATTCTCAACACTTCGTTTGTCTGAGCAAAAGAAAGCTACGTCAACTGCATAAGCCAATACCTTAACTTCATTGCCTAATATACTGAAGCCCCAAATACTATTCGAACGTATTGTGCTCAGGCATAGCGGTTCGAGATAAAGTGCAAACAGCAGTGGGGACACTGGGCAGCCTTGCTTTACAGAAGAGCAAATTGATACCGGCTTTGACAGATGGCCATTATTATTTAGAGGAGTTGAACAGTCATCGTAACAAAGTTCAACGCCTTCCAGCAGAACAGAGCCAACATTTGCATGTTCCAGAAGAGAAAACAGAAAGGAATGACTGACGCGGTCAAAAGCTTGGGCAAAATCTACCTGTAGCATAGCAAGCTGTCCTTGACAACTGTAGTAATACTGAAGAAGTGTTCGAGCGATGTGAATATTTGTTTGTACGGAGCGACCCCTGATTCCACATGTCTGGTGAGAACCAATAAGTATTGACATCACGAACTGTAACCTATTTGATAATATCATAGCAAAAATTTTGTAGTCTACATTTCTCAACGCTATTGGCCTGTAGCCTTCAACGGAACGAAGTTTTTCCTTTTCAGAATTTTTTGGAATGAGAACAGCAAGGCTTTTGCAAAAATATTATGACGTAACTTTGTCTAAATATATCCAGCAGAATAGTACTGAGAGTTGTTTTGAATGATTTATAAAATTCAGCAGGAATCCCATGAGGGCCAGGTGTTTTTGCAAAAGGTCGTTGATCAATGGCCTGCTTAATTTCCTCTAACGTGATGGGACTGCTAATGATTGCGCAATCATCTTCGCTCAATGGGCTTAACAGAGAAACAAAACTTTTGTTTTCGCCACCATGGTCATCAGGAAGAGCACTAAACAACACCTTGTAGTACCTTTCGAATTGCAAGATAATGTCTGCTGTATCTTTTAGAAGAGAACCGTTAGGAATCATATCTGCAATAAACTTGGACATTGCTTGGCGCCACTCATCAAGTAAAGCTTAACGCGTCGGTAGCTCAGCATTCAAAGTCCTGCTGTTCCGAGATCGAATACGTGCACCTCTGTAGAGAACAGCATAATAATTTTGTAGCTGGCATTTAATGCTTTCAATTTCATTAATGTATCCGCCTGGTTTTTCGCATTCAATCTCGCAAAGGTTCCAGAGGCTTTTAAATAATCTCTTTTCCTCGTTCTTTCGATAGTACGATTTGACAGATCCCCTTTCTCTAGCTAGTGCACGAACCTCTTGCTTAAAAATTACACAATCTCCCGCTAAAGGGGATCATGAGGCCATGCGAAGCCGGAGCACTTGCACGATCGCGTTCCGTTGGCGTTCGTTGGGCATGATACCGACCTCGGGCATGCTACCGACCTCTCGTCGTGGAACGTGAAGGGTAACACTATGCGCGTCGTGTCCTCCCTCTAGCCTGGCCGTTAATTCTCACAGGGCGAGCGGGGAACGTGGTCGACAGGCGCGCGAGAGAGGGCGGCGTAGGAGAGGAGAGAGAGGGGGAGGGGACGCGCATGCGCTGGCGCTCATCGCGGCGCTGCGCAGGAGAGAATTTCGGCATGTCGAGCCCGCATATCAGAGCAGTCAAACGAAGCAAGCGCTGGACTGAACGCGCGCAGCGCTCTACCACTTGAAGGAGAGGAGACTAGAGGAGGAAAGTAGCGCATGCGCCGCGAGAGCAGAAGCGAGAACGCAGGAGAAGCGCAAGCAGGTGCTGGTAGAGAAGTGGAGAGAGTAACGCGCCGCTATTGGAGAGAGGGAAGGAGGAGAGTTGCGCATGCGTAGTGTGAGTGCGGACTACCAGGCCAACGCCGGGCGGCATACCCCCGAGCAAGAGATGCTTAGCATCTAAAAGCTCCCAAGCAGCGAATACATGCAATCCTTTAGAAAAAGAATTTCGCACTGCCTCTTTAACTCTATTATTGAATTCCTGATCGCTTAGGAGGGCCGAGTTCATGTTCCAAAGCACCCATTGGGGTCGGAAGTGAGTTCGGCGGCTTGCACCAATTTTTGCGATAACAATACAGTGATCCGAAAATGAAACTGGCTCAGTGCTGCAGCACAAAAGTTCCCGAGGTAGGAGTCATGAGGATACGCAAATTCAATCAAGGCGAGCAGAAGCGCTTCCCTGAAGTCGAGAATACGCAGTTATTTGACCGAAAGTATCAATGTAAATGAGCTCTGCATTATTGATGATATCACCTAAAACTTCACCACTCCTGCCTCGGTGACTATTAGGATTGTGGCGATCACTAGGATCGCATACGTAGTTAAAGTCGCCCATTAGTACAGCGAAATATTCACAGTTAATTAGATTGAACATATCTTCAAATAGATGAACCCGTTTTGAAATCTCATTGAATGCATACAAGTTGATAATACGCCACGGCACTCCATGGAACACAAAATCGCAGCATATGTACCTGCCTTCACCGTCAACGCGAGTAGTAATTGCTGAACAGGGTAGACTCAGAAACAACCAGCAGGCGACAGAGAGACCCTTTGCGTGTGATACGCAAACGTTACGCTACGAAGGGCCGTAGGGCCTTGTCAGTGTCTTCGTCACTCTCGATCTTTGTCTCCTGCATGGTGACAAAATCGAGTCGTTTCCTTGTAAAAAGCCTGCGGAGCTGAGCCTGCTTCTGGAAAGACCTAAGGCCATGAACATTGAGTGTTGTAAAATTAAGTCGCTAGGACTGCGCCATGATGACTACCAACAGTATGCGTACTGCCCCTTTTGATCACTTCTATAGGCCACCGCCGACGGTGAGGCTTCCCTTGAACCCCCACCAGGACTCCTCGATCGCGACCGCCGACAATTTCAGTTGTGTTTCGATGGTCGTCGACGGTGCACCTTCCGATTCACACTCGTTGTGTCGCTCTCTTTGCATGAATCGGAGCTGTACGTCGCGCGGCGTTTGGGGATCGCCGCATCCACAGAAACATGCATGTCGTCTTCTGAGACCGCGGCAGGATGAAACAGCCGCTGCGGAAGTGAGGCGCTCTTATCTAGTGTTTCTTCACTGGAAATCTGAAGGTATGGCCTGTTCCTTAACAGGCTGGTCAGGACAATTTTGGTTCAACTGCTTGCATGGTCCACTCGGTTGTTCGTTTACCGCAGCTTCCTCGAACGCATCGACTGTTGTTTTCTCTGCGTCTTCAGTAGGCATTCTGCTTAATCCTGTAGCATCTGTGCTTGACGAAGTCTCTCCCGTCGCGTCGAGAACTTCTGTGGCATCCATGATATGATCTTGCAAGTTCTCATCTGGTTGCTGCGTAAGTTCTCGTAGTTTGTTGGCGTAAGTCATGACACATTCCTCAGCTGAATGACCAAAGCGTCGACAGTCGTCGCAGCGAGGAGTCCTGCAGTTACGACGAATGTGGCCTACCTTATTACAGCGAAGACAAAGTGGTGGCCGGCCAAATGAGGACAAGACTTTGAACTCCGGAGATTGTCAGGAGATGTGGAATGTCACCCACTCGAACTCCATCGGCAAGGGAAAATAAAACATCACCATTGAGAGTCCGCATTTGCTCCATGTCCGCTACTTTCTAGCTTTCTGTTGATATTGACTTGATCTTCCCGAAAACATGCAGTGCATCTCGAATGTGTCTTCTAAGTGCTCAGGAAGGCACAGAAGCTTCATCTTTGCTTCTGTAGGTTCCGGATCAATCACAAGACATCGACAGCTCTTGACAAGAAATTCACCACGTGTGATTAACTTCGTTTTCGTCATTGTTGACTTGCACGTTACCATGCATACGTGCAACATTTAGAAGTGACCTATCGAGCTAATTTCCTTTTGGTCGATAATGCTCCGAAGAGCATCTCTGAAGTCTTGAACACGGTAAGGGCGACCAGCCAAGTCCGCGTGTAGAAAAACGGAGTCCACAAGCAGCTTACCGGTAGGAAGGCGAGGCAGCGCAACACGGCAGTCATTACTGCTGCCTGAAGCCTGAGCAGCACCTCGGCTCAAGGCCGATAGATCCTTTGAGGCGGAGAACATGAAAACCGCGACCATTTCGTCCGTCGTCTTCGTAGCCTACGCCATGCCTCATTCGGTCTCCTGGATACTAACGGCAGAATACAAACGCACGTTACACAGGTAAAATATAACCATCTCAGCGCACGCTCGCGCGATAGATAAGTCTTCTTCCTCTTGTTCTTCGAGCGCCTTGATGATGATGATAGCAACGCAGGCAGAACCACACATAGCATAGCCAATTGTAGCATGCGGCGCTCGCTCCACTCCGGCGCGTGGTCTAGTTTGATAAAAGTAAAGAAGTAAGAAGGACGAAGAAATGCGTTTGCGCTGTTATTTTAGCCTCAGGAATATGTACCAACTAGAGCCAAATGACGTTGTATCTTAGTGACCACAATCGACGCTCGTAGGGAATGCGAGCCGTGGCTTCACGCGCCACTGCCAAGTGCCGTCTTTATTTCTTCTGTTGATGTCGCGTGCTCGGCGGTTTTGTTTGCAGCCCAAACGAAGGCGCTGCAGGGTCTTGGGACATAGGATGCCTTGATGCGCGTTTTGTCCGCGCACGAATCGAGGCACACTATTGGGACAACATGAGCGCAAAAGTCCAAAAGTGGCTTGCGTTCTGCGCAGTCTTCCTGGCCGGTCGCAAATTTCTTGGGTCCCCAATTCTAAAACTGTCTAGTGTTTCGCCAGAGTTGGGATGTGCGCCTTCGACTTGTACTTTGACATACAGGGTGTGGTCGACCGTGCTCGCGCGATTATCTCTTGAGGGGAATGATCTCTTTTTTACGTCTTGTGCTTTCAGCAAAGTTTGCGTTGAAGCCATAGACCACATGAAGGTCACTTTGCTCGCTGCAGCGGCCGTGTTTGTGAAAGGTGCGAAAGGAGTGATCTGCTAGCTTGAAGAGCCATAGAAGGGGTTAGTTGAAGTGACAACCATGACAGGTCGCGCTCGACCTATGTACACCGGCGTGTTATTTTCATGGGTTCTTCTATGTGTCTCAGCAGCGCGCTGCAAGTGTCGAGCTTTGACAGTTGTTAGTTCGCACTCGCCTTGTGTGTTTTGTTTTCCTGCGTCCTTGGTGTTAGAGCAGTGCACAGCAAGTTTCTAGATGCTTTCCGTTCTTCCTGTGGCATTCCAATTTCTTGCTATCGCATCCATTGCTTCGCCCTTGAGCCGAAATTGTGAGTTTTTTAGCCATTGCAAGTTTCAGCCTCAATTGCAGCATTCGTTGTCTTAGCTCTTCAAGTTATCTTTCCTTCTTTCTCATTTCACGTTCGAATTCCATCTGTTCGATCCTGTCTTTTACTTCCTCAGCCCTCTCTTCGTGAATTCGCCTCTCGCTTTCCTCGCGCCAAGCCACCAGTTCCGCGCTTTCTAGACCCATGCGCAACCCCAGCTCCTCTTAATCTCTTGTGTTCATCGTCTGTCTTGGTGAACCACATGTAGTGTCACAAACGGTAATGTCCTGTTGCAGACGCCAAGTATCACGAGATTGTTCTGTCAATGCGCTCTCGTGAAAGTTCATATATTAAGGAAAGAGTTAACCGTCATTTGTCCACCCGAATATCCAAACACTCACTATTTAAACAACACAATAAATGATAGCACGTGAGAGAAAAATGAACAGAACATGCACACGAAAAAGAAGTTAGTAAGAACAGGAAAATATCAAAAGACGCGAACAGTGTGTAGAAAACATGTTCAGGCAAACAAAAAAAGCTTCGCCGCTCATCAGGACGCGGAGCTTGTAGCGGAGACTGTGGAGGCAAGGCAAAGACGCACTCGCGCAGACGCTCATGGCTGCGTTCCACCCCCAGGTTAAAAAGAAAGAAAAATAAAGCGTACCACCTGAAGGTTTAAAGCCAACTGTAAAAATAAAAAAAAGGGAGAGGCACCCCAGAAGTAATTTGGAGAAAAGGCCAATTCAGAAAAGCTTGAAGGCCACGCGCATGCCGAAAAGAGCAAAGAGGAGACCAATTATGGATCGGGGGGAAGAGTGAAGGAGGGGCAGTGCTTACGCTTAGTAAAATGGATGAGGTAGGGTTAGGTGAGCTGTGCACTTGATGCCTCGGCAGTGACGCCGATCATTTGTCGTTTATTTTGTTAAAAACACTGGAGATAAGACGTCTGTCAGGCTAGATGAGGCAGCCGGAGAAGCGTGAGAGGCGGGCACAGGAAGCGGTGGCAGTGATGGAGACCAGCCAGATATAGGAATGCAGGTGGCAGGGTCCAGTGGAAGGCTGTGCTGCTGCATACTAAGCTAGGTTATTATGATGGTCAGAATTCAGTGAAACAGGCAGAAAGAGGAGGTTAGGCCCAGAAGTTGTAGATGAGATAAGTAACGAGGGTAATGCATGTGTGGTGGACTAAGAAAAGGAAGAGGCGAGAAGAGAAAGGAAAGTGAAAGAGAGCGAGTGTGGGTACGATGTGGAAACCATGCATGTGAAATACATACACGTGAGGAGTTCCTCACCATAGGCGGCAATCAACGTGCTTGTCAGTAACATGCAGTAAGGTGATGCGTAGGTCGAGGTGTGTGTGGCGAAAGTGTAATGGCGCATGATGTCAAAACCCATCAGGGTGATGGGTTGGAGGCGAAAGTATAGTTGTTAATGTTTTAATGACGGAGGCTAGTTGGTGAAGGCCTCACGCTTTTGAGGGTTAGACAGAATAGCGGCATATTCTGCGGAAGGGATGTCAGGGCATGTGCGACTAATGATGTTTGTTATGAAGGTGCTCGTTATGGGACAGACATTAGGGTAATGATCTAGACCTGCACGCATCATGCGACATTGGCAATTAATTAATTGCTGTGATGTTGAAGCGAAGGAGATAGAACTGAAAGTGGCCATGGCCAGTTAACAACTTCGTTAGTTGCGTATTTGGGGGCAAGTATTTTGAGATACTGAAGACGCTTGGAATCCACTTGAACAGTTCTGTGCAAGCGCCGGTCTACTGCCTATATGAGTGTCATTGTGTCATCTGCAAGTGACGAAGCTTTGACCGAATATAGGGAATAGACGCTTTCACTATTTTGGAAAACCCTGTTTTAATGGCCGAAGCAGCAGCAAGGTCAGCTAAGTCGTTACCATAAACGCCATTGTGGGCGGGTACATGATATAGGTTGATGCGGCTGTTCCGTGAATGAAGGTCATTGAGGTAATTTTTATTTGGACCACTCTAGACTCAGGCAGTTTGATAGTAGCAAGGGCGTGGAGCAGCGACAAACAGTCTGAGCATATGCTATTATCGCATCGGGTATGTAGGGTGTATATGTACTTGACCGCCTCCAGAAATGCAGGAATTTCCGTAGAATATGACTACGTAGCGCCGGTTACTGCGATCTTTGCGGCTTTCTTGATGGATCCAAACTTCTGAAGACAGACAAAGGCTGCCCCAGAACCATGAGAACTATCCGCGCCATCCGTGAAGATGTGAGTGGCTCGCTGTGAGGACATTAGGTGGGCTGCATGGGCCGTGAGTTTCGTAAATGAAAAACGATATTGTCACACTTACGTGGCGGTCTTGGCCCGTAAGCACGGAGACGAGGCGACTTGAAAAGAAATAAACTTTATTTGAGCGAACTTGTGCCCATAAAAGAACTGCGTGAAAAAACTGTCGGTGGCCTCGAAACGGCCTGTGCGGTTCAGCGTCGGCGGAAGGAATGCCCGCCCTCTCTTCGCCGATACGCATCAGTGTCTCACGTGGTCCCACTGCTTATCAAAAGCATGCCCAGCGCGCGAGCGACGGAACGACGCGCTACCGACGCCACACTGTAGATAAGCTGAGGGCGGTGCTGCGCGAAGAAGTTGGCACCAACATAAACGCACGTGGCAGTGCTCCCCCACGAAAGAGCATCGTCCCGATGCTACGAAGTAATCAATACAAATGAAAGTGGAAGCTTTCTAACAAATAGTGTAGGAAAAAAATATACACATCACAAAAGATTGTCCGTGAGTCCGCTAACGCTGGAAAAACTTTTTCATGCGCACGACATGCACGACTTCAGGGCGCGCCCGGCGTAGTTGAGATTGCGCAACCCCATCAGGAACAACTTCATACGTGAGCGGCCCCAGACGCCGTGTGATCTTGTAAGGTCCAAAGTAGCGACGGAGGAGCTTCTCGCTGAGACCGCGACGGCGAATTGGTGTCCATACCATTACACGATCACCAGGTGCGAAATCCTGCTCGCGGCGTCGCAAGTTGTAGTGCCGGGCATCGGCGTGTTGCTGCTTCTTTATGAGTGTTCGGGCAAGCTGGCGGGCTTCCTCTGCACGTTGTAGAAATCCGGCAACATCTTCGTCGATGTTCTCATCATCGACGTGTGGTAGCATGGCGTCCAGCGTAGTCGTAGCGTCTCGGCCATGAACAAGTTTGAAAGGAGTCATATGCGTTGTCTCCGGCTGCGCCGTATTATACGCGAACGTAACGTAGGGGAGAACTTCGTCCCACGTCTTGTGCTCGACGTCCACGTACATAGCGAGCATATCGGCAAGCGTCTTGTTGAAACGTTCCGTGAGGCCGTTTGTCTGGGGGTGGTAGGCTGTCGTACGGCGATGATAGGTGTGGCTGAAACGCAATATCTGTTGTGTGAGCTCTGCAGTGAACGCCGTTCCCCTGTCGGTAATAAGGACCTCAGGTGCGCCATGACGGAGAACGATGTTCCTCACAAAGAATCTTGCGACCTCTAGTGCACTCCCTGACGGTAACGCTTTCGTTTCGACGTAGCGCGTCAGGTAGTCCGTAGCCACCACTACCCATTTGTTCGCATTGGACGACGTCGGGAACGGACCAAGCAGGTCCATACCGATTTGCTGAAAGGGCTTCGTTGGGGGGTCAATTGGCTGCAGGAGTCCAGCCGGCCTAACAGGTGGGGTCTTGCGCCGTTGACAGTCGCGGCAGGTTCTTACATAGTGAGCAACGTCGGCGTTGAGACGCGGCCAGTAGTATTTTTCCCGGATTCTTGATAAAGTACGAGCGAATCCAAGATGTCCGGCGGTCGGCTCGTCGTGAGACGCCTGCAAAATCTCTTGCCGCAGATTGTGTGGCACGACTAAAAGGTACGTCGACCTATTCGGTGCAAAGTTCTTCTTCAAGATTATGCCATTGCGGAGGCACAGTGACGAGATGACACGCCTGTACATCCTTGGTGGTGAATCGGTGTTGCTCTCCAGGAAGTCAATGACGCTGCGTAGGTCGGGATCTGAGCGTTGGTTGTCTGCGAAGTCACTAGCACTGATTATCCCGAGAAAACCGTCGTCGTCATCGTCGTTAGGTGGAGCTGGTTCAACGGGTGTTCTTGACAGGCAGTCTGCGTCTGAATGTTTTCTTCCCGACTTGTAGACCACTGTTACGTCAAACTCCTGTAGCCGTAAGCTCCAACGAGCTAAGCGACCGGACGGGTCCTTCAGGTTGGCGAGCCAGCACAATGCATGGTGGTCGCTGACCACTTTGAACGGCCTGCCGTACAAGTACGGTCGAAATTTTGTGACTGCCCAGATGACGGCCAGACACTCCTTTTCAGTTGTCGAGTAATTGCGTTCAGCCTTCGAAAGAGATCTGCTGGCGTACGCGATGACCTGTTCCTGTCCGTCCTTTGTTTGGACCAGTACATCGCCATGCCCTAAGTCACTTGCGTCTGTGTGAACCTCGGTGTCGGCGTCCTCATCGAAATGACCAAGTAGTGGCGGCGACTGTAGCCGTTGCTGAAGTTCCCGGAAGGAGTCTTCTTGTGGCTTCTGCCACTCATAATTCACGTTGGATTTCGTGAGGCGAGTAAGGGGCTCGGCGATTTGTGAGAAGTTCCGGACGAAACGCCTGTAATAGGCGCAATGTCCCAGAAACCTCTGCACCGCCTTCTTGTCAGCTGGTGGTGGAAAGTTTGCGATGGCGGCTGTTTTCTGGGGGTCAGGGCGTACGCCATCACGATTAACTACATGGCCTAAAAACAGAAGTTCTTCGTAGGCGAAGCAGCACTTCTCTGACTTTAACATTAGACCCGACGATTTGATTGCCTCGAGTACTGCCTGTAGCCTTTGGAGGTGTTCTTCAAAGTTTGCTGCAAAAACAACGACGTCGTCGAGATAAACGAGGCAGGTTTGCCACTTGAGTCCTGCCAAAACTGTGTTCATAACTCGTTGAAATGTGGCGGGTGCAGAACAAAGTCCAAATGGCATGACTTGAAATTCAAATAGGCCGTCCGGTGTAATGAATGCGGTCTTCTCGCGGTCTCTTTCATCGACTTGAATCTGCCAATAACCGCTCTTCAAGTCCATCGAGGAAAAGTACTTGGCACTGCAGAGTCGGTCAAGAGCGTCATCGATTCTCGGTAGTGGGTACACATCTTTTCTCGTGATGCTGTTGGAGGGTCTTGCTTGGTTCGCTGGGAAGCGGCGTCACCTCCGTACGTCGCTGTCGTTAGTTTCCCTGATGAGGGCTTGGAGATCGCTCTCCTGTTCCGTAGAAGCGCGCTGGGTGCGGCGACTGGGTGCGGTGTGATTGCGGTGAAGGCGACCTGGGGCGGCACTGCGCTTGTCCTTCCATGTCTCTCAGATATGCCTCGATTTCATGCGGCCGCTGGCCTGGAAGGGGGCGGGGGGCGTTGACGCTGAAACCTCGCAGGCCCATCCGGCGGTAAGGGCATGTTCGGAGCACGTGGCCGGCTTCGCCACAGTGGAAGCATAACGGGCGTCGGTTTGGTGTCCGCCAAAGGTCAGCCTTCTTCGCAGTGGCTTCTTGATAAGCCATAGGTCGGCTTTGCAGCGGCGGTCGTGATAACGGCGTGTAACGCACGTGGCAATATAGCTTGCTGGGGTGACGCTGCCACGTGTAAGGGTATTGTATATAGTCAGGGTGATATGACGACGTGTGTAAGTAAATTATTTCGCGGAGCACCAATAAATAAAATTCCGCCGACATTCAGTCGAGCTCGAGAGTAAGTGGCGGACAGTTAGCCATAATGTGTAACGCCGAAGTGGTGGTGGTGTAAAACGCCCCCGTTATGGCTATTAAAATCGAGCGTTGGAAGGACAACACGTGGGACGTGAAAAAGAAAGTAGGTGACGAAGGCCATCAACAAGGTGACGCAAAGGTTATAGATGGTAGAATTACCTGTCGGCAGAGTCTGAGTTTAATGTTCCTGGTAACACTGTGAAGGAAAGAGAGGAGTCG
The DNA here is from genome assembly GCF_013339695.2 of Rhipicephalus sanguineus. NCBI lineage: Eukaryota > Metazoa > Arthropoda > Arachnida > Ixodida > Ixodidae > Rhipicephalus > Rhipicephalus sanguineus. The sequence continues at coordinate 137,642,136 of NC_051186.1, forward strand.
CGCAGTGGGAACCTCAACTTTGTTTTTGAGGTAGTCGATAGGAGCGCAAAAGTCAAGCTTATTGTCGAAGACGACACCAAGTAATCGAACGTTGTCCATACGCTTAAGGAATCTGTCGCCCATTTTGATTGTGGGTCGTCGATGCGATGTGCGTACGTGACCATCGTTGAAAAACACGTAAAATGACTTGCCATGACTAACTGTGAGCTTGTTTTTGGCCACCGACTCAAGTACATCATTTAACACGCGCTCCGCTAAAGATTGTATAAGTCTGGAAGGGCCATGCAACAGAATAAATGTGTCATCAGCGTACGCCGGGATGTGAACGTTTGGCGGTAGGTGCAAGTATAACAAGTCATGTATTGCAATGTTCCACAACAGTGGACTTATGGGCGAACCTTGCGGACTCGCAATTGGGGGATCGGCAGAAACTGAACCATATGTGAAGAATGGGTGATAGTCCTTTAAGATAAGAAGGAGTGAAGTAAGCGGAGCAGGTTGTTCGCACAGTTGTATTTTAATGTAATATAGCGGCATGCCAGAAGCTATCTAACGCACGGGTGGAGTCGAGGGATATAAGGACAGTTGGAGTTTTAGTGCGCTTGAATAGTGCCAAGTTTTGCTGGAGATTACAAAGCGCAAGACACGCAATTTTGGAATGCGTGAAGCCAAATTGATTGATGTGGATGAGACCGTCGGAGTGGAGGAAGCAGTAGAGGCGTGAATAAGGCAAACGTTCAAATATTTTTCCAAGTAGGGAGTTCATTACGGTGGGCCTGTAAGAGGTTGGAAGAGAAGGGGGCCTGCCTGGCTTAGCGGTGAAAATGATTTTGCCCACTTTCCAACAATAGGGGGAAGTAGCCCAGTTTTAAAGCAGCGCTGAAAATAAAAAGAAGTCGGGGTAGTCCTCGAATAGAGTCACCAAATGAAGTCAGACAAGCCGGGACAGGCACCACGCGCGGGTAGCCGAGTGAGACAGCATGACGAATCTCACTGAGAGAAAATGGTTGATGGTTAGTTCTTTGCACGGGAGGGACAGTTGAGAGCATAGGAATGCCTGCGTGGTGAGGTGTGTCAAGCATCGAACTATCAGTGGATGTAAGTGTGGCAAGAGCCGCAGACTCAACAGTGGATTAAGGGCTGTGTGTGTCATCGATATGTATAGGCGGGAAGACTGAAGGGGCGTCTATTTCTTGAAAGGAAACTTCGAAAGGATTGCCGGAAACATTGGACTTAGCTAAGGCCTGGCATAAATATTTGTCACGGAGGTCGTCGGCCATGCGATTTGACCTTTGTATTTGGTATTGAAGGCTACATATTGCCGTCTGTATATGGCACGGAGAGCATCGTCACTGGTACGCTAATAGCGCCTGGACATTGCCCGATGTTGGCGACGTAATTCAGCTAACTCTGGGGTCCGCCGCGGATTTCCGAGCTGAGGTTTGTTTGTGGGGGTTCTAGAATATGTGCGTTCAAGAGTAGCATAGAGGGAGTAGAAAGAGTTGAGGACCGAATCTACAGTTTGGGTGTGACTGAAATAGCAGTGCCGGAAGTTTGGAAGCCAATTTGTTTTCCGCAAACTGAAGAATTTGCTCGCGGCCAAAATTTGTTAACCGGCGCTGTTTGGGTAAGGCATCGGGTGAGATAGAAAAAGTGATGTAATTGTGGTGTGACATGGTGTCTACATCAGAAACTTCACAGTGTATCCAGTTTGAATTATCGCCTGAGTCGCGAAAGTGACATCGATCCAAGAAGCTGCATAAGCAGTCTGAAAAGTCGGCAATGAGTGAGGATTGTTTAAAATGCAGAAGTTTTTGGACATCGCAAGCTGCGCTTATTGGGCACCTCGAGGACCCGCGGAATGGGGTCCCCGCAGTGGATGCTTGCTGTTGAAGTCGCCAGCAAGAAGGGTGCCCAGATTGTTCCATTGATATTGTCACGTGGTGTTGTGACTAATAGAGCAGGAACTTGAAGGCAGTCTTGGGGCAACCACTTTAATTGGGCAAAACTGGTTCTCTAAATCGGCGGCGGTAACATCGACAGGCGCAGCTGCCGATCCGATGGGTCACAAGCAACAGAGCACTCGCGGCTCGGCGCCGCACGCGGTTTCGTAGTGGCACTGTTCAGCCTCGCCCCTTATCAGCAAGTCCAGTCAAGGGAGCAGAATTGGACGCGATAACATCATTCACACATGATCATACTAGGCGCCTGCTTTGACGCATGTACAGACGAAAGGCACAAATGATACGAACATACGCCCGTCGTGTCAAACCAAAAGACATCACGTGGCATTGCCCCCCTTTCAACAGACATCTTCCCGATGTTTAAACCAAACTAGTATGTGACTGCGAGAAAAACAGAATGCAAAAAGGAACACAATCGTAAATACGAGAAGTTGTGGATTAGTGTGTTAGTACTAGCGTGCGTGGTATGGTTTCAAACGGACGACGTGGACCACTTCAGGACGTGGGCGACGTCGTTGGGACGAGCTAAGGTTATCGGGCACAACTTCGTAATCCAGAGGACCTAAGCGTTGCACAACCTTATACGGTCCGAAGTAGCGGCGTAAGAGTTTTTCACTGAGTCCGGGCTTCCGAATAGGCGTCCACACCCAGACGCGGTCACCGGGTTGATATTCCTGGTCGCGTCGGCGAAGATTGTAGCGTCGGGCGTCGGCTTTCTGTTGTGCTTTAATACTCAGACGGGCTAATTGTCGAGCCTCTTCTGCCCGCTATAGGTAGAGAGAGACGTCAAAGTTTCCTTGTCGGTGACGTTCGGAAGCATGGCGTCGAGCGTCGTCGTGGGTTCTCTTCCGTATAGTAGTTTGAAGGGCGTCATCTGGGTAGTTTCCTGTACTGCGGTGTTGTAGGCGAATGTCACGTAAGGTAATAAGGCGTCCCATGGCTTATGCTCGATGTCTACATACATTGATGGCATGTCGGCAATAGTTTTGTTTACCCGCTCAGTAAGGCCGTTAGTCTGAGGGTGGTATGCCGTCGTCCTGCGGTGGCTTGTGTGGCTATAGTGCAGGATTGCTTGAGTGAGGTTAGCTGTGAACGCCGTGCCTCTGTCAGTTAAGAGCACCTCGGGCGCACCGTGTCGCAGGACGATGTTGTAGATGAAAAACTTCGCGACTTCTGTGGCACTGCCCTTAGGTAGCGCTTTTGTTTCGGCGAAACGAGTCAAATAATCGGTTGCGACGACGATCCATTTTTTTCGATCTGCGGACGTCGGGAATGGTCCCAGAAGGTCCATTCCAATTTGTTGGAAAGGCCAGGCCTCGGTGGCTCAATTGCCTTTAGGTGTCCAGCAGGTTTTAACGGGGGCCTCTTGCGTCTTTGGCAGTCCCTACAGGTCTTCACGTATAGCGCCGTGTCGGATGTCAGATTGCCAGTAGTATTTCTTCTGGATTCTTGCCAGTGTGCGGCTGAATCCTAGGTGACCTGACGCTGGTTCGTCATGACAAGCATGCAGTATTTCTGGGCGAATTGCGGCAGCACAACAAGTAGAAATTAGCCCTATTTGGAGAAAAGTTCTTTTTCACCAGAACGTTGTTGTGTTGGCAAAATGAAGAGTGTCCGCGGCGGTACGGTTTCGGAACGGATGTTGCCTTGCCTACCAAGTTATCAATGAGGTCATGAATGTCGGGGTCGCATCGCTGTTGTTCGGCAAAACGATTGTCACTGATCGCTCCGAGAAAGGCGTCGTTATCTGCGTCCTGTGGGACAACGTCGATGGGAGCGCGTGAGAGACAATCGGCGTCGGAGTGCTTGCGTCCAGATTTGTGAACGATCTTGACATTGAATTCCTGAAGCTGCAAGCTCCAACGCGGTAGGCGACCTGATGGTTCTTTCAGATTTGCAAGCCAGCAGAGCGTGTGATGATTTGTGACCACCTTGAAAGGACGTCCGTATAGGCAGGGGCGGAATTTGGCGGTTGCCCAGATAATCGCAAGACACTCCTTCTCTACGAGGGTGGTGATGAGGGCTTGTTGGTTGGTCATACTTGAATGAGTTGAGCGCATACGAGGACACGGACAGAAGGAAGAGACGTACACACACTGGCGCTCTGGTGAGCGACCGGCTAGCGTAGGCGATAACGTTTTCAAGAAAACCTTTTCTTTGGACGAGTACCGCGCCGAGGCCAACGCTGCTTGCATCTGTGTGGATCTCTGTTTTAGCGTTTTCGTCGAAATGCGCGAGTATTGGCGGTGACTGAAGGCGGCGTTGAAGTTCGGCGAATGCTTCAACTTGTGGAGTTCCCCACGTGAATTCAACGGCTGATTTCGTTAGACGTGTCAGCGGCTCAGCAATTTTCGAGAAATTAGGGACAAATCGTCTGTAATAGGCTCATAGTCCCAAAAACCTGCGGACTGCTTTCTTGTCTTTAGGCCGCGGAAATCCGGCGATGGCTGAAGTTTTCTGTGGATCAGGGCTCACACCATCCTTGCTGACGACGTGGCTGAGGAATAGCAATTCTTCGTAAGCAAACCGACATTTCTCTGGCTTCAGTGTCAATCCGGAAGATTCTATCGCCGTGAGCACGGACATCAGCCTGCTTAAGTGTTCTTCAAAGTTTGCTGCGAAAACAACAACGTCGTCTAAGTATACGAGGCACGTTTGCCACTTCAAGCCAAGCAAGACTGTGTCCATAACTCTCTGAAATGTGGCTGGTGCTGTGCAAAGTCCGAACGGCATTACTTTAAATTCATAGAGGCCATCCGGCGTAATGAAAGCAGTCCTCTCTGTCCCTTTCGTCGATTTCGACTTGCCAATAGCCGCTCTTGAGGTCCATCGACGTGAAGTATTTGGCATGGCATAGGCGGTCAAGGGTGTCGTCCATACGTGGCAGCGGGTAGGGAGCCTTCTTTGTAACGTCGTTCAGCCGACGGTAATCGACGAACAATCTCAGCGTTCCGTCCTTCTTTTTGACTAGCACAACGGGCGACGCCCATGGGCTTTGCGACGGCTGAATGATGTCATCACACAACATATCATCGACTTGCTTCTTCATTACCTCGCGCTCTCGTGACGAGACTCGATAAGGGCTTCTGTGAACAGGCTGCACATTTTCATCTGTTAAAATGTGGTGCTTAGCTATCGTAGCTTTCCCGATTTTCGATGTCGTCGAAAAGCAGCTCATGTATTGGCGAAGAAGGTCCTTCAGCTGCTCTTGTCTCTGCATTGGCAGAGCAGGGTTTATGTTGAACATAGGCTCCCCAACCGGGTCTCTGGCCACGCGTTTCGCCGACGACTCTGTCAAGCTGCAGGATTCGCCGACTTAGCGAAATTTTCCAGGAACGCGACGGTTGTGCCTTTGTTAATGTGCCTCTTCTCTGCTGTGAAGTTAGTTATCAGTACTTCTGATCGTCCATTTCTGAAGTTGGCGATAGCTCTCGCGACACAAATGCCACGTTCAAATAGCAAGTCCGCGTTTCCTTCGACTATGCCATCCATCTCTCCTGATGCATCGCTGCTAACGGAGACGAGCGTGCTTGAGTAGGGCATGAGACTAACATGTTCTTCGATTACGCACAATGGTGAACGACACTGAGCATCCCGGTCCTGGTTTATCGCTTGAACTGTGGACAGCGTAATAGACTGCGATTTTAGGTCGATGACAGCATCGTTTAAAATTTTAAAAAAAAGACAGCATCGTGTTCGTTCAGTAAATCAATGCCGAGTATCACATCTCGGGAACAGTGCTGGAGTATCACAAACGTAGTTGGGTATGTGTCGTCGCGGACTGTGATTCTAGCGGTGCACCTTCCCTTCGGCGTGACGAGGTGTCCGCCCGCCGTGCGCATCTGTGCGCCGTCCCACTCAGTCTTTACTTTCTTTAGCTCAGTTGCTAAGCGCCAGCTGATGACGGAGTAATCGGCGCCTGTGTCCACGAGAGCACGAACGTTGCGGCCATCAATGAGTACGTCGAGGTCGGTAGCTTTAGATCTTGCGTTGCAGTTGCGGTGAGGTGTTGGGTCACGGCTGCGTCGCGTCGTACCGCTTTCGATGCGTTCCGTTGCAATGCACCCGTCAAGCTCCGTTTCCTTCGGCACTTGAATTTCGCTGGGGGCCACGTCGTCGCTTATTCGTTGTGCTTGGTCTTGCAGCCTCGTCATCTGCGGCGGAGGTTCTTCGAAAGTTTGTTCCACAGCAACCACACCTCCAACGGCTGCAGACGTTAGTTTCCCGGACTTGGGGACCGGCCACGAGCACCCGAAAACTGCGACCGACGTTCTGGTGACTGGTAGCGGCCAGGTGATGGTGAGCGAGACGAATGCTTATGTCTCCACTCAGCTGTGGCGAGGTATTCTGCAATATCCTGCGGACGTTTGCCTCGTTGTGGGCGGGGCGCGGTGGCGGGGAACCCGCGCAGACCCATTTCTCTGTATCGACAACGGCGGTAGACGTGTCCCGCTTCGCCGCAGTGGTAACATAGTGGGCGACGGTCCGGCGCCCGCCATATGTCAGTATTCCTCAGCAGCCTGCGTGCAGGAAGCGGTGGGCGGCTGTCCACGTGTGGCGACGGAGGGCGACGTTGCAGCATAATGGTGTCCTGGCGCAAAGCTGGCGCGTGTAGTGTACGGTGTGCGGCTGCGGCGTATGTCATGACTTCTGGTTCTTTTATCACCTGACATGGTCCGTGGGTTCCTAACGCGTTCTGAACTTCCTCTCTAATTACACTGGCGAGGGACGAGTCATGGGGTTGCGAGGGTGGAAACATCACACGCATTTCTTCGTGGATGACAGATCTAATTATTTCTCTGAGGCTGTCTTCATGCGGGAAGTTAGTTGGGGCGGATGCGGTGCTCATTGACGTCGTCGAGAAGCGATCGTAGTGCCTCGCTCGCAGTTGGACCGACTTTTCGATGTTGCTAGCTTCCTTTAGGAAGTCTTCTACGGTAGAGGGAGTGTTCCGTAGAAGCCCAGCAAAAACATTCTCTTTCACGCCTCTCATCAAGAAGCGCACCTTCTTGTCTTCAGGCTTTGCCAGGTCAGCTTTTCGAAACAACCGGTGCATTTCCGCTACGTAAATCAGCACAGATTCTCCGGGCTGTTGCATACGCGTTTGAAGCAGCAGCTCTGCGCGTTCCTTCCCATTTTGGCTGGGAAATAACCGCAGTAGATGCTGCTTAAACAAATGCCAGGTAGACAGCGACGCTTCACGGTTTTCGAACCATACCTTGGCGGAATCTTCCAAGGAAAAGAAAACGTGCCTGAGCTTGCTGTCATCGTCCCAGTCGTTAAGAGCGGCTACCCTTTCAAACTTTTCAAGCCATTCCTGGGCGTCTTCCTCGATGAGCCATGGAATTTCCGCGGCTTTCGTGGCTGCTGGAAGACAATTGGTGTCGTGGTTGCGTCGGTGGTGTTAGTTCCTGCCGTCTTCGTCGTCATCTTGATTGGGAGAGCGCCGAACTCCGGAGGTAAGTTCAGCAAGTGGCGGCTTGCTCGCTGCGCAATGGCGCCGTCAACTGGAAGCGTGCGACGAGGGCTGCTGCTTCTGCTTCCGGGAGGTGTCCTAGGCATGGCACACCAGCACCTCCACCAGATGTCACGTGGTGTTGTGACTAACAGAGCAGGAACTTGAAGGCAGTCTTGGGGCAACCACTTTATTTAGGCGAAACTGGTTCTCTAAATCGGCGGCGGTAACATCGACAGGTGCAGCTGCCGATCCGACGGGTCACAAGCAACAGAGCACTCGCGGCTCGGCGCCGCACGCGGTTTCGTAGTGGCACTGTTCAGCCTGACGCCCCTTATCAACAAGTCAAGTCGAGGGAACAGAATTGGACGCGATAACATCATTCACACATGATCATACTAGGCGCCTGCTTTGACGCATGTAAAGACGAAAGGCACAAATGATACGAGCACACGCCCGTCGTGTCAAACCAAAAGACATCACGTGGCAATATGCAGCGCTGTATTTCGGCTAGGAACGGGTCAGTTGACCGGTAAGGAGGAATGTAAGCACCGAAGATAGTAAACGTTTCAGTCCGCCGTGTGCACGAGACGGCGACTACAAACGCGGATGTGGTGAGCGGGGAGATATCGTAAGCACGAGTATTGACGAGAAGCAGGAAGCGTGGGTTGTTGTCAAGCGCAAATGAAACGAGATGTTTACTTAGGCCTACCATTTTCGAAGCCCGAAGATAGGAATCAGAGGCAATTGCAAAGGCACAGTTGTAGCTTTCAATGTAGTCGAGCAACACTTTTTTGGCATCGTGGGTGTGATATAAGTTAGCCGGAACGAATCGAGTCATGGAAGCTAAAGCCATAGTGACAGGTTCGGAGGAAAGTCTTGAGTAGGAGAGAGTTGGTAATCGAGAGACGTAACAGTAGCGCAAGGAAATGATAGACACATGCACCGCTTTAGATTACAAAACGAGGGATGTGTAGGCGAGAGGCGCTGTACTAATGAAAGTGGGAAAGGAAATTCGGGCAGTAGCTACGCGATTTGCGACACATGAACGGAAATATGGAAAGGAATGGACGAGGACAACGAATAGGTGAAGGTGAAAGAGGATAAGAAGGCAAAAGCACGGAAAGGTGAAAGAGAGCCTGAATCATGTCAGGAGGGCGCTGACATAGAGGTGAGCGACAGCGAAGCAGAGAACGCGGAAGGGCAGCAACGGGCGAGCGCACGACGGTCGCAAATGTGATGCACCAATGAAAGAAGAGAAAGAGAAAGGCGAACGATATAGCGTGAAAAGCCATGCACGATATTGAAGCAAAGTAACGCAACCGATGCGGCCGTCGCGCGCCTTACACTAAGATAGAGAGAGTCGGATATCCATAATCAGTGCGCGCTCGCAACCGAGCCATGCGTTCCCTAAGCAACGAGCAACACCGATCCCCTGTAGGGTGGGGATCGCCAACCCGACCTTGTTTCGTGCACTCACTGCAGCGACACTCACTGCAATGATCTGGCATTGTCCGCACAGGACAAATACGTCGTGGGTGCCCGTATGTCGCACAGTACGTGCAGGTTGGTATTTGGAAGCCTTTGCGAACTTTGCGTCTCCATCATGCCCCGGATGGAGGGGCGTTGCTCTCCCGACTATGCAACCTTCCGCGGTCCTGCATGGAGGCCTCTGTCAAATGTACGAGGCGGTGATCATGGAGCGACCGGTTCCAGTGCCAGCACCCCCTCAATACCAGCCACCCCCGGAGGTCCACATGTCTCTCTGGGGGACATCCAAGCGCCATATACCAACGGCGGCGCTACGACAAGCAGCTGTCTGCAAACTCGAGGAGCAACTCGACGGCAGGTTTCTCGTCTTCACAGACCGCTCCGTGCTGTCAGACGGCTCTGCAGCGGCGGCCTGCGCCATACCAGCTTGGGGCAGCAGCAGACAGTGCAGTGCCTTACCAGGCGAACTCCACAGCAGCCTAACTGGCGGGGCTGAACCTGGCTGGCAGACCTCCTGGCAGAGGATCGCCCGCAGACACCTGTAGTAGTCCTGTGCGACTCCAGACCAGCTCTCCAGATCTTGGCAGACCTCTAACTTCAGGGCCTCACAGCTGCCCCCTTGAGGACAAAGTACACAGCACTCGCCACGGCGGCGGTGTCTGGCTCCTTTCACTGGCTTCTCTCCCATGTGGGGACTGTCGGCAATGAGGAGGCGGACGCCCCCGCGAGAGACAGTCACCACCCTGCAGTCCCTCTCACCAGGGCGGCTGCACCATCGGGCTACACCAAGTCCAGGCTTACGGAGCTCCTCGCTGCTACTCACCCGGATGCCAGGGTGCATGGCAACCGACCGCCCAAGCTCCTCCCAGAGAGAGGTGTATCACGGCGAGATCATTCTACGCTGCTACGTCTTCGCACACGCGGTGTGTGGATGGCGGCCAAGCCAAGGGATTCCTCACCGGCCTGCAGTAGGGGTGGAAACACTGGACCATCTGCTGTGATCCTGCCTTGCCCTGGATCAGGAGGGCGCGGTGGTCACCGCTGTCTACCAGCGCCATGGACTCCGGAGCACCACCAGCCATCTGCGCCACCCGGCGCCTCCGTACGTTCCGGCCTTCCTCAGCTTCCTGGAGTTTGTAAACTCCAACGAGCTGCTCTGAGACCACTAACCATCGGCCTCGTGTGGGCCAGTGCCTTGGCCAGCTCCTACCGCGGAAGTAGCCTGCGACTGCTTTGAGCTGCTACATATCCTTTCTCCTTCCTTTGGTCCCCCATCCCCTCTCTTATAGACGCTGCGCCGTGCTCCCTCAAGGGCTGCAGAAATAAGCGACTTTTTCTACAACTTAACCACTACCACCACCCACCGTCAGATGCTCTCAGGCCTGCACGAGAGATTGACGCGCTGCTCTGGGAGGTGGCTTCTCGCCTGTGTGCTCGACTGCTGCCCTTTGTGTGATAGTAATGGCACCGCTGGCAAGCGTACTCGATCGGTCTTGAGGGGTTTCCCTGTACGGGCTGCAAGCTCGTGATTGTCGCACTGTGCTGCATCATGGGTAAATAAACGTGAGTTGGTTCACAACCTCCCTCGAGTGCCTTTTCTGTGCCGTGTCGGAGGGTCGAGTAACCCGGCCGCGGCGTTTTTGTGCGCAGCGGCGGTGGAGTACGTCGCGCCCCTTTCCGGTCACGCTCGTAGGGTAAGCTTTCCGCGAACCTATCTCTACAACTTGTGAATGAACGTGAATGGCTACGCATGAGTCGATTTCCTTTTTATTTCCATCGCACTGCGCAATGCTCCCCTCGAATTTTTTCCCTTCCTCTATGGCGGAAAAAGCACCCACGTGCTACGCAGCGCAACGCTTGTGTTGCTGCAGGCAAGAACAGCTATTCGACATGAAACAATAAAATGCAGCAATGAAAGGCAGTAGTAGACTGTGGCAACCTGAAATGGCAAGTTACCTTGATAAAACACCAGATTACCATATCAGAAACTCCTGATCGCCGACAGACTCGCCATCAGGAGACCAATAATTATTTGAAAACGGCGTACACAAACACGCGTGTAGCCGCTGCGCACCCTTGATGACCCAATTTGCCTGCACCCGCATTTCTGTACGCTCGCCGGCGCCGGGTTTTTCAGGAACCAAGCCGCCCCCACCGAAATCTCTAAATCATAGAAGCTTCACTTAATATGCCTGTAATGTAGCCAAATTATTGTAATGCGTATGTGAGATGGAAGTCTCAAAAGTAAACACGAAGAAGCTTTCTACATTTAGGAACTGCTATTAGCGATGTTCGAAAAGTGATGTTATATTGTAAGGAAATTCTTCCGTTTCTTGCTCTGAAATTTGCCCTTTGGTTCTATTTTTATTGATGGTTACTTTATTTCTTTCATCGACGAGTCTAAATCTTCCTAACTTATCCACCTTTGAAAATATATTGTGCGTAAAATAAAGGGGAACAAAGGTGCTGGTTTCGTCGGCGTATTTTCATATTTGGGAATCATACAATTTGACCCTTTGTAACCACATATGTTTCAGTTGGCGATAACCGAGTGACAAAGCAGCTTTCTACTCCGCTTTATTTGTTTTAAAGGCGAAACTGTTAGCTTGTTACATCGCCAATTTCTCGACAGTGCAGGTGCGGCTACCATGTTTGCTGACATCCTGAGCGTCTATCGAGCATCTTCCTGCCGGCTGCGTCTTGGTGACAGCACTTTGGAAAGCAAAGCCTTGTTCTGCGGTACAGGAGCGGCCACATGCAAGAAAAACCACTTTGTACGTTCAGTCTCAGTAGTACCCTAGAAGAAAAACGATAGACAAAGAAAGCCACAGCACGAACCAAAACTAAAACCGCATTCACAAAACCGACATTTTTGCTCCCGCACGAGAGCCTTGTCACTAAACATGTTTAGTGACAAAGCGAAAGACGTCCCACCGAGGCGCTCTTGTCATAACAGTAAAGGGTAGAACAGTGAAAGCGTCAGTGTCATATCAAACTTTATTGCCCGAATTTCTCAAGAAAAAAAAGCAAGTCACACTAAAAAAGGTATTGGAGTGCACAACTGAGTTGTTGGTCAACGATATTGGGGTGTTTAACACTTGCTGGTTAGGATTTTTCGCGGCGTTCATCGCCTTAAAAAAAGCGGGTCGATCCCGCACGTAATGAAATAGCGGGGAAAGCGAATAAAACTTAAAGTGCTCCATTTACAATAATGTGACTACTATTATTACAATTATTATGCATATTAATGATTTGTTCAACGTCATCACGAACAATCTTACAGTATTAGTGCTGGTACACCCAAAAATTGTATATATTGATCAATAAATTGAAGAAAATCAAGAGGAAAATTTAAAAACAAAAGACAAGGAAACTTTAAAAACAAAACGTCAAGACAATCGGGCAAGATAGAATGACACGCGAAATGTACGACAGTGAGAATTTTAGTTAACAAGCAACAAATAATATATGGGGTTTAACGTCCCAAAACCACCATATGATAATGAGAGACGCCGTAGTGGAGGGCTCCGGAAATTTCGACCGCCTGGGGTTCTTTAACGTGCACCTAAATCTAAGTACACGGGCCTCAGACATCTTCGCCTCCATAGAAAATGCAGCCGCCGCGGCCGGGATTCGATCCCGCAACCTTCGGGTCAGCAGTCGAGCGCCATAACCACTAGACCACCGTGGCGGGGCGACAAGCAACAAAGCATAAACAGAACAGCATATTGGAAAGTGTCTTATTGAGTCGCTCCGTTAACCCATTCGTTTGAGGATGGTCTGCCGTCCTACGCCGGTGACATGGGCCACTAAGTTTTAAAGGGCCCCAAACCACCTCCGATCATTTTTTAACGTTTCAAGTAAATGCGCCCATCGACTGCGGAATGCCGTCACGATCAACAATGACAAACACGGCATCGCTGCGAGAAACAGGGCCCTGCAAATTTCAAGAAACCGTCCCTTCTCCTCTCCGTGCCTTTCGGCATTCCTCATCCCCTCAGCGTTCGCCGTGACGTCAACACGTCGTGTGCTCATCATCTGCAATACCTGTTTGACTGCTCGCGGGTACGCGCGCTCGCCGCTCTTCCTCGCATGGCGAGGAGGAGCACTCGGCCAGGTGGAAAGACGAGTCGACGACCGGAGCATAGCGAAGGAAAGAGCGAAACGAGCGAGGGCGTCTTTTCGATCACCGACCGCGCCTAACTCCGCTTACGGCATCGCTTCGAAAAATTTTCTCGGCAACGTGTTCGTTGTATATTCGTGCACAACTGCAACACCACAACTAAATTTCGACATCTGGGTGGTTTAGGGGCCCTTTAAACGTGTGTGTAACTGCTCGGCTGTCAATGCTAAAGTCAAAAATTTTAACACGTGACCATAAAAGAAACAAACAGGCAAGAGTTAGAAACCGCGCATGCACCCTTACCAAGGCAACAAACGCACTTCATTTTAACTTCTCTCTAAAAAAGCCACTTCACAATCCGAGAGCAATATGGATGGCTGGCTAACGCAACCACTACTACTCCTCCTGATATGATAAGCCTCAACGATCTCCCTGACAGTTCGATCGGCGTGCTTGTCCGCGACAGTGTTTTTTTTCAAAGTGAGGGTTGCACGTGCACTCTTTACAGTGCATTGCTAGATACGAATACGGTGCCCCTGTCAATGAACATTCGCGTTCGCGAAGGCGTGCATTTACGCATCGGCCCGTTTGGCCGATGTAATGCTTTCCGCATGTAAAAGGGACATCGTATACCACATCCTTTCTGCAATCGACAAGCTTGGTTCCATGCCCGATCCCACACCCATGGTTGGTTTCAGTACATTTTTTGTTTGCCAATCTTTCCACCGTGTCCTGTGTTCTTCATAAGTCCCCGCTTCTTTTAGCGCTTAACCATCATCATCATGAACGTATACCAACACGCCCAACTGGCAGTTATTCTAAACGAGTGAGGTAGTCTGTGGCTACAACAATCCATCTGTGTCCCGCAGCCGAAGTTGGAAATGGGCCCAGGAGGTCCATTCGGACTTAATTAAGGGAACTGAGTTTTGGGCATGTCAGTAGAATGGAGCACGCTGCTGGTTCGACAGCTGGCACTTTCCTGCGCTGGCAATCAAGGCAAGTCCGAACGTACTATTGAACGACCACCATCAGTTCTGGCTAGTAGCATTTCTCTCTCACTCTGCAGAGCATTCATGTGTAGCCAAATGACCGGATGTTGCTTCATCATGGCATGCCTGTAGTACTTCTCTTCTGAGTGGTGTTGGAACGACGAGTCAGTAGGTGTTTCCGTTCGGAGAAAAGTTCACCTTATATAGAAGCAAATTTATGCTAGTCTGCTTGCGAAGAACTTTGGCACAGCGGATGTAGGGCCCTTTAAGAAACTAATAATGGAGTCAAATTTTGGGTCGTCACGTTGCTGTTGTGCGATGATAGCCGTGTTGACAACACCGACAAAGGCCGCGTCGTCATCATCTTCGGCATTAGCATTTTTAAATGAGGCGTGATAAAGGCAGTTTGCATCCGTATGCCGCATTATCGATTTATAGACAAGAGCCATATCGAATTTTTGAAGCTGAAGGATCCAGCGCACCGGTCGTTGTTGTGGTTTCTTTTTTGTTGTTGTTGTTGTCGGCCAGCAGAGGGAGTGATGGTCGCTGACAATATTAATGGGGTGCCCGTAAAAATACGAGCGAAAAACGCTAAAACCGCCCACACCACCGCAAGACACTCATTTTTAATGGTGTAATAATTCCCTTACGTGCGGCAGAGGGTTCTGTTGGCATACGCGATTACTCGTTCGGTGCCATCTTGCAACTGCACAAGTACAGCTCTTAAGCGGTCATTGACGGCGTCGGTATGAACGGCTCCGTATTCACACACGAAATCCATTTTCAATATCAGGTCTTTGCAGCACCCGACGTATTGATGACAGTAGGAACAAAAGCCGATTTACCGATAATAATTCTGGCGGTACAATGACCAGTTGGCGTCATCAGTTGAGCCGCCGTCGTTCTTATCTACACCCGCTCAAGAAGTTTGTAACTTTTTAAGGCAGCCAGCGAGTTTGCGGCTGATAACGGAGAAATCCGCATCAAGCCAGGAAACGTCGGTCCGAGACCGATTTCTTCCGCTTCAGAGGAAGCCGTACTTTCGGTGCGCTAGCTCATAAACCACGTGATGTAAACAACCGGCCGCAATTTCTACATCGCGGCCAAGGAGTCGGCCGTGGATCGCATCGGCGCAGTCGCAAACTACCCGTGCAGCACGACAAAACTCACAGCCTCGACAAGGACGCATCGCTGAAGAACCTGGTTGGGATTACGATTGCCGAGAAGACTAGGAGTAGAAGGTGCAGCAGCAGTCAGGCGGCGTGCCCCAACGCATCTCGCTTTTGCACAGCCGAGCGAATCCGCCGCCGCTACTGCCGTTGTGTGCGTTTATGTAATGTCTGCTGGTGTAACTTCCGAAACAACGGTTTGAATAGCTGAAAACTATTTCTTTTCCGTGTTTTGCATGCGTAACGTGAATTCGGTGAAAAATTAAATGCTCAGGAAACGGGCGAAATTGAATGAATTATTGAAGCGCCGGCGGCATGCAAGAGGGGCAAAAGAAATGTGAATGTTTCCGGCGCGCGCGAACGCGGTTTTCCGGCCGCTCTGGCGTTTTAGCGTTTGCTTAGTTTCTCAAGTGTAAATGCGCCATAAGATGTTCGGGTATCCTGCCATGCACAGTCTGAGCACCTGCAAGTCACGGCTGTTGCACATTGTGTGATGGCACGATCGCGACAACGCTGCCCTTAGACAAGAGTTAGCAATCGCTCGCTTGAGAAGTTTTGAATGCGCTGAACTGTAAATTGACAGCTTTTCTAGGAGCGGGGGCACACTGCCAGCACATGTGGTCAGATAAACACAGTTCGACACGGACTCAAGCATTTTCGCATCCATCAAAAATGCGGTCACCGCGGCCGGGATTCGATCCCCCGACCTCCGGGTCAGCGGTCGAGTATATAGCCACTGGGCCACCGCGGCGGGTTGCCTATGTTACAGTGTGCTCAGTGTTGACGTGAGTTGAGCGACGAGGTTTCTTTTCTCGGACACAATCAATTGCCCCACCTGAATTGTGTGCCGCAAATCTAGATTGATGACTCGTAAAGCTGTGGCATCGTGTGACGTTTGTAAGATATTTGGTGTGCGGAGTCACTTCAACACGTCGCTGAACTGAGCGTCGGGCTCTCGCTATCCGATCAACGCCAGGATCCACACGTCTGCGGCTGTAACTTCACCTATGAAGACACGGGCATATTGCCTGAGTTTACGCTTATCGGTGGTCGTTCTCAAATGCTTTTTGTTTGTTGGCATGCATATGCAGATTGTCGCTGCACATGAGAATAAGGAGGATGGATAAACTTCATTGATAAGAAATTGGAGTGGGAATGGGGGAGCCAGGCTAAACGACAGGGGCTGGCAGTGTGGCGGCACCTGGCGCAGCAGATCTCACGCAGTCGTAAACTCGACTTGCTGCGCAACCAGCAAGAAAGAAGGAAAGAGACAGGAAAGAGCGCAGACCACCAACTGTTTATTGTCAGTTCATGAGGCCACTATATAGGCACGTGACACTAGGCCATCACGATGCGCACAGCACCAAGGTTCCTTTACGGAACTCAACCGGGGCCAGAGCTGCGAAAAAAGCACCTCATTCGTAGCAAGCGCCACAAGCTTTTTGTACGTAATCACAAGGTGCACACCTCTGTTAGATGACAAGCAGCTTTTGCTCGGGGCTGTGTCCGTCCTTCCCTCACGCGTCTGCTCCTCCAATGCGCATGCGCCAACTCTCCCCCCTCTCCTCGCGTGAGCGCGAGGAGATGGAGGAGGTGGCGTGAGCGTTGCTCCGCTTCATTTCTCCTCTCCCGTTTCTCTCTCTCCGCCACAGCTGTGCGCTCGTATATAATTCGGCTCGCCTTCGCTCCCGTTGCACTCTCCTTCGCAACGGCGCTATGCACGCTCGCGAAGCTGAACGTAAACGGCAACGCCGGCAAGCAAATTTCGAAGCTGCGAGGCAACGCGAAGCCGAAGCGTAACGGAAACATCGAGCTGGGAGGGGGTAACATAAGCGCTACGCAACATATACACAACTCCACACACGAATGAAACATACACGGAAACATACAAATGAAACAACAATGCCAACACAAGTGAACACCCAGCGCTGCTTCGCATCCCCACATGAATCCCTTTAGTGGCAGATGGTGTAATTTTTTACCTCTTTACTTTTCTTTTTATCCTTGTATTACTAAGAGTCTACGATGGCTCGTACAATGGACAACACATGAAGAGGCACAGTGAAAAAATATAAAGGAATTGAAAAAATCACAGCATATCCACGTGGTGAATGATGATGAGTGGCGCGAAGCGAACTCGCGCTGCGGCACGGCGATGGCATTGGCGCGAGTGTGGTCCTTCTTGATGGAAGATATTGTGATTAGATTGTTTGAGAACCACAATCTGTTGCACATACCCAACTATGGCCCGCAACTATGGCCGAAACTGTTATCAAGGAAGTCCCGCTGAAAGCGCGCGTTGGCGCCTTCGGGCAGAGCCCGCCTGATGCGTTTTGCAGCCACTTCACGTGCTCACACAGCCTCGGGCTCTGCCTGCGGGTACGCACGCTTTCTCGCCGCTTCACGGTCCTTCACATTTTGAAGATCCGATTCGCGCCGCAGCCGTGTAGCTTGTCGAGCAGCTTCGGCCTCGCGGGCTCAAACGGCGGGATCTTCGCGCCGCAGCCGTGCAGCTTGTCGAGCAGCTTCGGCCTCGCGGGCTCGAACGGCGGGGTCTTCTCGCGGCAGCCCTGCATCTTGTCGAGCAGCTTCGGGCTTCGCGGGCTCGAACGGCGGAATCTGCTTCGCGGCGTCGACGTGCACCTTCGGCCACGCGGGCTCTCACCTCAGGATTCTGTCTGCGAGCGCGCGCTGCCGCCGCCTTCCGTGCCCTCCGTTCCGCAGACTTGTCTTCCATCTGGCGACTCCGAGTTGAAGAGAAAGCGTGCCAAGAGGGAGCCTCATGGCGTGTTACTTCTGAAATGTTGTCTTCGGGTGTCGTTGCAAACACGATACGTAGTAAAGAAGAAAGAACGCAACACAGGCGAACACGCAAACGAGAATGTCACTCGTCAACGTCGTCTTCTTCGTCTACTACATACCAGAACGCGCGCAGTAAAGAAGAAAGAATGCCACACAGGCGAACACGCACGAGAGTCTCACTCGTCAACGTCGTCTTCTTCTTCTACTGCATACCAGAACGCGCGCTTCTCACGACCTAGAGGTGGCTGCTACAACGCTACAAACAAACGGAGGATGGACAGACCCACGGCATAAGGAGCTTCGCCCCTGAAACATTACAAATGGTCATATGGGAAACAAAATAGGCGAGAAGAGTACAGACAAACCAAACCTAATCAAAAAGGCAACAAAAGAAAACCCTTGCAAAGTGCTACCCACAAGAATAAACATGGCCATTCAAGAGCACTGTTTCTTTGTCCGAAAGCGAAATCTAGACACACAACAGTTCGTAGTCTGCGCTCTTTCCTGTCTCCCGCCTGGTTTCCTGCTGGTTGCGCAGCACGTCGAGTTGACAAGCATGAACCAACTAGTCTGCAAAGAAGTATTGCTGCTCCACCACTCCGCGCCCTCCGTATCTGTTGCGAAACGGCGGGCGGCGGGCGCGCTGCCGGGCGCATTCGACGGAGCTCATTCCGTCGAGTGCGCTTACTCGCCAGAGACGGCAGGCTGTTGGTCGAGTTGAGGAGGCGAATCAGTGGCGTGAAGGAGCGTATAAGTAGTTTACTCGAGGCTGCCTTGATAGACGGGCTGTCGCTTAATTTGTGATTGGGAATGATTTGATGAGGATATAGCCTAAACGCTGACAAAGAGGTGGAGAAAAAATTTCACCATCTCTCACTAAAGGGAACCATGTGGGGATGCCAAGGTGCGCATGGGTCGACTTAAAGTGCCGTTCAACACGGGCACCTTGCCCGATGTTAAGGCGCCCTTGCATGTGGAGCACACCATGAATTCAGTGTAGTTGCTGTTGCTGTTACTCGTCCCGAACTCTTGTTGGAGCACGCCACGCGGGTTCATCGCGCGTCTGCAGAATCTCGTTCGCCGACGCCATCACATGTTTGCTGAGAGAGTGTACGGGGGCTGAGGCCATAGCGTCTTACCCAGCCCCTTACACAGGCCCGAACGCGCCTGCGCGTGCCACCACATGTGGTTTTGTCTGCGTTACGCTAAGCTAGGACAGCATACGGCAGCCGGGGCCCCTAAAGTGCTCTGCACGTATCATCATCAAGGCGGTCGAAGAACAAGACGAAGAAGACTTCTCCTTGGCGCGAGCGCGCGCTCAGTATGTTACAGATGGCTATGGTAGGTTTCAGAAAGCGGACGGTCGGCGATGGCACTACGGAAAAAGCCGAGCGCAAAAGCTGCTTCGCATCTAAAAGAAGGAAAGGCAGGAAGATTAAGGAGACGCGCGTTCGATTTGCTATCCTACGCTGGGGGAAGGGAAATAGGGGAGAGAAAGAAGGGAGATAGAAAGAAAGGAGCATACAAAAAGAAACAATGCACGCTAACACAAAGAACACAGTTGCGTTCTATAGTACTGGACTCAGGATATCATGCATATACGTTCCGCTCTAGAGAGTCGTGCCATGGAGCCTACTGAAGGCTTGCTAGTACTGGACATAGAACATCCAGTACTTGTACGGACTGAGCGTAGGGCGATTTCAGCTTGCCGACGAACACGCGAAGTGTGTCCAACAGTGACTGAAGCACTATGATGGTTGGTTTGTTTTCTTGAAGCAACTGGTCAGTCGAACATTCAGTGCGCACTGTTGCCGATGTGCAGTATGAATCTGCATGTCACTGCGCCTTCGGCAACGTAGGCCAAGCTGCATCAGTTGTGTCCATGCCTTTGTTGTTCTGCTTTGCACCGGCCGTCGACGACCTCTGCGACTGTGGCTTCGGCAATGGAGGCCAAGTGGAATCTCCAGAAAGTGTGCGTTTTACTGCAGTTCGTTTCGTGCTGGCCGCGAAGGGTCCGGGTGACAAGATAGTTGGTGAAGCAGGGCGTTCAAGGGGCGGTGCAGATGCACAAGTATTGGTTTTCTTGGATGCACGTCAGCGCCAATTTCGCTACTTGATGACTTTTTCGGCAGCCTCGCGATGCGATGTATGGTTCCTTGCCATTTGTTTCAATACAGCGATTTCTCTTTATATTTTTGGGCACTGTTTTGAGGAAGCTTCGTGAGGTCCATTACAACTTGAACACTTGAGAACATTGACTATACAAGTGTCCGCAGAATGGGCTTCAGCGCAGGGAGAACATACTCGCTCATTTTCGCATACGCCTCTCACGTGACCTAGCTTCATGCAGTTGCGAAATTGCGGTGGCTTCGGCAAAAAAGGTCTCACAGGATGTCGGAAGTGACCCACCTTTACGTACAAAGGTAGAGTGTTGCCTTGAAAATCTATTTTCACGCAACGTGAGGTACCCAAACGAGTAACCTTAGCGATAACGCTAGCTTCATTAGTTGGCTTGACAAGGCCAGACGAGTCGGAGCTGAGTATGGTAGCGTCAACGTCGTAGATGACGCCGGCGACAACGTTGGAGTCGACAGGGATGTAGGAGCGGACGTTGATTCCATGCAGCTCTGTGACGTGGCGTAGTATGCTCGGAGCGGCAGCATGCGAAAAATCAATCGCCATGACATTCTTACGCGGGTTCACTCTGATGTCGATGATTTCATCTGCCACCAGTCCTTCGAGCAGCGCCGAAACAGATTGCCTGTTCAGGCGCTTCATGTTGCCGTTGGGGACAGCAGGAATGAAGATGATGGTGTTGGCCTCGGGCCTTCGCGGCGCTTCTTCATTTGGTACGTTCGGTGATGAAGAGGGCCTGGTCTTGCGCCTCTTCGCCTTTCGGCTTAATACATGTTCGAAATCGTCATCAGATGACTCCTCACCTGTCAGTGAGTGGACATCCTCGCTGTCATAGTCGCAGTAAGTGCCCGTCCGCTTCCTGAACGCGGCCGCCGCTGACGCCGCAGGACTTGGCAGGTATCCGAACTGGTCCGCGTTCATCGCCGATGGGCACAGTGTAGTGGCCTTCACGGGGTGCACATATTATTGCGCAAAAAAGGCAAGAGCTACTCGAACAGCGTTCCGCTAAGCAGACACTTCGTCGTCGTCTCTAAACGCTGACAAAACTTAAAAAACCGTTAAAGGGTCCCTTTAAGAAAAAGTGCGCTGTCAATCATTCGAACAGGTACATCACATGTGTTAAGCAAGCTGGATATTCCATTCCGTTATCTTGTCGTACAGATTATGTAGGAGAGAGGAATCGTTGTGTGAATGTTTGACTTAGAGGGCGTGAGCGATCTCTTCAAGACGTTGCATCAATTCATCTACCGGAGCTTGCAAGTCGTGTTTCGTCACATTTTTAACAAAACTACCGACATCTTTACACGCAAAGGAATTGACAAGAAAAATTGCTCAGGCTCACAGGGCATAACTATAAGGAAGGAACAAGATATGTGTCAGTGAGCTGTCAGTTGATGTCCATGACAATAAATTATGGAAGCTTCGCACTATTGGTGCCAAGCCTGAAGGAAGAATTCAGCTGGGTGGCCTCCCTTGTTCCTCTTTATTTTTATTGCGAGAGCAATTATAAGGACACCCTCGGCGGGTTTTGTCGTCGCCGTCATGTCCCGTATATGTATATCTATGTATATATAAATAAAAGCCAAGAAGGAGATAAGGCACACAAAAACGATTCGGAACCGCGCCATTGGGATTCGAACCTGCCACCCCTCGCTCTGCAACGTGCCGCTTTAGACAACTCGGCCACGCACCATTTTTTTTTCTTTATTAACTCGGCCACGCACCATTCGTTGCTTATGGTACCAATGGCGAGCTATTTATATACACCATTTACTGCTGGCAGTACGCAGACCTCGGAGGTGTGTTAGGCAGTCACAAGGCCGCGCTTTAAAGCAACGCTCCTACATTTTGCTTCACTTTGAAAACTGCCTTTGAGACGTGCGCTAGAAAGTGACTCACTTCTGTACCCACTCGCGATCTGGAATGCTGGGTATGCGTCGAACGCCACCACACGGCAGGAGACACGAAGGGGCCCCTCCACGCACCACAATTTTCAAGAAAAAAAAATATGTTCGTCATAGAGGCACATCGCACAATACAATTTTGGTGTATGTCAAACGAGCGAAATGGCCGCGAGTCCACCATGAGCTTGGCATGTAAATCATGCCATACATGACATGGATGTCATGATTTTCATGTTACCACCTGTCATTTATGTTCGTCATACATTCGCGTCGCGCAATGCCAATTTTGGTGTATATCAAGCTAGCGAAACGGCCACGATCGGACAGTGAGCGTGGCATGTAAATCATGCCGTAAATGATATGCATAACATAATTTTCATGTTACCACCTGTCATATATGTTTCTCATGCAGTCACGTTGCGCAATACCTATTTTGGTGTATATGAAGTGAGCGAAACGGCCGCGAGCGCATCATGAGCGTGGCATGTACATTATGTAGCACATGACTTGCCTTTCACGATTTTAAATGCGAAGCATTTCTTAGCGAACCTCTGGCACTTTGAGCGTTTCTATCTACGTATCTATCTATCTATCTATCTATCTATCTATCTAGCCGCCTACGTCTGGGTGCTCTCATGATCGCCTCCTTAACTTGGTGTAGCCCAAAATTTGCATGGGAGGGTAAGATGATTTGACGAATATGATTGCCGGGTCATGACATGAATAACGGTAAAATCCTGTCATGTACGTCTTCAAACCCTTTCCACTAGACACGTGTGGCACATACTCGTTTACCACGGGTCGCGGTGTACGGGTATGCGCCACAGGTGATTGACAGTTTATATCTACCCAGGAACGGCGAGAACAGACATTGGTAACTTAAATGCTAGAGCATTAAGGAAAACCAATATCGGCAGCGTTGACTCAACGATTGGAAAGAGTGAAAATTAGGATCCCAGCAGGAATCGAACCCAAGCATTCTGTGTGGCAATCAGGTATTCTACCACTGAGCCACGCCAGGTCTATAAACTGGTTTGGAAAAACAGCCTACGCAGGCGTAATATCGGTGCAACGCCAATTGTGGTTGTGGTGCTGGCTATCTAATTTTACAAAAAAACAATGAACACTACATGATACTCCTACGACGTCTACTCCTACGATACAGGCGTCATATCAGATTAACGTCTGTAGTTCCAGTGTTGGCTCCGCTTTTATAGCAGTCTAATAAACATTACGTTTGTATTCCTATGATTCAGCAAGCTATATTGAAGCATTGCTCGACCCTGGAGGAATGCATTAACAAAAGTTACATATGATATCCACATCACCGCAGCGTAATGTGCACTTCGTCCACCAGAACGACGCAGTCTCCTCTTCATTTCTTACGAGGCAGGGCGATGGCCTCATCATGACCGAGGATGATGCCAGATTGATTGACAGCCGCTTTGTAGATTAGGCTACGTAGGCCACACACACCCAGGCAATCTACGAATACGACAAACACCATCCACTGATGTTGGTCTACGTAGCACTATCCAGGCCTACCAGCCTCGACGGCCTATACCTCACCAACATGGGCGTGCGCAAGGGGGGGGGGGGGGGGCGGGGGGGGCGGCCGCCCTCCTTATTCACCTAAGAGAGGGGGCGCAAAGTCAGCCCTCCACATTGAGATAATAGGGAGGGGGGGCAATGTCAGCGCCATACAATGACATAATTGGGAGGGGGGGCTGCAACAAACCTCCCCCGCCCCCTGAAGGCGAACCTTGCGCACGCCTATGCTCACCAACGTGAAGGGTGGCTTCAGGTTCCGACATGTTGCTGGCTCTGTCGACAGACGATTTGTCGACGAAATGACCGAGGCATCCACGAATTCCAACACCTCTACTGTACGACATACTTCACTACACATGGATCCCTCGTCACCACGATCACGACCGGATCCTATAACAAGTCATCACCACCTGCTGGTGCTCACTGATCACGGTGATGATGCGCTTGTTCAAGAACTGTCAAGAACTTCTTGCACACGTGCACACAGGTTCGTGAAACGTGCGTGCGTGCTCTGTGCACATATAAGCACTACATATCAGCTTACCGCTTTCGGTGTTGGTAATACCCACGTTGCCATTGGCAGCGTTACCCAACCATAAACAACTGGTTATGTAACACATATGCGGCTCTTCAACATATATATGTGTGCTTATAAAATTTACACAAATCTTTGGCGTCATTTTGTAATGTGTCGCTCAGTAAAAAAAGTTACGCCACAGTAACCTACCCGCCGCATGCTTCGCATAACATCGACTCCCACGGTACGCGGGATCTGCCGAATTTTTCATGTTACCACCTCTCATTTACGTTCGTCATACAGGCGCGTCGCGCAATACCAATTTTGGCGTATATCAAGCTAGTGAAACCTTCGCGAATGCACCAAGAGCGTGGCATGTAAATCATGACATGAATGTCATGGTTTTCATGTTACCACCTGTTCTTGATGTTCTTGATCCACTCACATCGCGCAATAACAATTTTGGTGCATATCAACCTAGCGAAACGGCCGCGAGCGCTCCATGAGCGTGCCATGTAAATCATGTCGTACATGACACGCGTGTCATGATTTTCATGTTACCACCTCTAATTCACGTTCGTCATACAGTCGCGTCGCGCAATATCAATTTTGGTGTATATCAAGCCAGCGAAACGGCCGCGAATGCACCATGAGAGTGGCATGTAAATCATGACGTACATGACATCCGTGTCATGGTTTTCACGTTACCACCTGTTATTCATGACCTTCATGCAGTCACATCACGCAATACCAATTTTGGTGTATATCAACCTAGCGAAACAGCCGCGAGTGCGTCATGAGCTTGGCATGTAAATCATATCGTGCATGACACGCGTGTCATGATTTTCATGTTACCACCTCTAATTTACGTTCGTCATACAGTCGCGTCACGCAATACCAGTTTTGGTGTATATCAAGCGAGCGAAACGGCCGCGAATGCTCCATGAGCGTGGCATGTAAATCATGACATACATGACATGCATCGCATGGTTTTCATGTTACCACCTCTAATTTACGTTCGTCATACAGTCGCGTCGTGCACTACCAATTTTGGTGTATATCAAGCCAGCGAAGCGGCCGCGAATGCACCATGAGCGTGGCATGTAAATCATGACATACATGACATGCATGTCATGGTTTTCATGTTACCACCTCTAATTTACGTTCGTCATACAGTCGCGTCGTGCACCACCAATTTTGGTGTATATCAAGCCAGAGAAACGGCCGCGAATGCACCATGAGCGTGGCATGTAAATCATGACATACAAGACATGCATGTCATGGTTTTCATGTTGCTACCTGTTATTCATGTTCTTCATACAGTCACATCGCGCAATACCAATTTTGGTGTACATCAATCTAGCGAAACGGCCGCGAGCGCTCCATGAGCGTGCCATGTAAATCATGTCGGACATGACACGCATGTCATGATTTTCATGTTAGCACCTTTAATTTACGTTCATCATACAGTCGCGTCGTGCAATACCAATTTTGGTGTATATCAAGCCCGCGAAACGGCCGCGAATGCACCATGAGAGTGGAATGTAAATCATGACGTACATAACATGCATGTCATGGTTTTCATGTTACCACCTGTTATTCATGTTCTTCATACAGTCACATCACGCAATACCAATTTTGGTGTATATAAACCTAGCGAAACGGCCGTGAGTGCGTCATGAGCGTGGCCTGTAAATTATGTCGTGCATGACAGGCGTGTCATGATTTTCATGTTACCACTAGAGCACTGCACGGGCCGGAATTCTCGGCCCGGGCCCGGCCCGTGCTCGGAGCTCGTTAAAGTTTACCCGCCCGAACCCGGCCCGGTGACTCAAAGCCAGACCCGGGCCCGGCCCGAACCCGAGAAAAAATTTCACCTACCCGGCCCGGCCCGGCCCGACCGCAGATCGGGCCCGACAGGGGCCCGAGCCAATAATCTAGGTGGTGTTACTCGAACATGGAATCGACAGCGAGGCGTTTTAAGTATGAAATATCTACGCTTTGTTGGCGCATGCTTCGCTAACAATTATACTTTAACCTACGGTAATTTCTTGTAAAAAGGTGCTCACCTTGGAAACAGTTGAGCGGAGATATTGGGTACGATGAACGTTCGTTCGGCAGAGGTATAATGTACCTATTTTTTTCTGCACATACAATGGGGATCACCAAGAGCGTTTTGTAGCAGATATTGTAGCAAGGAAAGTGATTTGCAGCTTGCCTTCAGTTTCGATAGGGAGCGCAATAAAAACAGAGGAGACAGGGAACAGTACGTTCTCTTCTCTTTGTTGTTATTGTGCTCTCTATTGAAATTTAAAGCATGCTCTAACGACAAAGCCAATCGTTCACCCTTCTGGATATGTAGCACCTGTCTTCAACATAGTAGCACCTTGCCACAGGAAGAGAAATAGAGGAAAAAAAGCCAAATTTATTACCTTTGTTTCAAGTACACTAACCTAGATAAAAATTATAACGATCCGTGTGCGCCACGTGTACTTCATATACGTATAAGCAGCCGAAAGGAAGAAAAAACAATTTGTCATAGCATCGTTATGATATATCGCATCACGGCTAGTATATACAGTCTAGAAGGTTTTGTGACATAGTTTATAGTTTATTTCTTCACATGTTCTTGTGCGAAATATCCAATTATCAGGGGATCCTGCCTTTTAGCATGTCATGCGCTGTTGCACCACATATCCTGGCGCGCTAAAATTTGTTGCACTGCTTTCGCTAGCCGCAGGGGCGCACATTTGCCTTACGAATTCTGAAGGCGTGGGTAGTCGTTGTTCTTAGCTTCCACCACTGGAGCTAGTTTAGAATGTCATTGTGGACCTCTGCAGAATGAACACAGCTGTCCAGCTCATCCCTTCATTTCTCTCGTTCCCGAACGTCGTGCCACTCTTCAATAGCATCTATAAAACTCCTCTTTGAGGGCTTCTACTTGCAGTTTTCAGCAGTTCATGTTATGCATGGTTTGCACCGTGCTCTTTTTTTTCTATATTACAATGATGTATGCCTTCCTAAGGGTGCTGTACCGATAGAAGGTGGCCATTGGAACACGCGGGTAGGACTGGCAGGAGGTGGACGAAGTGATTTCGTTCCAGTTTGATAAGGCGTGAATAAGCTTCTCGACGATTACTCATTGAATTCATATGGTTCGAGCTAAGGGGACATCATCCGGCACGGAATTCATAATCGTTTTTTTTTTTCAAGCCAGATAATTCGTCACGTCACCTGTGCTGTTCCTGCGTATTCCAGAACTGTTGCGGCAGCATCATGTAGCTCTCGCACTATATATTGCAGGGGTCTCAAACACGCGGCCTGCGCACCTCTCGCTAGCGGCCCGCGGCCCCCACATGACTGTCTTCGTCTATTAGGGGCGAAGCTTCTTAAAGCGGCACCCGTTCGTCCCTCGTAGTGCGTAACCAGTCGTAACGCTAGTACCAGATCTTGACCTCCAAGGTGGTGCCGGTGGGAGATTTCTCCTGTGCGTTGTTGAACAATAAAAAATTCGCAGCGTGCGCGTTAACTAAAAGCCGAATTCTTCTGTCTCTCATTCCCCATTAGCAGCCATTGGCATGTTCCAGTAGGAAACGTTAGTAGAAGTAGAAGTGTAAGTGTTAGCTAAAAGCTGACTTCTTCTGTCTCTCATTCCCATTAGCAACCATTGTTTACCTCGAAGGTAGTGTCTGGTGAGATTTCTCCTGTGCGTGATTCAACAATAAAAATTTTGTTCAAAACGCCGTTGATTAATGAAATAAACCAACGAAAGACGCCAGATGTTTTCTAAAAGCAAAACGAAAAGACGCCAGATGTTTCTAAAGCAAAACGAAAAGACGCCAGCTGCTTAACGAAAGACGCCAGATGTTTTCTAAAGCAATGGTTTTCTAAACAATGAAAATTCACAGCGTACATGTAAAATAAAGTGAGCTGCAAGTCGTCATAACTCTCATTGAACCTTTAGTATAAACGCGCCCGATCTCACATCGGTGATGATGTACTGGGCAGAATTCAAGGAAGATTCACGGTTTACCGATGAACCTCCGCAGCTTCGCCCACTCATCATCATTCACTCCGTGGATATGCTGTGATTTTTTGTTTTAAATTTTATTTATACGCACCTTTTTGAGCTACACAGGCATGACAGGTCTAAAACATTTTTTTTCGTGAGGCACCCCCTGCGGTCACCCTGCGTTGATACATAACCGTGAAACAACTCTCTATGTCAGAATCGGCGTCCAGGTTTTAGTCATTTTGAAGATAGCTATCGATATGTTGTAGGAATCCTGCCGCCAAATCCCCTTCAGAAATAACCCATACATGAGCTGTGGGAAAGGTCCTTCCTCAAATGACAACCTTAGCTGACGATTTCTACAACCTATGCCCCCGCGCGCCTACCTTCGGCACGTTGTCCTGGCCGTCGTGGGAGTAAATTTTCGTCAATGCGGCCCAACGGAGGTGACTTTGAGACCCTTGATATAGCGGAGCAAAACGAAAGCTAAGACATTACCAGTGTGGGCACACAAAGCAGGCTGTGCATGTCCATATCGCGTCACATGACCACTAGGAGCTGTGGCGGAGCGATGGAAAAAATGTGTCTTTATAGGGATTCTATTGTAACGAGATTCCGCGCAGTACTTTCGTTTTAGTGGAGGGCTGGAACTTTCAAGAACGTTTCCCCGCTTTGTAACACTGTCATCGCGCTTGTGATGATAAGTTAAAGGCACACATTTATTATATTACATTTATTACGGCGATTAAAAAAATACCATTTGGGATATAAAATCACAAAAATGCAAATGAAGCACAGACTAGCGAGATGTTATAAGCGCCTGATCTATCTAATTTTAGCTGACCCGTTTCAGCTAATTCAAGTAGCCCCATGCGCAAGAAGAAAACGATAGACAGCCAGGGATTGATTTATATGAAAGGTGTTAGTGCATATACTAATAGTAGAAAAGGAAGGTGTGCGGGTGAACAGTTTATGACAGTGTGAACTGCTGCAAGCAAACTGTGTATTGCTATGATATTTGAAGTGGTTTCAGTGTGCGGATTGTTCATGTTTAGGTACCGTTCAGTATTATTCTTTTTTTTTTCGCTGCATAACTTTGTGATATGGAGTAGCCGAGGCAATATGGACCTCAACCTCTCCACAGCAAAACAGTTAGAACAGAACAGTAGTTCAGTACTTGTACTTCATAAACTTCCCCAAATACCCTGCACCACATATATAAAACGCCTTTTCGGGACATAATTTGGAACATGTATGTAGGCACTACGTATGTGGAAGAAGCTTGAAAGGACACTAAAGAGAAAAACGCTTTTTCTATTATCAGTAAATTACTCTTTCACAATTCCAAAATAACCACGCTCGCCGCGACAAGACTCTTCGTAAGCGTGAAAACGCGCAAAAGGGAAATGCGAGTAGCGATGCCACCCGGAATTTCGCGCAGCAAACACCGTGACGTCAGAGATTCTGACGGCGTCTACTGGGGCCTACGTAGTTCCTAATCGGTAAAAAATGCAGTACACCGACATCTGAGGAAGTTATAGACTTAACAAGCCAAGTTTCAGGAAATATCATTGAGCTGTTGTCCTTAAAATACGACAAAAATTAAGTTTGAAATCAATGACGTCGGGGCAACATTAAAAAATAGAACTTTGACCTTGATTTTCTCCTGAATAAACTTATGATGGTGAAATTAACGACATTCGAGTTCTCAGAGTATACTTTATCAGTCTAAACTGATTCATTGTTTCCATTTAGTGCCCCTTTAAGAACTGAACAAAGTCCAAGCTCGGCCCGACCCGAGCCCGCCACCTCAAACCCGGGCCCGGCCCTAAGCCCGGAGCTTCAGACCCGAGCCCGGCCCGGGCCCGCCGTGAAAACTACTTTACCCGGCCCGGCCCGGCCCACGGGCCGGGCCGGGCTCGGGTTTTCGGGTAGGCCCGAGCCCGTGCAGTGCTCTAGTTACCACCTCTAATTTACGTTCGTCATACAGTCGCGTCGCGCAATACCAATTTTGGTGTATATCAAGCCAGCGAAACGGCCGCGAATGCACCATGAGAGTGGCATGTAAATCATGACGTACATGACATCGATGTCATGGTTTTCATGTTACCACCTGTTATTCATGACCTTCATACAGTCACATCACGCAATACCAATTTTGGTGTATATAAACCTAGCGAAACGGCCGCGAGTGCGTCATGAGCGTGGCATGTAAATCATGTCGTGCATCACACGCGTGTCATGATTTTCATGTTGCCACCTGTTATTCGTGTTCTTCATACAGTGACATCGCGCAAAACCAATTTTGGTGTACAGCAGCCTAGCGAAACGGCGGCGAGTGCGTCATGAGCGTGGCATGTAAATCATGACGTGCATGACACGCGTGTCATGATTTTCATGTTACCACGTGTCAGTTATGTTCGTCATGTCGAAATGTCTCGTCGTAGGAGCTTTCACATATATCCATTCATTTAAACGGCCGCGTGCGCCCCGAGACCATTTCGTGTAAATCATGCCGCACATGACATGCGTGTCATGATTTGCACGTTAGGACCTGTCATTATGTTCGCCATGAACTCTTGTCACGTC
This sequence comes from Rhipicephalus sanguineus, assembly GCF_013339695.2. Lineage (NCBI taxonomy): Eukaryota > Metazoa > Arthropoda > Arachnida > Ixodida > Ixodidae > Rhipicephalus > Rhipicephalus sanguineus. The sequence continues at coordinate 137,672,838 of NC_051186.1, forward strand.
ATACCAGTTTTGGTATATATGAAATTAACGGAATGGCCGCAAGAGCCCCAAGTCCGTGGAATGTAAATCATGCTGTTCATGACACGGATATCATGATTTTCATGTTATGACCTGTCATTTATGTTCGTAATACGGTCATGTTATTCCATGCCAATTTTGGTATTCGCAATGCCCACGAACTATAGGTGGCGCGCCGTGCTTTTCAATATGGCGCCAGGAGGAGGGTCAACCCGTTTGTTAGCATAGGAACAGATATGACGTGCGGACGTACGGACCGTGCCTCTTTCACCGGATGAAGTCATGAGCTGCGCTGAAATGGATATGAGACTAAAATACTTTCCCAAACCATGAAAAGTCCTGAGTACTCGCCACCTAATTATTTGCTGCGAAGTGAAAGGTTATAATTCAGCTCCGTTACCGTGCATAACGATGCTTTGCGAAATCCTGTGCGTGCTACATAAACCTGTATGAACTAGAATTGACGTATGAGCTGAACGGCACTCCGAGGTAGTACGTACCGAGCCTGCCTGACGGATTTGCCGCAGTAGTAAGCCGCCAGCGAGTAGCGCCATCGCTGCTGCGCGTGATGATGGCTTGCAAACATAAAAGTGTTCTGCGATAATACCCCTTCGTCATTACTTGCGCATTCGGAAACGCGGAGTTACGTCTTCAACGGAACACAAGCATTTAACATGCCATTCAGTAGCGCTTGTGTCGCAGCCATGCTGAGACTCTAGCCGTGTGTACTTCACTCGCATGTTGCAGGTTCGATCAGCACGATCGAAACATCAATTTCGAAAAGAATAAACACGTATGCTTTTCGCAACGTCGAAGAAGTTCGCCGAGAGGCGTGGATTGTGGCCGTGACTGCACGTTCCATCGCTCTAACCATTTCGCTTCGTTGGTCGAGCTCGAGGGTGTTGGCGGCATGCGGCGCTCCATAATATCCCCATAATTGTGATACATGCAATGTACAAGAGGAACTATGCTTTTATTTTGATCTTGCTCAAGGATATTATACATTAAATACAATCAAAGTGACTTACGAGCGTGAAAGATGAACATTAACGCACGAGGGGACGTGAAGTGCAACTCGATTCCCGTGAGTTAGCAGCTGGTGGTTCATCGTCGCTGTCACTCTCGGTGCTTTCACAGTCTTCTACGTCCAGTGAAAAATCCTCGTCGTCAATATGGTTTCTTTCAACATTACTGCTGAAAGCAATCTGAAGATTTTCCTCCGCCGAACGACTTCGACCACTCCGCGTCACCACGTTTACAATTAGACAGACGTCTGTGCGCGGAGAACGTTTTGCCAGTGGAGTGACATACCCATAGGGCCAATGGGGACGTTTTTCCGCTTCCGGCGACGGTGGCGGTTCCTGGGATGGGCGGTAATTGACTGGATTTTGGATTTCTGCTGGAGGCGAGCCAATCCGAAAGGAAAAAATCCAATATGGCCGCGTCCGTTTGCGGTCGCTTCCTCGCTCGTGGTGCCGCCGGCTTCGCGGCCGCGACGTCGGTTCGAGCGTTTGCGCAATAATTGCTACTGCACTGTCTTCTCTCTTTATTGCCGATGTACGTACGTAATGTGTGTAGTTGTTTTTCTGCTTCGTTGTAGCCTCTGTGGTAGCATGGCGAATGGTGGCGAGCGGCGCCGTCGCGGCTGCATAGCAGCCGCTTTCGGCGCTCGCTCGAGAAACAAAAAGCGCATATAACTTTCTTCACATGACATTTTATTGAAGGAAACGTAAATTGCTGCACGTTTAGGCAATATTTGGGCTATAATATCGGTAATAATAACAAAAGAAAACGAAAAAGATTCGAAATACTGCTGTGGTAAAACCTGAATACAGGAATGCGTACATCGAGCAAGCGTACAATATAAATAGGATACGAAAACGCATAATACAGCATAATACAATCACATAAGCAGGGTAAGCATATAAAGAAGTGCTACATCAGCGTAAATAAGTGTACACATACGAGTTGTACAGATTATGACTAACAGCATGAAGCGAAACATTGCCGCGCATTGAAATATATCATAACAAAACAAGTTGTTCGAATGGTTGGTTCATACTGTGCAAAAGATAATGACGCTACGCAAGCCGAAGAAAACAAGGGGTACAGGAAAAACACCCTTTCCTGTACTTTTTTTATTGCCCTGCGTTGTGTCATTGCCTTTTGCACATACACACACACACATACTTTTGCATATATGTACACATAAAGTGCACCTAACAGTCATAGCCTTTGGCTCATGTAGACGAACCCATGGAGCATAAGTAGATCAATGTCATAATATGCTGCAGTGCTACAGCATATTATTTTGTAAAAGCAGTGAGACAAATCTACCATTTGGCTCAGCTATCCCTGATCATGTTTTCCTCCAGGTAAATGTGTTGCAGGCAAGCTCACGTGATGTGAACAAGACACGCGACGTTTTAATTTTCAAGTAATAAAGGGAGAAAAACGCAACGAAGAATGGTCTAGACTCAGTTGCAGAGGTGACCTTTGAAATTTGTGGAAACATTGTGGTTGTGACTGGTGAACAACAGGAATGATCACAGGTCATTAGTTAAGTTCGAAGTGGTGCGAAATACTCAAGGTGACATGAAATATACACGAAGATAAGCATCTTATCAAAGAAATAAGTAGAGTAAAGTGCAAAGTTGAACGCAGCTTTGCTATCATTTTTCTACCAGGTATCATGTTGGATCCATCACAATGTCAGAAGATTTTCTGAGCAGAACTTAAATTGCAGATGGAGAACGCTGCACAGTTTCATCATAATGTGTCACTAACTAGAACTGCATCGCTTGTCACTCGTTGGTTCAGGAAGTGGAATGTCGGAGTTTGCAGAGTTTAGTTAAGCAAGAAATACAATTGCTCTACACAAACAGTACGTTGTGAATAGCTTCAGTGAGTATGGATGCATGCTTCTATTTTAAACTAACATGCATGTCAACCGAGTCACAGCTTCTGCACAAACCCCTCTGGAATCCTCACAGAGCTGAGCACTTCATCAATGTATCTTTTATGCCTGTGAAAAGCTGACACCATCAGTTCTTTGCAGTGGCACAACAGTCATGACCAGAGGTTTGTAATTGAAAAGTGACAGAGCCCCTGGGTGCTGAAAATCTTTTGGACTTGGTGAGCACCTGAATTCACGCATGCTTAAACCTTCGTGGCCCGTCGCAGTGGTCTAGTGGTTACGGTGCTCAACTGCAGGCCCGAACGTAGTGGGATTGAATCCCGGCTGCATATCAATGGATGCAATATGCTTGAGGCCCATCTGCTTAGATTTAGGTGCACGTTAAAAAAACCCCAGGTGCTCAAAATATCTGAAGTGCTCCACTACTGCATGCCTCATATTCGTATCATGGTTTTTGGACATAAAAACCCCACATTTTTTAATAATCAACCTATTTTTGCAACGTTCATTGTGAATTAATCACACTGTTACTGTTTGTAAAGACTGCTTCAGTGTAAAACGAGTCGACAGTATTATATAAATTCTGGCATTTTTTGGGAGGCTGGATGTTTGATTGCCTTCCAAACCATGTCAAGCAAACAGAAAGAAAGCAGAACGAGCAGGGTTTTCCAGTGCATTTTGGGAAGTGTTGGCATTTCCCAATACTAAAGCAATCCAGAACCTCTGGTTGTAATACTCATGCTGATAGGGGCACACAAGGCTTCAAAAAAAAAGTTAACCGGTTAAACTTGTATAATACAAAAGTAACGCAGCAGAAGCAAAAGTAGTCAATGCATTACCTACAACCATGGCAGAATTATAAATACACATATATAAATATATACCTACATAAAATATACATATATACATAAAAATACGTACACATAAAAAATAGTGCAACACATCTAAAAAATGGATAGGAAATGGGTGCAGAAGGCTGCACTAGAAATCCAATTTACATAATCATGTTCTAGAAAGGCACAGGATAAATTTAGCCTGCTACTTTACCTTTTTGCTGGCAGAGGCACTGTGCCTTGACTTTGTTTCTTGTGTGTTTTTGTTTACAAATGTAATGTGCCAATGTAGCCTTGTGCAGCAGAATATTTTAAGAAATTTCTCAGTGCAGCCAACTGAACAGAAAATAGCTTGATGGATTGGCATCCTTTCCACCAGATTTTTGCACACATTGGAAAAATGTGCACAATAGTTGATTTCATGTCTGAAGGCTGAATCTGATTCCTTTATGTAATTCAGACATGATTCAGAGGTTACTGCAATGGAACCGAGGAGTTTCTCGGGTACACCACTTTAATTGAGTAGTGCAAAGAATTGGTGTCATCCATTGAGAGAGCCACCATCCACTTCAAGGAGTGTTCTCTCACATATGCACTCACTAGTCCTCAGTTCAAGAAAGCTGTTCACAAGAGTACCAGCGACACGGTACACAACATTTTCATACACCATGTCGGTGGCATCTTGTGAAGATGCCTGCAGATCAGATGAATCAGAGGCCTGCTGCGTGCTGTGGCTTGTGGTTGTTGTGCTGCTAGGTGACAACAATGCAGATGCACTCTCCAAGTTGTTGAGGAAAGCAATTGTTGTCACCTCACAGTTTCCTTGAGAAAGCTTGAAGAGCTTGCCAATCCAAATATGTTTTAGAGCCGCCACGAATTGGTACACATTTGGTGTCTCATTGCAGCCATGTTTTTGACAAATGGTTCCAAAAAAGTTTTCTAGCGGATCTTGCTGCAATCAACGTGTGAAAAGATGAGTGAAATCAAAGTCCTCTTTTAAATCAGTCCACAGCAACAACAAGGCTTTGATTGTAATCTGCCAACCTTTAACAGTGCGCGGCTGCTTGTCCCGAGGACTACCAAAGTGCCATTGTGCAATCCAACTGATGCATGACTCAAGGGAAGCACGGTGTTCCGACCCATCAATCATTGCATACCGCAACTTATCGTCCTGATTTTTTAGGGTGGAACTGTTCTGGCTGTCAAAAATCTTATCCATTCTTTTTGTGAACTGAGCTGTAAATTTAGCATCAAGAGAAAGCTCTTGAATGGCAATGAGAGTCAGGAGTGCCACAGAGACAGATTCACTGAATACTTGTGTGGCATACTTCACTCTTATGTCAGCAAAGGGCATCTTGTCGATATGTTGCTCTTTGAGCTTCCTTGGCAATCTTTCTTTTTTAGATGTTCAGTTGGTGTGTTAGAGATGTGATTTGCGAGTATTTTTGTAAACGGTTTCAATGTACGCCCAGTCAACAACCTGGGAGCCAATCGTGAGCTTGTGTTTTCTCAAATTATTCCGCGTGCATTTTATCAGGTGTAGGATGTCAAACATGAAGTATAGTTTGCAGTTGTTGACAGTAAAATATGGTTCATGAAGAGAATGGATCAGCATTCTTGACAGGCTGACATTGTTTGACCCTTGATCATAGATGACCACTTTTACCAAAAGACCTTTTTTTTCAAGCTGCATAATTACATTTAATAGCAGCTTGTGCATTGCAAGAGCTGACGTTGCATTGCGGGACACTGCAAAGGCTACTGGCTGTATCCAAATTCTCGATATGCCAGACACAGTTATTAGAATGGCTGCATTTGCCACACGAGAAGTCCTTGTGTTTCCATCATATGTGTAGCCAATCACTATATCTTTTGATTGATCGTACATCAAATGTCTTTTCAGGGCTATTTAATCGAATAAAAGACAGCATGCTTTGTCTTGCAGAGGCCAAGCTTTAATGATTGATTCTATTGCATCCATGGCATCTGGAATGATACCAGGTGTCATTGGGATGTCTGCCAGCCAGCACCTGAGTGTCCGCACATGTGGCAAGTGAAGCATTTCTCTGAGGAAGCGTGAATTGAGAGCGAATTGTTTCATCCATTTGGACCAATGCTTTTTTTTATTTTAGGAATGTACCAAGCCTGATATGTGCATTAAGCAGTTCAAAAAAGGTCCTCTGACAAATCCGGTTCAAGCTTGTTTAAAACCTCCTGCTGCGTTACTCGCCTCGCCTCGTCCCTTTTTTTCGTCTGACCGACTGCCTTGCGGTACCTTTCACTTCGTGAGTGAAGTGTTAACAGCTTCTTTTTGGTGCGAAGGGTGTGCACAGAACTGCGTTTTCTTCGCCCACTTTTTTGGCGTTTCTTGCATCTGCTCCGCGTTGCTGCCCTCCTTGGAAAATTGGAGGCCGCTCGGACCAGGCTCAGCTGAAAAAAAAAGACATGGAAGAATGCGAAGGTATAGGCTTCCATCAGTCTTGTAGAGAAAGAAACAAATCACGATTAAGCTATCAGGGCGCAATCACAGGGCTACTAATATACGGACCACTATGTGCTGCCAGGCCATTTTTTCATTGGAAGCAATGTGTATTCTGCGACTGAGACAGGAATCATAATTGATTTATACATTCCAAGCATTTTATCTTCAAAGAATCGTCCATGATTAAGGAAATATCACAAAGCATTGCAAAAATGAACATATCATGAAATGCTGAACAGAGGCAATGACATTTACAAAGTGGAGGATTTTGAATTATTCATCTCATAAATACCTATCCGGGCTGCATAAGCGACATTTACATGAATGCACACCTTGATTGTGCATCATATTATGCTGGCCTATCTCGCAGAGCTACTCTCATCACAACAAATCGGACAGCACAATTTTCAGTGTGAACCATGTAGGTCCAACTGCACCCACCTTATATTTGAAATATAAATAATTGCGTGAACTAAATCACCGGTTGCAGGCCCTGAACTATATGTACGGTTTTGTCAACATTATAGGTTGTGACAATATTACACAGGCTTAGGTGTCCATATCTACTAGGAAAGCATCAAGACTACTGGTCCATACTTCCTTATGCAGATGCAGGATGTGTACTTTGCAATAATTTCCTCTCTCACTTTTTGCACTTACCATCACTTGGTGAAACCTATGACGGTGGTGTGGGCCTTCTTGTGGGTGTGCTTGGCGAAGCGGCTGTTGAAAAATAAATAAATATGCTATAAAAGGCTGGCAAACAGATATTTTAATACCCTCACTTTGCATTGCACGTGTGAATACTGAGCAACAGACTTATGGAGCAATTTTCACATGTGCCTGAGGAAAACTACTCAGTGTTTTCATCTCTATGGAATGAGCTCAACAAAGAAAGCACTGAGTCTATGCATTGATGTAGAAAAAGAAAAGATATCTATACCACGCAACAAAGCTTTCTTGCAGGGAGGTTGGTTTGTTGTGAACTCATACCGACCTCCACAAACACTAGAGGAGTAAGGACGGAGACAGGTCAGAGTACAAACTATTTATACTGTGAGATGCCAAAAGCCATTTTCGCTGCTCTATCTCCCTGTTTCTTCATTTTGCGTTTGTGCAGCATGCTATCAGTTCATCCATACCATGTAAACGGTGCACTCAGACATTCTTACTGGAAAGCATGCAAAATGCTACTCTACGAGCGCAAGCTAACAACATTTTTTTCCCCCTAGAGTACATTTGCTGCATTTAAGGTTTACGTACAGCAATTGTTCTCATAGCACTGGTAATTGAAAAACAGCTGTGGCATTTCTACCTACTGTTCTAATTTCAGAGAACAATCTGCTCGAGTGTGCAGGTGTAGAATACAAAATAGTACCGCTGTTTGTTTTTAGTTTTTGCAAGCTATTCGTGCAGTATTACAGTGGCACCACCAACCATATATTCTGTACCCTTTCATTCCAAGCAGAAAGGTGAAACAGATCCTTGTTCGGTACACCTACCTTCCACACTAGGGGGGCAGTCTCAGCAGCAGGGACGGCAACTCGCTTGCAGTAAACTGGTTGTCTGCAATTAAAGTACTCGAACTTAGTCACCCTACGGTGAAAAAACAGCTGGTAGAGTAAATACACTTGCAAGCTTTTAAAGGCATGACACTAAGCTTAATAAAAGTGCTTGTTTTTAATTTCCACTAAATTATAATTACAGATAATTACATATATCCCGACAATATTCTCTGAATTGAAACTTGATATAGAAACACAACTCGATCGAGTTCTTGTTTTTTCACTGCTTTTGCGAGTCGAAACGATATTGTAAGCTTATAAGGAATTATGGTGTGTAAACGCTAAGCGCAAACAGCGCATTGAAAAAAAAATACAGAAAAGTGAAAGGGCGGCGGTGAGGGTGGGTCCAGATTAGAGAGGAAAAAAAAAGTGGACCCGCGCGATAAGCGCGGCCTGTTTCATGAACATCCAAAACCGAGCTTGGCCATGCCTTCGCCCGTTGGAAGCATCACGAGGGAGTAATGAAGAGATAAGCGAAAAGGGGCAGGTGGGTATCACGCTTGGTTCAAGGTCCCCCGTCGAGCAGCGCGGCAAGGTACGGCGAAGGGAAGGAATGAGGACAATTTACGGCGACAAAAATCCGAGCAGGCGGTCGGTGTGTAAACAGACACACAGATGAGGAACGCGGTGGTTTTCACTTGTGCAACACCGCAGCACACATTCTAATCTGAGGGCAGTGTCCCGAGTTCGCTACTGGGGCCTCCGCAATAACTTTGCGAGCGATACTTTCGTCGGCTGTGAGCACCACCCATAAACTACACGGACGTGATGTATACGCACGCATTAAAGCGCTTAAAAAAACTGCTGCAGCGAGCACAACTATCCCACTCCGTTAATGTTACTTGCACGCATAAGTTAAAGTAACACGTAACAAAACACTCTGAAGACACGGTTGCATGACACGGTAATCCGAATTGGTTAGCTTTCATGAGATAGTAGAGGTAACTTCAGGCACTGAGGCACGCACATATATACTAACGTGAGCAACCATAACTAGCGAACAGCTCCGCTTTTGAGAGGTGACGCCGCGTCGAGCCACAAACTGCAGCCCGCCCACTAATTTTAACTTATTATCGTAACCATTTCTCAAACAGATAGCTACAGCAACGAATGGCAGCAAGAAAATTCGCTGTTCATTCAGCAGTTTCAAATCATAACGGTCAACGACAGTCAAATCAAAACTTTGTGAACATCTTGGGAAATATATAATAGTGAACGTATAAATACCTGTGGTCAGCAGGGATTCTGAAGAAGTGTTCGCCTTCATTCCCCGAGGAATCGCACCACTTCGCGGAGCAATAAAGGTGCGACATCGCTGCTCCTCGCTGCGGTGGTAAAGTTTGCGTTTCTATGCGCTCTCGTGCTTGCGCGTCGTCTGCTTGTGCGCTGCGCAGGCGTGATGGCGGCGGTACCTAGCGGAGCCACGCACAGTCATGTTTACAAAACTTCTTTAAAACTTTGCCTTGTAATACTCGTGGCTGGTTATAGTTTAATGCAGAAGTACGTTTTTATTTACTAGTGTGTACTACCGTGGCTGCGTTATTTTATTTTAATTAGGCTTACTGAGGCCTTCACTTCCCGCCCGTGCCAGGTTCGCTGCAATCGTTTCGACGGTAGCGACGCCCCATGGCCCGGACGCCAAACTGCCATCATGCCTCGGGCCTGGTTTTGCTCCCAGACCGGTCAAGCAAATCGCTTGCAGTGTGCTGCCACCTATCAATAAACGTACAAAAACAAGCGGCGCAGCGGTGGCTATGAAACCCAACACACTGGCGAAGGACGGCGTGGGTGGAAAGCGTTCGCTCCACGAAAGGCGTCGAGCAGACGCGTCCTCGAATGATTGAAACGTCGCTCGCACGATTCGTAACAGCGCTTTGCTGACAAAAGATAGAGGCCCTATTTTAATGTATCGCCAACTTGAGATCGCTCAGTTATACATGAGCACATCGCGAGCCCGCGCGACTTCCCTCCCGCGTACAGTGGTATGGGACTCATGCAATACAAGAAACACTGACCAATTATTTATGCAAGTAAAACAGGGTGAGCTTCAACTGAATATGTCAGACGATAACATTTAACTTACCTACGTGGCTACAGAAAGCCTCGCGAAGCTGATAGTGTGTGTACACTGTGGGCCAGCATTGAAAGCGCGAGTTGCCACGTATTTTCACGAAAACTTCGCGTCTCGCAAGAACGAATCAGATTTCTCGTGTCACGGAGGGCCCGTTTTGTTCACTGATGCAGGGAACATGCAAAGTCGTAGTGTTCCTTTCTTGCCAACGCGTTAACACTGAGGCTAGCACAGCCGAACAAGGGAGCGACTGCATAGTGCCGCCATTTTGTCGTCTACTAACCCTCCTCGAGAGGACGCTCCTGAATTCCGCTCGGTGGCGCGACAGTCTATGGGCATTGCGAATACATCCGATTAACGAAACGGCCAGGAGAGCACAAAGTCCTAGGCGGCTAGATAGATAGATAGATACGCTCAAACTCGCAGAAGTTCGCTAAGAAATGCTTCGCATTTAAAATATCTAAGAGCGTTGGGTGGTAGCGCGCTGCTCGAACGCAAAGGAGTAACAACTGTGTCAGCTGTGCGCGCTCGCCCTATGCATACCTGTGCGTTCTTTTCGAGCGTCCATCCTTGTGTTTGAGCAGCGCGCTGCAAGTGTCGAGCTGTGACCGTTTTTAGTTCGCGCTCGTGTTGTGGGTGTTCCTCTCGCGCGCTTTGCGTTTGAGAGGCGCGCTGCAAGTATCGAGCTGCTTGCTGTTCCTTGCGTTTGAACCAACATTGTAATTGGTTGCTATTGCATTGATTGCTTCGCCCTTGTGGTGAAACTGTGACATTTTCTTTCGTTCTTTTTTTCCTTTCTCTTTCTCTCTGTTTGTTAATTTGTATCCCTTTTTTGTATCCGTTTCTTTTTATTGCTTTGTTTCTATGTCTTTCTTTCTCTATCAATTTCTTTCTCTTTCTCGCTATTTCTATCTTTGTTTCGCATTCTTGCCCTTCTTTCTCTTTTTATCCGTTCCTTTCTCTCTCTTTATTTGTTTATCTTTATTTCTCTCTTTGTTTCTCACTCTTTCTTTCTAGTTCTTTTTCACGCTTTGGTTTTCGTTTGACACTCGTACCTGCTGTTCGAGGTAGTGGGGCTTGCCCAATGCCTGTGGCGCGTACCAAGCTGAGGAGTGTGGTTTGCTGGGCCACTTGGTACATGATGAGTAGTGAAGGGTTCCAGCAATTTCAAACACGAGCACAAGAAAGGAAACGCACAGGACAGCGCTGGACTTAAGCGTTGTCCTGTGCGTTTCCTTTCTTGTGCTCGTGTTTGAAATTGCTGGAACCCTTCACCACTCAAGCTGAGAAGTTTTGCACGACGGAGCGCAAGTTGTCGATGGCCTAAGCAGCTTCACTGTAAAGAAAATGTAGAGAGCGCGTGCAAGTTCATGAGGAGAGTGCGTGCCGCTTCATGGTGATGATAGTTTTTTTTTTCACTGTTAAAAAATTTCGTACTTTTGACGCTCTTGATGGTGGCAACTTTGTCACCGCTGTCTTGGTGTATCTATGCGTCTTGCTCACTCACTGTTCTTTGAATTGGGTATATGTATTGTGAAGAAGAAGACGCGTCGCCGGTCAGCAGTATCGCCAACGCTCGCCTCGCGCTGCTGGTCGCTGGCATCTTTCTGGACGGTGCTTTGCCCGGACTCGCTGTGTTTGTTCCGAGCGTCACCACAGGAACGCACCGCCAATAAACCTCTTCTCAATTGGTGGAGCGTGCTGAGGGTCCCCGTCAACTGAACCTGGAGCTGCGAAGCAGAACACTTCCGCCCGTCATGACAACCAACGCCGACCAACCGGCCCCGTCCGCCCAGTCCGGCAACGGCACCGGAGGTCCTCGGCTGAGGGACCCCAAGGTTTTCAGCGGTGCCGATGAGACCGACGTAGAAGACTGGTTCACTAACTAGGAACTGGTGAGCGCGAACAACAAGTGGGATGACGCCGACAAGTTGACCCACGTCGTGTTTTATCTCACTGACGTTGCCGAAAGGTGCTATCACAACCACAAAAGCGACATCCCGACATGTTCAGTATTCAAGACGTCCTTCGCTGAAGTGTTTGGCCGACCGCAAATTTCGCGCCGAACAACGCTTGCGCACACGAGCACAGAAGCCATCCGAAACGTTCACAAGTTACATTGAAGACATCATCGATCTTTGTAACAGTGTCAACGCCGCCATGCCTGAGTCTGACAAGATTCAGCACATCGTCAAAGGGATCGACGATGGCGCATTTCAGATGCTCCTGGCCAGGAATCCTCGCACAGTTTCGGAAGTCGTCACCTTATGTCAAAGTTATGACGAGTTGAGGAAGCAGCGCGCCCTGACTCGGCCATTTTCATCGCAAGCCGACTCGCTCTCGAGTCTTGGTACCGTTCCCGAGCACTCGCCGATGCTTCGGAAGATCAAGGACTTCGTGCGCTAAGAAGTTGCTCGTCAACTTTCCTTGGTCCCCTTCACACAGGAGCCGCCCTCTCGTCTGCCGCCAACGCTCCGCACTGTTGTTGCCGAAGAGGTCGCTCAAGCCGTTCCCGTCGCTCATCATCAGCAGTCCGTTGCCGCGCCTCTTACATATGCGCCGGTTATGCAGCCCGTAGCCTCACCTATGACGTATGCCCAGGCGGTGCGTAGGCCTCCCCAGCAGCCTTATCCACCTATGCAGCAATATGCCCACCGATCTGCACCTCTTCCTACATCTTGGGCCGAGCCGCGAGTCAGCACTTCTTGGAGGACTCCTGACAATCGCCCCATTTGCTGCGCCTGCGGTACTCCAGGGCACGTTGCGTGTCGCCGTCGCTTTCAAACATCCAGCGACGCTACCCGGCCGTTCCAATACGGCGCTCATCCCATGCACCTATCTCCTACCCGACCCTCACCACCGGATGCTTACACTGACCACCCTGACTTTCCGTCGCGCCGCTCACCATCTCCTCGACGGCGATCGCTCTCCCCAATGCGTCGCCGACCCGGACCCTGGAACCAGGAAAATTAACGCCGCAGTTCAAGAGGTAAGAACTGCGCCATCTTCGAACTGCCCAAGTCCTCGCACTTCCCCTGCTAACGTAGTCGCCGTATCTGTCGATGGTGTTCCTTCATTTGCCCTTTAGACACCGGCGCAGCCGTTTCTGTTATAGCCGCCAAGCTCTGCTGTTCACTACGCAAAGTGACCACGCCGCTCTCTGGACTGTCGCTACGCACGGCCAGCGCACAGCACATTACACCTCTCGCAGCCTGTACTGCCCGCGTATTCATACAAGGCACTATCTACGTCGTGGAGTTTATTGTTCTTTCTGCCTGCTCGCACGACGTCATCCTCGGGTGGGATTTTCTATCACGTCACAATGCCGTCATCGACTGCGCACGCGCTGAAGTTCAATTTTCGCCGCTGTGTGCAGAGCCATTCCACGACGCTCTTGTTCAGCTGCCTAAACTCGTCGTGCGCGAGGACACCGACATTCCGCCTGCCTCTCTTGCCGTTGTCCCTGTCTTTTGCGGTGGCCTCAACGATGCTACGGTCTTGTTCACACCTTCCGACACCTTCGTGAGTCGCAGAGCCGTCCCACTGCCTTTTGCTGCTCTTGACTTCGCTGCCGGCCACAGCAATATTTTTGTCTACAATCCCCTCTCCGCACCGGTTACGTTGCTTGTCGGCGAATGCCTCGGTCGCGTGGAAGAGCATGACTCTTCGTTCTTTCTGAACGTGCCAGACGAATCGTGTCATACTAACTCGAGCGACCTTCTTGCCCTTTCAACGCAGGAGGTCTCGTCGAGTGAAATATTCACGAGTTCAATCGCTGATGCCCTGACTGCCAAAGAACGCCCCGCGCTTCTTCGACTTCTCCAACACTTCACGACTTGGTTCGATGTTTCTCAGCCGCAGTTGGGCCGTACGTCGGAAGTCCACCACTACATTGACACCGGTTCGCACCAGCCGTTGCGTCAAAGACCGTACCACGTCTCTGCTGCACAGCGTCGCGTCATCAACGAGCAGGTCGAAGATATGCTACGCCGTGGCGTTATTCAACCATCCCACAGTCCTTGGGCATCTCCTGTCGTGTTAGTTCGCAAGAAGGACGGGTCCATTCGCTTTTGCGTCGACTACCGTCGCTTAAATAAGGTGACGCGGAAAGACGTCTATCCTTTGCCGCGCATCGACGACGCCCTTGACAGCCTTCAAGTAGCAGAATTCTTCTCGTCCTTAGACTTATTTTCTGGCTACTGGCAGGTTCCGATGGCTGAAGCCGATCGCGAGAAAACTGCATTTATTACACCTGATGGGCTGTACGAATTTAACGTGATGCCCTTTGGCCTTTGCAACGCACCTGCCACGATTGAACGACTCATGGACTCATTGCGTGGCCTCAAGTGGTCTATGTGTTTATGCTACCTCGACGATATTGCCACGCCCACTTCTTGTTTTATCTTGATGTTTTTTTGGGTTTCACCAGCACGGACGGTTATCAACGCTCGAGGCTGTCCGCAAAGCAGTGTTCGAGAAGCTTCTCGATTGTAGTAGATCGTTTTGTTAAGATTTCGCGCCGCACGCGAATGTGCCAGCTTTATCGAGAGATAACGCCGCCACCAGCGATATCGCTGGAAAGTTCGATGGCGCCTGTATAAAAGCCGACGCACTTGACCGCTTGTCGGTTGATCGACGGTCGACGCTCTGTTCGCCGCTATCAGTGCATACCGTGCGTACTGCTGTGAATTAACTTTCCGTTTCTCGGCCACAAGTTCGGCCAAATAAACAGTTTCATCTTGAACACGCCTGCTGCTGACTTCATCGACGTCCCGACCACGTGACATCTGGTGGAGGTGCTGCTTCCTTGATGTTCCGGACACCTACGAAGAGCCGGGAGCCAAGCCCACAGCGTGAAGAAGACGTCGAAGACCTCGTGCAACAGCTAGCTAGCCGCAGGCTACAAGGCTTGCAACCCGAATACGGTCTTCTACAGGACAAGCCAAGAACCACGGCGACGAATACAACGGGCACGATGACAGCCGTAGCGTCCCTTGCAGCTGCCTTGATGCAGCCTCCCAGAGAGCCGCCGACCTTCCATGGATCACCAAGCGACGACCCCGAAACCTGGCTGGAGACGTTCGAAAGGGTCTCAACCTTCAACTGGGACTCCGAGGACAAGCTGCGCCACGTCTACTTTTACCTTGAAGGCGCAGCTAGGACCTGGTTCGAGAATCGGGAGTCCACGCTTCGAACGTGGGACGTCTTTCGCACCGTTTTCCTGGAGACGTTCGCAAGCGTCGTCCGAAAGGAAAGGGCCGCAGCCTTGCTGGAGACACGGGTCCAACTTCCGAATGAAAGCCTGGCCATCTTCGCAGAGGAAATGACCCGGCTGTTTCGCCACGCTGACACTGCCATGCCCGAGGACAAGGAAGTCCGCTTCCTCATGCGCGGGGTAAAGCAAGAGCTCTTCGCTGGTCTGATGCGGAGGCCACCTTCAACAGTCGAAGAATTCGTCTCAGAAGCGACGACGATTGAGAAAACGCTGGAAATGCGAACCCGCCAGTACAATCGCCGTTCGATTGAAGACAGCCCAGCTATTCATGCCCTCGCCTCCGACGACCTGCGCGAAACGATCCGAGCGATCGTTCGGGAGGAACTGCGCAACTCGATCTCAGAGCTCGTTCGATCAGAAATTCGGCAATCACTGGGTGTTCCTCAGCCAGCGCCACCTCAGCCGCAAGCCATGAGCTACGCTGCAGCAGCCCGACGCTACGTTCCCCCTCCGCGCCCACGTCAAGACACCGCATCGCCACAGTTCGGCCGCCAGACGCCGCCGCCGCCACCACCACCGACACCCTACCGTCCTCCTGTCACCAAGCGCTATGCCCCGGGCTACGCGCTAAGGAAGACCGACGTTTGGCGCGCCCCAGACAGCCGCCCGCTCTGCTACCACTGCGGGGAAGCCGGCCACACCTACCGCCGCTGCCAGTACCGACAGATGGGGCTACGCGGATTCGCCGTCAACGCGCCGCGAGCGCAGCCAGGCCAACGGCCTCGCGACATCGACGACTACCTCACCGGAACACAGTGGCAAGAACGACGACCTTCCCGCTCGCCGTCGCCCGGCCGCTACATGTCACCGCACCGCCGGCAGTACACTGGCCCAAACCGGGGCCGGTCGCCTAGCCCGTATCCGGAAAACTAAAGGCAGCAACCGATGGAGGTGCGGTTGCTGAACGACGAAATGCTGAAGATCCTCCGCCGTCGACGACGACGCCGCGACGAAGTTCCGAGCGCCCGCCGCACGCCGAACGACGTCCTGAAGACGAAACTTCGCGGCCCGAAGAAAAAAAGTCACAGTTTCGCCGCAAGGGCGAAGCAATGAATGCGATAGCAAGAAACTAATGCTATACGAAGTGAGGCTCGCCAGTGGATACTATCAGTTTGAACAGCGCTCCGGTTGCAAAGGCGGCTGAAGCAGCGAAGGAAACTAGCGTGCTTCAAGTGTCGAGGTGTGACACTTGATAGTTCGCGCTCATCTTCTGTTTGTTCGTTTTGCGGCGTCCCTTGAGCTCGAGTGACTTTCGTACGATCCGTAACATGAGCGCGGACATCACGGTGAAAGCGTGAAACATCCCTCTTCCCCTCAGCACGAGAAAACCGCGCGAGCAGACAGCGGAAGGGCAAGGCTCTCCCTGCGCAAACATAAGAAGAAGCGAGCGAGCTCGCCGACGCGCTCCTCGCGCCATCTCGCTGGTAATGAAGAAACGTTTATAAATGCCCGCCGTCTCTGAGTGCGTCCAGCGCTAAATGGTGTGTATATAACGCTCGCCGTCAGCTACGTGGAGGATCTGCGTTTCGTGGCGTAGTGGCTAGCGCCACTCGCTGCGGAGCAAGAGGTCCCTGGTTCGATTCCGCGCTTCGGAAGCATTTTTCTGAATTATTTTTCTTTGGGGCTTTTATATATATATACATACTTATACATATACTGTGCATGACGGCGGCGACGGCGACGGCAAAATTCAGCCGAGACTGTCCATATAATTGCTATCGCAATAAAAATCACAGCATATCCAAGGAGTGAATGATGATGAGTGGCGAAGCTGCGGAGGTTCATCGGTAAACCGTGAATCTTACGCGAATTCTGCCCAGTACATCATCACCGACGTGAGATCGTGCGCGTTTATACTAAAGGTTCGATAAGAGTTATGACGACTTGCAGCTCACTTTAATTTTACATGTGTGCTGTTAATTTTCATTGTTTAATTACGCACAGGAGAAATCGCACACACGCACTACCTTGGAGGTTAAAATCCAGTGCCTATATATACGGGGTGGTCAGTGAACGGTTGTGCAGCGCGACCGGTCGGTTTTTTCAATCAAGACGCTGCCGCGACGCTGCCTCGCGACGCTGCCTGCGTCGGCGCCGCTGCGCCGCGAGGCAAGATAGGAAGGGGGGGACCATAGGAGAGGAGAAAGAGGGGGAAGCGTAGGAGTGGAGAGGGCGATCATATCACGTACTGTCGCAGCGCATTGTCTTTAGGGAGCCTTCATGTGTGCACGCCCCCTCCGTTTTTAAGACCGGTTACACACTACTAGGGGACGAACGGCTGCCGCTATAAGGAGCTTCGCCCCTAAAACCTGATGACGCAACGTCGAAACAGCGGGACAAATCTACGAAGCCATGATCCGACGCCACGACCTCACCGCAACGCAAGACGACGAACTAGCGACCTGGATGTTCTTATCGACGGTCACAGTATCACAGCTCTCGTCGACACCGGAGCCGACTATACCGTCGTCAGTGGGTCATTCGCAACCAAGCCGCAGAAAGTAAAGACCGCTTGGAGTGGACCCGAAATCCGGACAGCTGGAGGCCACCTGATAACGCCGACTGGTGTCTGCACGGCGAGTCACCATCAATAACCGGACTTATCCTGCGAGCTTTGTAATGCTACAAAACTGCTCCGGGGATGCGATACTCGGAATGGACTTCCTAAGTGACCACGGCGCCGTTATCGACCTGAGGTCTGAGTCGATAACACTAACCTCAGACAAAGCGTTCCCGCCCCACGCGACGCCAGGGAACCATGCACTGAATGTGATAGAAGAGCAAGTGACCGTTCCGCCGCGTTCCAGTGTCATTATTTCCGTCGGCACCGAAAAACCTACGAACCTCGAAGGCGTAATCGACGGCGATCAGCAACTACTCCTGTACCGTCAAATTTGTGTCGCAAGAGGTATTGCCGAGCTGCATGACGGTAAAGGAAAGGTACTGCTGACAAACTTCATCCACGAATATAGGCACCTCAACATGGGTACGACCGTTGCCTACATCGACTAATGTGTAGCCGCCAGCGATGCTTTCGCCCTCTTCGATGCTGCCGAACCTGCTTAGACGAATAGAGGTCCCCAACCGGATTTTGACGTCAACCCGAGCCTTCCGAAGGTCAAGCAAGACCAGCTCAAAACCCTGCTCCTGCAATACAAGGGCTGTTTCTCGTCGTCATCGCGGGTCCGACAAACGCCCCTTGCTAAGCACCGCATTATCACAAAAGAAAATTGTCGACCACTCCGACAGAGCCCCTACAGAGTTTCGACTCGAGATCGTGAGGCCATAAAGAAACAAGTCGACGAAATGCTACGCGACGACATCATTCAGCCTTCACAGAGTCCGTGGGCGTCACCCGTTTATGTAAGTGAAGAAGAAGGACGGGACACTGCGCTTCTCCGTTGATTATGGGCGCCTGAATAAAATCACGAAGAAGGACGTGTACCCCCTCCCACGGATAGACGACACCCTGGGTCGACTTCACAACGCGACGTACTTTTCCTCGATGGACCTCAAGACCGCCTATTGGCAGATCGAAGTAGACGAAAGAGACCGAGAAAAGACCGCTTTTATAACACCCGACGGCCTCTTTGAGTTCAAGGTCATGCCTTTCGGTCTTTGCTCGGCACCTGCGACGTTCCAGCGCGTCATAGACACCGTACTGGCCGGATTGAAGTGGCAGACGTGCCTTGTGTATTTGGACGACGTCGTTTCGTTTTCCTCGACCTTCGACGAGCATCTCCGGCGGCTTGAGGCAGTACTTCAAGCAATCAAGACCTCTGGACTGACCCTGAGGCCAGAAAAGTGCCGATTCGCATATGACGAGCTCCTGTTTCTGGGTCATGTGATCAGCAAGTCTGGAGTGCGCCCAGACCCGCGGAAAACAGCTGCCATCGCCGACATCGCGCCACCCACCGACAAGAAGGCCGTGCGCCGATTTCTCGGCTTATGCGCCTGTTACAGACGCTTCGTCAAAACTTTTCACGGATCGCCGAACCACTGACGCTTATCACGAAGACTAACGTGGAATTCATGTGGGAAACGGCGCAAGTGCAAGCCTTTCAAGAACTTAAACGACGCCAGCAGACGCCACCCATACTTGTGCATTTCGACGATTGCGCCGATACGGAAATACACACCGACGCAAGCAGCGTAGGACTCGGTGCCGTCCTTGTGCAAAAGACTGACGGGCTTGAAAGTGTTATCAGTTATGCTAGCCGGTCACTATCCAAGGCAGAAGCCAACTATTCCACAACAGAAAAGGAATGCCTTGCCATCATCTCGGCTACTTCAAAGTTTCGCCCCTATCTCTATGGCAGGCCCTTCAAAGTTGTCAGTGACCATCACGCCTAATGTTGGCTAGCTAACTTGAAGGACCCTTCAGGTCGTCTCGCACGATGGAGTCTGAGGCTTCAAGAATTCGACATTACCGTCGTGTACAAGTCCGGACAAAAACACTCTGACGCCGACTGCCTGTCCCGAGCCTCCGTCGACGCGCCACCGCAAGAGGACGACGACGACTGCTTCCTCGGAACTATAAGTGCCGACGACTTCGCCGAAAGGCAGCGAGCCGACGCAGAACTGGGGGGCCTTATGGAGTACCTCGAGTGCAAGACCGCCGTTGTTCCGAAGGTATTCAAGCGAGCACTGCCGTCGTTTTTCTTACGGAACGGCGTTCTCATCAAGAACTTTTCGCCATTTCGAACCGACTACCTTCTTGTCGTGCCCTCATCATTGCGACCAGAGGTCCTCCAGGCCCTACACGACGACCCGACGGCTGGGCACCTCGGTGTTTCCCTCACGCTCGCCAGAATACAGGAAAAATACTACTGGCCACGCCTTGCTGCCGACGTCGCCCACTACGTTAAGGCTTGGCGAGATTGCCAGCGACGGAGGACACCGCCGACTAGGCCCGCGGGACTTCTGCAGCCAATCGAACCACCTCACCGGCCGTTCCAGCAAATCGGGATGGACCTACTGGGGCCGTTCCCGACGTCGACTTCCGGCAACAAGTGGATCGTTGTAGCAACTGACTCCCTCACCCGCTACGCCGAGACAAAGGCCATGTTTACTAGCGAAAAAGACGAGGACGAGAAGAAGGAATACAGGACAACGCTAGACTTCAACTAAACTTTATCACACATAACATTCAGGTGTATATAGACAACTTGGCGAGCGCATGCGCGCAAAGGTCGTGTTAATACCGAAAAAATTTATCAACACAGAAGAGTTATCAGTTTCTTTCCAGATAGCCAAGTTCCTTGTCAGAGAGAGCCAAAGAGGGACTGCTGACACAAGCATCAGCTTCTTTTTTAATGACCAAAGCTTCAAAAATCTCCCTCTCCCCCTGCGTTGCGAAGCTGCGCAGCACAGCCGTTTTTTCATAGTATGGAGAGCATGAACATCTCCTACAATGGTCGGCAAGGTGTCCACCACCGGCCAACGCCTTCACTGCCGCTCGGTGCTCCCGCAGCCTTACGTTAATGCAACGGCCGGTTTGGCCTACATAACACCGGCCACAGGACAGCGGGATCTTGTACACCACTGCAGTTCTGCATGGAACAAAACGAGTGGCGTGACTCACTTTACAAGCCTTGTCTTGGCCTAGCCCGTTCACCGCCGCACACATACGTACAAGCTTATTCGGCGCGGTAAACACGACGTGAACGCCGCATTTTTTTGCCACCTTCTTCAATCGGTGCGAGAGCTGGTGTACGTAAGGGATAGGCACAGGACGTTCCCGTGATTCATTCCCGTTTTGTCTAGCGGCTAGGCCGCCAGCCTTCACCTCCTTTACCAGACTCTCCAGCACGGACGTAATCAGCGGTTCCGGAAAGCCGGCCAACTTGAGGCGTTCAACTTGGCCTTTCACGCTGTCTCCTACAAGGTGCTCGCACGACTTAGCAAGCGCCGCTCGCAAGCAGTTTTTTTCTATGCCTCGCTTTACAGTCTTTGAATGGGCCGAATTATATCCCAGGATCGATTTTTTGGAACGAGGTCGGTATTCCCAGCAAATGTGGTCACTAAAGCTAATTCGCAGATCTAGAAATTGCAAACATCCCTCATTAGGCTTCTCTGACGTGAACCTGAGACCCTCACCGCATCTATCAAACAATTGCAGGACTTGCTCTGCAGCCCCCGCTCCCTCTTGAGGCGTGTTTCTTAACAACACAAGGTAATCATCCACGTACCTAAAAATCTTTGCAACACTTGCAGCGTCAACAGCTGAGGCAATGCGCTTATCAACGTATGTTAAGAAAATGTCGCTTAAAATCGGTGCTATACATGATCCAATGCACACCCCATCTTTTTGTACAAAGGTGTCATTGGCGAAGGTTACCAGTGTACAAGATAGATAAAATCTAAGCATTTCTAAAAAATTGTCAACAGAAAGCCCCGCCGCGTTCATAAATTCAACTGCACCAAAGCTGCGCGGGAGCTGACCATCTTAGGCCACATACTATCTAAGCACGGTGTTCTACCCGACCCTGCGAAACTTCGTGCCGTCGCCGAGTTTCCGAAGCCTGTTACCATCAAAGAGCTTCGAAGTTTTGTCGGACTATGCTCCTACTTCCGGCGCTTCGTCTAAAATTTCGCGTCCATCATGTCGCCGTTGACCCAGCTCCTACGCGGTGACACAGACCTCTCCTCCTGGTCTCCTGAGTGCGGCGTCGCGTTTGCTACGCTCCGTCGTCTGCTCACTTCTCCCATCCTTCGCCATTTCGTCCCAACAGCTGTAAGTGAAGTGCATACAGACGCTAGTGGGGTCGGTCTTGGCGCTGTCCTCGTCCAACGTAAGCCCGGCTACTCCGAATACGTCGTCGCCTATGCGAGTCGCACGCTGACAAAAGCAGAGACCAATTACAGCGTCACTGAAAAGGAGTGCTTAGCTCTTGTATGGGCGCTTACCAAGTTCCGCCCGTATTTGTACGGTCGCCCGTTCGACCTGGTAACGGATCGCCATGCCCTTTGTTGGCTCACCACGTTGAAAGATCCGTCTGGCCGACTAGCCAGTTGGGCGCTCCGAATTCATGAGTATGATATTCGCGTCATCTATCGCAGCGGGCGCAAGCACTCTGACGCGGACGCCTTGTCCCGTTCGCCTCTACCTCCAGACTCGGCCTGCGCAACGAACTGCGCACACTCAGTCACAGCTCTCGACATTGACTGCATTGCTAGTGAACAACGCCGTGACCCATGGATCGCTTCTCTTTTCGGCTATCTTTCTGGAGCATCGACCACTCCGGCATCCCGATCTCTCCGACGCGAAGCTGCCCATTTCGCCATTCGTGATCGGCTGCTACACCGACGGAACTACGCTCCCGCAGGCCGTAAATGGCTCTTGGTCATTCCCCGCAGCTTAAGATCACAAATATGTGCTGCCTTCCACGACGATGCACAATGTGGCCATGCCGTAGTTTTCAAAACCTATGAACGTATTCGCCATAGCTACTACTGGCGCGGCATGTACAACTTGGTAAGAAAATTTGTTCAGTGCTGCCCTGACTGTCAGCGTCGCAAATCACCGCCTTCACGCGCATCTGGAGCCTTGCAGCCACTTCCGTGCCCTGCCAACCCCTTCGACCGCGTCAGCATAGATCTCTACGGCCCACTTCCAATGACACCGGATGGCAATCGGTGGATCATAGTCGCTGTGGACCATTTGACACGCTACGCCGAAACTGCTGCTCTGCCAAGTGCCACAGCGCGGGACGTAGCGTCTTTCGTCCTACGCCGATCCATCCTTCAACATGGTGCACCTAGCCGTACCACAGCCCTCTGCCTCCAGACTCCTAGGTCGCCAGGATAGCTCTTTTTCGGCGGGGGCGAATTGTGAAGAAGAAGACGCGTCGCCGGTCAGCAGTATCGCGAACGCTCGCCTCGCGCTGCTGGTCGCTGGCATCTTTCTGGACGGTGCTCTGCCCCGACTCGGTCTGTTTGTTCCGAGCGCTGCCACAAGAACGCACCGCCAATAAACCTCTTCGCTCACACACACACACACACACACACACACACACACACACACACACACACACACACACACACACACGTGTGTGTGTGTGTGTGTGTGTGTGTGTGTGTGTGTGTGTGTGTGTGTGTGTGTGTGTGCATAAACGTATATGCGCCATCATAAAACAACTGTTTATTTTGTGGACCTTTTGGCGGGAACCCGTCTTCGTGTTTGTGTCATCGTATACTATGGGAAGAGGGGAAGGGAAAGGGGAACGGGAAAGGAAGGGAAAGAGGAACGTAACAAGGTAGAAGAAAGAGAACAAAGAAAGAAATAAAAAGAAGAAAAAGAAAAAAACAACAACATGTCAAGAGGGTCAGTAAGAACGACTTTGCTTAACGGGTTAGTTCAGGAAGCCATGCCACATTTTGACGACTGATAATAATCGTGAAATCGCTAATATGAATCAAGATTGCAGTTCGGCATACAGCCTCAGGAAAAAGGTTAAATATTACTTTTTGCTTAGCTCTTCACATTTCTTATACGGCAGGCAGCTTTCCTTGCGGTCTTGATATCGTTTAGTGTTAGCTTTTATATTTTTTTCCTATTTCTTGCATACTGTTTTCGTAACATTGATTAGCATTATTGCTTGTATAAATATTTCCTTGTGACGCGTTACTATAGTATGTATAAAGCGTAACTGTCTTACTAATTGTATATTTCATTGCCTGTTGCATACATTTTGACCTTCTTTTGTTGTTTCTGTATTATTGCACTATGTTTACGTGGTTTTCCACCCGCCAGCAATGCATAGCCTTTGTTAGGTAGTTGCATCTGCCTTTAGCCTCTTCATCCAAGAGAACGACTGTCAAATAAAATTCCAGTTCAATTCAATTCTTTAATACGGTCTCCACACCCCGACCTCCCCCTAAATGGACAATGTAGTGACCCCGCTTGCCTAGTATTGCACCTTCCGGCGTCGGGCCACGGGCGGCCTTTTTAACGTCCATCCTCTACGTTTGCCGTGTCAAACCGGGAGAGAGATGAATTGGTGGAATGGGGACTGGGGGCTTTCAGCGCGTGCTTTTGCATCAAGATCTGAAGGAGCCGGATGTTGCCCCGCCGTCAACATTCATGATATGCATTGGCTTTTTAGGGAGAGAAAGAGATGTAAGAAAAGGTCTCTTTCGAAAATCATGCTTCTATCCATCGAATGCCACAGTAATGCACTGTATAAGAGAAACTTCGAGAAAAAAAAATCACAGCATATCCACGTGGTGAATGATGATGAGTGGGGCAAAGCGAACTCGCGCTGCAGCACGGCGATGGCATTGGCGCGAGCGTGGTCCTTCTTGATGGAAGATATTGTGACTAGATTGTTTGAGAACCACAATCTCTTGCACACACCGCAACTATGGCCGAAACTGTTATCAAGGAAGTCCCGCTGGAAGCGCGCGTCGGCGCCATCGGGCAGAGCCCGCCTGATGCGTTTTGCAGCCACTTCACGTGCTCGCACAGCCTCGGGCTCTCCCTACCGGTACACGCGCTTTCTCGCCGCTTCACGGTCCTTCACATTTTTAAGATCCGATTCGCGCCGCAGCCGTGCAGCTTGTCGAGCAGCTTCGGCCTCGTGGGCTCGAACGGCGGGGTCTTCGCGCCGCAGCCGTGCAGCTTGTCGAGCAGCTTCGGCCTCGCGGGCTCGAACGGCGGGGTCTTCGCGCCGCAGCCGTGCAGCTTGTGGATCAGCTTCGGCCTCGCGGACTCGAACGGCGAGGTCTTCTCGTCGCAGCCCTGCAGCTTGTCGAGCAGCTTCGGCCTCGCGGGCTCGAACGGCGGGGTCTTCTCGCCGCAGCCGTGCAGCTTTACGAGCAGCTTCGGCTTTGTGGGCTCGAATGGCGGAATCTGCTTCGCGGCGTTGACGTGCAGCTTCGGCCTCGCGGGCTCTCACCTCAGGATTCTGTCTGCGAGCGCGCGCTGCCGCCGCCTTCCGTGCCCTCCGTTCCGCAGCCTTGTCTTCCATCTGGCGACTCCGAGCTAAAGAGAAAGCGTGCCAAGAGGGAGCCTCATGGCGCGTTACTTCTGAAATGTTGTCTTCGGGTGTCGTTGAAAACACGAGACGTAGTAAAGACGAAAGAACGTCACACAGGCGAACACGCACGAGAGTGTCACTCGTCAACGTCGTCTTCTTTTTCTACTGCATACCAGAACGCGCGCAGTAAAGAAGAAAGAATGCCACACAGGCGAACACGCACGAGAGTGTCACTCGTCAACGTCGTCTTCTTTTTCTACTGCATACCAGAACGCGCGCAGTAAAGAAGAAAGAATGCCACACAGGCGAACACGCACGAGAGTGCCTCTCGTCAACGTCGTCTTCTTCTACTGCATACCAGAACGCGCGCAGTAAAGAAGAAAGAATGCCACACAGGCGAACACGCACGAGAGTCTCACTCGTCAACGTCGTCTTCTTCTTCTACTGCATACCAGAACGCCCTTCTCACGAGCTAGAGGTGCTACTACAACGCTACAAAGAAACGGAGGATGGACAGACCCACGGCATAAGGAGCTTCGCCCCTAAAAGCAACACACAAAAGCAATGTCATAAACTAAACAAGCGAAAAGAAAACAAGTGAAACAAAAGAAAACAAGTGAAACCATGGAGATTGCGAAAACTGCCTCTTTGACCACCTCTACTTTCTTTAACGGTCCCAAACGTTGCTACATGCGTTTTGGAAGCATCGTGTATAGTCGCAATCACAATTATCCAGCGCATTCGAGCGCGTGGCTGTGGACGCTCTCGCTATCCGCAGCGGCTGCTTACCATTAAGTACAAGCTTTCGTTCATGGTTGAAATATACCTAGCATGCGACAAGACAACGTTTGGCATCAATTCGGCGTCGGTCTCTGTATATTATCGAAGAAAACAGCGGCTCAAGCGGCCGACTGGCCGCTCCAGACAAACGGGATTCGGACCGTACAAACAGATCGTAAGTGAAACACGGTGCATAGCTTTATTAAAAAAAAAGCGAGGCTTGCACCAAGCCGCGCAAGGCTTGACACAGCGAAACTGGACGATTTGGAAGACTAATCTGGTTGTTTCTAGGTTGCTTCTAGGTTGCTTCTAGGTAGTTGCTGGGCTTTAGCTAGGTGATGCTAGGTTGTTTCTACGTTGGTTCTCAGCGCAGCGAGGTTCAAGTTAAACTACACAGACAGTCACAGACACGACACAGATGTCCAAACTCCAGAGACAGAAACCCGCGCTGAAACCCAGTGTTCGCACCTCTCACAGATCTACGGGCAGGTCGTCGTTGGCTTAGGCCTTCCACTATATGGGGGTCTTCTCGCAGCCGCCGTTGCCTTTTCGTTCCCTAGTGTTGGGCTAACTGTTGCCTTCTTCCTTTTTATTGGACCAGTGCTGAGTAGCGGGACTCACCTCATTTTTGTGGCACATACCCGTTTATGATTATGATAGTGTCCTGATAGGCGCCACAAATTTCTGCAGCACATACTCGTTTCCTAGTGTCGAGCTAACTGTTGCCTTCTTTTTTTGGGGACCAGTGGGGAGTAGTGGGATTTACGCAATTTCTGTGGCACGTACCCATTTATGATGATGATAGTATTGTGACACGAGATACAAGGAACAATTTGCTAAACATCGTCGCTGTAAAAGACAACGGCCTTTGATCCGTAACCGAGCAATTTTGATCCGTGATCCCCCCGCACCCCCTCCACTACAAATCTTGTCGGATTATCTTTCACCGTAGGGGGTGGGGGGGGGGGGCTTGCTCGGGATTTTACGGTGATAGGCTTGCGCGCGCAAACGCGAACAGCTGAGTTTATTCTGGAACTAACGCGGCCACTAGCGATAAGGCTCGAATGTTCGATGCCACATGTATAAATGCCGACGCGCCTTACCACAGATTAGATTATCGACAACCAATGCTCTGTTAGCCTCGATGCGTTTTCAGCGTATATTGCTTGTAGTTTGACTTTTCGTTTCCCGGGCACAACTTCGCTCAAATAAACAAGTTTGTCTTGAACGCGCCGACTGCTGCTTTCATCAACGTCACGACCACGTGACAATATGACCTTTTTGGTGTGTTCAATGCAGAAGTGTTTCATCCAATGCAATTGCATGGCTGCAGTAACCACGAACTTATGTAACCAGCCTCTATGTTCGCGCTACTTACAGGATGACTCCGCCGGACCCGTGTTCACTAGAGGCACGGATGGCAGAAGTCTACAAGTCGGCATCCTGTCTTATTCTGCAGATTGCACCTCCACCTCAGCAACAAAAGTGTTTACACGTGTAGACGTTTACGTACCATGGATCAAGGAGAATATAGGAATGCACGAGAAATATGAGCCACTTCTTCTGGCGGTCCTGTAATAATTTGTATGAAATAAAGTGGGAAAAAAACTTGACGTGCAAGACCTTCTGTGATTCTGTGAGCAGCAAGACCACATGTCATTGGCGGGGCGAAAGCGAAGTACCGTAACACAGAGTAGCTGAACATTTATTTAACTATATGGTTTATTCGTCAAAAGGTAATAAGTTTAGGCACATTGCAACAGCATAATGGCAACGGCAGTCTTAGCAACCGCAAGTCTATGCCAGAACCTTTCCCCTGCGCTTTTCGCCAGAATTCCTAAAGAGACTAACAGCCGGCCAGAACGTGTCTTGAGACCCCGATGAGAACGGAAATACCATGCAATACAATGACAAATCGATCATTCGTTTTCTTGTTTAAGGAGCGTTCATACTTCACATTGCGCTAGAAAACCGCAAATATGGCGCAGCACGCTAAGTTGCTGTTTTATAGCTTTCTGCTACGCTTAATAATAATATATAACATTTTACGTGCCAAAACCACGAAGTGACTATGAGGCACGCCGTAGTGAAGGTCTCCGGAAATTTCGATCACTTGGTGATCTTTAACGTGCACCTAACCATGCTTCATCCTACTGCAATTTAAAAAAATTGTTGACCCTACAAGCGCCGCCGTCTTTGTGGCAGCTCGTGAATCGGCAAACGATTCACGAGCATCTTCGCCACGAAAGATGTTGGACCTATAATTACACGAGGTGTTTCTTTATATTGCGGTAGCAATTATATGGACACTCTCTTCGGGCTTTTGCCGTCGGCGTCGCCATTGCCGTCATGTCCCGTATATATATATATATATGTATATATATATATATATATATATATATATATATATATATATATATATATATATATATATATATATATATATATATATATATATATATATATATATATATATATATATATATATATATATATATATATATATATATATATATATATATATATATATATATATATAAGCCACAAAAAATCATCAAGAAGAAATATTTTCCGTGTGCGCGACCAGGGATTCGAACCTGTGACCCCCTCGGTGCGAAGCGCGCCGCGTTAAACGATTCTGCGACGAAGCATCCGGCAATTAGCGTACCAATGGCGAGCTATTTATCTACAGTATTTACTGCTGGCAGTACGCAGAGCAGCGAGGCGCTTTAGCGTGTTCTCTTTATCACACACGAGACACCGCGAAAACCATGCTTTAAATGTCATCGCCCCGCTCGTTTTTCGCCGTAGTTGCGATGCTCACGCGAGTCCTACTTTTACCACCTCTACTGTGCCCTGCAGGGCAGTTCGCCCGTGCGCGCGTGCTTATCTTGTGAAAGGGGCGGTTTGCACATATGTCTCGTGCTTTCAACGCAAAGTTTGTGCTGAAGTTACACAGCGCACGAATGTCACTTCGCCCTGTGCAGCGGTTTCGTTTGCGAAAGGAGTTAGCTGGTACCAAGAAGAGCCAATGTAGGGGATTGTTCGTTGCATAGTCGACACTTGCATCGCGCTGGTCAAACACAATGTAACAAATGTGAGAGTTGTAAGTTCCAGCTCGTCTTGTGTGTGTTCTTTTCGTTCGTCCACTGTGCTTGAGCAGCGCGCTAAATAAAATTGCGATGGCAGTGAGGCCCCTGTCGTCTGCGCAAACGAGCACTACACCGAAGCGGAAAAACTATGCCGCATCTAGAGTTACATTCAAGGGAGCATTAAAGGGACACTAATGGCAAAAGTTACGTCGACGTTGATTGCTGGAATAACGTTCGAGAAACCTTTTAGAGCTTGTTTCGTGCCAAGTAAATGCTTATTTTGAAAGCAAATCTCGTTTTAGTGGCCCGCGCAGCGATAGCGCACTGCAAATCGCCCGCCTGAAGAGGCCAGCTGACGTAGCGTTTGCCTTGCCGTGCGTTGCCCGCCTTTACTGCCCGGCAGCCGACGCTGAGGTTTCTGCTCTGAAGGGCACATTACAAGCCCTGCCCAAGTTGCGGTTAATCTCGTAATCCTCTGCACGAAAGTGCAACCGGCGCACGCGCAGATTGCTTGGTTGTTTAGCACATCATTGCAGAGGCATGCCCTCAGCCACTTCGGCGTGGGTAAATTTGTGGCACCCATTGCAAAGTGACGTTGGCTTCTTTGCTGCAATTACTGTTGCTCAATCCTAGCAAAAATCACCTATAGAAAAACCAATAGCCTATCGGATTATTGAACATATTGTCACGTGGTCGTGACGTCGACGAAGACAGCAGTCAGCAGGTCGGAGATGAAACTGTTTATTTGGCCGAAATTGTGGCCGGGAAACTGAAAAGCAATCTACAGCAATACACTGATGGCGTCGAACAGAGCGTCGACCGCCGATCAACTGACAAGCGGTCACGCGCGTCGGCTTTTATACAGGCGCTATCGAACTTTCCAGCAATATCGCTGGTGGCGGCGTAATCTCTAGGCAAAGCTGGAACATTCGCGTGCGGGGCGCAATCTTAACAAACCGATCTGCTACAATCGTGACGCTTCTAGAACACTACTTCGCGGACAGCGTCGAGCGTTGATAACCGTCCCTGCCGGTCAAACCCGAATACATCAAAACAAGACAAGGGGGCGTGGCATTGCCCCCCTCTGAAAAAGCATCGTCCCGATCTTGTGAAAGAACAAAGAAGAAAAAAAAAGCAAGTGCATACACAAACAAATTACAATAACACAGGAAAAAAATAGAGTCCCCAGGCTCGCTAACGCGCAAAAAACGGCTTAAGGCGCACGACATGGACGACTTCAGGTCGCGCACGGCGCCGCTGAGAGTTCGTAGTGCCGTCAGGGACAACCTCATAGTCGAGTGCGCCGAGGCGTCGAAGTACCCTGTACGGTCCGAAGTATCGTCGAAAAAGCTTCTCACTAAGTCCTCGTCGGCGTATTGGCGTCCATACCCATATACGGTCACCGGGTTGGTATTCCATGTGGCGTCGTCGAAGGTTGTAGCGGCGGCTCTCAGTCGTCTGCTGGTTCTTGATCCGTAGGCGGGCGAGCTGTCGTGCTTCTTCGGCGCGCTGTAGGTAGGTGGTGACGTCGATGTTTTCCTCGTCGGTCACGTTTGGTAGCATGGCGTCGAGCGTCGTTGCCGGGCTCCGTCCGCAGACCAACTTGTATGGCGTCATCTGCGTCGTTTCCTGTACGGCAGTGTTGTACGCGAAGGTCACGTACGGAAGGATGGCGTCCCACGTCTTGTGTTCGACGTCGACGTACATGGCCAGCATGTCGGCGATGGTCTTATTTAGACGCTCGGTGAGGCCGTTGGTCTGTGGGTGGTAAGCGGTCGTGCGGCGGTGGCTTGTGTGGCTGTATTCCAAGATCGCCTGAGTCAGGTCAGCCGTGAATGCCGTACCTCCGTCGGTGATGAGAACCTCTGAGGCGCCGTGTCGAAGGACGATGTTCTCAACGAAGAACTTGGCTACCTCAGCGGCACTGCCTTTGGGCAGGGCTTTTGTTTCGGCGTAGCGGGTTAGCTAGTCGGTAGCCACGACGATCCATTTATTTCCGCAAGTCGACGTTGGGAACGGCCCCAGGAGGTCCAGCCCGATCTGCTGGATTGGTCGCCGAGGAGGCTCGATCGGCTGAAGGAAGCCTGCTGGTCTTGTGGGCGGTGTCTTCCGTCGCTGACAGTCTCGGCACGTCCTTACGTAGCGAGTGACGTCGGCGGCAAGGCGCGGCCAGTAGTACTTTCCTTCTACTCGTGCGAGCGTTCGGGAAAGTCCGAGGTGTCCAGCCGTTGGGTCGTCGTGCAGGGCATGCAAAATTTCTGGTCGCAGTCCCGAAGGTAGCTGGCTCGGGCCGGAGTGAAGTTCTTCTTTACGAGGACGTTGTTTTTCAAGGAAAATGATGCCAATCCTCGCTTGAATACTTTTGGGACAACGATGGTCCTGCCCTGAAGGTATTCCACTAGACCCTTCAGTTTCGGGTCGGCTCGCTGTCGTTCGGCGAAGTCTTCGGTACTTATGGCTCCCAAGAAGCTGTCATCATCCTGGTCGTCGGGCATTGGTGGGTCGACGGGGGCGCGAGACAAGCAGTCGGCGTCCGAGTGTTTCCTTCCGGACTTGTACACGACAGTAATGTCAAATTCTTGAAGTCTAAGGCTCCACCGTGCGAGGCGACCTGAAAGGTCCTTCAAGTTAGCTAGCCAACACAAGGCGTGATGGTCGCTCACAACTTTGAAGGGCCTGCCGTAGAGGTAGGGGTTCCCGTTCCCGCGTTGAAACCCGGTAGGGACTCTGACGGAGTGGTCGAGCATTTTCTTCTGTTATGATGCGGTGCTTAGCAAGGGGCGTTTGTCGAACCCGCGATGACGACGAGAAATAGTCCCTGTATTCCTGCAGAAGGCGTCGAAGCTGTTGCTGTTGGCGAGCGGGAAGACTTGGGTTTACGTCGAAGGGTAGCTCAGGGATCGTGGTCATAACTTCGTCAGAATCTGAAAAGGCAAACGCATCGCTCACGGCCAAGATTTCTTCGATGTATGCAATCGTCGTGCCCCTGCTCAGGTGTCTGCATTCCTGGCTGAAGTTCGTTAGCATCACGCTTCCTTTTCCTTCATGCAACCGAGCAATGCCCCTTGCGACGCAAATGTCACGGTCTAGTAGCAAACGCTGCTCGCTCTCGATGACACCTTCGATGTCTTCAGCTTTTTCGGTGCCGACGGAAATAATGACGCTGGAACGCGGCGGAATGGTCACCTGCTCTTCTATCACATTCAATGCATGGTTCCCTGGCGTCCCGCAGGGCGGGAGCGCTTTATCTGAGGTTAGTGTTATCGACTCGCACCTCAGGTCGATGACGGCGCAGTGTTCACTTAGGAAGTCCATTCCAAGTATTGCATCCCTGGAGCAGTTTTGTAGGATTACGAAGCTCGCAGGATAAGTCCGGTTATATATGTCCGCCGTGCAGACACCAATCGGCGTGATCAGATGGCGTCCAGCGGTGCGGATTTTGGGGCCTTCCCAAGCGGTCTTAACTTTCTTCAACTTCGTGGCGAAGGGCCCACTGATGGCGCAATAGTCGACTCCAGTATCGACGAGAGCGGTGACGTTGTGGTCGTCGATGAGAACGTCGAGGTCGCTAGTTCGTCGTCTTGCGTTGCGGTTGGGTCTCGGCGTCGGGTCACGGCTGCGTCGGTTTGTTCCGCTGCTTCCATGTTGCGTCGTCGGGTCTTCTTCGGGCCGTGAAGTTTCGACGTCAGGGCTTCGTTCGTCTTGCGGCGTGTTCTTTAGATTTCGTTGCGGCGTCGTCGTCGGCGGCGGAGGATCCACGGTAGTTCGTCGTAGAGCAACCGCACCTCCATCGGTTGCTGCCCTTAGTTTTCCGGATACGGGCTAGGTGACCGGCCCCAGTTTGGTCCAGTGTACTGCCGGCGGTGCGGAGACATGTAGCGGCCGGGCGACGGCGAGCGGGAAGGTCGTCGTTCTTGCCAGTGTGTTCCGGTGAGGTAGTCGTCGATGTCCCGAGGTCGTTCGCCTGGCTGCGGGCACGGCGCGTTGACGGCGAATCCTCGAAGCCCATCTGTGGGTACTGACAGCGGCGGTACGTGTGGCCGGCCTCCCCGCAGTAGTAGCAGAGCGGGCGGTTGTCAGGGGCGCGCCAAACGTCGGTCTTCCTCGGCGTGTATCGCTGGCCGGCTGGCGGGCGGTATGACGTCGGTGGCGGCGGCGGTGGTGCCTGGCGGCGGAACTGCTGGGGCGGCGCGGCGTCTTGACGTGGGCGCGGAGGGGGGGCGTTGCGTCGGGCTGCAGTAGCATAGCTCACTGCTTGCAGCTGCGGCTGCGCCGACTCGGGGGTGCCCAGAGACTGCTGGATTTCCTCGCGGACGATGTCAGCGATCGAGGCAACTTCAGGCCGTGGTAAGAGTAACAGCTTGCGCAGTTCTTCCCGCACGATCGCTCGGATCGTTTCACGCAGGTCGTCCTAGCCGACGGCATGAACAGCTGGGCTGTCTTGAATCGATCGGCAATTATACTGGTGGTTGCGCATTTCCAGCGTCTTCTCAATCGTCGTCGCCTCTGAGATGAATTCTTGGTCTGTCGAGGGTCTGTTCCGCGTCAGCCCAGCGAAGAGCTCTTGCTTTACCCTTCGCATCAGGAAGCGGACTTTCTTGTCCTCGGGCATGGCTGGGTCAGCGTGTCGGAACAGTCTGCTCATCTCTTCCGCGTACAGCGCCACGTTCTCGTTTGGAAGCTGCGCACGGGCTTCCAGCAGAGCTTCGGCCCTCTCTTTGCGGACGACACTCGTGAATGTGGCAAGGAATCTTGTGCGAAAAATGTCCCACGTTGTGAGCCTTCGCTCTTGGTTCTCGAAAGAAGTTCGAGGAGAGTCCTCCAAGGCGAAGTAGACGTCTCTTAACTTGTCTTCATCGGTCCATTCGTTAAAAAGGGCGACGCGATCGTACTTCTCCAGCTAACTTTCCGGGTCTTCAGCAGATGATCCGTGAAAGGTCAGTGGTTCCTTTGGGCGCTTTAGCAGCACGGGTGCAGGCGGCATGGTTGCTGTCATTCTCGCTGTTGTGGTGGTCATGGTCTGGGCCTTCCCGGCCTTGTTGGGTAAAGCCTCGTATTCTGGAGGTAGCTCCTTGTTTCCTGCGGCTTGCTCGCTGCTCGGGGTAGGCGTCGATGTCTTCGTTGCGGCCCGGATTGGTTCACGGCCTCACAGGGGCGACGGCAACATGAGCGAAGCAGCACCTCCACCAGATGTCACGTGGTTGTGACGACGATGAACACCGCAGGCGACGTGTATAAGAGCGACGTGTCCAAACTTTGTCGTTCATTTAGTTGATACGTGTAAATAATATCTGCGATTAATATCTAATTAATATCTCCATCGGAACTTCAATCTCAAGTTAGGTCAATTTGCTTGAGATCACTTTCAAGCACCAGCCCCCGGAAAGAGCAACGTTGAAACTCCTCCGACATCGCAGTCGTGTCAGACCTCTGTGTGACTTCTCTCATCCGATCGTCGGGGACTCAACGCTTCCGGTAATCGCACGTATGCCTTCATCTCTTTATAGTTTCGAACTTTCACATCTTTAGCTACTGTTAACTCAATGAACGTACCCTGTTAACCTAGATGTACAGCCTGCGTTAATATCTACTAAGGTTTGTTAATTGTGTGATACTTGGCTCAACAAAACACGTTGCGGGGCTAGTTGGTGATACATTATTATTTAAAAATTGTAGCGCTATATTAGACGAGGACAAGAAGAAAGGTACATGACAGGACGGGAGCTGTCCATGTACCTTTCTTCTTGTCCTCGTCTAATGTACGCTACAATTTTTAAATAAGAATACTTGGCTCTTGTAAGCTGATTGATCAATTTTATACGTATGTTAGTTATGTTGCGTTCTTTGGCTCAAAAATACGTATGTTTGTTTGCTTTAAGCGTTGTATTACGGAAATTCTTTGAGCTGTGATACCGCTAGATTAAAGTTGTTCTTTTGTTTTCCAAACACTTCTCTGATCTCTTCGCTGTGTTTGCTTGCGTACGGAACGATCTAACCTTGTGACGCTAGAGTGGCAACTTGTAACAGTGTCACTGCACACTAAGGACTTTCCGGAAGATGTCCCCTGACGTAAAAGACTTTAGAGTGCTCTCGTGTCAGGGCTAAAAAACGACGAAATGGCCGTGTGCCGCGCGGGCTGGGAACGAAGAAAGCACTCTGTTTCCATGAGAAAATCGCAGGTGCAGGACCTACACATATCTTTGGATGCAAAAAATGTTCTAAAATACGGGTGAATTCATTATTGTAACAGGTTTACTCCAATTTAACAAAACAATTATTAACATATTGACATAGACTTCTCGCCACATATATGCACCCATGCACACCCCTGCACAGGACATAGCTTCGACTCAAACGGTGCGAAGACGTCGGCTGGGGAACGAAAGTGGGTCAAAGTAGAACTACTGGAATTGTGGTGTACTCGTCCTAAACCACCGGCTTGCAACAACAGCCGCGGCCCCCTACTGGACGTTTACAAGTACGTATGCGACATTGGTCGATCTGCGCTCAATGCCACCTGCACAGGTGGCGAAACTAGACTCCCGAGAAAAACTGCTCCGCAATTCCATCCGCCACAAGAAGAGTCGCAAGCACTCTTGCAGACTGCTCGACTCCTTGGCTCGTCGCACGCAAGCTTTTGTTTACTCTTGAACTTGTGTTATAGTTAGCCACGGTTAAGCATATGCTTTTGAACTGTTAGCGAATTGCGACTGGAGCGCTTAGTCGCGCACGCGTGCGCACACACACACACACACGTTCTTTCTCTAAAAATAAATAAGTGAAGAAACATATTATATATATATATATATCTATATATATATATATATATATATATGTATATATGTGTGTGTGTGTGTCTGTGTGTGTGTGTGTGTGTCATATGGACGCCCGAGAGCAGCTTATGGTATCGTTTGCACATTGTGCTACAGGGCACTCTGCACGACATGTATACCTAGAAAAACGTCACAGCTTCGCCGCAAGGGCGAAGCAATAAATGCGATGGCAAAAAATCGAAATGTCACACGAAGAACCAGAAGCAGATCGATACTTGCAGCGTGCCGCTGAAGCACAAAGGACACCCTCAATGAACGCACAGGCATGCACAGCGCAAGCGTGAACTAACAACTGTAACAGTTGTTACGCCTATGTGCTTGAGCAATACGCTGCAAGTGTCGATAATGGAGAATCAGACGCTTGCTTGCTTGCTTGCTTGACCATTAATTCTTGGCTCTTACCCACTACGGGGGATTGGCTATAAAACCGGCGGTTAATATAAGTGGGGAAATTTAGAATTTAGACGCTCTTAGATATTTCTTCTTCTTTTAAACTGCGGCGCATGGAGTGGCCCTCTGCGTAGCAATACCCTACCACAGGGGGCGTCTGATGCAAGTTGTGCCTGGTGTTCTCTGTCTTTTTTTTCCTCCCACATCCCGATTTGGTACAGAAAATGGCCACTTTGTCGTGTTTTTTTTTTCCTTCCACATCCCGAGCGGGTACAGAAAATGGCCACTTTGTCTTGTTTTTTTTTCCTTCCACATCCCGAGTGGGTACAGATAATGGCCACTTTGTCGTGTTTTTTTTCCTTCTACATCCCGAGTGGGTACAGAAAATTGCCACTTTGTCGTGTTTTCTTTCCTCCCACATCCCGAGTGGGTACAGAAAATGGCCACTTTGTCGTGTTTTTTTGCCTCCCACATCCCGAGTGGGTACAGAAAATGGCCACTTTGTCGTGTATTTTTTCCCACATCCCGATTGGGTACAGAAAATGGCCACTTTGTGGTGTTTTTCTTGTCCTTCCACATGCCGAGTGGGTACAGAAAATGGCCACTTTGTCGTGTTTTTTTTCCCTTCCACATCCCCAGTGGGTACAGAAAATGGCCACTTTGTCGTGTTTTTATTCCTTCCACATCCCGAGTGGGCACAGAAAATGGCCACTTTGTCGTGTTTTTTTCCTCCCACATCCCGAGTGGATACAGAAAATGGCCACTTTGTCGTGTTTCTTTCCTTCCACATACCGAGTGGGTACAGAAAATGGCCACTTTGTCGTGTTTTTTTTCCTTCCACATCCCGAGTGGGTACAGAAAATGGCCACTTTGTCGTGTTTTTTTTCCTCCAACATCCCGAGTGGGTACAGAAAATGGCCACTTTGTCCCGTTTTTTTTCCTTCCACATCCCGAGTGGGTACAGAAAATGGCCACTTTGTCGTGTTTTTTTTCCTTCCACATCCCGAGTGGGTACAGAAAACGGCCACTTTGTCGTGTTTTTTTTCCTTCCACATGCCGATTGGGTACAGAAAATGGCCACTTTGTCGTGTTTTTTTTTCCTTCCACATCCCGAGTGGGTACAGAAAATGGCCACTTTGTCGTCTTTTTTTCCTCCCACATGCCGAGTGGGTACAGAAAATGGCCACTTTGTCGTTGCAGGTTCTTGGGTGTAGCGCCGCGTACGAATTGGTAAGAAAGAAGATGACAGGAAAGAGGCGCACTCGCAACTGAACTTTATTTTGCGTCGATTGCAAATATAAAGCTATGAAAAGCACCACATGTTACCTCTAACACTGCCTCATAGTAAAACCAGATAAAACCAGATAAAATGGCCTACCGCACTAATCATCGAGATAGTCTATTTCACATGAAAATAGGTCAAGAGACGGCTTGCTGATCTGCTGCCCAACTTGTCGATGACATATGCTTCAAATAACTCACGCTCTTCTTTCCTTCTATATCTTTTAAGTACTCGCGTCTTTTCCAGCTCAGGTGCGCAGTGGGCTGACGCGCACTGTTTTATGCAATGAAGTGCCAAGTTGCTTCCCGTACCACTCTTTAACGTGCCCTATTGTTCCCTTACACGTTCGTTGAGGCACCGCCCCGTTTGACCGACGTACACCAGTCCGCACGTCAGGGGGATCTCGTACACGACGTTCCTTTGGCATTCGACGAAGGACGTGACGCGTTTCTTGGTGCAAGTCGGCGTCCTGTGTTCAGGAGAATTAACTTGGCGGCACATGGCTCCGAGCTTGTTTGGAGCGCTGAAGACAACACGAACACCTACGCGTCCCGCGTTCTTTTTGATGCGATGTGAGACGCCGTGAATATAAGGGATTACCGCAGTCTTTGGGCGTGTCTCCTGTACTTTGTCTTTTTCTGCAGCGTCGGTGCGTTTCTTGCACAAAAGCATTGTCGCCAATTCACATAGCATGTGAGAGGGAAACCCGGCAGCATTCAACCTCTCCGTTTGGGTAACAAAGCTGTCCTGGATCTTGTGGTGGCAAGATCGCTGCAATGCGTTCCTCAATGCTGATACCACGATGCCCCTCTTGACTAGCCTGGACTGGCCAGAGGTAAACGGGAGCAAGGCCTTCTTGGAGCGGGGAGAGTACGCCAAACAGACGTGTTCCCTTGCGAATGTGAGTTCTAAGTCCAGGAACCTCAAACGTTGCTGAGTTGGCAGCTCCATAGTCAGGGTTAGGCCGTCGAGGGTTGCCTCAAATAGATGAAGAAGCTGCCTTGAGCGAGCTTCAATGGAATTTTCCTCCGCCTGGAAAAGCACCAGATAGTCGTCCACGTATCGAAATACGCGTACAACAGTGAAATCGCCAAGTTTTTTCTGCAATTGCCTATCGAAATGTGCCATTAGCAAGTCGCTTAGCACGGGCGCCAGGCAACAACCAATGCAGATTCCTTGCTTCTGCCGGTATAGAGACCCTTCGAACTCCACTATCGAAGACAACAGGTAGGTCCTCAGGAGCTCAAGAAATCCTTTGACGCTCATGCCACACTCATTTTGAAAGCGAACCGCTCCGTGATTGTCGATCGCTTCCTCAACGACCTTCATGAGCATGTCCTGGGGCATAGAGTAGTATAGGTCCTTGACGTCAAACGACACACCACTAACTCCTGAAGGAACCAAGCCGCTTAGAAATTCTGAAACCTCAGTGGTTTTGTGCAAGAAACGCACCGATGCTGCAGAAAAAGACAAAGTACAGGAGACACGCCCAAAGACTGCGGTAATCCCTGATATTCACGGCGTCTCACATCGCATCAAAAAGAACGCGGGACGCGTAGGTGTTCGTGTTGTCTTCAGCGCTCCAAACAAGCTCGGAGCCATGTGCCGCCAAGTTAATTCTCGTGAACACAGGACGCCGACTTGCACCAAGAAACACGTCACGTCCTTCGTCGAATGCCAAAGGAACGTCGTGTACGAGATCCCCCTGACGTGCGGACTGGTGTACGTCGGTCAAACGGGGCGGTGCCTCAACGAACGTGTAAGGGAACATAAGGGCACGTTAAAGAGTGGTACGGGAAGCAACTTGGCACTTCATTGCATAAAACAGTGCGCGTCAGCCCACTGCGCACCTGAGCTGGAAAAGACGCGAGTACTTAAAAGATATAGAAGAAAAGAAGAGCGTGAGTTATTTGAAGCATATGTCATCAACAAGTTGGGCAGCAGATCAGCAAGCCGTCTCTTGACCTATTTTCATGTGAAATAGACTATCTCGATGATTAGTGCGGTAGGCCATTTTATCTGGTTTTATCTGGTTTTATCTGGTTTTATCTGGTTTTACTATGTGGCAGCGTTAGATGTAACACGTGGTGCTTTTCATAGCTTTATATTTGCAATCGACGCAAAATAAAGTTTAGTTGCGAGTGCGCCTCTATCCTGTCATCTTTCTTACCAATTCGTACGCGGCGCTACACCCAAAAACCTGCAATGAAATACCAACTAGCCTGCATTGACACCCTTGACCACTTTGTCGTGTTTTTTTTCCTTCCACATCCCGAGTGGGTACAGAAAATGGCCACTTTGTCGTCTTTTTTTCCTTCCACATCCCGAGTGGGTACAGAAAATGGCCACTTTGTCGTGTTTTTTTTTCCTTCCACATCCCGAGTGGGTACAGAAAATGGCCACTTTGTCGTCTTTTTTTCCTCCCACATGCCGAGTGGGTACAGAAAATGGCCACTTTGTCGTGTTTTTTTCCTTCCACATCCCGAGTGGGTACAGAAAATGGCCACTTTGTCGTCTTTTTTTCCTTCCAACGCCGATTGGGTACAGCAAATGGCCACTTTGTCGTGTTTTTTTCCTCCCACATACCGATTGGGTACAGAAAATGGCCACTTTATCGTGTCTTTTTCCCTCCCACATCCCGATTGGGTACAGAAAATGGCCACTTTGTCGTGTTTGAAATGCGAAGCATTTCTTAGCGAACTTCTGCGACTTTGAGCGTATCTATCTATCTATCTATCTATCTATCTATCTATCTATCTATCTATCTATCTATCTATCTATCTATCTATCTATCTATCTATCTATCTATCTATCTATCTATCTATCTATCTAGCCGCCTACGACTTTGTGCTCTCCTAGATATAGAAGAAAAGAAGAGCGTGAGTTATTTGAAGCATATGTCATCAACAAGTTGGGCAGCGGATCAGCAAGCCGTCTCTTGACCTATTTTCATGTGAAATAGACTATCTCGATGATTAGTGCGGTAGGCCATTTTATCTGGTTTTATCTGGTTTTACTATGTGGCAGTGTTAGAGGTAACACGTGGTGCTTTTCATAGCTTTATATTTGCAATCGACGCAAAATAAAGTTTAGTTGCGAGTGCGCCTCTATCCTGTCATCTTCTTTCTTACCAATTCGTACGCGGCGCTACACCCAAAAACCTGCAATGAAATACCAACTAGCCTGCATTGACACCCTTGACCACTTTGTCGTGTTTTTTTTCCTTCCACATCCCGAGTGGGTACAGAAAATGGCCACTTTGTCGTCTTTTTTTCCTTCCACATCCCGAGTGGGTACAGAAAATGGCCACTTTGTCGTGTTTTTTTTTTCCTTCCACATCCCGAGTGGGTACAGAAAATGGCCACTTTCTCGTCTTTTTTTCCTCCCACATGCCGAGTGGGTACAGAAAATGGCCACTTTGTCGTGTTTTTTTTCCTTCCACATCCCGATTGGGTACAGAAAATGGCCACTTTATCGTGTTTTTTTCCCTCCCACATCCCGATTGGGTACAGAAAATGGCCACTTTGTCGTGTTTGAAATACGAAGCATTTCTTAGCAAACTTCTGCGACTTTGAGCGTATCTATCTATCTATCTATCTATCTATCTATCTATCTATCTATCTATCTATCTATCTATCTATCTAGCCGCCTACGACTTTGTGCTCTCCTAGCCGTTTCGTTAATCGGATGTATACCAAAATTGGTGTGTCATAACATGGCCTTATTACGAACGTAAATGACAGGTCATATTATGAAAATCATGACATGCATGTCATGAACAGCATGATTTACATTCCACGACCTTAGGCTCTTGCGGCCGTTCCGTTAATTTCATATACACCAAAATTGGTACGGCGTGACAAGAATTCATGACTAACATAATGACTGGTCCTAACATGCAAATCATGGCGCGCATGCCATGTGCAGCATGATTTACATGACATGGTCGCTGGGCGCTCGCGGCCGTTTAAATGAAGGGATATATACGAAAACTGGTATGAAGAGACAATTCTGTATGACGAACATAACTGACACGTGGTAAGATGAAAATCATGACATGCATGTCATGTATGACATGATTTACTGCCACGCTCATGGCGCACCCGCGGTCGTTTCGCTAAATTGATATACACCAAAATTGGTATTGTGCTATGTGACTGTATGAAGAACATGGATAACAGGTCGTAGCATGAAAACCATGACATGTGTGTCATGATTTACATGCCACGCTCATGGTGCATTTGCGGCCGTTTCGCTTGCAGGATATACACCAAAATTGGTATTGCGCGACACGACCGCATGACGAACGTAAGTGAGAGGTGGTAACATGAAAATCATGACATGCAAGTCATGTACAACCTGATTTACATGCCATGCTCATGGTGCGCTAGCGGCCGTTTCAGTGGATCGATATACACCAAAATTGGTATTGCGCGCAGTGACTCTACGAAGAACATGAATAACAGTTGGTAAGATGAAAACCATGACATGCATGCCATATATGTCATGATTTACATGCCACGCTCATGATGCATTCGCGGCCGCTTCGCTAGCTTGATGTACACCAAAATTGGTATTGCGCGCAGCGACTGTTTGACGAACGTAAATGAGACGTGGTAACATGAAAATCATGACATGCATGACATGTACGACGTGATTTCCATGTCATGCTCATGGCGCATTCGTGGCCGTTTCGCTTGCATGATATACACCAAAACTGGTATTGCGCGACGCGACTGCATGACGAACGTAAATGAGAGGTGGTAACATGGAAACATGGCATGCAGGTCATGTACGACATGATTTGCAAGCCACACGCATGATACATTCGCGGCCGTTTTCCTAGCTTGGTATATACCAAAATTGGTATTGCGCGACGCGACTGTATGACGAACATGAATAACAGGTGGTAACATGAAAAACGTGACATGATGTTATGTATGTCATGATTTACATGCCCCGCTCATGGTGCATTCGCGGCCGTTTCGCTAGCTTGAGATACACCAAAATTGGTATTGCGCGAAGCGACTGTATGACGAACGTAAATGAAAGGTGTTAACATGAAAATCATGACATGCATGTCCTGTATGGCATGATTTTCATGCTATACTCGTGGTGCACTCGCGGCCATTTCGCTCGTTTGATATACACCAAATTTGATATTGCGCGATGTGACTGTATGACCAACATAAATGAGAGGTCTTAACATGCGAATCATGTTATGAATGTCATGTACGGTATGATTTACATGCCAATGTCACGGTGTGCTTCCGGCCGTTTTGTTAACTGGATATATACCGAAATTGGTATGGCACGACACGAGTGCGTGATGAACATAAGCGACGGGTCATGCATTGTATATACCAGAATATGCGTTTCATTGGCATGGTGTCTACTAGATTGTGCATGCATGCGTGCATGGCAAACATGCGGTATATGGTGGACTATGCGATGTATGCAGCTCTTTGCTGGCTGCTTCGCAATACATCGATTCCCACAGTGCGTGGGATCTGCCGAATTTTTTTTTCCTTCGACATCCCGAGTGGGTACGGAAAACGGCCACTTTGTCGTGTTTTTTTTTTTCCCTTCCACATCCTGAAGGGGTACAGAAAATGGCCATTTTGTCGTGTTTTTCTTTTCCTTCCACATGCCGAGTGAGTACAGAAAATGGCCACTTTGTCGTGTTTTTTTTTTCCTTCCACATCCCGAGTGGGTACAGAAAATGGCATCTTTGTCGTGTGTTTTTCCTCCCAAATCCCGAGTGGGTACAGAAAATGGCCACTTTGTCGTGCTTTTTTTTCCTTCCACATACCGAGTGAGTACAGAAAATGGCCACTTTGTCGTGTTTTTTTTCCTTCCACATCACGAGTGGGTACAGAAAAGGGCCACATTGTCGTGCGCGACTCAAGGGCAGTTTTCAAGTTCAAAGAAAATTTGAAGCGTTGCGTGATAGAAAACACGCTCAAGTTCCTCCGAGATTTGCTTACCACCAGCGGTACATGATATGTATAAATAGCTCGCCGTTATTTCTCCGGCACATTCATGGCGTGTGGCTGAGTTGTCTTACGCAGCGCGCTGTGGAGCAAGGAGTTACTGGTTCGAAACCGCGGGCGGGTACTTCAGAATTTTTTTCTTCTGGTTTAATTTTCTTTGTGCCTTTTTATACATACATATACATGTCCAGGACATGACGGCGTGGACAGACGGCGACATCGACGGCAAAAATCAGCCGAGAGTGTCCATATATTTGCTATCGCAATAAAAAAGTGTATACAATGTGCAGTATTTCTTTCTATATGTGTAGGCTAGTTGTGCAGACGGCCCTGTAGCACAATTTGCCAACGATGCCATAAGCTGCTCTCGGGCGTTCATACTTCCCATTGGGCCGGCCAAGCAAGCTCACATTGTAACGCGAAGTTCATAAGTTGTCGCCCTCACATCAACGCGACAAGGCTTGCGAGCGCTCACGAGCCACTGACATACATCTCGCCTCTTGCGGCCGCCTGTGATGAGTGTCATCTGCAAGGGCGACGACGTCTTTCGCGGCGAAGTGGCAACAAAAAGAAATGCAGGAGGTGTTCGGAGGGCCCAATTCAAAAATTATTTTCTTCCTTAAGACAAAAAGTAATTTGATTAGACTTTTTTTATTACTTAAGAATGAAGTCATCTATCAAACGCTGCATGACGAGAATTGTTACTTCGAACGCATCAGTATGAAAAATACGGTGAAACATGCGACAAATCCCATATTTTCTCTAATTTCACAATTTTTTGGGGAAGATTTGAAGCCTATTTTACCTCTAAACATTTTTGTACGAAAATACACTTTC
The DNA here is from genome assembly GCF_013339695.2 of Rhipicephalus sanguineus. NCBI lineage: Eukaryota > Metazoa > Arthropoda > Arachnida > Ixodida > Ixodidae > Rhipicephalus > Rhipicephalus sanguineus. The sequence continues at coordinate 137,717,186 of NC_051186.1, forward strand.
CTGAAAATCATACTATTATTAAGATTGTCTACGGAGAGTTCGAGATAGCTCAACAAAAAATCACGAACTTTGAAGATTTTTGTAGTTTTCGAAAGTACGTAGCTGGCAGTGCAACACAAAAATTTCGGAATTAACAGCACAACTAAACAAAACCTATGTAATAGCGCAAGCGCAATTTCAAAGCTCAACACACAAAAATTGATTTTATACACATTTTTCTATTAGGCACAGTTTAACAAATGCAAGCAACTTCAAGGGGGCGCCACGATCGTCAAAATTTTTTGCGAGCAAAAATGTTTTGCAACAATACTCCATATGGCACCGGAAAAAGGCACAAATTTTATCAGCAAAATTTGGGATGTGGGAGCGCCACGTCTGGGATAGTTGGCATGGAATAACCCATATTTGTGTATATATATATATATATATATATATATATATATATATATATATATATATATATATATATATATATATTTGCTACAACATATACATATGTTGTAGCGAAGCGTTCCTACTCAGTAATGGGTCGTCCTCTCGAGCGCCTTCCAGTGGGTCGTTCTCTTCTCTGAGAGCACGCCCCTCGTGCAGAGAGTCGGCCCCGCTTTGACTGTCGCTGCCGTGCGCCGTCGCTCAGTGCCCGTTAATAAACGTCTTGACAATTTGGTGGAGAGTTCTGTGCCCTTTAAACAACTACGGTCCGCATTCGATGCCCTTGGAGCTTCGATCCCGTACCGTGCCCGCTACCATGACTCAAGACGCCGCCCAGCAAACGCCTCCTCTTGCACCGAGGCCATGTCCGGGTGTCCCCCGCATCCGCGACCCTCCTATCTTCACCGGCGCGGATGGCACCGACGTCGAGGACTGGCTCGCGATCTACGAGCGTGTGAGCGTCCCCAATAAATGGGACGAGGCAGGCAAACTGAGCAACCTCGTTTTCTACCTCGCGGGTGTGGCAAGTCTATGGTACAACAACCACGCATCCGATTTCGCTACGTGGTCCGCTTTCAAGACCGCCATCATCGACGTGTTTGGCCGCCCTGCCGTTCGCAAGCTGTAAGCCGAACAGCGTTTACGTGAACGAGCCCAGCAGTCCGGCGAGTCTTTCACGAGTTAAATTGAAGACGTCCTCGACTTGTGCAAGAAACCCAACGCGACCATGTCTGAGTCTGACAAGATCCGGAACGTCATGAAAGGCATCGAGGACGATACCTTCACCATCTACTTGCCAGAAACCCTCGCACTGTGGCAGAGGTCATCACGCTGTGCCAAAGCTACGTGGAGCTACGCCGGCAGCGGCTGATGACGCGTCGACCTCCATCACGTGACGCCGATTTCGCTGGCTTGTCGACCGTGTCGGACCACTCCGTCTTACTCGCCGAAATCAAGTCATTCGTGCGGGAGGAAATTGCCCGCCAGTTCTCCTTACTGGCCTTCTCTCACACGCAGGATGTTGTACAGTCGTCGACCACACTGCTGCCTCCCATACGCCGGGCTATTGAACAGGAAATTGCGGAGGTTATGCCGGAATACCACCAGCCCCCTCCTGCGTCTGCGCCGCTCAGTTACGCACAAGTTGCAGCCAGGCCGCCCCCAGCGCTCCCTGTGGTGCCCCCGCTAACATACGCTGGAGCCGTCGCCAGGCCTCAGGCCTTCGAAGCGAGTCTGCCGGCTGCGTACGCCGACATCATCCATACGCCCCGACTGCAGCCCACCATGCACTCGTCATATCAGCAGCCGCCCCGTCCCTCGCGTCCTGCCACGTGGATGGCACCTAGCCCGGCAAACCTATGGCGCACTTCCGACAACCGCCCGATCTGCTTTGCTTGCGGTTGCGCCGGTCACGTCGCCCGCTATTGCAACCGCGTGCAGCCGCCTCGAGTCGGATCATCCGTCACCAACCAGTCCAGCCGCCCGTATTATGACCCGCTGCCGCCTATGTCACCGACGTCACGCCCAGGTCCACCTACCCGTCGTTCACCGTCCCCACGACGCCGCTCACTGTCACCGATGCGGCCTCGTCCGGTCGCACGAGACCAGGAAAACTAGTCGTCGCAGTCCAAGAGGCAAGGGCTGCGACGCTATCGAACAGCCAAAGCCCTCAGCAAAGCCCATCAAACGTAGTAGACCTCTTTGTAGATGGTGTGCGCACATCGGCCCTTGTAGACACTGGAGCTGCCGTTTCCGTTATGGACGCTAATTTTAGCCGACTACTACGAAAAGTGACGACGCCACTTTCCGGGCTCTCCCTCCGTACAGCGAGCGCTCACAGTATTCACCCGACAGCGGTGTGCACAGCCCGTGTTATGATTCAGGACGCTCTGTACGCCGTCGAATTCATCATAATTTCCTCATGCTCTCACGACGTCATCCTGGGATGGGATTTTCTCGCCCGTCACGCCGCCGTAATTCGTTGAGCACCAGCCGAAATAGAGCTCTCACCATTCTCAGATTTGACGCCGGCGGACAGTCCACCGGCTGCGACCAAGGTACTCGTCAAAGACGACGCCACACTTCCTGCAAACTCGTCAACGGCTGTGTCAGTCTGCTGCACCGGTCTCGCCGACGCCGTTGCACTCCTCGCCCCATCTGACCGCGTCTTCACTAGAAAAGGCTTGTTGGTGCCATTTGCGACCGTGCAAGTCATTCAGGGCGACACCGATATTTTTGTTACGAACCCATCCCCGTACATTGTTAGGTTGGTGCGAGGGGAATGTCTCGGCAGAGCTGAAGCCCTCGAAGACGCACAAGTTATATGTCGTCACCGACCATCATGCACTGTGCTGGTTGTCGTCATTGAAGGATGCCTCAGGCCGTCTTGCCCGTTGGGCACTTCGCCTGCGAGACTACGACATCCGCGTGCTGTACCGCAACGGACGTCAGCATGCTGACGCCGACGACCTGTCGCGCTCTCCCTCGCCTGACGACAATGCCCACAACTCAGCGTCTCACTGTGTCGTTTCTTCCATCGATATTCACACCATCGCTACCGAGCAGCGCAAGGAGTGCCTCACTGATAGACTTGCTGACTGATCCATCGGCCACACCATCCACTCGCTTGTTGGGTCGTGTATATATATATATATATATATATATATACATATATATATATATATATATATATATATATATATATATATATATATTTATATATATATAATACAGAAGCATTGGAACGTTGTAATGGGTCGTCCTCTCGAGCGCCTTCTAGTGGGTCGCGCTCTTCACCTCTTCTTGGAGAGCACGCTCCTCGTGCTCGTGCTCATGAGAGTCTGCGAGTCTGCGCTCCGTCCTGAAGGCGCGTTCACACTGAGACATTCGGCGGCCAGAGCGCGCGGAATCCTCTTCGGCGGCAGCGAGATCCGCCGGAAAAGCCCATTCCGCGTCGATCGGTCCTGGACCGATTTTTGCGGCAGCTGCCGCCGGACTCCTTCACCGCGAACCAATCGGAACGCAAGTCGAACATTCGAAAAATGGCGGCGCGCTTGTGATATCCCAGTCGTCAAAGCCCGCAGCAACAGCGAAGTCTTTCCTAATCATCCTGTAGCTCTCGACAACTGCCAAGCGTTGTCGCGATTAGCATCTTCGCAATACACCATCGCGATCTCGCAAAACGGGTAGCATTATCACGGCTCGACCAAGCTTCTCGCGTCTTGCAAATCGGCGCGAACCAACCACGACTGCTTGCGTCGTTTCTTGTTCGGCGAACGCATGTTTCTCCTCGTCAGACATCGCCAGAAAGTTCATTTCCAGCAGGCCCAGCAGTTCGACGACCCTGCTCCTGTTTATGCGCTTCGCCATAACGAAACGCGTACACAACGCAGAGAGCGTCGATGCTAGCGTTCCTTCGCGCGAAGGGACGATGACAACTATACTCGCGGACAACTTTTCTTGGCATTGAAGCGAAGGCTACAGAGCCACAATGCACGTATCCTACCGCTGATGAATGTAGTCCCACAATTGCGTCCGTATTTTCTGCGTGAGATATATAGAATGCTCCTTCATTTTCTACATGTAGCTTTTTGTGACGGAACGCAGCGCACACAAGCGAGATATCTGCATTTCTTTTACTTTACACGTTGTCACTTTGCGTTTTTGCGTGCGTGAAAAAGTCGCGCCTTTTACCCGTACCTTAGACGCTAAGCAGCGTTTGCATCGAAGTGCAACGCTAGCCATCACACTCCACGGCGTTACGAGACGCACGCCAAACCGGACTACTTCGCGTAGCAGTACATGTGCAGACGCTCCGCCCCCGTAGCTTTCCCTTCAGTGCCAAGAAAAGTTGTCGCCGAGTATAGGCACCCTAGTTTCGGCGGTGCGGTTGCTAAGCGGTGTGAACGATGTTGAATTTCGGCGGCGCGCGAATTCCGGTCGCTGTGGCCGGCGGATTCCCCAGTGTGAATGAACCATGGCTGTCGTCGTTGGGCACCGTTGCCGTCAATCCCGCCGTCAATAAACGCCTTTACAAAGTGGTGGAGAGTGCTGTACCGTCACCACAGCTTCGGTCTCCATTCGATGCCCCTGGATCTTCGATCCCGTACCGTGCCATCTACCATGCCGCAAGACGCCGCTCAGCAAACCCTCCGTGTACGTTTTGCGTGTCCGTGTACGTTTTGCGCAAAAGAAGTCATGAACGAATACCAACTCGCCCAACTTTCAGTACTGTTGCCCTCCTCCTGCTCCGACCGTTGTTCCGACCGAGAGTGGTTGACGGCTGTTCGACGTACTGAGGTTGAACAAAGTCCAGCATAGAGAACTGGCGCGCGATTTCCTCGCGCACGAATGACTTCACCTCTGCGAGCAAGGCGGAGTGGTCGGATAAGGTCGACAAGCCAGCGAGCACGGCGTCGCGGGATGGAGAGCGACGGGTCATCGACCGTTGCCGGCGCAGCTCCTCGTAGCTCTGGCAAAGCGTTATGTCCTCGGCCACTGTGCTGGAGGTTTTGGCGAGCAGCATCGTGAAGGCGTCGTCGTCGATGCCTTTCATAATGTGCCTCATCTCGTCAGATTCCGACATGGTGGCGTCGGCTTTCTTACACAAATCGAGGATGGCTTCAATGCAGCTGGTAAAAGTTTCGCAAACGCTCTTCGGCCTGCAATATATATATATATATATATATATATATATATATATATATATATATATATATATATATATATATATATAGTGTCATGACGATGAGCGGCAGGCTATAGCTTCGGCCCTCGTGCTTGACCAGCACGAGGAAGAGAAGGACGAAGACCAGAGAATAGAACAGCCGGCCCACGAACGGGCGTTGTCTCCTGTTTCTCTCTTTACAATGGCGCAGTCTACGGCCATCGAACCGTAAGCGTACCCGCTCCTTCGTCCATGGCATCCGCCAACGTACGGCCGCAGTAAGCGCGGGTCGAGGACGGCGTCCAGGCCTCCTCGGCACCTGCTCACCTGCCGCCAGTGCCACCACCGTTCTGGGACGGCGTCTAGGCCTCCTTGACGGCTCCGCACCGTTTCACCGACGCCGTGATACCTTTTCACGAGCAGGGACGCCGTCCACGCGTCCTTGACGATGCATTCATCCGCTGTGAGGACCGGGACCGCCGCGTACACCGTGGACACCACCCATGGCTCGTCGGGCGCCTCAACCGACAACGGTGCGGAACTCTTACGCGTCCTCACGGAACTCTCTCGTCAACACCACCGCGTGATGTCGTTGAACTCCGGGTTCTTGCCTGCCGCTTCACCATCGTCGGCTATTTGGGCAGTGCCGGTGTTCCGCGGCTTCCAGGACGACGTATTCGGATGGATTGAGACCATAAACTCGCTCGGCACCCACCACGCCTGGTCGGACCATCAAAAATGGCTGATTGCTATCGACCGCCTTCGCGATGCCGCCAAGGCATGGCATGCCTACGAAGGCGTCCGGCAGCGATCCTGGTCAGAGTGGTGTGCGAGATTGACGAGTCTCTTTCGCCCGCTTTTTCAAGCCTGCGACCCCCTACCTGCCGACCGAGTCTCTACAAAACACGGGAGTTGCGAGGCACACCACCTCGACGTGGCACCTCGGCCCTCCACAACCCTGCCCTCTCTCGGTGAAAGAGATCATGACGGGTGCGGTACAGATGTGCCCTTTACCAAAGTGCCCTCTTTCGGACGAGCTCACGTGGAGCACCAGCACGATGGTTTATCGGAGCCCTCGAGCCCCACGACAGAAAGCCTCTCGGGCTGCCCTCAAACTGACGTCGGACGCCGGTCCTGCACTCCGCTGCTGGTCACCGCCTCCGCGCTGGTACGCGACATCTTAACATCACTGAGAGAGGCCGAGATCACTCCTCGTCCAGCACAGTTGGAGGAGCCGGCCCCAGATTCGCCTTCGCTGCGGCACATACAGACACCAGCTCCTGTCGTGCTTGACACGCCTACAGTGCAGGGCCCGGAAGAGGCCAAGGTATTCATCACTGTGCTAGACGACGGATTTCATGAGGGACCCAACCTCGGCGCTGAAGACACTCGCAGCATCCTCTCCAGCGAGAGCAACGCAGAAGGCCGCGGGGCAGACATCGACACCGGCCGCGAGCAGAGTTTTACGCCGAGTATTTCGAATTCCGCGACGTTGCCAGAGACCACGACCACCTTCGCGCAGGTGCCTGCACCTCTCGTGTATGGCCCGCTTTTCGCGATGGTACAGGAAGAGCCGATGACACACACCAGTGACACCACTGTGCTCGCAGACCCACCGGAGTCGCTTCTGCTGCTTCGACAGCATTGCTTGAACGAATGCGCACCCGGTCACCTCATGTTGTGTGACAAGGTTCTCCGGGACAAGCGCAAGAATGTTGCCCAGTCAATAATCTCGGAGCCCCTTGAAATAGTATCTTCTTTCCCGAAGAAGCCTGCTGTAGTACCCCCAGCCAAGGCACCCGGTGAGCCTTCTCGGATGCTGGTCCGGCAAGCTTCTTTGGCCGTGCCGCGTCTGCCGCTTTCTCCACGACATGGCCGAAGCCCGCCGCGAAATGTATCTATGGTAGCTATCTACAAGACGTCCCTGCGTGGCCGAGACCGACCACAACGATGTAGCCAGTCTCGCCCTCCGGATACACTTCTGGCAGATCCCCGAACGAAATCGCAGCGTGGCCGGGACAGACCACCGAGATGCAGTCAATGCCGCCCACCGGAAGCGTCATCGGCAAAGCTCCAAGCCAAGCCCCAGCATGGTAGCGACCGACCACAGCGACACAGCCAGCATCGGCCACCAGAGACATTGTCGGTGGCTTCGCTCTTTCGCAGTCATGGCCGAGTGTCATGACGATGAGCGGCAGGCTATAGCTTCGGCCCTCGTGCTTGACCAGCACGAGGAAGAGAAGGACGAAGACCAGAGAATAGAACAGCCGGCCCACGAACGGGCGTTGTCTCCTGTTTCTCTCTTTACAATATATATATATATATATATAAGTATGAGAGGTGGCACTTCAAGAAAACTTCCTTTATTACGTCGACGTTTCGGTCAGAGCCTGACCTCTCTCAAGAGGAAATGTTCGTGCATATTTCCGTGTTTATATGAACACCAAATGAGAGGGGAAGGAGGTGAGAGAGAGAGAGAAGGAGCGGGAGGGTGAAAAGTTTGCTTAGGGCCCATCAGGAGCGAGGAGTAACACGCTGCCGCCAATAGGAGTAACACGCCGCCGGTGCAATAGACATCAAGCTCCGCCAATCACTCATTCCCATTCGCGCCACACCTGGACGTTTCTACATGCTACCAAAAATACACAAAAAAAGGCAACCCTGGAAGCCCTATAATATCAGGAACGGGGACACTTACTGAACCAGTATCTAGCTACATTGATTTCTTGATTAGGGACTTTCCGCCTCGGCATCCATCGTACCTGCTTTACACAAACCACTTCTTAAGAGAAATTGAAAATCATACAATAATGGAAGGTGCTTTTCTCGTCACACTAGACGTCACGTCACTATACACAAACATACCACATATGATGATGGCATTCAGGCTCTTGTGAAATCCTGCAGGGAAAATGCACCAGCCTCTTCTCCACACCCGATTGTCCTTGAAACTCTAGCTAAGATCGTCCTCGAACTAAACAGCTTCGAATTCGACAACCAATATTTTCTTCAAATAAATGGAACGGCGATGGGAGCAAGAATGGCGCCGAACTATGCCAATATATTTATGCACGAGATTGAATCCAGTTTTCTGTCAACATATCCCACGAGCCCCGCCTCCTATAAGCGGTACCTGGATGACATCTTTCTTATTTGGATGGGCACTGAAGAACAACTAATTAAATTTATCGATGCATTTAACAACGTTCATAAAAACATTTCTTTCACGCATACTTATTCTAGAACTGAAATTAACTTTCTTGATGTTAACGTAAGGGTGGAGGGGGGTAAACTGATAACTAGTGTTTACAGGAAGCCTACAGACGCGCAACAATACCTCCACTTCAAGAGCTGTCATCCGCGGCATTGCAAAACCAGCATCCCATACTCCCAGGCACAGCGATTTAGGACAATATGCTCTGAAACAAAGGACTTCAAAGAGAACACGGACCGCCTACGTAACGTCCTTATAAAGCAGCATTATCCACCTCCAATCATCGACGACGCAATACAAAAAGCAGCGAATCTGAACCGCCACCAAATCCTACACAATCAGAACAAAGAAAGTAAAGGGGAACGGAGCAACCTAATTCTTACATTCACTAGTAACGCGCCGAATGTTACTAAAATTCTAAAAAAGCATTTCAGTATTATTGAACAAAGCGACCGCCTCAAAAAGCTCTTCACTATCCCGCCGCGGGTTGTATACAGACGCCCGAAAAATGTTAGGGACTATGTAGTACACTCTAAAACAAAAAGAAGAGGACAAGTTGGCTGTCATCCCTGCGGGAAAAGTAGATGTCAGGTGTGCATGCACATGCGAACAACCACGATAGCTGAAAGTACGCATGGTATTTTTACACACACCATACATGGTGACCTTAACTGCGACTCCCCAAACGTTGTCATTTGGTGTGTGTGTTTGCGTGTTCCTTCTCCGTCCGCGTCCAGTCGCGCTGTAGAAACTAAGCCTGAACAACCAACTAGCCCGCCAACGCACTTTACCTATTGGAATGTGGAATCTGCGCTAAACAATACGTGGGACAAACTGATACACCTTTTCGAATCAGATTCAACAACCACCGCTCGCATGTGAACACACTATCGAACCTTCCCCTTTCCAAACATTAAGTCAGAAGGTCACAGTTTCGATTCCATTAAAGTAACACTACTCCAAGGAACTTTCCGCCTTCAGAGAGAACGTGAACAGCGTGAAGCGTACTTAATACACAAATTCAACACCGTTGAACATGGAATAAATGAACATCCGGGTGCTCTTCCTGTCTTACGTGCCTCAAAGCGCAAATAGTACTTTAAATGAAACTAACATCAACCCAACAAAATACGCATCAAAGATGCATGTGTAAGCCAATGCCCTCGGTGATCGTGCCTGCAGTGTTTTTCACCCTTTCATGTGTGCCGACTTTTACCTTCCCCTGCTTTGTAATGTGCAGCTCTTGGAGAGAGCAGCAATCGATCACTCTAAGCGGAAGCCCCGCCCTCCCTCTTCCTTCTTTCTTGCCCCTACCCCTTTTTTTTTCTTCAGTGGGTCCTTGACCGGAAGTCGCTATTGTCACTAAACTTGTTCGTTCTGGCTTTGGAAGCGGGCGTCGTTTATCAGACAAACGAGCAGGCTCGGCAAGTAAGACGGTAGACAAGACTCTTTCGGCATGGCCCAAAACGACGATACGCCGCATCAACAATGCTCACCGACACCCACTTTAACCCCCCCTTTTTTTTCCCAGTCAGCCGGTTTGAATCGCACACCCGCTGTTTTTAACTTGAGCCGGCTCTTCGTCTCCGGGACAAAACAGAGCGACGACTTTTAACAATGAGTAATAGCCGACGCATAAGTATAAGCTCTGTCGCGAAGCACTCCGCTGTCAGCGGCGCCGTGTTACTCCTCGCTCCCGATGGACCCTAAGCAAACTTTTCCCCCTCCCGCTCCTTCTCTCTCTCTCTCACCTCCTTCCCCTCTCATTTGGTGTCCATATAAACGCGGAAATATGCACGAACATTGAAGTCGAGAGTTTGGCGGAAACCCGCCTGGCCGGGGAAAGGCATAGACGTACAGGTCTCCCATATACCTGCACGTAAACTTCGAAACAGCCTCACGAACGTCAAGGACAAGTTAGAGCGGGAGAGGTTTCCAGGTGTCGTCTACAAAATCCCTTGCACAGATTGTACACATGTTTATATCGGTGAGACCGGCAATTTCAAGAGGAGGTTACGCGAGCACTGCAATGACGTGAAAAACAGAAAGGTGACGTCAAATGCAATCGCCGAACATGTGTCCACGGGCCATATGATCAACTGGGAGGATGCTTCCGTCATCGCCACGGAAAAGAAACTCTTTCCACGGCTTCATCTCGAATCATTGTTTATTCAAACCACTGCGCACACGCTGAACAAGAGCTGTGGTAATCTTCCGCCTGTGTATGCCCGTTGCCTCAAACATGTGATTAGACAACGTTATAAGTAAGCGAACTTGCTGCACATTCTTCATTGTGAACAAGGCTCCCGTGTGGGAGCCGAAACGTCTTTTGAAGAATATATTTTTACTTTTGGTCGGCGCTGTGTTTCCTTGGTCTATGTCTTTCCCCGGCCAGGCGGGTTTCCGCCAAGCTCTCGACTTCATAAACCTACGCCAGGCGTATGGCCAACCATTCATTCAGCAAGTTCGACATTACGTGTCACTCTCTTGCAAGCTGTCGTCATTCAAGAGTCACCTGAACTTCAACCTGGCTTGCAAAACTCGTGGTGTGATACCACGCTCTCTTCGCCTACAAAGACTTGTGCCTACAAGGGTTGGAACGAACGTCATCATGAAAGCGGAGCGCCAGCTATTACAGGCAAGAATTTTGGATTGCAGAGACAGAATCAGGCACTTAGAAAATGAAGCCTTTTTTGCACGACGCCGTATCGAATTCGAGTGTCCCGAAGAATTTGCACGTATACAGTTGCATGCGAATTTCAACGCCAACATTCAAAGTCGCCGGTGCGAAATATCGCACGAGAAGAAGTTAGAGAGATTATGCCAGTTTCCATACGGATCTGGAAATTCCGGTAAGGCAGCTGTGTTAAACCTTTCGTCTTACATGCCGAACAAAAGTGAAGTCGCTGTCCTCAACCTTGGTCTGAACTTCAACGCTGGTGCTGCAAGTGACCACAGGAACTTAGTCTGTGCTGTGGAAAATGCCGTCAGTCTAGTAGATGCTACTCGAAGGGATGAAGCCCGCACGCGTGCCGTGACCTTGCTGTCATCACGTCTACGGAAGCAACCCTCTCCTTTGTCCCTGAAAGACCGTGAGGCAGTCAAGTCCTTACGCAATAACGAGAAAATCGTTATTCTTGCTGCCGATAAAGGAAACGCTACTGTTTTACTAGACAGAAATGACTACGTGAACAAGATGTCTGCACTTCTAGGGGACGATAGTACCTACACTTGCCTGAGCAAGGACACTACAGCGAAGCTTCAGAGGGATTTGCAGAAATTGCTTGCTGATGTTTTCCGCATGGTGCCACCCCAACACAAGCCTCTGTATTACTCACTCCTGTGCACTAATGGCTCCGCTCCTGCCATATATGGCCTTCCGAAGATACATAAACCTGATGTGCCCTAACGCTCCATAGTCGATTTCACACGTTCGCCGTTATTTAAGCTGTCTGGCTATCTGCACAGAATCCTCTCCCCTCTTGTCGGACGAACTCAGACGCATATTAGGAATTCTGCCGATTTGATTGACAAAGTGCGCGACTTGCCACTAGAAGAAGACGAGGTGCTAGTGTCCTTTGATGTCAAGTCTCTGTTTAGGACCGTACCTGTCGAGCTTGCCGTTGAAGTGTGCACTTCGGCCCTGGAGGCTGCCGCGACACTGCCAAGCCGAACACCAGTAGAGGTTGCAGACCTCGCGAGGCTTCTCCGGTTCTGCTTGCAGAACACTTACTTTACGTTCCGGAACAAGTTCTATAAACAGGTACATGGCACTGCCATCGGTGCTTCCGTGTCTGTCACCGTCGCGAAGCTCACCATGGAAGCGGTCGAGAGTCGTGCTTTGTCCTCATTTGCCGTCTCACCGAAAGTATTCCTACGGTATGTTGACGATTGCTTTTGCGTTTTACAACGTGAGGCCTTGCCGGCCTTTACATCTCAGCTAAATTCAATTGAACACTCGATACAATTCACAGTGGAAGAAGAATCGGAGGGCTGCCTTCCTTTCCTCGACGTCCTCGTAAAACGAGAAGACGGACACTTGAAGTTCTTCGTCTACAGGAAAAGCACACACACTGGACGCTACCTGAATTTCAGATCGCTGAATCCTTCCTGCCACAAACGCTCTGTCGTCTCGACTCTCTTAAAACAGGCTCAACGGACTTGCTCAAGCGAAGAAGACGCACGTAGTGACGTGGAGACCGTCCGTCGGGAGCTGGCCGCATGCGGTTACCCGTCCTCATTCATCAATTCAGTTCAACGTCAACTATCACGGCCGGTCCAACCAAGCAATCCTTCAGCAAAGAAAAGAGCGTCGGTGCCGTATGCTCCGGGCTTCAGTGAGGCACTCGCCAGAATTTTGCGCTCCTACGACGTACAGGTCTCCCATATACCTGCACGTATACTTCGAAACAGCCTCACGAACGTCAAGGACAAGTTAGAGCGGGAGAGGTTTCCAGGTGTCGTCTACAAAATCCCTTGCACAGATTGTACACATGTTTATATCGGTGAGACCGGCAATTTCAAGAGGATTACGCGAGCACTGCAATGACGTGAAAAACAGAAAGGTGACGTCAAATGCACTCGCCGAACATGTTGTGTCCACGGGCCATATGATCAACTGGGAAGATGCTTCCGTCATCGCCACGGAAAAGAAACTCTTTCCACGGCTTCATCTCGAATCATTGTTTATTCAAACCACTGCGCACACGCTGAACAAGGGCTGTGGTAATCTTCCGCCTGTGTATGCCCGTTGCCTCAAACATGTGATTACGCAACCTTATAAGTAAGCGAACTTGCTGCACATTCTTCATTGTGAACAAGGCTCCCGTGTGGGAGCCGAAACGTCTTTTTAAGAATATATTTTTACTTTTGGTCGGCGCTGTGTTTCCTTCGTCTATGCACGAACATTTCGTCTTGAGAAAGGTCAGGCTCTGACCGAAACGTCGACGTAATAAATGAAGTTTACTTCATTTCTTGAAGTGCCACCTCTCATACTTATACTTATGCGGCAACCACAGGCAACCACTCCTCCTACTCTCTCTCTCTCTATATATATATATATATGCGCGTGTGTGCGTTAACATGCCAGCCCCCCCCCCCCACCCCTCGAAAGAAATTTCCGGCTACGCCACTGGCTGCAACCGCCACTGCCGCGCTGAAACATGCAGGCACGCACGTATTCTCTCAACCTAAGAGTGCGCCGCTCGCCCAGCAGAGGGTGGGAGCAGTAACGCCACCCAGATACATGGCTCTCGCGCCCCCATACCAGGTTTCTAGACCTATAGCAGTCTAATAAACATTGCATTTATATTCCTTTGATTCAGCAAGCTATATTGAAGCATTGCTCGACGTCGGAGGAATATATTAACGAAAGTGACGATGATATTCACATGATTACACGATAAAATACACTTAGTTTCGATATGCTGACGTATGTAATCTAACTTGAGGGCTGACGCTACGTCGCACCACAAGTTATCCTTTAAACGCCAATGTTGCGAACGTGCCTGGTAAGCCCACAATGTGCACACAGCTAATACGCTTACAAAAACACGTCGATACACCTCGTTACGGTTGGCTCCAAGCCATAAAATACAGCGTAGAAGTAATCGCTGACTGCTTGGCTTGAAACCGATTCCCACAACGCGTGGGATCTGCCGAATTCTTTTTTTTTTTTTGGCACTGGATCGCACTGGGAACACTGGTACACGCTCGGATTCACTGGGACTACGGTGAACGCACTGGGAAAGAGCTGGGCCGCACTGGTAAGGGCCCTCGTTTCGCGGCTGTAACGCTGGCGCTCACTGGCAAGCGCTGGAGACGCTGGAATTTTCACTGGCCTGCGCTGGCTCATCAAGCAGCCTGCACTGTTTCTAACAGTGCCGCGAGCTGATTTCAGTATTTTACGCAGTGTAATGTTTCGGTATTGTTGAATATCGAATGTTTGATTCGATGGTACCGACAGATGCTATCTTGAGAGGTTCCAAAGATGTGTCACAAATTCTAGCTTGGCAGATAAAGAAGATGAGATGGCCACTATTTTCCATGATGCAGGTGATATGTGAAATCCCTGTCATTTTTAATGCTTCCCTATAGAATGTGGAGGGAAATATGTTAATTACCCAAAGCAGCTAACACTGGTCATTTTGCTTTCTAGCACGCTTTTTAGGGGCGAAGCTCCTCTTAGTCTAACCTTGTAAGGCGTAACCACCTTTGCAAATTGCCCACTACTTCGTTTTTGCAAACATCCCACTACGACCCAACACCGATCCTTTGCAAACTGCCCACTACTTCGTCTTTGCAAACATCCCACTACGATCCATCACCGATCCATTACTTCACCGACCATAAAGCCGTTATAATGAAGGGGGAACGGAAGCCACCTCTGCAAACTGCCCACTACTTCGTCTTTGCAAATATCCCACTACGAACCATCACCGATCCATCACTTCACCGACAATAAAGCCGTTATAATGAAGGGGAAGCCGTTATAATGAAGGGGGAACGGAAGCCACGTCTAGCGACCACTTACGATGAATAAAATTTCTTGTATAAATATATACAGTGTTTGTCACATCTTTGATGATGTACTGGGCTATCGCTTTGATTACTGCTGGGCGAAACCACTGAAGATTTCACGGTGTAACCATGATTGCTTCAGGAGCTTCGCCCAAGCTCTTCATCATTCACGCGTGGATATGCTATGAATTTTTTATTCATGCAGTGTCAGTAACGTCCTTAATTCTTGCGGAGCACGTAGCAGCAATGAATGCACATTTTGTGCATGTCCCGCATATATATCACTTTTGCATCCGTGATGTGTTGCTTTAATGATGCTATATTGCAGTATTTATAAGAAGGAGGCGTCGGCCTCAACAGACAGAGCAAATAGTTACATCGCCGCGTAGTTGGCGTGGCGAGAAGTAAATGAGCTCTGGCTTCGCCACCTCGCCAACATAGTTCAGAAAAACAGCAGTCGTTCGATATCACCACACCGAAAAATTCAGCTCACTGCAGCTACATTTTAGGTAACAGTTATACAGGTTCCGAGGCTAAAATGCAGAAGCTTAAACCATCGCAACCGGCCTGCGCCGACATCGGTCCTAGCCAGTGCGACTCCCAGCGAGCGTTAGGCCTAGCGTACCGGCCCAGTCCGTCTTCATGCCAGCGGCGCTTCTTGGTTTGATATAAACACAATTCCCATTGTCTAGGAATGACTGTAAACTTTGGACATCGGTTAACCCAGATAAACTGTTTTTTTCTTGTGTACGGTGTCCGCGCAAGGATCGATGACCATCTGTACGACGCGCTTTCAGCAACGCACGACGCCTCATCGAAGCTGCCGGCCGCACTTGCCGGTACTTCTATGACTCATATGTCAGTACTTGTTCCTGTGAACTGATACGCTTTTTTGAACTAACGCACTGGCATACTTTTTCGGTGCATCGTATTTGTTTTTCGCCAAGCGGTTTTATGTTGGTAGGTATCGATAGAACTGCAAGTCAGTACAGGCGCATGCACCCGCCCCGCAGCAGTATCGTCGCTTGCGTGAGGAAACTCCTCAATATAAATTCATGTACGCGCCTATTTATCTAACGAGTCATCATAAAGCTTCTGTACATGTTGCCAAGCAGCAAGAACGAAAAACGGCTAATAAACATCGGCAGTAACAGCCGTCAAACTGTACCCTGCTCCTCGATCCATTTGATATTTCTCGGAGTTAATACGGGAATTCTTAACTGGCCCCTCCCCAGGTTTCACAATTGCGAGCTCACGAGCACTATGCATACACTGGGCTTTCAAGATCACGTCTGCCCAAATTCGCAACGCTACCCGCCGCGGAAATGGGTCAAATTTCAAGCTGAACGCTGCTTGCCCTTCTTTTCGCGGGAGCGCGCCCAGAGCATGAGGGGATGACGTACACGATGGAATGGCCCTGCGAAGACGGTAGTGCTGTGACGTGGGTCCACTACATAGACGACTGTGCTCTGACGTTGCCTACAGTAGCACTTGACACTGCGATAATTATTTGGCACGACGTGTGTAGTTTGTGTAATTTGTTGCTTGAATAGATGAATGAAATTTGAAGAAATAATAAAACACACAAAGATGATGTGTGCGTCTTTTACTTTTCTTTACTGCGAATCGCAGCGAGATGCGGCAGTAATCTGCATCCGTTTCGCATGCGTTGGTGTTCTCGCGGTTTGCGTGTCGAGCACACGCCAGCCCTCACAACGAAAATAATTTTCTGGCGCGTTGTAGCACTCATAAGGCTCATTTATTCTCCCGCGTCGATCTAAACGTCGATGCCGCACTGGCTCTTGATGCCGTTGGTCTCGTGCCCGCACAGATGTCGCAGCTTTCATGCCCGTCCAGCAGAAACAGGCAGTACACCACAGAGAACGCCGACACAATGCCCACGGCCACTACATAAAAATATTAGCAGTTGTTCCGTGTACGTATAAAACCGATGAGCGAAGCTCCTTAGAAATGAGACGCAAACGAGTATGCGCCTGATCTCGCCGCAGGCTTTCATGAAGGCGCTAGGGTGGGGAGCGGGTGGGGAAAGCGTCTGTTGCGCTCGGTGGCGGGAACGACTGAGCGAGTGAGTGTGCGGCACGCAGCGCAGGGAGAGGGAGACAGGTCGGAAAGGGGTGCGAGCGGTGATGCGGCGGGGACCTTCGACGGCGGCGACGTGACGCCGCGAGCGGCGTTCGGCGGGCGCAGCGTTTCATTGTCTTTTTGCGCCGGCGCCGGTTGGGGAGACCGTCTGCTACTACCTTAGACAAAGCGCCCGTAGTGCGCTAGAATGATGGTTGTCATTTCACAATAAATGATAAAGGTGGTGAAAGTGAAGATGACCATTATAACCAGTTGTGCACACAGCTTATTTCTTTTTCCTTTGGATTTCTGGTGCGCTAGAACCAAACCGCTCAATGCCTAAACATTCCGCCTCAAATCACCGGCCACTGCAGCCTAAAGCGATGCCTAAGAGAAGGGAGCTTTAACGGCGCGCAGGAGTGCGGGCCTAAGGAGCTTCGCTCCTAATAAAAACACACCATCTCTGCTAAAGGGGACCATGAGGCGATGCGAAGCAGCGTTTCTGCATGTCGAGCCCGCGTTTCAGAGAGGAAGTGGAGAGGGAGAAAGTGGGAGAGGGGAGGGGAGATGGAAAGAGAGAGGGGGGAGAGAAAATAGAGAGGGGGAAGTGGGAGAGGAGGTGTGTGGAATGGGTTCGCGCATGCGCAGTAAGAGTGGTCACGCCGCACACCCCACCACCGGCTTGAAGTCCTCCATAAGATGCTCGCATGCTCGGGCTGGCTCGGTTACGTCACGCGCACGTGACGATGCCTGCGCATGACATGTTCATGCGTATGCGCCATGTGATCCTTCTGCTCCGCTGCCGAAGAGGGCAGGAAAGTGATTTAGCTTGAGAAGGCTACACTGGCTGAGAGGCAAGGGTTTGCAGTTCGCCTCCTTTCATCATGGCTTCGCGCAGCAACGAATTATTGTTTTTCTCAGCTCGTAATGAACCGACTTGAAAAATTCTTGCAGCATATTGCTCTTCATTCGGCACACAGCAACTTCCACTGTCTCAAAAGAGGGCTAAGACGGGCTAGTTGGTAAGTGTTCATAGTTACTCAAGCAACCACGGATATCCGCTCAGTATCCATGCAAGAGCCCAACGTCCAGTGCCAGTGTGGGACATTCATTGGATGTACATTAGAGATACCATAGTGGATATCAATTTTTGGAGTTGTGACGTACAGACAAGTTATAATCGATCATGGATCTTCAAAGGATATTGCCACGGAAAACTGCCATCAGTCCGTACAACGCAGGCGTCGCAAACGAAGCGCAACGAAGACGGCACCGCTACGACAGATGAAGCCAGCCACAATGCGCCGGCCGGCCCTGCAAGCGCACGAGCTTCTGCGGAGCAGCCAAGGCGGGTGAAGAAGAGAAAGACGGCGTTCGAATGAGAGGCTCGTGAGAGCCGCGGACTTTCGGTTCCTTCCGAATTTTCTGTGTTTCCTTTTGGCTTTTGGGCACAAGTTCGCCCTTCAATAAATAGTGTAAATACCAAATCCTTGTGGAGACCGGTGTTACATTTCTGGTGGAGGTGCTGGGTAGATGATTCCGAGCCCCAGAGGACGCATCCCAAGCCCTGATCAACCGGAAGCCGTGGAGCTTACACCGGTGCACCAACGGGCCAGCCGCCGTATTCGAGGAGGTTCCCCAGAATTCGGACCCCTTCCCGCTGCTTCAAGAGTACCGGCGACTGAGACAAGCGACACCACCACCATGGCCAGCCAAGTTATACCGTCGCAGCTCATCGTGAGCCAACCTGTCATACCTAAGGTATTCCACGGCGACTCGTTCGAGGACGCTGAAGACTGGTTAGACCACTTCGAGAGAGTGGCAAATATCAACCAATGGAACGAAGAACGCAAGCTGCGAAACGTCTACGTTGCTTTGGAAGACTCTGGACGAGTGTGGTACGAAAACCACGAGGCATCCCTAACGTCTTGGGAAGAGTTTCGGCGGCAGCTACTGTGTACGTTCGGTAACAGTGATCGCCGGGAAAAGGCAGAAGCAGCTCTTCGTACACGGAACCAACGCACCAACGAGACCGTTGCGATGTATATAGAAGACATGTCCCGCCTGTTCAAACGAGCGGATCCCAGCATGACTGAAGACAAGAAGGTGCGCCATCTCATGCATGGGGTAAAACAAGAGCTGTTCGCGGGACTTGTGCGCAATCCGCCTCGCACAGTTGCGGAGTTTCGGTCGGAAGCAACAACCATCGAAACGACGCTGCATCAGAGAGCCCGGCAGTACAATCGCGACGTAGCCTGTACATCAGCTGGAGTCTACTCGGCAGGCGTTGCGGATAACCTGGACACCCTGCGGGAGCTCGTCCGGTCGGTAGTCAAGGAGGAGCTACGCAAGCTGCAGTCACCCGATGTTGCACCGGAGCTGTCTATTGCTGATGTTGTGCGAGAAGAAATTAGGCACGCCATACGAGAGCCGCAGAGTGATGCAATACCGACACGACGCGCGGTAACGTACTCTGATGTGCTCAGGCGACCTGCTGTCCACTGTTCGCCGATCGAAACGCCAAGTACCTACGCACAGACAACACGCAGTTCGCCCCATATGGTAGAGGCAGCACGCAGTCCACCTCGCGCGGCAGAAACAAGGCCTCGGAAAAGTGACGTATGGCGAGACGCCGAACGGAGGCCCCTGTGCTTCCACTGTGGAGAGGCTGGTCACTTGTACCGATTTTGCCGATACCGTCAGGCTGGTCTTAGGGGATTCGCTGTCAACGCACCGTGTCCTCGAAACGGCGGAAGACCGTCCGACATCGAAGAATACCTATGCTCGCGTCAGAACTTTGACCTGCCTCGTCGTCATCAGCCACGCTCGCTATCCCCTATGCGCCACCGCTCGCCCAGCCCACGTCCCTTCTCAAGCGCGCCCAGGCATCGTTCGCCTAGCCCAACCCCGGGAAACTGAAGACCGCGACCTGTGGAGGCAAGGCCGCTGGCGATCAGACATGTGAAGATACTCCACTGCAGTATCAGCATGACGACGACGACTGTTTACAGGTAAAGAAGTACAGTAGCGAGAAAATAACTTCAGACTTGCCGCTGGCAATTGACGGACTAGAGCTCAATGCTTTAATCGATACCGGTGCGGATTACTCTGTGATCAGATTCGACTTAGCGAAGAAACTAAAGAAAGTCTTAACCGAATGGATTGGACCTCAAGTGCGTACTGCAGGCGGTCACCTTATAACGCCTCTCGGCAGGTGCACTGCAAGAGTTGGGATACGGGCCTTCACTCACGTCGGTGACTTCGTCGTCCTGCCCGTGTGTTCGAGGGAAGTTATACTGGGAATGGATTTCTTACAAGATAATGGTGCCATTATCAACTTACAGAGGTCAAGCGTATCATTTTCGACGGAACATGCTATAAAGGTAGCAGAAGCAGACGAACGATACACCACTCCACTACGCGTCGTCGATGATGATGTGACCGTACCACCACGAAGCAGTGTAATGGTTCTCGTCAAGAATGATACATTTAACGACTGCGAAGGTGTGGCTGACAGCAACATGGATGTTTTCCTGAAAAAAGGCGTTTGTGTAGCACGAGGAATTATTCAGTTGCGAAACGGGTGCGCAGATATCCTCCTGACAAATTTCGGGAACGAATTCCAGCATATCGCGAAGGAGACAACCATAGCCTTTCTCCATGAGTTCTGTGCAACGACAGAAATATGCAGTCTCGAAACAACGTCAGTGGATGTAAAATCAACACCTGACGTCTGCGACGTAATATCTGTCAATCCCCAGCTTTCAGAAATTCAACGGCGACAGTTATACGACCTCGTACGGGAATTTGGCACCTGCTTCTCCAATAGCTCAAAGGTACGGCGCACGAGCATTGCCAAACACAGGATCATAACGGACGAGACAACCAGGCCGGTATGCCAGCATCCATATCGTGTTGCGCCAAAGGAAAGGGAGGTCATCAAGAATCAGGTACGGGAAATGCTTGAAGATGATGTTATCCAGCCTTCTAACAGTCCGTGGGCATCCCCCGTGGTGCTTGTCAAGAAAAAGGACAACACGCTGCGGTTTTGTGTCGACTACCGGAAACTGAATGCGGTGACTAAGCGGGATGTATATCCCCTTCCACGCATCGACGACACGTTAGATCGAATTCGGTTTGCCAAGGTTTTCTCATCACTGGATCTGAAAAGCGGATACTGGCAAATCGAAGTTGATGAACGCGATCGCGAGAAGACTGCATTTGTTACCCCGGACGGACTCTATGAATTTAAGGCTCTCCCATTTGGTCTCTGTTGTGCACCTGCAACGTTCCAGCGAATGATGGATACTGTACTTTACGGATTGAAGTGGCAGTGTTGTTTAGTGTACCTAGACGACGTGATCATCTTCGCCGCTACATTCGAGGAGCACATCAAGCGTCTGCGGTCAGTGTTAGAGGCAATCCGTTCGGCAGATTTGACAATTAAGCCAGAGAAGTGTCAATTCGGTTTCGAAGAACTTCGATTTCTGGGGCACGTCGTCAGCGCCCAAGGTGTTCGCCCTGATCCCGATAAGACAGCCGCCGTCGCAAGGTTTCCGGTGCCAACAGATAAGAAGTCAGTACGGAGGTTTCTTGGTCTATGCGCTTATATAGACGATTTGTCCGAAATTTCTCGAAGATCGCAGAACCCTTAACGAAACTTACGAGAGAAGATGTGCCCTTCCAGTGGCAAAAGGAGCAACAAAGCGCCTTCGACGAATTAAGAAAACGACTGGAAAAGCCCCCAATTCTTTCCAATTTTGACGAGACAGCTGACACAGAAATACACACAGACGCCAGTAACATCGGCCTTGGATCCATTCTAATACAGTGGCAGAATGGCGAAGAAAAAGTGATAGCTTACGCCAGCCGAACTCTATCGAAAGAGGAAACGAACTATTCAGCCACAGAAAAAGAATGCCTTGCCGTCATCTGGGCCATCAGTAAATTTCGGCCGTACCTATACGGTAGGCCTTTCAAGGCAATCAGCGATCATCATGCCCTTTGCTGGCTGGCGAACCTCAAGGACCCATCTGGACGATTAGCCAGGTGGAGCCTCAGACTGCAGGAATATGATATCACCGTGGTATACCGTTCTGGGAGGAAGCATACCGATGCCGACTGTTTGTCGCGGGCGCCTGCAGACACAGCACTATCAGAGGAAGAGGACTTTCCATTCGTAGGGGTTGTCGAGACTACTAAAATAGCCGAATGTCAACGCGCAGACGACGAATTGCTCCCGCTCATTAAACGCCTGGAAGGAGCCAATGTACGAATACCTCGTATATTTTCTCGAAGCCTCACATCGTTCTGCCTCCGAAGAAATGTTCTTTACAAGAGAAACTTTAAGCCAAACCGTGAGAAGTTCTTGCTTGTCGTTCCTGCAAGTATGCGGCAAGAAATACTACGAGCGTGCCACGATGAGCCCACATCTGGACATTTGGGCGTGACTCGAACGCTTGCTAGAATCAGTCTGCATTATTATTGGCCCAAGCTATTAGCTTCAGTACAGCACTATGTTAAGACATGCCGTGAGTGCCAAAGACGAAAAACACCAAGTATTAAACCGGCTGGCCTCCTCCAACGCATAGATCCGCCGAAAGCGCCGTTCCAACAAGTTGGAATGGACCTCCTTGGACCCTTCCCGACCTCTTCACTCGGCAAGAAATGGATCGTTGTGGCGACGGATTACTTGACCAGATACGCCGAAACAGACTCCTTGCAACGGGGAACGGCGGCTGAAGTGGCCCAGTTTTTTGTAAACAGCATAGTCCTCCGGCATGGCGCTCCGACTGTCGTAATCACTGATCGCGGAACGGCCTCACAGCGGAACTTATGAAGTGCCTGCTGAATATGACTCACATTATTCACAGAAAAACTACCGCCTATCATCCCCAAAGCCTTGGCCTGACTGAACGGCTCAACAGAACTCTAACCGACATGATATCTATGTATGTAGATGTCGAGCACAAAAAGTGGGACGAAATTTTACCCTACTTCACC
The DNA here is from genome assembly GCF_013339695.2 of Rhipicephalus sanguineus. Taxonomy (NCBI): domain Eukaryota; kingdom Metazoa; phylum Arthropoda; class Arachnida; order Ixodida; family Ixodidae; genus Rhipicephalus; species Rhipicephalus sanguineus. Next base: position 137,740,102 of record NC_051186.1, read on the forward strand.
TTCGCCTATAACACCGCCGTACAAGAGACCACCAAGGTTGCCCCGTTTCAACTAGTTTACGGTCGTGAAGTTGCCACAACACTGGACGCTATGTTACCGATAGACCAAGATGACTACCCCCCTGATCTTGACGACTTTCTACAACGAGCGGAAGAAGCCCGCCAATTAGCAAGGTACCGAATACGTCGCCAACACCGGATCGACGCCGACCGCTACAACCGGGGAAGACGTGAAACGTGGTATGACGTTGGCGACAAAGTGTGGATATGGACCCCAGTACGACGACGCGGTCTGTCTGAAAAACTCATTTGCCGATATTTTGGTCCCTATGAAGTAGTGCAGCGACTCAGTGACCTGGTTTATGAAGTCAAGCCTGCAGGACACGCGCCTTCGCGACGACGCAATCCCACTGAGCGCGTACACGTTGTGCGCATGAAGCCATACCACGACCGACACGAAGATTAGCCACCCCAGTCGCCCACTGTACTACCAACTCGTTCCTCGAAACCCGCCCACAAATGGAACTCTGCATACAGCCTCATCGCACGCATCGGGGCGATGCGTCTTGAGAGGGGGAATAATGCCACGGAAAACTGCCATCAGTCCGTACAACGCAGGCGTCGCAAACGAAGCGCAACGAAGACGGCACCGCTACGACAGATGAAGCCAGCCACAATGCGCCGGCCGGCCCTGCATGCGCACGAGCTTCGGCGGAGCAGCCAACGCGGGTGAAGAAGAGAAAGACGGCGTTCGAATGAGAGGCTCGTGAGAGCTGCGGACTTTCGGTTCCTTCCGAATTTTCTGTGTTTCCTTTTGGCTTTTGGGCACAAGTTCGCCCTTCAATAAATAGTGTAAATACCAAATCCTTGTGGAGACCGGTGTTACAATATACATCTATGACTTTGTGAAGGAGTCCACAAATGAACGTGTATTAACTATATAAGCTGAAGCAGCAGCTTTCTTACACATGGCAATGCGCATCGCCACAGGTCATAACCAGAAAATTATTTACAGTGGAACCCCGATTATACGACTTTGAGGGGTCCACACAAAACCGTCGTATAATCCGGGCGTCGTATAATCGAAAAACTAAGAACATAGGCAGTGGCAATCAGCCTTGGCCAGAAAAGGGGAAGAGACCACCTGAATAAGCCCACGACACGACCCTGTGCTTTTCCAAGGAAGGTAGATTAAATTATTTTTGAAAATGACAGCGAACGGCAGCATTACTTAGTTGAAAGAGTTATGAGCGAATCATCATCCTCAACTTTAAAAAACTGAATTCAATGCGCATCTTTCTCCCTATAAATCGAGTTCGAAAGTTGCCTGTGCGTGAAAACGAAACCGAAACCGCGTTTGCAACAGCCTCCTGTCAGGGAAGTCAGACACAGTGTCATCGCCATCACATAATGGCGACAGAGCACGAGTTTGCTTAAAATGCTTTCGCAAACTCGTATTTCGCAAACATCGTATTTGTGCCCCTGTGAAGTGCAACTAGTGATGTCCCGCTGTTATTATGAACGTTCATGTCAAGCGAAAGTTATTTTGCACGGTGAAAATAGCTGCGTCGCGTCCTTTTGCGTGCTCAAGACCTGTGACTGCGAGTGCCGCAAACAAGGGCAGGAGACCAGCTGTATGTCGACCAGGAAAAGTTTCCACGGACCGAAAACGTGAAAATATCTGGATCTCAATGACCGGTTAGATGAAGCTACTCAGTGTGGAGATAGCTTGCCTAGGTAACGACCCTGGATACGCACGCAACCGAGGCGTATCCCGAAGCTATCTTAAAAGCAAGGAAAACTGGATTGCATGAACTGCCAGGAGAATAAATTTACTGTCTCCCTCTCTACTTTTGTAATTGTCAACGTAGGGGTACGAGAGTTCTTATTATGCACTCGCAAATACTTGGTCAGCGTTCAGATACGAGTAAAGGTGATTTTTTTTCTCTGGCGGAATCAGAAAGTCGTCGTAAGATGCGGGGTCGGTGTAAAATTGCGTCGTATAACGAAGGTTTTTAATACGTTATTTCTATGGGGATTTTGCCGGGACCAAACCGATTCGTCGTGAAATACGGGTCGTCGCAAATCCGGGGGACGCATAATCGAGAATCTGCTACTAGGTTTAGAACCCAGAAACATCATTCACGTACCACGTACAATAAAATATTTTCATGTATACCCCTTACTAATCTAAACATAATATTGACTTGTTCGCTTGATTGTTCTATTATACTGTTACGTGAGCGACGACTCGGTAGGCTGTAGTCCGTAGACTATTCACACGATATATTTACAGTAGCGGTTGCAGCGCTGACCGGTTCAGCTCAGAGCCCGAGCGGAGAGGGATCTTCCTTCTCTTCGTCCGGCGCACAGGCGCATGGTTCGAGGGGCTGGTAATATGCATGTAGCAATATGACCTAATTGCCAGTAAACAGTTTAGTTGTGTAACTGCACGTATGCCAGCCCAAATGACTGAAATAAGAACAGTAGCACATCCTTAGCCACTTTCTCAAAACTAGTAGAAGGCGACATGATAGCCTCGCAAACCTAATATGGTGTTACGTGAACTTTTTTGTTCTTGTTTAAGTAAAGTGTCAATGTGTTTGTACTTTGAAAAAATGTTCTTGTCTGTTTTTTTCATTTCTTATTATTATTTTTATTTTTATTTTATATCTTTTTATTGACTGTACTAAATCACTGTCTTTGATTGTTCACCTGTTATAATCCCTCTGGGATTGACAGTATGTATAAATAAATAAATAAATAAATAGTATATGCATCTTCTGCTGGCCTTCTACTTCATTTATTAACCCTGCACAACATTACTGGAGACCTATGAAAATGTCACTGCCTTGCGTTTACACGCAGTGCCTGTGCATTGTTTTGTTTTGTATTTTATTTATCTTTAAATATATTGTTAAGCGGTTTATTGGACGGGACTTGGCGACAATTCGCTATGGCGACAGTCAAGGCAAAAGCACGGGCTCCGAGAGCGAGCGGCGTTTATAAGAGGACGACCCACTAGGAACCGCTGGAGAACGCCACCGTTAAACAGTACCAATTGCTTCGCCACAATTACCCCGGGTACGAAAAGGGGGCCGTCCGGCGACCTAACAGCTCGTCACTATGAGTGGGTCATAGTAGGCCTTGAGGCGCTCCACGTTGACTATGTCGCGCCCTCGACGGCGCATGTCCGAAGCTGGTTCGATGGGTTCGATCAAGTAGTTGACCGGGGATGTGCGCTCGACGATCCGGTATGGGCCTTCGTATTTCGGCAGCAGTTTTGAAGAGAGGCCACTTGCAGTGGCAGGGACCGAGAGTCATACGAGCGCTCTAGGGAGGAACGTAGGCTCAGAAGTGGTGATACCATCGCGAATGCTCCACTGCAGCTCTTGTTCCTGCGTCGTAAACGTCTTGGCAAGCTCGCGACACTCTTCAGCAAGCCTGGCTGTGTCAGAAATAGGCGCACACTCAGATGGATCCGGCTTGTATGGAAGTATCGTGTCGATGGTGTGCGACGGGTGCCTTCCATACAGTAAGATGAAGGGTGAAAAACCAGTAATGCTCTGAGGGGCGGTATTATAGGCGTGGGTGACGAAGGGCAGAATGGCATCCCAATTGGTGTGGTCGGCGGCGACGTACATTGAGCGCATGTCGCCGAGCGTGCGGTTAAAGCGTTCGGTTAGGCCATTCGTCTGCTGGTGGTAAGCAGTAGTTTTGCGGTGAACAGCATGGCACTCTTTCAGAATGGCTTCCACGACTTCTGATAAGAAGACACGGCCTCGATCGCTGAGAAGCTCTTGGGGTGGACCGTGACGCAGTATGAATCTGTGTAGTAGGAAGGAGGCAACATCGCGCGCTGTAGCCGCTGGGAGGGCGGCAATTTCGGCGTATCGCGTTAGATGGTCAACAGCGACGATGGCCCAGCGGTTACCAGCCGAAGTCAGAGGAAGTGGTCCATACAAATCGATGCCCACGCGCCCAAACGGACGGTTAGGGCAAGGTAATGGTTGTAGACCTGCAGGCAACACGTGCGTTGCAGGTTTTCGGCGTTGGCAATCGAGGCAGGAGCGAACGAACTTCTGCACGTAGCGGTACATCCCACGCCAGAAGTATCGTTGTCCAATGCGGTGGTAAGTTTTGGATACCCCAGAGGCGCGCATGGTGGGTCAGAGTGGAAGGCTTCGCATATTTCAGAACGCAGACTGCTGGGTATCACTAGTAGCCACTGGCGGCCGTCGGCGTTGTAATTGCGTCGGTGCAGGACGTCGTCACGAACGGCGAAATTGTGGGCTTGACGACGCAACGCGCGAGTGGATGGTGTTGCCGACGGATCAGTGAGCAAGTGATGCATTTATCCTTGCGCTGTTCGGTAGCGATGGTGTGAACGTTAATTGGAGCAACAGCCATGTGAGGTACTGAGCAGGCGGCATTGTCGTCAGGCAAGGGGGAGCGCGAGAGGGCGTCGGCGTCAGCATGCTGGCGTCCGTTGCGGTACAGCACGCGGATATCGTTGGCCTGTAGGCGAAGTGCCCAGCGGGCGAGGCGGCCTGAGGGATCCTTCAATGACGACAGCCAGCATAGTGCATGATGGTCGGTGACGACATCAAATGGGCGACCATACAAATAAGGTCGAAACATTGTAAGGGCCCATATGATCGCCAGGCACTCTTTTTCCGTGACTGAGTAATTGGTCTCGGCTCTGGTAAGCGTACGGCTTCCGTATGCCACGACATATTCGGGGAACTCTGGTTTGCGCTGCGCAAGGACAGCGCCGAGGCCTACACCGCTGGCGTCCGTCCGTGTGTACCTCCGTTGGGGCCGTAGGATCGTAGTGGCGTAGTATGGGATGAGACGTCAACAAACGACGGAGCTTTGCGAACGCGTCCTCACTCTCGGACGACCACGAATTTAGGGGTCCGTTACTTCCAAGGAGCTTCGTCAGCGGCGATATGATGGTGGCAAAGTTTCGTATGAAGCGTCGAAAGTACGAACACAGTCCTACGAAATTGCGCCGTTCTTTTACGGACGTAGATTTGGGAAATTCGGCCACGGCCCGAAGCTTGGCCGGATCGGGAAGGATTCCGTCCTTGGACACGACGTAGCCGAGGATTGTCAGCTGCCATGCTGCAAATCGGCACTTCTTCAGATTCAGTTGGAGGCCGGCGTTGCGCAAACGCGTCAAAACATGCCGCAGACGTTGGAGGTGCGTGGAGAAGTCCGGAGCGAAAACCACGACGTCAAGCACGTGTGCCATTTCAAGTTGCGCAGAACGGTGTCCACCATGCGCTCGAAGGTCGCGGGCGCATTGCACAGACCAAACGGCATGACGTTGAACTCGTACAAGCCGTCGGGCGTGACAAAGGCTGTCTTCGGTCGAGCGTCATCCGCCATGGGTACTTGCCAGTACCCCGAGCGCAAATCAAGAGACGAAAAGAATTCATCTCCTTGCAGGCTGTCAATCGCGTCGTCGATTCGCGGCAGCGGATAAACATCCTTGCGAGTGATCTTGTTGAGCCGTCGGTAGTCCACACAGAACCGCACGGAACCGTCCTTCTTCGCAACGAGAACAACGGGAGACGCCCATGGGCTGTCCGAGGGCCGAATAACCTCGCGTCGAAGCATATCGCCGACTTGCTCATTAATGACCCGCCGTTCTGCGGGAGACACGCGATATGGACGTTGCCGCAGTGGTGGTTGGGCGCCGGTGTCGATGCGATGCGTAACAGCGGAAGTGCGGCCGAGAGAAGTTTGCCCGACATCGAAAGAAGAACGAAATTCTTCCAGCAGGCACAGAAGTTGGGAACGCTGGACCGATGTGAGGTCGTCAGCAATGGAGGACCTAAACACATCAGCAGGTGACCAATCGGACGCGGAAACAGCATTGAGCGTACCGGAACTGGGACAGTGCGTGTCATCGGGTGCGTCCATAACTTGTGCGTCTTCAAGGGGTTCCACTCTGCCAAGACATTCCCCTCGCACCAACGTAACAATGTATGGAGATGGGTTGTGAACAAAAAAATCACAGTATATCCACGGAGTGAATGATGATGAGTGGGCGAAGCTGCGGAGGTTCATCGGTAAACCGTGAATCTTCCGTGAATTCTGCCCAGTACATCATCACCGACGTGAGATCGGGCGCGTTTATACTAAAGGTTCGATGAGAGTTATGACGACTTGCAGCTCACTTTAATTTGACATGTACGCTGTGAATTTTCATTGTTTAGAAAACCATTGCTTTAGAAAACATCTGGCGTCTTTCGTTAAGCAGCTGGCGTCTTTTCGTTTTGCTTTTAGAAAACATCTGGCGTCTTTCGTTGGTTTATTTCATCAATCAACGGCGTTTTGAACGAAATTTTTATTGTTTAATCACACACAGGAGAAATCTCACCAGGCACTACCTTGGAGGTAAACAATGGCTGCTAATGGGAATGAGACACAGAAGAAGTCGGCTTTTAGCTAACACTTACACTTCTACTTCTACTAACGTTTACTACTGGAACATGCCAATGGCTGCTAATGGGGAATGAGAGACAGAAGAATTCGGCTTTTAGTTCACGCGCACGCTGCGAATTTTTTATTGTTCAACAACGCACAGGAAAAATCTCCCACCGGCACCACCTTGGAGGTCAAGATCTGGTGCTAGCGTTACAACTGGTTACGCACTACTACGACTACGAGGGACGAACGGGTGCCGCCTTAAGGAGCTTCGCCCCTAAAATAGCGGTAATGCCCTGAGTGACCTGGACGGTCGCGAAAGGTACCAGCAAACCTCTCCTTGTGCAAACGTGGTCAGATGGCAAAATGAGTGCAATGGTGTCGGAGAGACCGACGCAGTCGACTGACACAGCCGTCGACGAGTTTGGAGGCACTTTAGTATCGTCTTTGACGAGGATCTTGCTCGATACCGATGAAGTGTCTGCCGGCGTCAGATCTGAGAACGGGGAGAGTTCGATTTTGGCTTGTGCGCAATGAATTACGGCGTCGTGGCGGGGGAGAAAATCCCATCCCAGGATGACGTCGTGAGAGCATGCAGCAATTATAATCAACTCGACATCGTACAGAACGTCCTGAATGACGACGCGAGCTGTGATATTGCTGTAGGATGAATACTCTGGGAGCTGGCTGTACGGAGAGACATCCCAGAAAGTGGCGTCCTCACTTTTCGTAGTTATCGGCTCAATTTTTGGTCCATAACGGATAAGGCGGGTCCAGTGTCGACAAGGGCAGATGCGGGAACACCGTCGACAAACACGTCTATCACGTTCGATGGGCTTCGCTGAGGGCTTTCGCAGTTCGATAGCGTCGCAGCCCTTGCCTCCTGGACTGCGACGACTAGTTTTCCTGGTCGCGTGCGACCGGACGTGGGCGCATCGGCGACAGTGAGCGACGTCGTGGAGACGGAGAGCGCCGAGCAGATGGAGCCTGGCGTGACGTCGGCGACAGAGGCGTAGGTGGGGCGTAAAATGTGCGGTTTGACTGGATGGTGGCGGGCGACACGACTTGAGGCGGTTGGACGCGATTGCAGTAACGCGCCACGTGGCCGGCGTAACCGCATGCGAAGCATATGGGGCGGTTGTCAGGTGTGCGCCATCGGTTTGCTGGAGCAGGGCCCGCCCATGGCGCAGGACGTGATTGACGGGGTGGCGACTGATATGACTGCATCGATGGCTGCAGTCGTGGCCTCTGCATGACGTCGGCGTAGGTAGCCGGCACAGCTGCTTCGCAGGACTGATGTCTAGCAGCGGCTTCGGCGTAACTGTGTGGGGCTGCCGTAGGTATTACTGCGGACGTCCTGGCGACAACTTGGGCGTAACTGAGTGGTGCACGAGCTGAATGGTGCTGGTGGTACTCAGGCATGCCCTCCGCGATTTCCTGCTCAATCGCTCGACGGAGGGGAGGGGAGAAGAGTGGTTGACGGCTGAGCAAAGCTCAGCAGAGAGAACTGGCGCGCAATTTCCTCGCGCACGAATGTGTTCACCTCTGCGAGCAAGGCGGAGTGGTCGGTTATGGTCGACAAGCCAGCGAGCTCGGCCTCGCGGGATGGAGAGCGACGGGTCATCGACCGCTGCCGGCGCAGCTCCTCGTAGCTCTGGCAGAGCGTGATGACCTCGGCCACTGTGCTGGGATTTTTGGCGAGCAGCATCGTGAAGGGATCGTCGTCGATGCCTTTCATAATGTGCCTCATTTTGTCAGATTCCGACATGGTGGCGTCGGCTTTCTTACACAAATCGAGGATGTCTTCAATGTAGCTGGTAAAGGTTTCGCCGGCCTGGTGAGCTCGTTCTCACAAACGCTGTTCGGCCTGCAGCTTACGAACGGCAGGGCGGCCAAACACGTTGATGATGGCGGTCTTGAAGTCGGACCACGTCGTAAAATCGGATGCGTGGTTGTTGCACCACAGGCCGGCCACACCCGCGAGGTAGAAAACCAAGTTGGTCAATTTTCCCGCCTCGTCGCATTTATTGGGGACACTCACGCGTTCATAGATCGCGAGCCAGTCCTCCACGTCGGTCCCATCTGCGCCAGTGAAGACTGGGGGGTCGCGGATGCGAGGGACACTGGGGCATGAGGTCGGTGTAGGCGGAGGCGTCTGCTGGGCGGTGTCTTGAAGCATGGTAGCTGGTAGGGTACGGGATCGACGCTCCAGAGGCATCGAATGGGAGCACAGCACTCCCCACCAATTTATTAAGCGGTTTATTGGACGGGACTCGGCGACAATTCGCTATGGCGACAGTCAAGGCAAAAGCACGGGCTCCGAGAGCGAGCGGCGTTTATAAGAGGACGACTCACTAGGAGCCGCTGGAGAACGCAACCGTTAAACAGTACCAATTTCTTCGCCGCAATATATAATTTTTACTTGCCTGAGTGCACTTGGGTATGAATTGCATTCCTTGGTGAGTCGCTCTGAACCCGCACCCTTATGCTTTCCATCACACGTAGGCATTGTTCAGCGCTCACAGGTTGAAACTGCAATTTAAAACTAAGTTATGAATGCAATTTAATTTCCAGGATCTTCAGTTCGTGTCCTATTGGTGTAAATTCAACTTTAACCCTCATATCAGAGGCAATATTACTTTTGGCAGCTGCATTTGTAGCAACATAACGCACTTAACTCGAGCAATTGTGCATACCAGTCGTTATTCTGACGCAGACACTTGGGCTAGTTGGTGGTAACTTAACTTGGGCATCTGAGTAAGTGTAAAGGAATGCTTGAGCAAGGAACAGGCACGTAGACGCCCTTCCTGTGTACGTGTCTCTTTCTTATTTGAGTGTTGCTTTGTGCTTGTTATTTCAACCTGTGAGCAATGTATATTCAGGCACAACCAGTGTTGTAGGCGTTACCGAAAAAAAGTAACTAAAAAAATTCGGCATAACCTACGTACCGTGGGTGTCGATGTTATGCGAAGCATGCGGCGGGAAGGTTACTGTGGCGTAACTTTTTTTACTGAGCGACACGTTACAAAATGACGCTAAAGGTTTGTAAAAATTTTATACGCACACATATATATGTTGCAGAACCGCATATGTGTTATATATCCAGTTGCGTACGGTTGGGTAACGCTGCCAATGGCAACGTGAGTATTACCAACACCAGAAGCGGTAAGCTGATATGTAGTGCTTATACATGTCCCGAGAACGCACGCACGTTTCAAGAACCCATGTGCATGTGTGCAAGAAGTTCCTGACAGTTCTTGAACAAGGGCATCATCACCGTGATCAGTGAGCACCAGCAGCTCGTCATGACTTGTTATCGGATCCGGTCGTGATCGCGGAGACGAGGGGTTCATGTGTAGTGAACTATGAGGTATAGTACAGCTGTTCGAAATCGTGGATGGCTCGGTCACTTCGTCGACAAATTGTCTGTCGATAGAGCCGGCGACATGTCGGAACTTGAAGTCACCCTTCGCGTTGGTGAGGTACAGGCCGTCAAGGCTGGTAGGCCTGGATAGTGCTACGCAGACCAACATCAGTGGATGGTGTTTGTCGTATTCGTACACTACCTGGGCGTATGTGCCCTACGTAGCCTAGTCTACAAAGCGGCTGTCACTCAATCTGGCATCATCCTCGGTCAGCATGAGGCCATCGCCCAGCCTCGTAAGAAATGAAGAGGACACTGCGTCGTTCCGGTGGACGAAGTGCACTGTACGGTGCGGTGATGTAGATATCTTATGTAACTTTCGTCAATGTATTCTTCCGGGGTCGAGTAATGCTTCACTATAGCTTGCTGAATCATAGGAATACAAACGTAATGTTTATTAGACTGCTATAAAAGCGGAGCCAACACTGGAACTACAGACGTTAATCTGATATGACGTCTGTATCGTAGGAGTAGACATCGTAGGAGCATCATGTAGTGTTTATTGCTTTCTTGTAAAATTAGATAGCCAGCACCACAACCACAATTGACGTTGCACCGATATTACGTCTGCGTAAGCTGTTTTTCCAAACCAGTTTATAGACCCGCCGTGGCTCAGTGGTAGAATGCCTGATTGCCACGCAGAATGCTTGAGTTCGATTCCTGCTGGGATCCTAACTTTCATTCTTTCCATTCTTTGAGTCAACGCTGCCGATGTTGGTTTTCCTTAACGCTCTAGCATTTAAGTAGTTACCAATGTCTGTACTCGCCGTTCCTGGGTAGATATAAACTGTCAATCACCTGTGGCGCATACCCGTACACCGCGGCCCGTGGTAAACGGGTATGTGCCACACGTGTCTAGTGGAAAGGGTTTGACGACGTACGTGACAGGATTTTAACGTTATTCATGTCATGACCCGGCAATCACATTCGTCAAATCCTCTTACCCTCCCATGCAAATTTTGGTCTACACCAAGTTAAGGAGGCGATCATGAGAGCACCCAGACGTAGGCGGCTAGATAGATAGATAGATAGACAGATACGTAGATAGAAACGCTCAAAGTGCCAGAGGTTCGCTAAGAAATGCTTCGCATTTAATACGTTACTCGTTACGCTAACAAAAAAGGAACGCGTTACAGCCCTACGTTACCTCTTTAAAAAGGTAACGCGTTACCGTTACAGTTACCCTAAAAAAAGTAACGGACGTTACTTCTGCCGTTACTCTATGGTCAGAAATTTTATTCACCGCATTTTTACTGTTGGAACCCCAAATAACAGTTTTACAAAGCTGATATTTTTAATTCATAAAAAATTTCTATCACAAACTACAATTTTTGCGCGAAGTACCGCTTTAACGAGAATAGGTTGCACAAATACGTACCATAGCAACAGTAGCGTAGCCAGAAATTTTTTTCGGGGATGGGGCTGGGGGCGTTAAGCCATACTTTATGTATGGTTGTGTGTGCGTTTGAAAATTGAAAGAATTCGGGGGGAGGGGGCGATGAGGGTTAAACCCTACCCCCCTCCCCCGCCGGCAACGCCAGTGCTTGGCAATAGTGGAGTGACCTAAAGTCGCCTGCGCAGTTACATGTGAAGGCTGCTAACTCTGTGGCACATGGTAAACACATTTTCTCAGTGTGACGTTAAACACAAAATGAGATTTTATCGTCAACGCTCTCCTTAAAGAAAACATCACAACTCTCAACAAATTTACAGTAATTCTGACAGTGCGCTTCTACTAACAAGACATGATCAAATAGCAATAAAAAATGCTTAAACGGCTTAGTTTGGGGGGAAAACGATTTGCACACATCTGCGTTTTCCCCCTTTAAAATATGTATACTTGCCTAAAAAATTGCGAGCGTTTATGTGAACGTGTTCAAGGTCAGCCTCGTTCGCTGAAAAATTGGGTAACTATAGAAAGGTGTACCAGCAGTTGCCGATAGAAAGAAGCAAGTTCCATTTTGAAAACAATGTTAAAAACCATCGCTAGATTATTGCAAGGAGAGTTTTCTAATAACTACAGCTTCTTGTACAAAAAAAAAGAAACAGCTGCATTTAAGCTGTCATCGGACAGAGTGCCTCTCTTCTTAGTGAATACGACCGCACCTACACTAAATAGGCACTCGAGCGCTTGATGAATGAAAATAGCGCGAAAAAACGTAGGACGAGACGAAGAAGGCTACAGCACAAGCGCATGTGCTGTGGCCTTCTTAGTCTCGTCCTACGTTTTTTTGCGCCATTTTCATTCATCATGAAGTACCAACTCGCCCAACAGTCTATTCTTAACGCCTGGCAGGCCGGCATCAGTACGCCGCTGCGACAAAAGAACGTCGGGGCAAGCTCTACAATAGTGGCGCCTATGAGACGAGGGAATTTTGTGTAAAACTTCCGGGATAATTGAAAAAAAAAGTAACGAGTAACGTGACACCTCACGTTACCGAAAAATGTTAACGTAAGTACGTTACCCGTTACAGTTCCGAAATAGTAACGAGTACGTTACTACGTTACCGAAAAAAGTAACGCGTTACCGGTAACGCCGTTACTTGTAACGCGTTACCGCCAACACTGGGCACAACATACGTATAAGGTCCATAATATGTCCAGGACAGGATCCCTTTCTGGATATCCTGTGAATCTGCAAAAATGTTTTTTTCAACATCTGTCGGACCTCCGATTGAGCTCCAGCGGAGATTTACGGATCTCCAGTGGATATCAATTACATCCGAAATGGATATATACTGGATTCCTGAGGGATATCTGTGGTTGCTTGGGTAATTTACAGCGCGAAAAAACGAGAGACAGAAGGAGAAATATTACACAGGACAAGCGCTGACTTACCTTTTTCTTTTCGTCCCCTCATGTTCACGTGGTACGCAGCGATGTTATTTAGGCATGGGTTATGCGCAATAAATGCTGTAGTTGGCAGTCAGCGCTTGTCCTGTGTAGTATTTCTTCTGTCTCTCGTTTTTTCGCGCTGTAAACTTACTATTTCCACTGTCTAACTAACACTTACTATGTGGCCTGGTGAGGGGCCCTTTAAAGAAACTTAGTGCTCCTGCCATTATCGGCATTTCATTCTTTACCGGCAGCCGTTTGTTTGTGTCTAATAAAAAAGTAAGCTTGATTTGGAACCGAAGATCGGGTGTTTCTCGAGTATGCGACTTCAAATTATCAAACGAAACGGTGTGTTACTTCACTTCACTTTTATTTCCTTAAAGGCCCCCTGAAGGGGGGTATTACATAAGGGGTGGGTTAACAATTGAGCGACATATATACATAATAATAATATTGCTACGAAGCGCTACCGAAGATGAAGAGGGAGACGACATGAAAGAGGACGACGTTCCCTGATTCCACGCGGACTTGGCTCCATCTTGTATGCCTGGCTCTGTCCTCTGTATATACGTTGTAACTATAACCTTCGACGCCTTTTTTTCCCCGTAACATTTTGGTGGAGGTGCTGGGTTCTCTCGTTTCAACATTCACAACGCTTCTACGCAGCGGACGCTCCTTGGCTGCCGCTGCGGTCCCTGCTCACGACGAGAATGAGGATGAATCGGAAACCTCAACGGCCATGCCTCGACTAACCACGCCGCAACCAACAGCGCGACAACCAGCCGCTACTAACCGCACCGTCGTCCTGACTCAACCGCGTGACCCAGGCACATTTTCTGGCACGAACAACACTGACGTCGAGGATTGGCTTTAGATCTACGAACGGGTGAGCGCACTGTACAACTGGGAACCGACGCTCATGCTGGCCAATATTCTTTTTACCTTGAGGGCACGGCAAAAGTTTGGTTCTGCAACAACGAGCAAGAGATCTCGAGTTGGGACGTGTGCAAGCAAAAACTCATTGATCTGTTCGGCAAGCCCTGTGGGCGCCGTCGCGCTGCACAGAAAGAACTCGCGTGCCGACTTCAGACCTGCACAGAGTCTTGCATCACGTACATTCAAGATATGCTGGATGGCCGAGGCTGAAAAGGTCGCGCATATCCTCAAAGGAATCGCGGATGATGGGTTCACTTTCCTGGTTTTCCGAAACTCGTCGACAGTAGACGACGTCAATAATGAATGCCGACGCTTTGAAGAAGCGAAAAGTCGTCGCATTACTCCACACGTTTCACGTCTTCCCAACACGGCTGCGACGTCTACTTGCGAGGACATCGGTCCACCACCTACTCCTGCTACCGCTGAGAATATTGTACGCCTCGTCCACCGCGAAATCGAAGCTGCATCTCCGGTTCCTGCGCAAGCTCGTGCCCCCGACGATTCACATACGATTTCACTCATCCAGACCGTTGTACGCCAGGAGCTCGCTAACGCAGGAATCCAGACACTCTGTCCAGTGAACAGACACGACTACCGTCCACTCGGCCCACCTGATCTGCTCCGAAACTCGTACGCCCGTCCTCGTTACCGGAACTCGGCGCAATGGCGAACCTCCAATGACAGGCCCATCTGACAGGCCCATCCTGAAACTCACAGCCTTGGCCGAGCTATTCCAACACCCGACGTTCACCTGGTACTTCCCGCCTTCCTGCGCACCTTGAAGACTACGTCGCTACACCCTCATCGCCCGCTTAGACCGCACCGCTCCCCTTCGCCGTCCAGTCGTCTGTCCCGCTCTCCTCTGCGTCGTCGCTCACCTTCCCACTTCTACACCCGCCACTCCTCGGAAAACTAACGGGCGCAGCTCCTGGAGGTTAACCTGCCTTGACGACCCGACCCGAAATTCCTCTGCTTACACTGCCTGGACACAACAACCAGCTCAAAGTAGATGTCGACGGCTCACCTGTTATAGCACTCATTGACACTGGCGCTCACGTATCGATTATGAACTCGAAACTCCGTGCTCGCGTCAAGAAGGTGCTTACTCCTGCTCCGATCGCTGTAGTCCGAGTAGCCGATGGTGCAACTCCAGTTGCCACTGGGATGTGTACTGCACGCGTCACTGTTGCTGGGCGCCATACTTGTATTTTGTTCTACGTATTGCAGCGGCGCCCGCATGAACTTATCTTAGGACTTGACTTGCTGACGTCCCATTCAGCTCTTACTGACTGTGCCACGGGTGTCGTCCAACTCCCCTTACCATATGCCGTTGAGCCTTCTGATCCTGCGCCGAGCAAGCTGTGCTCTGCCGATTTCGTTCGCGTCCCCTCTCTGGCCGTTACGTACATTGACGTCTCTCCCGATCCACCCGTGGCCGACGGAGATTACGTCGTGTCACCCAAAGCTACCGTCCTCTGTTCGCAAAATGTCACGTTCCCGCACACCGTCATCAGTATTCACGCCAATGCCGCATGTCTCCCTATCGTCAATTTTGGACTATGCCCTCAGGTGCTGCCCTGGGGTATCTCCCTTGCAACCCTTGCCCCGACCTGCGAGTACCACACTTCCGCCTTAACAGGGGATACACAATCGCCGACTAGTGCTGATTTGGACCCAGCTTCATCAGAAAGCATGACGAAAACGAACGCCTCCGACCTCCCGGCCGAACATGTGAATGCCCTTCGTGCCCTTCTCGCGTCGTACCAGGACATCTTCGACCTCAATGAACGACCACTGGGCCATACAACCGTTGTGAAGCATCGAATAAACACCGGCAATGCTATCGTGTTTCCTATACTGAGCGCCAAGTCACACAGAAAGAAGTCGACAAGATGCTTGCCCGGGACATCATTGAACCTTCTTCAAGCCCCTGGGCTTCCCCTGTCGTGCTCGTCAGGAAGAAGGACCACAGCTGGCGCTTCTGTGTCGATTACCGAAATCTCAACAAGGTAACAAAAAAAGACATGTACTCCTTACCGCGGATAGATGACGCCCTTGACGGTCTCAGTGGCGCGAAGTATTTCTCTTCCATTGACCTTCGTTCCGGGTACTGGCAGATTGCCGTTGACGACATGGACCGTGAAAAGACCGCCTTTGTTACGCCTGATGGCCTTTATCACTTTAAAGTGATGCCGTTCGGGTTATGCAATGCCCCAGCTACCTTTGAACGAATGATGGACGCTCTCCTTCACGGTTTTAGGTGGTCAATCTGCTTATGTCACCTCGATGACGTCATTGTCTTTCCCCGACTTTGCAGACACACCTCTAGCGTCTCTCGACAATTCTTTCTTTGTGTCGCAAGGCAGGACTTCAACTCAACTTGTCGAGATGCCACTTCGGCCGCCGGCAACTTACTGTCCTCGGACACCTTGTCGAATCTTCTGGTGTTCGTCCCGATCCAGAAAAAGTTCGCGCAGTCAAAGATTTCCCTGTGCCGTCCTGTGCGAACGACGTTCGCACCTTTGTAGGCCTCTGTTCCTACTGTCGAACATTTGTGCGCAATTTCGCTGACATTGCGTGCCCTCTCACGGGCCTACTCACGAAGGATGTGGCTTTTACCTGGGTTCACGAACAAGCCAGTGCCTTCAGAGAACTGACCATGCGCCTCACGTCGCCACTGATTCTCGGCCACTTTTATATGTCCGCTCCAACAGAAGTGCGTACCGACGCCAGCGGCCATGGCATTGGTGCTGTTCTGCTCAACAACATGATAGCGACCGTGTCATTGCATACGCTAGCCGTCTTTTGTCACCCGCGGAGCGCAATTATTCAATCGTCGAACGCGAATGTCTCGCGCTCGTCTGGGCGGTGGGCAAATTTCGCCCATATTTGTATGGACGGCCGTTCACCGTTGTCACCGACCACCACGCCTTATCGTGGCTCTCATCGTTAAATGATCCTACTGGACGGCTGGTTCCGTGGGCCTTACGGCTGCAAGGTCCTACGCTGCTTGCGTCAGTGTGGATTTCCGTATCGGCGTATTCGTCGAAATGCGCAAGTATTGGAGGCGTCTGCAGGCGTCGTTTCAATTCTTGAAATGCTTGAACTTGCGACATTTCCCACCTGAATTCGACGTCGGCCTTCGTGAGATGCGTCAGTGGCTCGGCGATCCGTGAAAATTCTTTGACGAAACGCCTGTAATAGGCGCACAAGCCGAGAAAACGGCGTACAGCCTTCTTGTCGGTGGGCGACGGGAAGGCAGCGATGGCAGCTGCTTTCCGCGGGTCCTGGCGAACACCATCCTTGCTTATCACGTGACCCAAAAAGAGCTCCTCGTACGCGAAGCGGCACTTTTCAGGCTTCGAGGTGAGTCCGGAGGTCTTGATTGCTTGAAGTGCAGCTTCAAGGCGCCGAAGGTGTTCGTCGAAGTTTGAGAAAAACACAACGACGTCGTCCAAGTACACGAGGCACGTCTGCCACTTCAAGCCGGCCAGTACTGTATCCGTAACCCGTTGAAAAGTCGCAGGTTCCCAGCAAAGACCAAAGGGCATGACCTTGAACTCGAACAGGCTATCTGGTGCTATAAAGGCAGTCTTTTCTCGGTCCCTCTCGTCGACTTCTATTTGCCAGTAACCGATCTTGAGGCCCATCGACGAAAAGTACTTTGCGTTGTGTAATCGATCCAGGGTGTCGTCTATCCGGGGAAGGGGTTACACGTCCTTCTTCGTGACTTTGTTCAGGCAACGATAATCGACGCAAAAACGTAGAGTCACATCCTTCTTCCTCACTAGCACCACGGGGGATGCCCACGGACTCTTCGACGGCTGGATGATGTCGTCGTGTAGCACTTCGTCGACCTGTTTCTTCACGGCCTCGCGTTCTCTCGTCGAAACTCTGTGCGGGCTCTGACGGAGTGGTCTCGCACTTTCCTCTGTTATGATGCGATGGTTTGCCACGGGGGTCTGCCGAATTCTTGATGACGACGTGTAGCAGTCCTTGTATTGCAAGAGCAGGGTTTTGAGCTGTTCTTGTTTGTGCTTCGGAAGGCTGGGATTGACGTCGAAAGCGGGTTCTGGAGCTTTATTCGTCGCAGTAGGCTCGGAAGAATCGGTGAGGCCGAAAACTTTGCTGGCTTCTACAATTTCTTCGATAGAGGCGACCGTCGTGCCTATGCTCACGTGCTTGTATTCGTTGCTGAAATTCGTGAGCATAACTGCGGCTTTCCCTGCCCGCCGCTCGGCTACTCCTCTTGTGACGCAAATTTTGCGGTTGATCAAGTGGTGCTGGTCGCCTTCAACGATGCCTTCCAGGTCTGCTGATTTCTGAGTGCCGAAGGAAATGATGACGCTGGAGCGAGGCAGAATGGTGACCTGGTCTTCCAGCACATTCAAGGCGTGCTTTCTTGGTGGAGTGTGCGGCGGTAGTGCCTTTTCTGTGGACAGTGTTATCGACTTGAACCTTAAGTCGATGACTGCACCATGAAGGCCTTAGAAGTCCGTACCAAGGATGACATCTCTCGAGCAACGCCGCAGCACCATGAAGCTCGCGGGATAAATTCGGTTGTTAATGGTGAGTCTCGCTGTGCAGATTCCCTCCGGCGTTACGAGGCGACCTCCAGCAGTCCGGATTTCGGGGCCTTCCCAGGCTGTCCTAACTTTCTTCAGTCTCGTGGCGAACGGTCCACTGATGACAGAATAGTCGGTTCCGGTGTCGACGAGGGCTGTGATGCTGTGGCCGTCGATAAGAACGTCGAGGTCGCTAGTTCGTCGTCTTGCGTTGCAGTTAGGTCGTGGCGTCGGGTCACGGCTACGTCTGTTTGTTCCGCTGCTTCCGCGTTGCGTCGTCCGGTCTACTTCAGTTCGCGATGTTTCGTCGTCAGGGCTCTGTCTGGTTCGCGTAGTGTCCTGAAGGTGCCGTCGTGGCGTCGTCTTCGGCGGCAGAGGATCTTCGGTATTTCGTCGTACAGCAACCGTACCTCCATCGGTTGCTGCCCTTAGTTTTCCGGATGGGGGCTAGGTGAGCGGCCCCGGGTTGGGCCAGTGTATCGTCGGCGTTGGGGACAGGCGTAGCGGCATGGTGATGGCGATCGGGAAGGTCCTTGGGGGGTCCACTGCGCTCCTGCCAGATAGTCGGCGATGTCACGTGGTCGTTCACCCTGCTGTGGTCGCAGCGCGTCGATGGCGAACCCGCGCAGTCCCATCTGTCGATAATGGCAGCGGCGATAGGTGTGGCCGGCTTGTCCGCAGTGGTAGCAGAGAGGACGATGGTCGGGAGCGCGCCAAACGTCGGTCTTCTTCGGCGTGTATCGCTGGTTGGTTGGCGGGCGGTGTGACGCCGGTGGCGGCGGCGGAACTGCTGGGGCTTCGCGGCGTCTTGGGGGGAGGGGGGGCGTTGCGTTGGGCTGCAGCAGCATAATTCATTGCTTGAAGCTGCGGCGGTGCCGGCTGAGGAACAACCAGTGACTGTTGGATTTCCTAGCGGACAATGTCTGCTATCGAATCCACTTGAAGCTGCGGCGAAGGTAACAGCTTGCGCAACTCCTCCCGCACGATCGCTCGGATGGTTTTGCGCAAGTCGTCGGTGGCTAGTGAGTGCACTTTGGAATAGGTTGCAGACAGCGGCGAGCGGTTGTACTGTTTCGTCCGCATGTCCAGTCTTTTCACTAGTCGTAGCCTCGGTGAGGAATTGGGCGACCGTCGTGGGCGGGTTGCGGACAAGTCCCGAGAAAAGTTCTTGTTTTACACCCCTCATGAGCAGGCGAACTTTTTTGTCTTCAGCCATCGCAGCGTCGGCCTGACGGAAAAGTCGAGTCATCTCTTCCGTGAAGATGGTGACGTTTTCGTTAGGCAGCTGCACCCGGGTCTCCAGCAAAGAAGCGGCCCTTTTCCTGCGGACGACGCTTGTGAACGTTTGCAGGAATGCGCTGCGGAAAAGATCCCAGGTCTGCACTGAGGACTCCCGATTCTCAAACCACGTTCTTCCCGCGTCTTCGAGGTAGAAGTAGACGTGACGGAGCTTGTCTTCATTGCTCCAGTTGTTAAAGGCGGCGACACGGTGGTGTATTTCAAGCCAGGTTTCCGGGTCTTCGAACGACGATCCGCGGAAGGTTGGCGGCTCCTTGGGCTGCCGAAGAAGGATTGTCGTCGACTGTCGATCAATTGATGTCACGTGGCGCAGGCTGTACGGAGTCGGTCATCGTCGCTGCGGTCGGTGTTCGGATCTGTGACTGCCTGGCTTTTTCGGGAAGGAGCCCGTGCTCTGTCTGAAGTCCCTTCTGCCTGCGGCTTGTTCGACAATCCGAGTTTTCCTTGCCGTCGTCCTCGTCGCGGCTTGCGCTTGGGTCAGCACACCGCGGTGGCGTCCGGATCATGAAGCAGCACCTCCACCAGATATCACGTGGTTGTGACGTCGACGAAGAAAGCAGTCAGCACGCCCGAGATGAAACTGTTTATTTGGCCGAACTTGTGGCCGGGAAACTGAAAGTCAGCCTACAGCAATACACCGATAGCGGCGAACAGAGCGTCGACCGTCGACCAACTGATCATGGCTGGGATGCGCCGTCTTTTAAACATCACGCATCGAACTTTCCAGTCTTATCACTGGTTGTCGCGCAAGCACTGGAATAATCTAGACAATTCGCGTCCTGCGTCCAATCTTAACAAAACGATCTACTACACTCGCGAAGCTTCTCGAACACTGCGGCGCGGTCCGCGTCGAGCGTTGATAACCGCCCTTGCTGGTCAGACCCGAATACATCAAAATAAAAGAAGAAGCGGGCGTGGCAATATTCATTCACCGTTGTCTATAAGACGGGCCACCAACATGACCACACAGATTGCTTGTCGCGTCATCCAGTAGACCCCCAGATCCTCCTTAGAGCGGCGAGTCTACATTCGTGTTGGCATTTTAGGGGCGAAGCTCCTTAAGGCGGCACCAGTTCGTCCCTCGTCGTGCTCGTAGTAGTGAGTAACAAGTCTTACCCTTTGACCTCCAAGGTGGTGCCGGTGGGAGATTTCTCCTGTGCGTTGTTGAGCAATAAAAAATTCGCAGCGTGCGCGTTAACTAAAAGCCGAATTCTTCTGTCTCTGTAGAAGTGTAAGTGTTAGCTAAAAGCCGACTTCTTCTGTCTCTCATTCCCATTAGCAGCCATTGTTTACCTCCAAGGTAGTGCCTGGTGAGATTTCTCCTGTGCGTGATTAAACAATAAAAATTTTGTTCAAAACGCCGTTGATTGATGAAATAAACCAACGAAAGACGCCAGATGTTTTGTAAAAACAAAACGAAAGAACGCCAGATGTTTCTAAAGCAAAACGAAAAAGACGCCAGCTGCTTAACGAAAGACGCAAGGTGTTTTCTAAAGCAATGGTTTTCTAAACAATGAAAATTCACAGCGTACATGTAAAATTAAAGTGAGCTGCAAGTCGTCATAACTCATCGAACCTTTAGTATAAACGCGCCCGATCTCACGTCGGTGATGATGTACTGGGCAGAATTCACGGAAGATTCACGGTTTACCGATGAACCTCCGCAGCTTCGCCCACTCATCATCATTCACTCCGTGGATATGCTGTGATTTTTTAGCGTTCGCCAACATTGGCGACGAGCAATGACGTGGTCATCACTTGAGAGACATCATTAACTGGCTGAGTGGCCCCACAACTTCTCCATCTCTCCGTATCTTTGTGTTCCAAGATGGCAAATTATATCGTCACAACATGCATCCTGACGGACCTGACCTGCTGCTGGGTATACCCACACATATGCGTCAGACTGTACTCGCAGAGTTGCATGACATTCCAACCGCTAGTCATCTGGGCGTCTCAAGGACGTATGACCGTGTTCGACATCGCTTCTTTTGGCCCGGTATTTACCGCTCCGTTCGCCATTACGTCGCTTCGTGCAAGCCTTGTCAGCACCGCAAAACACCAGCCACCCTTCCAGCAGGGCGCCTTGAACCAATTGAGATACGAACCGAATCATTTTACAGGGCTGGTCTTGACCTCCTCGGCCGCTTTCCTTATCCATCAGTGGAAACAAGTGGATAGCTGTTGCCACAGAATGCGGCACTTGGTATGCGATCACACGGGCTATCCCTACCAGTTGCTCAACCGACGTCGCTGATTTTCTCCTCGAAGATGCCATCCTTCGTCACGGCACTCCTCGACAGCTCAAGACCGGGGTCGATACTTTCTATTCAAGGTAGTCCAAGACATCTTGCACTCATGTGCTACAAAACACAAGTTCACCACTGCATATCACCCTCAGACCAACGGCCTAACTGAGCTGCTGAACAGAATTATCCATGTATGTTTCTCCAGATCATCATGACTCGGGCGAAGCTCTGGCGTTCGTATTGTTCGCCTACAACACGTCTCGGCATGATTCCGCCGGTTTCTCTCCATTTTTTCTCCTCTACGGACGAGAACCCACGCTGCCTTTCGACACGCTCCTTCCTCCCGTACTTGATACATCAGCGGACGCTCGTGATGCCATCGCTAGAGCTGCAGAGGCACGCGAGGTCGCCCGCCATCCTCTTAGCACTTCGCAGCAGAAAGAATGGCGCATCTACGACGCCCGCCACCGCCATATCCACTTCAGTCCTGGTGACATGATCCTTCTTAGGACCCATCTTTGTAAGAAGCGCAAAACTACACACAGGGACAGCAAGAAAGAAAGACACAACACAAGCGCTTGACTGGCAACTAAGCGTTTATTCGGAAGCGCGACATATAAAAAGGAAAGAAAGAAGACAAGCAAAAAGCCCACGTGTCATATCAGTTATTATTCATCCATTATCCAGCCTTATTTCCAATCTTCTTAAGATTATGTGGAAATAAGGCTGGCGTAATAGTGGTTATGTCTGCACCAGAGAAGCTGTCTAAACTGTGTAGTGAAACTTGCCCTGTTCAGAAAGAAAAAAAGTGTTGTAAAATTAACCATCACAATGACTATGTTCAGTGCGCACAGAGTGTTGTGTATAGGATACCCATGTCGTGTGACCGCGCATACGTTGGACAAACTGAAAGATGTATCAATGAGCGAGTAAAAGAACATGATAATAAGTTGCAGAAAGGCGTGGATGGACACCTGGCTATCCACTGCAAGGATTGTGGCTGTGTGCCACACTTTGATAACACTTGCATTTTGTATCGCAACAGGGATAGGTTAACGAGATTGATAGTTGAAGCTGCAGAAATGAAACGGGATGATATTGATTGTGTCAGTGCACCGTCTATCTCGCTTACGCAGAAGGAACTTCGTTTTTTGGATGGTGTGTTGGGCAATAATGGATGATTAATAACCGGTATGACACGTGGGCTTTTTGTTTGTCTTCTTTCTTTCCTTTTTATATGTCGCGCTTCCGAATAAACGCTTAGTTGCAGTCAAGCGCTTGTGTTGTGTCTTTCTTTCTTGCTCTCCCTGTGTGTAGTTTTGCGCTTCTTACAAAGATGGATCTATACCAACAAGCCCGTTACACTTGTTTATTAAGTTGCACTTCTTAGGATGCCGTCACGGCGAGTTGTCCTGCGCGACAAGCTGACTTCTCCGTACTCTGGTGCGTACCGTGTCTTGCGCCAAGTCACCGACGTCACGCACGAAGTCAAACCTCTGGAAGCTACCATAGCGCGACCCCCTGAAATTGTTCACATCACTCGACTCAAGCGGTATCACTCGGACCAATCAAACACCGGGTGGGTGCCTTCGCCGCCGGGGGTTATGCTATGAAGCGCTACCGAAGATGAAGAGGCAGACGGCATGAGAGAGGACGACGTTCCCTGATTCCGCGCGGACTTGGCCCCATCTTGAATGCCTGGCTCTGTCCTCTTTATATACCTTGTAAATATCACCTTCGACGCCTTTTTCTCCCCGTAACAATATATACACCGTTATACATACACAAGGTTTATACATAAACAGTAATATATACATTCATAAAATATACACAATAACCACATATGCATATAACTATATTGGCCACATATAAACATAAGAATAAATTAGTGCTTACGCTTTTCAGCAAATGATGATGACTAGTCCTTTTACGGCGAGGTCAACACGCTTTGGCGTGGCGTAGTGATATAATGCGCCACGCCAAAGCATCTTGACCTCGCCGTAAATGGACTAGTCAAGACAGTAGCGTTTCCTCTTTTGTTCATTACATGTCAAAAACAGCCAAAAAATTGCCGTGGCGCAGTGGTAGAGTACTCGGTTAGGGATCTAGAGGTGGCGAGTTCGAATCCTCATGGCGGAGTTTTCTTTTAGTTGCGAAGCAGCTTAATGCGGGGGCTTTGTCCATCCCTCCCTTTGCATTCACCCTCCCCCCCTTGCGCATGCGCGTCCCCACCCCTCTCCCTCTCCTCTCCTACGCTCCCCCCCTTTCGCGCGCCTCATTCTCTCCTGCGCGACGCCGCGATGAGCGCCGGCGCATGCGCGTCCTCTCCCCTCTCTCTCCTCTCCTACGCTCCCCTCCTCTCACGCGCCTCATTCTCTTCTGCAACGAGTAGGACGCAGCGACGCCTCCGGCGTCTTGACGTGGCACGCGCGGCCGATGGCCGCCTATGCTTCTGTGGCTCTAGACGCGGGGCGCTCATGCTCTCCGTCCCTCGCTGAAGAATCCCACTACGACGCATGGACTGCAAACAGGCAGACGCACATGATCTTGCGACTTTGCGGGAGTCAATACCTCGGCCACCGGCAGTTACACGCAGCGGGAGCTGGATGGACACTGCTGATTCTACGCCAAATATGGGCACATGCTCAAGAACGCAAGACAAAAATTACACCATCTCCCGCTCAAGCGAACCATCACCCCGCTGCTTTGCCTCCACACATAATTCCCTTTAGCGGGAGATGGTGGAATTTTAGATGCGAAGCAGTTTTAGCGCTGGGCTTTGTCCGTAGTTCCATTGGCGACCGTCCGCTTTCTACCACCTCGCATAGCCATCTGTAAGATATTGAGACAAATCTTCTTCCTCTTGTTCTTCGACCGCCTTGATAATGATACGTGCAGAGCACTTTAGGGGCCCGGGCTGCCGTATGCTGTCCTAGCTTGGCGTAATGCAGACTAAACCGTGTGTGCAGGCACGTGCTAGCGCGTTCGGGCCTGAGTAAGGGGCTGGGTAGGACGCTGTGCCCTCTCCCCTTTACACTCTCTCAGTAATCATGTGATGGCGTCGCCGAACGAGATTCTGCAGACGCACGATTAAGCAACGCGTTGTATCCTAGTCAGAACGCGCTGGCACGCGCTAGCCCGTTCGGGCCTTTGTAAGGGGCTGGGTAAGATGCTGTGGCCTCTCCCCCTTATACCCTCTCAGCAAACACGTGACGGCGTCGGGTAACGAGATTCTGCAGACGTGCGATGAACACGCGTGGCGTGCTTCAACAAGAGTTCGGGATGAGTAACAGCAACTACAGTGAATTCATTGTGTGCTCCACTTGCAAGGACGCGTTAACATCGGGTAAGGTGCCCGTGATGAACGCAACTTTAAGTCGACCCGCTTCGCATCTCCACATGGTTCCCTTTATGGGAGGTGGTATAAATTTTCTTTCCCGTACGGTTTTTTTTTGTTTTTTTATTGCACGAATGTTTTCGAATTCACTTTATTTACTAGTATATTGATGTATTGCAGGTAGGCGCCGCCGTTTTAACGTTGTAGAGCCGTTTTGCGCTTGAGTACCCAGTGCCTCCAAGTAAAACGCCGCCCCAGCGACCCAGTATCCAGTGCGACACCAGGCCCAGAATCAGGCATGGAACTGGATGCTGGTACCCAGTGGTGCTGGCATTTGCAATAGGCCAATGTGTTTGCTGCCTGTGGCTTAGCCGAAAAAATAGTAACAGAAAATGGTCCCTGCTTCACTTCGGCATGCTTTGAGACCTTTTTTAAACGTAATGGAATTCGCCATCTACACGCCTACGCCTGTGAGCTCTCGCGATCGCCTCCTTAGCTTGGTGTAGACCAAAATTGGCATGCGAAGGTAAGACGATTTGACAAATATGACTGTCGGGTCATGACATGAATAACGTAAAAATCCTTTCGCGTATGTCGTCAATCCCTTTCCTTGAGACACGTGTGGCACACAGCCGTTTACTACGGGCCGCGGTGTACAGGTTTCCGCCACAGGTGACTGACAGTTTGTCTACGCAGAACTGGCGAGAACAGACTCTGGTAACACAAATGCCAGAGTGTGAACAAAAAGCTACATCGGCACCGTTGACCAGACGAATACAAAGAATAAAAAGCAGGATCCCAGCAGGAATCGAACCCAAGCATTCTGCGTGGCAGTCAGCTATAATACCACAGAACCACGCCAGATCTAGAAGCTAGTTTGGAAAAACAGCCTATGCAGGCGTAATGTCGGTGCAACGTCAATTGCGGTCGTGGTGCGGGCTTTCTAATCTTGTACGAAAACAATAAACACTACATGTGTACTCCTATGATACAGGCGTCATATCAAGTGTGGGTATCGCTCTTCGCTCTGGCTTTAGCGAAGGCGATGCGCAGCTCGGGCGCACGCGCTCGCGCGCTCATAACGGAACGGCGGCCGGCAGTCGAGCCAGGGACTCCGCCCAGTAAAGGTGCATGTTCTTGCTGTGCCTCCGTGTACTTCCTGAGGGCTTCAGCCGACCCTTGGCCCTGAGCCTACAGAGGTTAACGTCTGTCGTTCTAGTGTTGGCTCCGCTTTTATAGCAGTCTAATAAACATTACATTTGTACTCCGATGACTGAGCAAGCAATATTGAAGCGTTGTTCGACCCCGGAAGAATACATTAACGAAAGTTATGGATGCTATTCACATCACTGCACCGTATGGTGCACTTCGTTTCGATAATATTGAAGTATGTGCTCTAACGTAAGAGCTGACGTTATGTCAAACCATATGTTACCCTTCGAACGCCAGTGCTGTCAACGTGCCTGGTAAGCCCACGATGTGCACACAACTACTGCACTTACTACAACACGTAGATCCGCCTCGTAACGCTTAACTCAAAGCCATAAAATTCAGCATAAAAGTACTTGGTCACTGCTTCGCGTGAAACCGATTACCACAAGGCGTGGGATCTGTCGAATTTTTTTCACATCACATTTGAGATGGTCGTCAAAATGGCTGGGAAGTTTGGCGTGGAATGACCCAACTGTTTATTTCTTCACAAGAACAAGCCCATATTTAGGCATACACAACACATGCGCCGCCCGTGTGCGCAAAATCCTTAGCCTCTGTGAACGCTGTTGCGCAAATTTCACGAGAAAAAACTGATACACGTATACAAAAAAGTGCGGGCACCAAGCATCACACATGCGCAAACACCATACAGAAGCCTAAAACAGAACATCATCTCTTTCGCACCATCACAAGACAAGCCGATTCTACTGACAGCCATGTCTAACACCACTATTCCGATAAACAAGCGCCACCTGAAAATTTGCTTGTAAAAATAACCGATCAGTGGCAATGCTAATGGGTCAGACGGGCCATTGTTAAAATAACAGATTATTAGATCAGAAGGTTTCATTGAGGGGAACACCTTTATCGAACCCTGCATTGCACTGCAGGGAGTGCGGCCGTGCGCCTTTGATGTCAGAAGCTGGGGTTCTCTCAAGATTAAAAGAACAGGCTGCGCGCGAATATGAAGACACGTTTTTTTATTAACAGATCTGGTGAGAAATGCGTGGCGAGGCCGTCTATTATGTTTTAGTAAGTAAAGTAAAGTAAGTAAACTTTATTTGGGCATAACACATACAGCGTTTGCCCGCGAGGCAAGGCAAAAGGAGGACTTAAACCCCCTGACTAGGCCTTACCTCGCTGGGGCAGCAGAGACAGCGGAGTCGAAAGTTCCAATTTCTCTAGAACGTGATCAATTAACAAGAACATAATCACTAATACAATAAGAACACGATCACTATTTACAGTAATAACATAATGACAGTAATGACATAGTAGCAGAACATAATCACTAATGCAGTAATAACAACAAGAACATAATGAATAATGCAGTGACCAGTAATGCCATAGAATCAGAATTCCCGAGCGCTAACCACTAAATGAAATGCTGTATTTTGCTGCTTAGATTTTGACCGCGTTTTTTTTTTGCACGAGTGTATAATATATGTGTGTTTTTAACAAAAGTGAATTCATAGTTAGTGTTCTGCACGAGTGGGTCCCTTTTTTGTCTCCTTTGATTGCGCTCATTTCTACGAGGACATAGTCCTTCACATAAATGATGAGCTGCTCCGAAACGTAACTACACAAGGCAAAGACGTTGTCGCCCCCTCTGGACTTCAGGCAGGCATTTAACACTATCTCCAACAAACTTACCATAGAACTGAGGTAATTGAATTGGACAACTCAAACATTTCACTTATAAAATCATTTTTATGAAACCGCACAGCAATCACTGGCATGGAGAACTTGAGCACTGCACGGGCCGGATTTTACAACCCGGGCCCGGCCCGGGCCCACTTGATGAAGCCCAAGCCCAGCCCGGGCCCGTGGTTCCAAGCACGGGCCCGGCCCGGGCGTACATCACCAAACCCAGCCCGAGCCCGGCCCGGGCCCGCCGTTCCAATCCCGGGCCCGGCCCGGGCCCGGGCGTTCATTACTAAACTAATCCAGGGCGCGCTTGTTCATGACCAGGCCCGACCCGGGCCCGCTAGAGGATATTAGTTGTTGATGATGATTATTAATGATGCCGTGCGCTCTGTAGCGGGCGATCGGACGGAAAATCCGGTGTGTACTTGCATCGAAATGTTGCTTTGCCCGCGGTGGTAGCTCAGCGGTTAAGCTGTTTTGCTTATAAGTCCTAGGACGCGGGTGCGATTCCCGCGGCCACGGCGGCCGCAATTTGATGGGGGCGAAATGCAAGAACACCCGTGTATTTACTTATATTTAGGTGCACGTTAGAGAACTCGAGGTGGTCGAAATTGATCCGGTGACACTACGGCGTGCCCCGTAATCATATCGTGGTTTTGGCACGTAATATCAAGGAATATAAATGAAATGTACCGTATGTGTCAACGTCGAATAAAAGACCGAAATGTTTAATCCTCCCATGGGAACAAACGTGATCTGGCCCATTGTTAGTGCTGTTAATATATATATATATATATATATATATATATATATATATATATATATATATATATATAGTCAGGAAGAAAACAGAGACAGCAGCCTGCTGTGGGCCGGCTGGTCTTATTCTACTTCGTCTTTCTCCACTTCGCCCTCGCCGAGCATGCGCCTATGCCCGAGTGCCGCTGTCTTCATTACACTCGGCCACGCAGAGACATCGTTGAATAGCGAGTTTTAGTATAGCGGATAACAGCAAACGCAAGGCTTTAGCGTTAGCGTTAGCGTTGCGTGCTCCTAACTGCGCATGAGCAGAACGTAAACGTAGCCCGAGCTCTTACGTACGAACGCTATTTCTGGAATGTAGCGTTCAACGCTAACGCACGCAAGAGATCCCGTACGTAGGGCAAGATGGCGGTGCCTGTTGAAGCGATAGCCGTCCACTTCGAATATTTGTAGCCGTCGTCCTGCATTACTAAACTTATTCATTCCCTAATAATGTCGCATTTGATTTAGATTTGAGTAATGAGGCTTCGCCAACCATGTACCGCCGATAAAATAGCTCCGTTTTGGAGATAGAAAGTGGATTTGCGCTGCAGAAGGCTTAGCAAGATTTGTTTGCAAGGTTCGCTCATGTTTTCTGTAGCAGCGCAGAGATGGCGACGCTGTCTTTAGTCGCCTCTTTCCAAGATACGGCCACAAGTCAAGCAGATGCGTCGTTTCCCTTCATGCCTTTCTCGGCAGTGCATGAATGTGACGCGTGACGCGTCCCAGCTTAAAAAGGCCAGGTAATAGGGGTCTTGAAGGATTCTCGAACGCGGCATGTCGACAGAAACAAATGCGTCAGAACTGAACACTTCTGCAAACGCGACATGGAGACGCAACAGTGGTGACTTTGGATCAGCTCGACTTGGTGGCGCTTTTGTGGATTCTACTGTGCATTTAGTGTTTTTATGTCTAGATGGCGCCGTATGTGCTTGCGTTAGCGTAAGCGGGAATGCCTTCCGCTGTACTAAAAGACCACCAGTTGACACGTACCGCGTTCAGTTTTAGCGTTAGCGTTGAGACGCACGCTAACGCTAACGTAAGCGTTTCCCGCTATACTAAAACTCGCTAATGAGGCGGGTACGTCTCTGCAAGCGCTTGCCGGTGCGCGCTTTCGATATACTGGAAGCGTCGACTGCGGAGTCATAGATGTGGCGGCACCGTTGCGGGAGCCACCAGTCAAGCCATCGGCGCACGTGAGCTGTACTGGAAGGTCGCTTGTACCAGCCGTTCGGTTCTCGCTACGCGCAAGGAGACCATCTGTGCATTTTGCCAATGACTCCGGCGGGTCAGAGGGCACATTAACAATTATTACTGGCATGGACTCGTTCGCCTTCTGAACCGTGTTGACAGAGGAGCCGGCGTTTCCACGTGCCCAGGTAGTGATGAGCTTCCGGTATGCGTCATCAACTTCTGCGGCATGGAAGCGATCTTGGTCTCGGCCAAGCAAGGTCGTGAAGTGGGTCGCGACGCGAAGTTTGAGTCCTCGGCCGCAAAGCCCCCCTTGTGGCAGTGTCTGTCGCTGGGTGTTCCGCGAAGCTTGCTGTGAAAGAGCTGCAGGACACAGATTCATCATCGCGGTGTTGCCCCTCAGGAACTCGGTATCTGAGAGAGGGCTCGTTAGTCCAGGGCACAACTGCACCGTCAGGACAGCGCCCTTCACGATCTAGGTCATAGAGGGAGGGCAAGCTGGTGAATGCCCGAGCTGCACCATCGAGGTGGTGTACCTCGCGACTCCCATTTGTGGTAGTGACGTGGTCGGCAGGGAGGGGGTCGCCGTCATGAAAAAGCGGGCGAAAGAGATTTTTCAACTTAGCACACCATTCGGGCCAAGTTTGTTGCCTGACGCCTTCGTAGCCATGCCATGCCTTGGCGGCATCGCGAAGGTGGTCGATGGCTACTAGCCATTTCTGCTGTTCTGTCCAGGCATGGTGGTCGCCGAGCGAGTTGATGGTCTCGATCCACAGGAAAACGTCGTCCTGGAAGCCGCGAAACACTTGCACTGCCCAAAGGGCCGACGATGGAGCTCAACGACGTCATGCGGTTGAGCTGACGTGATAATTGCGTCAGGACATGCAAGAGCTCCGGGTCGTTGACGGGGGGAGCGCCCGCCGAGCCAGGAATCGCGGCTGCGGCGTATGCAGCGGTCCCGGTGCTCATGGTAGTAGGATCCATGGCCAAGGACGCGTGGACAGCGTCCCTTGTCGTGAACTGGTGTCACGGCGTCGGTGAATTGATGTGGAGCCGCCGAGGAGGCCTAGACGCCGTCCCCGAACGGTGGCTGCAGCGGCGGCAGGTGAGCAGGTGCCGAGGAGGCCTGGACGCCGTCCTCAAGTGGCGCTTACTGCTGCTGCGCGCTGGCGGGCGCCGTGAACGAGGTTCGCGCTTACGGTTCAATGGTCGTAGACTGCGCCATTGTAAGGAAGAAGAGAACAGAGACAGCACCCTTGCTGTGGGCCGGCTGGTCTTAATCTACTTCGTCTCTCTCCACTTCGCCCTCGCCGGGCCTGCGCCTATGCCCGAGTGCCGCTGTTTTCATTACAATATATATATATATATATATATATATATATATATATATATATATATATATATTGTTAAGCTTTTTATTGGACGGCACTCGGCGACAATGCAATATGGCGACAGTCAAGGCAAAAGCACGGGCTCCGAGCGCGAGCGGCGTTTAGAAGAGGACGACCTACTAGGAGCCGTTGAATTCTCTCTGCAGCTACAGATTTATTATACCTTACTTCTCAGCAATCTCCCGACGTTGTACTTTTACAAGAAACTTGGTTGTCAGCTGATCAAAACTTTTATTTAAAAAATTATTAGTGCTTTCGATTGGACAGAAACTCACGTGGTGGAGGTCTAACTGTTTTCATTTCTTCAAAATTTTGCCATAGAGCGAAGATAGCTTATAAAGCAATGTCGTCTGACTATGAAGTTTTGGTAGTGGAATTAAACCTTCCTGGCTGCGCTCCACTATCCATAGTTAATAACTATTTTCCGACTGGGATACATGATGAAAGTGCTCTTGATGTCACTTTGAGCTTCTGCAAAAAGAACATTCTGTTTGCGGGAGACTTCAACTCCCATCATGTGTCGTGGGGTTTCCGCACAGACACATCGGGAAAACGGTTATAGGACTGGACTAACACATACAACTTTATATGTCTAAATTCCAAAGTTGCCACTTTTGTTCGATGTACCTCGAGATCCGTCCTAGATTTAACATTCGCTAGCTCAAACGTTTTAATCTCGTCTTGGACTGTGCTTGATGCTGCTACAAGTAGTGATCACCGTCCACTTGTATTTGAAGTCAAGATCCCAGTATTATTGGTAGACTACCAGGCGCAAAATTTTGTAAACTACTCCAAATTTAAAAAGAATTTACAGTCAACTTTGTCATCATTGTCCAGTATGGAGAGAAATGTTAAAGCTATGAGTCTTTGCTCAGTTTTAAAACGTACCATAACAAAATCACAGTTCACTATATCGTCAGCAAAAGGAAATTCAGTGTGTGCATGGTGGAATTCGGATTGTGCAAGAGATTATAGACGCCGAAAAGCGGCCTGGAAGAAACTTCTTATAAACCAAAGTCCTACTAATTGGCGAAATAATTTGTACGCTAAAGCTATGTTCAAAAGAACAGTATCATTAGCAAAAGATGAATATGACGAAATACGATATAATTTTCTATCCAAGAGTGGTAATAAAAAAGCTCTGTTTAGATTTCTTCGTAGTCGTAAGGCTATTGCAGCGCCCGTAAACATTGACTCGGTTATTCTTTCACCTAAGGAATTGGCAGATTTATTAACTGAAATTGCATCGGGCCTTAAAAAGCGATTTACATCACAGTTACAACTAAAGTTTGTGAAGCATTCATGTGTGAACGATTTTATCGAAGTAAATATGGAAGAACTTGCGCATGTCATTCGCCTTCTCCCTAATTCAGCTCCAGGCCCAGATGGAGTTACGTCAGAAATGTTAAAGATATTATTTG
Source organism: Rhipicephalus sanguineus (assembly GCF_013339695.2). NCBI lineage: Eukaryota > Metazoa > Arthropoda > Arachnida > Ixodida > Ixodidae > Rhipicephalus > Rhipicephalus sanguineus. The sequence continues at coordinate 137,772,847 of NC_051186.1, forward strand.
ATATCTCTCCAAACGATCTTCTTAACGTCGTCAACCACTCCCTTAGAAATGGCTGGATTCCTCCTGACTGGAGACTTGCAAAAATTGTTCCCCTTCTTAAAAAACAGGGAGCGGGAATGCAGATAGACAACATTAGACCAATCGCTCTAACGTCCCATGTCGTTAAATTAATAGAAAGAATTTTATACATAAGAATTACGAGGTTTATCACAGATAAAGCAATACTGAGCGCGTGCCAGATTGGATTTCGACCCGGTTGCTCGATATGGTGTGCTCATGTCGATTTAGAGGCTCGTATAAAGCTTGCCCGGCACAGAAGACAATTATCGGATTTAGTAACCCTAGATTTAGCCAAGGCATATGATAGCGTTGAACATATCATTCTCCTTAATGCCCTCAACGAATTAAATTTCCCGCAATATATTACAAATTGGCTGTACGAATTTTTAAAAGATAGAAAATTTTATTGCTCCCAACGAGGCGTTTCTACGTCTAAGCATAGTCAAACGAGAGGTGTTCCCCAGGGCTCTGTTCTTTCACCTGTTTTATTTAATATCTTGTTAAGTTCGATTCCACTGTGTGATAAGGTACAAGTGTATGTATACGCAGATGACATTGCGTTTTTCGCATCTGATTATGATATACATTTACTCCATTCAACGTTGCAATCATATTTAGCAACATTAGACTCCTGGTTTGAAGATATTCGAATGCAACTAAACGTTACCAAAAGTGCCATAATTGTTTTTCCTTTACATATGCCTGTTAATATTTCTCTTCACTATCGGCAAGAAAGAATTCCCCAAGTGGACTGTATTAAATATCTGGGAGTAATATATGATGAAAAACTGAGCTGGCGTAGTCACATTGAACATGTTAAAGCTAAGGCTACACGCGCTGTCGGAATGATAACTAAACTTGGTCGGCTCCGTTCCGGGCTACGCAGAGATACCCTGATCATGATTTATCGTATGTACGTTCGCCCGATTCTTGAATTTGGTTGCGTGCTTTTTTCTGGTGGGCCAGCATACAAGATTACTCCTTTGGTTCTCTTAGAGCGCCAAGCTCTTCGGAGTTGTCTTGGTGTTCCTAAATTTACAGCTAATAGCGTGTTGTATCAAGAAGCTCGGGTACCCACTCTTGCTTGCAGATTCCGTATTTTGACAGTTAAAACGTATTTAAAATTATATGAAGCTACTCCAAGACGGTTGCAATTCGTATTTTTTGCTGAATCGAGTGCCTTTTTCAATGAGCACTGGTCCCGTCTTCATAAACCTCAGATTTTGTTTGTTCAAACATTGCTGGAACCCCTAAATGTTAATATCTCCGAAATCATTCCATTAGATAAATCCATATCCAATGTAAAAATAGAATTCGACGACATATTCCCAGAAAATGCGAAACTCCTGCCCTCTAAGTATTTACTTGGCGTATTCGAAGATCACCTCTTACAGATCACCTCTTACAATTAGGAATTAATAATGTAATTGCAACAGATGCATCCATGAATGATAAGAGAGCAGGTGTGGGTATCTTCTCCCAATCATTATCCTGGTCATATTCATTAGGCCTTCCAGATTATACTCCTATATTTGAAGCGGAGTTAATGGCCGTTATTTTAGCCCTTCAAAAACTTCCCGCAAATCATTCGACAGCTGTTATAGTGACCGATTCATTATCTGGGTGTTCGTCCCTCACCACAACTTCGGAGTCAGTTATTCTAAACACATTCAGGTCATTAATCCCCATAAACATTCGCCTAGTGAGGCTCATATGGGTTCCAGGTCATCGTGGAATATTTGTAAACGAGATGGCTGACTCACTCGCGAGAGTATCCCTTGAAGGCCCAGTTTTGTCAGTTATGCCTCCTACAGCTTATGTCACAGCGGTGAGGTTCAGAAAATTTTCTCTTATTGAAGATTCAGAAAAGATTAAAATACCAAATTCAGAATATTCACACTTGCAATTTGCGTGGAATAATAAATGGTGTCCCACGCGTAAATTGGAAGTATCCATCACAAAATTAAGATGTCGTATTCCACCGCTTAATTTCTACTTAAACAGGTCTGGTCTGGTCCCATCCCCTCTGTGTCCCAACTGTAACGAACCCGAAAATATCGACCATTATCTTCTAAGATGCCACCGTTTTAAAAACCAAAGAAAAAAATGCTTTGAAATTTTATTTAAAAAATTAGGAATATCACTAAGTACTCTAAATATCCTCTCCTTTGGGGCTGCTTCATTGGAATTCAGTAAAAGGAACGTCTGCGGGGCCCTCTGCGAATTCCTGATTGACACGATGAGATTACCTTGCTAATCCATTGTTTATCAATTTATGGTTTCCCATCCCCTTTTCCCGAATACAAATTCTTAGTTATTTCGTTATTTCCTTTTCTCTTATCACGAGAATCACCTTATTCTACTTGAAAAATGCCACCTTTCCCTTTCCCTGATTTTCTTTTTTAACCCAATGTTTCAATTTACTGTAACCGCCGGCTTCTTGGCCAATCCCCCGGTGTGGGTGTGAGCCAAATGCAAGGAGCAAGCAAGCAAGCAAGCGTCACCGTTAAGCAGTACCAATTGCTTCGCCACAATTACCCCGGGTACGAAAACGGAGCCGTCCGGCGACCTAACAGCTCGTTACTATGAGTAACATAGTAGGCCTTGAGGCGCTCCACGTTGACTATGTCGCGCCCTCGACGGCGCATGTCCGAAGCCGGTTCGATGGGTTCGATCAGGTAATTGACCGGGGATGTGCGCTCGCCGACCCGGTAGGGGCCTTCGTATTTCGGCAGTAGTTTTGAAGAGAGGCCGGTTGCAGTGGTAGGGACCGAGAGCCATACGAGCGCTCCGGGGAGGAACGTGGACTCAGATGTGGTGGTGCCACCGCGAAGGCTCTTCTGCCGCTCTTGTTCGTGCGTTGTAAAGGCCTTTGCAAGCTCGCGACACTCTTCAGCAAGCCTGGCTGTGTCAGAAATAGGCGCAAAATCAGATGGATCCGGCTTGTAGGGTAGTATCGTGTCAATGGTGTGCAACGGGTGCCTTCCGTACAACAGGAAGAAGGGTGAAAAAGCAGTAGTACTCTGAGGGGCGGTATTATAGGCGTAGGTGACGAAGGGCAGAATGGCATCCCAATTTGTGTGATCGGCGGCGACGTACATTGAGAGCATGTCGCCGAGCGTGCGGTTGAAGCGTTCGGTTAGGCCATTCGACTGCGGGTGGTAAGCAGTAGTTTTGCGATGAACAGCATAGCACTCTTTGAGAATGGCTTCGACGACTTCCGACAACAAGACACAGCCTCGATCGCTGAGAAGCTCCTGGGGTGGACCGTGACGCAGCATGAATCGGTGTAGCAGGAAGGAGGCAACATCACGCGCTGTAGCCGCTGGGAGGGCATCGGTTTCGGCGTATCGCGTTAGATGGTCAACGGCGACGATGGCCCAACGGTTACCAGCCGACGTCAGAGGAAGTGGTCCATACAAATCGATGCCCACTCGCCCAAACGGACGGTTAGGGCAAGGCAATGGTTGAAGACCGACTGGTGACACGTGCGTTGAAGGTTTTCGGCGTTGGCAATCGAGGCAGGTGCGGACGAACTTCTGCACGTAGCGGTACATCCCTCGCCAGAAGTATCGTTGTCGAATGCGGTGGTAAGTTTTGGATACCCCAGAGTGCGCGCATGGAGGATCAGAGTGGAAGGACTCGCATATTTCAGCACGCAGACTTCGGGGTATCACAAGCAGCCACTGGCGACCGTCGGCGTTGTAATTGCATCGTTGCAGTAGGTCGTCATGAATGGCGAAATGGTGGGCTTGACGACGCAACGCGCGAGTGTTGTCGACGGATCACTGAGCAAGTCCATTAGCGAAGCGACAAAATCGAACAGCCATAACACATTCCCAACATGCACACACGGGTGTAAAAAAAGCCATAAATACACTTTTTTTATGTACGGTGACGCGACACTACTGCCACTTATGGAGTTATCTTAGTGTAAGCAAGCAGTTGCAACATGTCTTCTATACTCGCGGACAACTTTCCTTGGCAATGAAGGGAAGGCTAGAGAGCCGAACTACGCGTGCGCTACCGTTGAAAATTACAGTCCCACAGTTGCGTTGTGTCTTCTGCGTAAAAATAAAAACAACGACATTGCTTTATTTTATACGGAGCGCTGTTTGACGAGAGGGTCAGCGCGCACCAAGGAGATATTTATATTTGTTTTGATTTATGCAGCGTCATTTCGCGTTTTTGCACTTGTGAAAACGTCGCACCTTTTACGTGCACCTCCCAGTCAAAATAGCGCCTTCGTCTTCAAGTGAGCGCTCGTCACCCTCCAGCTTTCCCGACGACTCGCCGAGGGAGCTTCTGATGAATTTCACTAGCAAATGGCTGTATAAGCCTGAGACGGCCGCTCGAACAATGAAATGGCCATCACAGGAGGTACGGAAGGTTCACAAACCAAAACTAAGTTCGAAACGCGCGCCGAACCGCACTATTTCGCGGAGCAGTACATGTGCAGTAGCTCCGCCCCCGTAGCCTTCCCTTCATTGCCAAGAAAAGTTGTCCTTGGGGGCGCTTTAGTTTGACGGGTGCGCGGTGCGCGCGGTTTGTGTGTGTGTGTGCCTTGCTGTGTTCTACAATGCTTCGTTACCACGTTTATCGATTATGCACGTTGGTTACGTGATTCAATATCAAGTGTACATTCCAAGACGATCTAGGTCCTAGTCTCGTGACTGACGGCGAGTACGGACGTACAGCAGCCTTTTGACAAGAGTGTCGCCGAGTGTACGGTACATTGTGGACTGTAAAGCTGAAGAGTGCACAGTGGATGCCTGATTTTGTTAAGTTCTAGAATATTTCTGAATTACACAGCTAGGTTACTTCATTACATGACGTCTTTTACGCAGGAACCGAGTGCGATCGTCTGGGCGGTGTGTTCACTCTGCGGGGATGATGGCCAGAGGAAGGATGATAGGGATGTTTTACGCTATGCTCAATGCTTTCTGTGCACTTTATACGGTTGTATGAAGCATTCACCATGTGCGTTCACTACCTACAACTGCAACGTGTGGATGAAGGCGCGTTGCTTTGCGCGATACTCCGCCCGCTTCTGTAACGCAAGCGTTTCTTGTCATGGCGCTCTTCTTCCTTGGCTGTTTTTCGATTCCAAGAATGCCTGTCGCTCGGCCCGCCCGCTTCCCGCTGCCGCTCCTCTACCCGAGAGCTGGGTGACCCTGGGGACGCCTGTGCGACGTATGTGTCGCAGGGAGGGCAACACTCGCGTTGCCCTTTTGGGCGCAGGGGACCGGAGGGGGGAGGTGAGGTAGGAGGGGAGGACTGAGAGCATGGCTCTTTCCCGGAGAGGGGACGGGGCCGCGACCGAGGAGAGAGAGAAAGTGGCCCGCTCTTGGCATTCCGCCGCTCAGAAGAAATCGTAAACCGAAGAAAGAATAATTTGCAAGATTTTTTGTAGCCCAGTTGTGATTCTGTAAATAAACTTCTTAGCGTCGTCGAAAGTTATTGAAATCAACTACAGCTGTATACTCCATTATTCACATTGTCCGTGTTATTTTGCGCTAAGTTTAATAATGGAATATTACCAACTCGCCCAGCAAAACGTCCTTCTGAAGCTGTATACTGCACGAGATCATCGCCTGAAGCTACTTGTACGATGGCTTATCACTTCGGAAATTGAACTGCTTTAAACATAACGTTCATCGCCTAGCCTTCTCATGATGCAGGTACAAATGAAGTAACTCTTCAAGAACTCAGTAGTAATTGGCATGTAGTACGCGGGGAGGAAGATATAAAAACACGCTGCGGCTGCACATGCGCGCGCGGTGCTCTGCAGTGGCGTGTGTTTGTGGCGTTCTCCGCGACTACTGCACCGCGCTTGTTTTTGTTAGAAGTTATTTGCTGTATGGTTAGGATTTTAATCTGACTGTGCAAGGTCGTTGCTATGAGAAACGAACTTGCCTTGGGTGAACCCACTTGAAAATAATACAAGTCAGTGAATTACGTTATATTCTGGTACTAACACCATGTGTACTATAATTTGAAGTAGCACAAGATGTTTATAATTATCAATTCTAGACAAATATGCCAGTTAGTTGCGTTTGGCAAGGTGCCTTTTGTTGCAATATTTGTGTTTGAGAAAAATGATGTGAAATATTTTTCCCGTCGTTATATTGTTTCCTGAAGTATACTGGTTTATATTACCAGAAGTTGTTGTAATTGTTGAGCAGCACTGTTACAAGAGCTTTTTATCCACTGTGCTGGGGTGGCAAAAGCACACCTCAATTATGTGCTTATCTAAAGTTCATGTTTCTTTTGTGAACTTTTCTTAAGGCAGCATGAAACTGAAAAAGCGCTCTTATTTGCAGGTTGTGCGACTAAGATGTAGCATTCATTGTGAGAGTGCTACTTTATTTTATGAAGTAATTATTAGGGGAAACAAATCTAAATTCTCATATGTAACTATGTGCGCAGAAGTTTACATAAGGCTGACAAAAGTGGTTAACGGTTTTTTTTATGGCTTGCAGCACTACAAATTCAAACCGATATTCCAGGCATTGATTCGCTTTAACACGACTAGAATTACTTTCCTAAACGGATCAAATTCATCATATAATAAATATGTAAAGCTCGGCATTATGGAGTGTGCACATGGGCCACGCACACTCTTATTTTATCAATTTATGCATTTTATATTGTGTAGCAGAGCTGATGTAATTTTCGTCATTTAAATGACCTATATGGTAATCTGCGTTCTCCAACCACATAGTGTTTACTAAGTACATAAGTTTCTGAAAGTTCGGCTTGCAATGGCACCTTTACAGTTGTCTGCCATGAGCTGTTGCTCAGGTTATACCTGTTCTTATAGCGCAATCTGAGTCCATCATTCAAGGCCCTTGCTGGTATATAAACATAGACTTGCCTGAATACATTGTATGTATTGTGTGTGAGCTGTAAGGTCTGTGTGGTGCGCCAACTCATGAATGTTTTCTGGTATCCTTTACATATGTACCCGGTGATCTCACCTGTTCGTGGAACTGAAGCAGACGACAGCTTGCAGAAGAAGATGGGAGCGTTCTACCTGTGAGCCTGGTCGAGTTTATATTTTATGGTAGGCATTTGTTTCAATCTTTACAAAAAGCTTGGACATGTTGCGCCTGCTCATGAACCTATTGCACCTTTCTTGATGGAATTCTAAGATCAAAGGAACAAGACCCTAGACGTAACTCCATTAATGTATACTTGATGCTGGACTTGAGCTTCTGTGTTGTTTTCCTGTTTTCTAACAGGATTTGCTGAAAGTTTCGATTGGAAATGCGATATAAGATGCAATTTTGACTAACTCTAACTTCACAAAAGTGTTTTTTGTCCACTACCTGCACGGGGCCTTGGCAGTACATCTAAGTGTTCTAAGGTGCACGATGTGTTGGATAAAGTTTTCTTTGCAACTCTTATATATTTACTGCGATCTTTCGTGCAGGATACACATGCATAGATACACATACATGGATTCCCTACAAGGATCCTGCGCATCAAAAGCAATCTGTCATCAATGTTAAGTAGCCAGATTAAACGAAACGAAGATATGACAGGTGTACACCATATTTTTTTCTTTCATTTAACCTCTGCATGTTTCCCAGTCAATAAATGTTTTTATCCATTTTCTTTTGTTGAGAAATGTCTGTACAGCACAAGTGTTGTAGAAGGTGCATACATGCACTTTTGTATGATGCTTGGCTGCATGTGTATCAACCAGCAAACACATTGTCAGGCACAACTAATATGTGATTCCGTACTATTATCAGGACATATCATAAATCTTCTCATGCACTGTAATAGTTCTGTTTCAGGAATGTTATGAACGTCATTGGCCACGAAGCACAAGCTTGGCCGAGGGTCATTGCAAACACGATGTTTCATACTCACAAGAAAGTCACTCATAAGGACACATTATTCATTCTAAAAAGAGACAGGGCGTGCAAACACGGACACAAGAAAGAGATCAGGACACGCGTTTGTGGTGTCCTGATCTCTTTCTTGTGTCCGTGTTTGCACGCCCTGTCTCTTTTTAGAATGAATACGTACCAACTAGCTCAGCTCTCTGTTATTCCAAGGACACATTAGAATGACGGTGGCCAATATGTTTTGAATGATATTATGAGTACATTAAAACAATTCTGAAGAAATACATTAGAGAATCAAATGAGTGTTGATGTCAAAGGCTTTCGCTGTGACTGTGCTGCGGTTTCAGCGCAGGCCTGGCGTTTTTTTGAATGACATTTCAAATACATTACAAAATTCTCAAGGGACACATTAGAGCGTCAAATGACTGAAATGTCAGAAGTCATTAGACTTTCTTTTTGAACTCGTCTCACGTTTTCATGAGGGCGTCTTCCGGCAGATCACTTCTGCGCAAGCGGCCACCAACGCGTAGAAGGCCCTTCTCATCAAGAAATGGATCTAGCTTCCCAAGTGGACTTCTCCTGGAAACAGGTCGTTTGTCTTCAAGAGCGCTTCTCTCTTCAGAAAAGGAATCTTGCTGAACGGCGCGAAACACAGTCTCTCTTGCTGTAGAAAGATCTTCGACCGCATTCGTTCGCTCAACGTCACCCTTAACACGATGAACAATTCTCAAAAGAAATGCTAAAGCGTGGACGAGTTTCTCCCAGCTCGAAAACCTGCTGAATCGCTCAGCCCCAAGCCCCTGTTTTGTCACAACCGATCTTGTCAAGGTGTTAACTTCTGGGCGCACGTCTTTATCTTCATCTGGAGACACCAAGCGGAAAGTCGATGGCTGCAACACAGTTTCTTCACCCTGCCGAAGAAAGTAAGGACCATTCAACCACGATGTGTGTCCGAGTTTCGTCGCCGAGACCATTCTTGTACCATGGTCTGCAGTATTCTGATTAGTGTGAATGTAGTTCCACTGCTCTGGCGTCGTCGTTTTGCGAATGCGATGCACCCTATTTGCCACATACACGTAGAATCTCCTTTTTTCATTGTGTATGTAGCCTGATACGACCTTTCTGTCGATGTAGAACTTCAGCATGTCTGGTTGCAGATCCAGTTCCCGCTGGATAAGTTCAGCCAATTCGACTGCGAGTACCGCCCCACACAGTTCCAATCTCGGAATGGTAAGCTCAGCTCTAGTGGGGCCAACTTTACTTTCCCCATTAGGAATCCGACGTGGTGTCTTCCTGTATTGTCGGTGAACTTTAGGTACGCCACAGCTGCGACAGCTTGTGTTGATGCATCGCAGAAAATGTGGATCTCCTTGCGCTCAGCTTCAGAAACCGATATCGGTGCATACGGTCTTCTGATTGGAAGATTCTCCAGCGCTTGTATAGAGCTTTTCCAGTCTTCCCATTCTTGCTCTCTGTGAAGTGGTAACGGTTTGTCCCAGTCATATCCGTCGGCTGTTATCTTGCGTAGAAAGTGCTTGGCTCGTGCAGTCACCGGAGCCACGAACCCCAATGGGTCATACAAGCCGTTGACCGCTGCGAGAACACCACGACGGGTGCATGGTTTGTCTTCAGGTGGAGTGCGAAAAAAGAACGTGTCGTTGCGCACGTTCCAGAGTAGCCATAGGCTACGTTGCGCAGGCAATGTGTCTTTGGTGAAGTCAATTTCCCGGAGATCTGCCGCGCGGTGGCGAACGGGAAAGGCCTGAAGTACCTTCTCATTATTTGAGACAATTTTATGTAGCCGTATGTTGGCCGTTTCCTGCAATTTCTGTGCCTTCTGCAGTAGCTCGACTGCCTCTTCCTCCGTGGGAACGGACTTCAGTGCGTCGTCGACATAGAAATCGTTCTCCACAAACTTCGCTGCCTCCTCTCCGAACACACGTGAGCTCTCTCGGGCTGTTCGTCGAAGCCCATACATAGCCACGGCTGGGTATGGGCTTTTTCCAAAGACATGCACTTTCATTCTGCATTCCACAATATGTTCCGATATCTCATTGTTCTTGAATCACAAGAACCTGAGGAAATCGCGATGATCTTCTCGGACAAGGAAGTTGTAGTACATTTGCTGTATGTCCGCCATCACCGCTACCTGCTCCTTTCTGAAGCGTATTAGCACTCCGATGAGGCTGTTGGTGAAGTCCGGTCCCGTTAGAAGGACATTGTTCAACGAAACTTCCTTGTACTCCGCGCTGGAGTCAAACACAACCCTGATCTTCCCAGGCTTCTGCGGGTGGTAGACACCGAAGATGGGCAAATACCAGCATTCCCTCAAGTCGGCGAGCGGTGAAACTACTTCAGCGTAGTCATTCGAGAACAAGTCCTTCATGAAAGCTACGAAATGTTCCCTCATTTCGGGGTTCTTGCACAATGTGCGACGCAGACCCAGGAGGCGAGACCAAGCTTGCTGCCTATTGTTCGGGAGGCGGCACCTTGGTGTGCGGAATGGAAGAGGACCTACCCAGCTGTTCGAACAATCTCTAACGAACTCTTTATCCATGATCTCAAGAAACTTTCTATCTTCTATGGACAGTGCAAGTTCGTTGTCTTCTTTAGTTGTTTCGAACAGCGTTTCGGCAAACCTGTCTCTGACTTCCGCTACCGATAAGGCACTCGACGCAGACCATGGCCCACCTTGAGGCTCAAGAACTCTGCTCTTCTTTACAGTAAAGTGAGATTCACAAGGCTCTAGGATGGATGGTCGACCACTATTCAACACATGAGTCTTCAGTACACTTGCAGTGCTTGGCCTCCGTGCACGGCCGATGCAAATGTTCCCAACGATCACCCAGCCGAGGTCGTGTTTCTGGGCGAACGGAGCATTCCGTGGCCCGTTGCGTGTCTCGCGCACCTTGTGTGCTGCAATAACGTCCCGACCGAGAAGAAGCCATATCTGTGCTCGCGGATCCACAGGTGGAATATAGTCTGCTATGGGACTCAGGTGTGGGTAACATTTGGCAGCTTGAGGAGTTGGTATTTAAGTTCTGTTGTCAGGAATTTCGTTGCACTCCAGCAATGGCGGAAGCTCAAGGCTGATTTATTCTGTAACGCCCTGCACTGAGAATCCTTCGGCCTGTCTTGCGGTGACTTCGGTAGTTCCTGAGCACGTTGTCAAGGTGTAGTTGGTCGGAGACCCCTCTTCACGGAAGACGTCCAGGAGCTCAGATCTGACCAGTGACCGATTACTTTGGTCGTCCAAAATGGCATAGACATTGACCGTTCACAGTGGCTTAGACTTGTGAGTTACCTTCACAAGGCAGATCTTTGCGCACGATTTCATCTCATCACCACTTTTGCATATTTCAGTACGTGTGGTGGTGACGTCCCCTGAAGATTTTTGAGCGTTGGCCTCGTCTTCCGCGGCTCCAGATGGATCACAGGTGCTCGTGTCTGAGGGATGAAGCGCTGTTAGGTGCTTAGCCGAATTACATATTCAGCACTTCAAAGGGATGTCACATTGCCTTGAAATGTGGCTTGTCGACTTGCAACAACGGAAGCAAATTCCTTGCTTCTAGAGGAAACCCTTCCTCTCATCGAAGCTTTTCTTGGCGAACGCATGACAACTTTCGAAGGAATGGGGTTTCTTGTGGAATGGACACCACTTGTTTGAGCCCCCTGATTCCTTGGCACTGTTGACGCTCAACGGCCCCGTATCATGCTTTTCTGGAATGACGTCTGCTTTGGTTTTCTGCGCTGATACTGCTCCACTGCAGGAGTTTCTCGGAACCTGTTTTCCTTTTTTCGGATGGTGACCCGGCAAGGCATCGTTTGTACGTATAAAGAAGCTAGGGTCGTTCCTCACCTCAGCCTCGCTTCTCACGAACTTCGAGAAGAACGAAAATGGTGGGAACGCCGTTTCGTTCTCTTTCTTGTACCTTGAGCCTGCGGTCATCCATTTCTCCTGGAGGCCCGTTGGGAGCTTTACGACGATGCTGTTCACGCCTCGCACAGTATCAAAGAACTTCAGTCCTGCCAAGTACGGGTCCGCTTTCGCTGCCTCCAATTCAAGTAGCAAGTCGCCGAGTTCTCGAAGCTTCACATTATCTTTTCCCGATAACCGTGGGAAAGCTTCTAAGCGTTTCATCAGCGCATCCTCCACGACTTCAGGGCTTCCGAAGGTGTCGTTCAATCTTTCCCAGACAGCCTTCAGCCCTGCTTCGAAGTCATGTATGTAAACTGACTTTACCCTATTAGCTTGGGTCGATGACTCCGGGCCTAACCAAGCAATGAGTAAGTCAAGCTCTTCCTGAGCAGAAAGTTCAAGGCAACGCGTTGTTGCTCTAAATGATAATTTCCATGCTCGAAAGTTGGCCGGACAGTCATCAAATTTAGTGAGGCTCGTAGAGAGGTCTCTTCGGCTGAGGAACTTCACTGTTCCGGTCAGACCGGAACTTGCATCAATTGAGGCCGTAGTGTTCACGGACAGCTGGTTACCCTGCTGGACAGTCTGGTGGTCACGAACATGTGCACCGTCGTTCCGCCTGCTGTTGAGGTCATCACGCGGAGCGTTTTCTTCTGTATGAAGCTCACAATGTCGATGCGTTGGCGCGTGCGCGGCCTCTTGGCTCTGTACGTAATCCGCAGTGCGCTGATGGGGATGCAGCAGCGGTAGTGCGTGCAAGCTCTCCCCGCCATCCTGGACCACGGCTGCTTCGAGAGCACCAGCATGCGCCTCTGCCGCAGCTGCCTCCTTTTCATGACGAAGGATTTCGAGCTCGGCGTCGGCCTTGGCCCTCTCTAGCTTCATAGCTACCTCCTTGCGACCGAAGTGAGCCCTCGCTTTGGTGGCCTCGGCTTCCGCACGAGCTTGTACGGCAGCCAGGCTGATAGTTGACGAACTGGTGGGCCGTGGTGACGAAGAGCGTCTGGAGTGCACCGAGAATGAACGTCTCGATGGTGTCTCGTCTCTAACGCCTAAATCTTCCCTCCTCTCCCATAGGCTCCCCGTGACGAGAACGCGACGCTCCTACTCAATTTGTTTTCGTTGATCCCGCTCTTGTCGACTTTTGGGGCAGTTCGTCTTGACCAAGAAGGCTTCGTATCTGGCGAACACGTCCTTGTACTGCTCGAAACAATCGCGCATTGTATTCTTTGTCGTCTGAACATCTTTCTTATTCGTGGCCGAAAGCTCCCGCATACCGTGCTCCACTCTCTTCCATGCTGCGTCTAGTTCTGTGCAGTATTTCTCACGGTTGGCCTCGTAGTTCTCTTTGGCCTTTAAAAAAGAGGAGCAGCTCGCCGCGGTCGAGCGCCGGTCTCAGTGCTTTTAACGTCACCGGCGCCTGCTGCCTCCGGCGTTGGTTTCGTGTTCATGTTGGCGTCGACTGTTTATACAGCGTGCTCTTCTTCCCGCTCAGCGCGCGTGCTCGAAAGCGCGTTTTCACCCGGGGATCGTAATGTGAGCCCACCTTGCGTTGCTTGTGCGTCGGGAGCTCGGACGTCTGTTGCGTGCACCGTGCTTGCTGATGGCAATTGTCGTGGACAAGTAGCGAAATATCTTGCCGTTGTGATGTATCCCTCAGCTAGCGTGCGTTGCGTAGGCGTCCGACAGGCTCTGTTGACGTCCACAAGCGTGCAATGGCATTCGAAGCGTAGAAGTCTTGCCTTTTGTGCGTTGGCGTCCGAAGCGTAGAAGCCGTGCCTTTTACTGTTCTGGCCTGGAAGGCAGCGCTCGACGAAGTCTAAGCACACCCTCCTTCCTGGCAGATAACGACAGAACTTGCCATCAAAACTTTTAAATAATTTAGTAAAACAGTTACAATAAACGGATTACACTTTTTCTTCAGTTACATATTTTGGTGATATAGTTCGATTACATTGTTCTAGCCGTGAAAGGCGGTGGTGTGCGACCAGCCGCTGCACTCAGCTCCGCTCTACTCCAGATCTTGCCACACCCTGCCTCGTGACGTAGCTGCTCAGTGTCCTGAGACGATGATCCGCGTTGGGCCAGATGACGGCGAAGGGCACAGTTTCGTTTTCAGAACCTAGGGCAGCGGATGAGCAGCACAACTCCGACTAATTTCTAATGCCACATGAAGGCGCCGTTCTTTCCTCACTTTTCTTGATTATAGCAATGAATCGGCTCGTAGAGCAGCTCGAGCAAGTTCCAGTACTCCCATTTACGCTTTATGCAGATGGCATGACTTTGCATCTGTAATGGCTCACTGGGAAAGAAGAAGCTAATCTTGCAAGATGCGATCAACACAATAGAAAAGTTTCCCGAAGGGAGTCTCATGGTGTCGGCACTGCATAAATCAGTTTGTCTGCCTCAGTGGTGGAAACTAACGAAGCAAACCAGCAAGTATAGGCAAGCAAATGTTGGCGGAGACAAAACGATGAGAATATTAGGTTTTTGGCTTCAAAGGAATATAACAGTACTTTACACAATTGATATCCCTCAATGTAAAATGAAAAATATAGCTCGAATGATCCATGGGATAACAAGATAGGGCGAAAATCCCAGTGAAAGCTGAAATTTGGGCTAGTTGATTTTGACTCGAACGTATATTACTAGCTGAACTAAAGGAAAGAAGTCTTAATTTCAAGGGCTCGTTTTCTTTGTTATACACAATATTAATCAGAAATAACAGACAATAATGCCAAGGAAAGTATAGGGGATGTTTTTTAGTAGTAAATGTAAGGTAAATGTGAAGAAAGAAAAGTGGACGAAAAGATAGCTTGCCGCGGGCAGGGACCGAACCTGCGACCTTCGAATAACGCGTCCGATGCTCTACCAACTGAGCTACCGCGGCGGCCATCCCCCCGTCCATTTTATAGGGTATATATGTACATTTAAACGTGGGAGCGTCAGTCAGCGCCGCCAGTAGCCATGACGGCGAGTGTGGAACACTCTTTTTTCTGCCTGTTGGCGTCACGTAGCACGTGAACTTATTACGGGCTGGCAGCTGACCAATAATCCCTCGCATACTACCTGAAAGCATCAAGTCTGCCAGAACGAGGCCCTCGCTATGAATGAAGGAAAGAAGTGTTAATTTCAAGGGCTCGTTTTCTTTGTTATACACAATATTAATCAGAAATAACAGACAATAATGCCAAGGAAAGTATAGGGGATGTTTTTTAGTAGTAAATGTAAGGTAAATGTGAAGAAAGAAAAGTGGACGAAAAGATAGCTTGCCGCCGGCAGGGACCGAACCTGCGACCTTCGAATAACGCGTCCGATGCTCTACCAACTGAGCTACCGCGGCGGCCATCCCCCCGTCCACTTTATAGGGTATATATGTACATTTAAACGTGGGAGCGTCAGTCAGCGCCGCCAGTAGCCATGACGGCGAGTGTGGAACACTCTTTTTTCTGCCTGTTGGCGTCACGTAGCACGTGAACTTATTACGGGCTGGCAGCTGACCAATAATCCCTCGCATACTACCTGAAAGCATCAAGTCTGCCAGAACGAGGCCCTCGCTATGAATGAAGGAAAGAAGTGTTAATTTCAAGGGCTCGTTTTCTTTGTTATACACAATATTAATCAGAAATAACAGACAATAATGCCAAGGAAAGTATAGGGGATGTTTTTTAGTAGTAAATGTAAGGTAAATGTGAAGAAAGAAAAGTGGACGAAAAGATAGCTTGCCGCGGGCAGGGACCGAACCTGCGACCTTCGAATAACGCGTCCGATGCTCTACCAACTGAGCTACCGCGGCGGCCATCCCCCCGTCCACTTTATAGGGTATATATGTACATTTAAACGTGGGAGCGTCAGTCAGCGCCGCCAGTAGCCATGACGGCGAGTGTGGAACACTCTTTTTTCTGCCTGTTGGCGTCACGTAGCACGTGAACTTATTACGGGCTGGCAGCTGACCAATAATCCCTCGCATACTACCTGAAAGCATCAAGTCTGCCAGAACGAGGCCCTCGCTATGAATGAAGGAAAGAAGTGTTAATTTCAAGGGCTCGTTTTCATTGTTATACACAATCAGAAATAACAGACAATAATGCCAAGGAAAGTATAGGGGATGTTTTTTAGTAGTAAATGTAAGGTAAATGTGAAGAAAGAAAAGTGGACGAAAAGATAGCTTGCCGCGGGCAGGGACCGAACCTGCGACCTTCGAATAACGCGTCCGATGCTCTACCAACTGAGCTACCGCGGCGGCCATCCCCCCGTCCACTTTATAGGGTATATATGTACATTTAAACGTGGGAGCGTCAGTCAGCGCCGCCAGTAGCCATGACGGCGAGTGTGGAACACTCTTTTTTCTGCCTGTTGGCGTCACGTAGCACGTGAACTTATTACGGGCTGGCAGCTGACCAATAATCCCTCGCATACTACCTGAAAGCATCAAGTCTGCCAGAACGAGGCCCTCGCTATGAATGAAGGAAAGAAGTGTTAATTTCAAGGGCTCGTTGGTAGAGCATCGGACGCGTTATTCGAAGGTCGCAGGTTCGGTCCCTGCCCGCGGCAAGCTATCTTTTCGTCCACTTTTCTTTCTTCACATTTACCTTACATTTACTACTAAAAAACATCCCCTATACTTTCCTTGGCATTATTGTCTGTTATTTCTGATTAATATTGTGTATAACAAAGAAAACGAGCCCTTGAAATTAACACTTCTTTCCTTCATTCATAGCGAGGGCCTCGTTCTGGCAGACTTGATGCTTTCAGGTAGTATGCGAGGGATTATTAGTCAGCTGCCAGCCTGTAATAAGTTCACGTGCTACGTGACGCCAACAGGCAGAAAAAAGAGTGTTCCACACTCGCCGTCATGGCTACTGGCGGCGCTGACTGACGCTCCCACGTTTAAATGTACATATATACCCTATAAAGTGGACGGGGGGATGGCCGCCGCGGTAGCTCAGTTGGTAGAGCATCGGACGCGTTATTCGAAGGTCGCAGGTTCGGTCCCTGCCCGCGGCAAGCTATCTTTTCGTCCACTTTTCTTTCTTCACATTTACCTTACATTTACTACTAAAAAACATCCCCTATACTTTCCTTGGCATTATTGTCTGTTATTTCTGATTAATATTGTGTATAACAAAGAAAACGAGCCCTTGAAATTAACACTTCTTTCCTTCATTCATAGCGAGGGCCTCGTTCTGGCAGACTTGATGCTTTCAGGTAGTATGCGAGGGATTATTGGTCAGCTGCCAGCCCGTAATAAGTTCACGTGCTACGTGACGCCAACAGGCAGAAAAAAGAGTGTTCCACACTCGCCGTCATGGCTACTGGCGGCGCTGACTGACGCTCCCACGTTTAAATGTACATATATACCCTATAAAGTGGACGGGGGGATGGCCGCCGCGGTAGCTCAGTTGGTAGAGCATCGGACGCGTTATTCGAAGGTCGCAGGTTCGGTCCCTGCCCGCGGCAAGCTATCTTTTCGTCCACTTTTCTTTCTTCACATTTACCTTACATTTACTACTAAAAAACATCCCCTATACTTTCCTTGGCATTATTGTCTGTTATTTCTGATTAATATTGTGTATAACAAAGAAAACGAGCCCTTGAAATTAACACTTCTTTCCTTCATTCATAGCGAGGGCCTCGTTCTGGCAGACTTGATGCTTTCAGGTAGTATGCGAGGGATTATTGGTCAGCTGCCAGCCCGTAATAAGTTCACGTGCTACGTGACGCCAACAGGCAGAAAAAAGAGTGTTCCACACTCGCCGTCATGGCTACTGGCGGCGCTGACTGACGCTCCCACGTTTAAATGTACATATATACCCTATAAAGTGGACGGGGGGATGGCCGCCGCGGTAGCTCAGTTGGTAGAGCATCGGACGCGTTATTCGAAGGTCGCAGGTTCGGTCCCTGCCCGCGGCAAGCTATCTTTTCGTCCACTTTTCTTTCTTCACATTTACCTTACATTTACTACTAAAAAACATCCCCTATACTTTCCTTGGCATTATTGTCTGTTATTTCTGATTAATAGCTGAACTAAGGCATAGACAAAGATGCACACAGAACGAACTGTGTGCATATTTTTTATCCCTGTTTTAGGTCCGCTAGTAATATATATTCAAGGGCAAAGGACTAAGCAAAGGGGAAGCTCTACTTTTGGTAGAAGCCTTCATCCTTAGTAGAGCCACATGTGGACGACTTTATCAATAGCGGACACTAACGGAAATGAAAGAGATCTACCTAATTATACGGAGAGCATACAAACATGCCCTGGGAATACCGCTAAATGCATCAAATGAAGATGTAGAAGCACTAGGGGAGTACAACACTGTCGAACAGCTTGCGGCCGCAACTCTCCTTTCGAAGAAGGAACGATTAAGCCTGACAAGAGCAGGCAGAGAAACTTATCATTCACTTACGATACCCTACTAGACAATACCCATTCCCTTACGGTACTCTACTAGCTACTTTCGATCAAACAACTCGGCAATCAACGATCAAGCCAGTTACTGCATCGATTCCATAATCTGCTCGATCCACCCACTTCTACCACGGGCAACACCTCCGTACATGAGCTATTAAATGCGAAGCATTTCTTAGCGAACCTCAAGCACTTTGGCCGTTTCTATCTATCTATCTATCTATCTATCTATCTATCTATCTATCTATCTATCTATCTATCTATCTATCCGACTACGTCTGGGCGCTCTCCTGGCCGTCTCCATAACTTGTAATGTACCAAAATTGGGAGAGCAGGGGATCAGTGTATGAGGAACACGATTCACTGGTCATGACATGAATAATACAAAATACCTGTCGCGTACGCCATGAAACCCTTTCTCTCAGTCACGTGTGGCACATACCCGCCTACCAGAGTTCATGTAATGCGGGTATGTGCCACAGGTGATAGAGTCTCAACCGGCACAGTAACGGCGAACACACACATTGACACGCAAGGATGGTGGTAATAATTATAATTGTTGGGGTTTTATGCCCCAAAACCACGATATGATTATGAGAGATGCCATAGCGAAGGGCTCCGGCATTTTTAGCCATCTGGTATTCTTTAACGTGAACCGAGATCGCACAGTACACGGGCCTCTAGCATTTTGCCTCCATCGAAATGCGACCGCCGCGGCCGGGATCGAACCCGCGACCTTCGGGTCAGCAGCCGAGCACCACAACCGCTACACCACCACGGCGGATGCAAGGAAAGTGACGGAGCTCGAGACAGAACCCCTCTGGAAGACGCTCAACTATCTGCCACTCGTCCACGTGGTCCGCAACGTGGACCACGTGGATTAAAATGCATATTTACAACACCAGACGCGGTAAGCTGATATGCAGTGTTTATACTTGTCTGTTATGATGGAGCACGCACGCACGCTTCACGAACCGGTGTGCATGTGTGGATGAGGTTCTTGCAGAGTTCTCAGGTAGATTGCGGCTAGCGGAAATGTGCCCAACGCAGACCTCACCGATGCCGCTGCTTGTCTGTGTGTTCTGTGTCCGGCGGCCAGCGAAGTGGGATGCGGTCTACGTTGAAGTTGCGCATCGCCGTGTTCGCATCACCGCTGAAGTTGCGCATCGCCTTGTGCCCACGGCTCCGCACCTGCAATCAAGCCGCTTGCTGTGGACGACACAGCGGGCTCATCGGTCCAGGTTTCAGAAAGTGCTACCAGGCCAGTTTCTGTGAGCATTTTCGAGGTCAGACTCTACGTTGAGAGCTTCGAGCGTGAGGTGATTTTCGTGGTAGTGGCATCGAATGAATGTGGTAGCCCGGTCCAAGACAATGTCTAGAGGCTTGAGTGGCTGGCGCTTATCTTATCCGTACACTACCTGGCCGTATGTTACCCTTTGTGACTGATACATAGTTATGGCGTTTACTTGCACAAGGGGAAACTGTCCTCTCACACGAGATAATTTTGTGGCGTATATCGTGGTTGTGCTGTTTCCATGGGCACCCATTTCAATTCTATTGAGGGGCGTGTGGCAGTGATGTGCTTCTTCCTGGCTGGGGCGACATGCCTACCGTACACGTTGGAATTTCAAGCCACAGTCGCACGATGTTGCCGTGTTCGTCAGGCTCGATGTACCAAAAGGTGTCCATGTTTCGATAAACGAGGCCATCGCTTACGTCGATGCTGGGCGTGATCACGTACGGCTTGCTCATGCTTGAGAGAACAGCATGGGCTAGTTGGTGATTTGTAATCGACATATTTGCACAGCGCTACGTGAACGATGACGTGTGAAAGAACACAACACAGGCGCTGTGTTGTGTCTTTTCATACGGCGCCTGTGTTGGACACAACACAGCGCCTGTGTTGTGTCCTTTCATACGCCCTCGTTCACGTAGCGCTGTGCAAATATGTCGATTGCTGATGCTCAGGCAAACCTTGGTCAGGGCATCTCAGTGTACCCGGTCGTTCGTATAGCCAGTTATGTTATCGCATGCGGGATGACAACACGTTGTCCGCATGTCGGGGCAACGTGCGTTATGGCAGCCGACGCCCGCATTGCTGTAGTATAGCCGTATGCCGTGAGGGCACTTTGCAGCGGCTTCTTCGCGTGTCAGAAAGCGGCTCTCAATAACTCTGACATCATATTCGGTCAGCGTGAGACCATCGCCCAGCCTCATAATAAATGAGGAGAACAATGCGTCACTCTGGCGGACCGCGTGGACGAATAGATGACAGTTGAGCGTCTTCCAGGGGTGTCTGCTTTCAGCTTCCTCACATGCCTCGCGTTTCAATGTGTATGCTCGCGGTTAGTGTGTTAATTGAGACTGTGAATTACCTGTGACACATGCTCGCATAACATGAACTGTAATATGGGGGTATATGCCACACGTGGCTGAAGGAAAAGGTTTCATGACGTACCCTACAGTCATCTCGCGTTATTCATGTCATGAATATTGAATCGTGTTCTTCATACAGTGATCTCCTTCTATGCCAATTTTGGTGTATTACAAGTTATGGAGACCACCAGAAGAATGCCCAGGCGCAGGCGGATAGATAGATAGATAGATAGATAGATAGATAGATAGATAGATAGATAGATAGATAGATAGATAGATAGATAGATAGATAGATAGATAGATAGATAGATAGATAGATAGATAGATAGATAGATAGATAGATAGAAACGGCCAAAGTGCCTGAGGTTCGCAAAAAAATGCTTCGCATTTGAAACAGTAATAATAATAATATTGGGTTTAACGTCCCAAAACTAACACATCATTTTGAGGGACGCCGTAGTGGAGGGCTCCGGAAATTTCTACCGCCTGGGGTTCCTTAACATGCACCTGAACCTAAGTACACGGGTCTGATCGGAAATGCAGCAGCCGCGGCCGGGTTTCGATCCCGCGACCTTCGGGTCAGCAGTCGAGCGCCATAACCACCAGACCACCGTGGCGGGGCACATTCAAAAATGGGGGACTTCGTTACGCGATACACAGCTAGTGGATATTGTTCCAACAAGTACACTGTAGTAGCCACTACTACACTCTAAAAAAAAGGGAGCGAGAATGGAGCAAGGGGCTCCGTTCCTCCTTCGGAGCAGCGACTTTCTCCTTGACGGACGATTTACTCGTCGCGCCCTCTTGCGGCGAGCGCCAAGGGAGAAACTTTTATCCTCAACCACGTGACTTGCGCGCGCGCATGCGCACGCCGAGATACGTCGTGATTCCGTGCTGCGGAGAGCGGCCGCCCTTTCGCGCTCACTCCGCAGTCTCAGACCAGACTATCCAGTGCTACCGATCTCGGCCAGTCGCGTTCAATTACTTGTACCTAGGATTGATGCGAGCAACACGCGAGTGACGTTCATTGTTTTTGTTCTATGTGTTGAGTAAGGGGTGTGACGTTTTTTTTTTCTTTTTTTTATAGGCTCGGCGTGTGCGCGATGCGCCGCATACTTCCGTGTGTCTCGTGTTGTTTGTATACGTTTCCGCACGATCTGCTTGTCATAAATACAGTAAGTCCCGCTTCAAACAACAGTCGTGTTTTAATGAACACCTTAGAAAGTGCGCCAATAATTCAATTTTTTCGGCGTTAACATACTTGGCAAGAGCACGCGTTTTTAGTTTTACACAGCACTTATAGCACTTATCAATACAACAAGCAATATAAGGAAGCATGAAAGTTAACTTTTACAACATTTTAGCAAACGTGATACCACCAGACAGTGCATGCGTGAAAGTACGATAACATATAATTCCTGGAGTTTGACGTGTCGAAACCACCGTATGATTATGAGGCACGCCGTAGTGTGGGACTACGGATTGATTTCGATCAACTGGGGTTCTTTAACGTGCACCCGAACATAAGCACATGGGTGATCTTTGCTTTTGGACCCCATTGAAATGCGGCCGCCGTGGCCGCATTTTATCGTTAACCTGCATGATAATTGCACACATCTGAAACATAAGTCAATGACTTCTGTCAATTAAGCCAAAATTCTCAATCATATGCGTTTGGAATACGCATGCCATCACTGAGAATTAGGACGGACTTATGCACGCGTGCAGTATGTATCTCTCGTTCTCAGGATTTTGCTTTAGCGTGCGAAACTCAACACAAAATGCGCTTCTGATGACAGCTGTGCACAGTAGGTAATCACTAACACTCTCACTCACCTTTGAAAAGAGTATTCCAAATTCAACGCAAGACTAACCACCGCCACAACGACAACTACACAGCTGTCGCACAATGACCGCAATTTCACACGCCAGGCGAATACCGTGACGTAACAGTGGCAGAGCAGCATGTAGGTACAGCATACTGAAATATTACAGAACACTTAGTGTGGGTAGCGCTCTTTTCCTTAATTCGCGCGGTGTAGCGCCAGTTCTCTACTCAAGCAATCCAGCTGCCGCGACGCCAAGAGCCACCGACATCGCTCTCGAAAGACCACCGTCCGGTGCGAGGCCATCTTGTCTTGTTTCTTCACATGACCCGCGTTGTAACGTACGTATACACAAATGACACGGTCGTACCGCATCAGAAGCATTGCCATTGAAGGGCTAGCAGTTGAACGAATCCATGGCCCATCTTCATACTTGTGGTAACCGCATAAATAGAATGAACAGATGTCAACTCGCGGGACTGATGAGAAACCAACCCAAGACCGCCCAAGAATTCCTCTCGGAGGCAACAACCATCGAGAAGACGCTCGAGATGCGCACGCGGCAGTACAATAGCCGCGAATTTCAAGACAGCGCAGCCGTTCATGCCATCGGCTCCGACGACTTGCGCGAAACTATCCGAGCCATCGTGCGAGAGGAGCTGCGAAAGCTCGCATCTTCTGCACAGCCCGAAGTGACGTCGATTGCTGACGTTGTACGCGAGGAAATCCAACAGTCACTGGGTGTTCCTCAGCCGGCACCACCGCACTTGCAACCAATGAGCTATGCTGCTGCAGCCCGACACAACGCCCCCCCTCCTCGCCCACGTCAAGACGCTGCGCCGCCACAGTAGTTCGGCCGCCAGACGCCGCCGCCGCCACCCCCACCGGTGCCCTACCGTCCTCCTGTCGCCCAGCGCTATGCCCCACGCTACCTGCCAAGGAAGACCGAGGTTTGGCGCGCCCCTGGCAACCGCCCGCTCTGCTAACACTGCGGGGAGGCCGGCCACACGTACCGCCGCTGCCAGTACCGTCAGATGGGGCTACGTGGATTCGCCGTCAACGCGCCGCGCCCGCAGCCAGGCGAACGGCCCCCCGACGTCGACGACTACCTGACCGGAACACAGTGGCAAGAACGACGACCTTCCCGCTCGACGTCGCACGGCCGCTACATATCACCGCACCGTCGGCAGCACACTGGCTCAAACCGGGGCTGGTCGCCGAGCCCGTATCCGGGAAACTAAGGCCAGCAACCAATGGAGGTGCGGTTGCTGTACGACGAAATGCCGAAGATCCTCCGCGGCCGCCGACGACGACAACGCGACGAGACCTGCAGAACACGACGCGAAGCAGACGAATCCCTGACGACGAAACCTCGGTCCCTGAAGAAGACCTGTCGACGCGACGTAGAAGCCGCGGGACAAGCCGACCTAGCCGTGACCCGACGCCGCGATTTAACCGCAACGCAAGACGACGGATTAGCGACCTTGACGTACTATTCGACGGCCACAACGTCACCGCTCTCGTCGACACTAGCCGACTATTCCGTCATCAGTGGACCATTCGCCACAAGGTTGAAGAAAGTTAGGAACGCTTGGCAAGGCCCCGAAATCCGGACCGCTGGGGGCCATCTGTGATGGGATTCTTGAGAATGAAGAAGAGACAAGAGTACGTTGCGTCGAAGACAGTAACGTTCTCCAGAAAAAGGCGAGGCTGCTTTCTGTTTTTTTTTCGCTTTATGGAGAAACTCACGAACATAACACACACAACATCGAACACTAATCGTAAGACGACACTTTACAACCTATGAAACCAAAGAAGACATATGAATGAGTTTAGTCCTAGCGTGAATGAAACAGTCTCACCGGTGAGTTCCATGCGCCGACGCGGGACACGTCGACATGGAAGATATGTCAGCACGGGACTGCCGTTGTCCTCGGAGTTCGGTGAAGAGCGGGACACCGCTATGTGGATGCCTCGACGGAGATGGCGTGGAACAAAGACCGTGGATGCCCAAGTCACGCAGTCTTCTACTCGAACGTGTGGGCAAGGGACCACAACCAAACACTCGGGCCTACACCCGACGGTGTTACTGGTGGCTGTGGTAGCTTCCGGCTGGCTCCATGGAGTCGCCGTCGAAGTTGAGGCCAAGTGAAGCAGGCCACTCCGACCCTTGAGCTCTGCCAGGCACTCGGGACTACACCCGACCGTGACGCTGACGACCAGCCTCCACGTTCCTTCCGCTCGATCGAACACTGCCGTCGCAGGTGCCTCGCACACCACGCGCACGCTTCTCGCGCCCACCTTCAGCTACGTCATTCGGCCCGCCAGTTGTTTTCCACTCGTGGCCTCGTGGCACAACCCATCGTCATCTTCGTCTTCGCGCAAGTCTTGCCGCTTCGCTTCTTCCCGTGTCGCTCTGTCCATGTCGGCTCCGTCACACCACACACAATATTCACGCACTTCTCTCATCA
The DNA here is from genome assembly GCF_013339695.2 of Rhipicephalus sanguineus. Classification (NCBI taxonomy): domain Eukaryota; kingdom Metazoa; phylum Arthropoda; class Arachnida; order Ixodida; family Ixodidae; genus Rhipicephalus; species Rhipicephalus sanguineus. The sequence continues at coordinate 137,797,770 of NC_051186.1, forward strand.
CACCATCTAATAACTCCAGCTTGAGTGTGCACCGCAAGAGTCACCGTCAATAACCGGACTTATTCTGCGAGCTTTGGAATCTTACAGCTGTAATGAATGTGAATGGCAGACGCTCCGTTGTTACGGAAGACGACGACGACGATCGGTGGCCGTGGTTGTCGCTCGCGCACGCGCTGGCCAGTAGGCAGACCTGCCTGATAAAGAGCCTTTCGCAAAGTAACGTGTGACCCTTTCTTTACGTACAACACCCCTATTTCAAGTGGTGGAGTGCCGGGGTTCCCGTCAACCTGGAACTTCGCAATCGGACGCTACCATCGCCTTTCACCATGACTGCTCCTGGCCCTTCGCAAGCTGCCGCAACCACGACAGTCTTCTGTACGGGTGTGCCTCGGCAACGCGACTCACCCGTCTTTCGCGGCAACGACGAGCACTGCGTGGAGGATTGGATCGTCGAGTATGAAATAGGAAGCGCTTTCAACAAATGGGACGACTGCGACAAGCTCACAAACGTGCGCTTTTACCTCGCTGATGTGTGCAGCCTCTGGTTTGAAAACCATGAGGGTGAAATCACGAACTGGTCGACATTTAAGACAACCATCGCCGCGGTCTTCGGTCGTCCCGCCGTGCGCCGGCTTCGCGCGGAACAGCGTCTGCGTAGTCGAGTCCAGCGCAGGGACGAGAACTTTACAAGCTACATCGAAGATGTCTTGTCTCTTTGCAAGCACGTCGACCCATCTCTCGCCGAAATCGACAAAATCAAGCACATCATGAAAAGAGTGGACGACGATACGTTCCAGATGCTCGTCGTTCGGAATCCTCAGACTGTCGCCGACGTGATCCAACTCTGTCAGTCGTACGACGAGTTGCGAAAGCAGCGCGTCTCGACGCGCCGTGGAGCGGAAGATACAGCTGAGGTTTCCGCCCTTGTCAAGGATATCGCCGCTGTCCATACCGTTTTACTGCCACATATAAAGCACTTTATCCGTGAGGAAGTTGCGCGTCAACTTTCTCTTGTCACCCGAACACCTGAGCCAGTGACATCATTAGACCCACGTCTACGCCAGGTCATTGAGACACAAGTAGCGCCAAGACACAAGATCCATCAGATTCTGCGTGGATTACCGGCGTGTCAACCGAATCACCCGCAAGGATGTGTATCCTCTGCCGCGCATCGACGATGCTTGAGACTGCCTACAGCGAGCAGAATTCTTCTCTTCCTTAGATCTGCGCTTTGGATACTGGCAGGTGCCCATGGCGGAGGCCGATCGCGAAAAAACAGCTTTCGTCACGCCCGACGGGCTCTACGAATTCACAGTCATGCCCTTTGGCCTGTGCAACGCGCCAGCTACATTCGAACGAGTGATGGACACGATCCTTCGAGGCCTCAAGTGCAATATTTGCCTTTGTTACTTAGACGACATTGTTGTCTTTTCAAGCGATTTTTCGACCCATTTAACCTGCCTCGAGCAAGTTCTCGCTTGCCTCTCCGCCGCTGGACTGCAACTGAACTTGAAGAAGTACCACTCCGCCGCTCGAAAGCTTACGATCCTAGGCCACGTGATTTCGAAGGACGGCATTATCCCTGACCCAGCCAAACTTACAGCCGTTTCAGCGTTTCCCAAACTGACTACCATGAAACAGCTCCGAAGCTTCATTGGTTTTTGTTCTTATTTCCGGCGCTTCGTTCGCAATTTCGCGACCATCATCGCTCCTTTGACCAAGCTCCTCGCCGGCTCTAGTGATCTTTCGGCACTGTCTCCCCCTTGTGACGATGCTTTCAACGAACTGCGCCGCCTCCTTACGTCGCCGCCTATTCTGCGACACTATGACCCATCTGCACCCACGGAGATCCACACAGACGCTGGCGGTGTCGGGCTGGGCGCTATTCTTGCGCAGCGGAAAGACGGCTTCCAAGAGTACGTCGTTGCCTACGCAAGCCGAACTCTTAGTAAAGCCGAAAGCAACTTTTCTGTCACCGAAAAGGAGTGCCTCGCCATTATTTGGGCGATAGAGAAATTTCGGCCTTACGTGTATGGACGCCCTTTTGATATCATAACTGATCACCACGCCCTTTGCTGGATGTCGTCACTAAAGGATCCAAGTGGTCGGCTCGCCCGATGGGCGTTACGCCTACAAGAGTACGATATCCGCGTGGTGTATCGCTCCGGCCGCAAACATTCGGACGCAGACGCCCTCTCCCGTTGACCCCTTTCTTCTGACCCTGCCTGCTGCACAAGTCCTCTCTGTGATACCAATGCCCTCACCATCGCCGACATGCCATCCGAGCAGCGCAAGGGCCCGTGGCTTGCATCCATTCTGGACATCCTGGCTGGTCGGACTGCTTCTCCCTCTACTCGCACGTTGCGTCGTCAAGTCGAGCACTTCACCACTCGCGATGGCGTGCTTTACCGACGAAATTACACACCCGGTGGCCGTCAGTGACTACTCGTCATTCCACGTCACCTGCGGTCCGAAATTTGTTCCACGTTCCATGATGACCCCCAATGTGGCCACGCAGGTTTCCTAAAGACGTATTCTTGGATCAGGCTCCGATATTACTGGCGTGGTATGTACCGTTTTATTCAACAGTACGTTCGGACTTGTTCCACATGCCAGAGACGTAAGACTCCCCCTCAACACGCCGGCGGTACCTTATTGCCTTTGCCGTGCCCCTCCCGGCCGTTCGACCGCGTCGGCCTCGACATCTACGGTCCCCTTTCGAGCACTGCAGACGGTAACCGTTGGATCATCGTTGCCGTCGACCACTTCACGCGGTACGCCGAATCTTCACCTCTTCCTTCATCTACAGCAAAAGACGTTGCCAGTTTCATTCTGCACAATCTCGTCCTTCGTCATGGAGCACATCGAGAGTTGCTAAGTGATCGTGGTCGCGTGTTCCTCTCCGACGTCACCACAGCATTGCTGCGAGAGTGCCGCGTCGTCCACCGTACCACAAGCGCCTATCATCCCCAAACCCATGGCATGACAGCACGCTTCAACCGCACCCTTGGTGACATGCTGTCTATGTACATCTAGTCAGACCACTCAAAGTGGGACCGAGTACTACCCTTTATTACGTTCGCCTATAACACCGCCATTCAAAGCACTACTGGGTTCTCCCATTTTTTTCTCCTTTACGGACGCGAACCTTCCTGCACTATAGACACCATTCTTTTGTACAGACCTGACGCCTCCGAGTCCACGACTCTACCCAAGCCGCTACATATGCTTAAGAATGCCGCCAACTGGCACGGTCATTGAGATCACATGACCAAGGGCGCCAGAAGCACCACCACGACGCTTCCACTTACGCTCCTTCCTACGATCCAGGCGCGCTCGTCTGGCTGCATGTCCCTTCTGCTACTCCTGGCCTTTCCACCAAGTTGGTCCCCAAATACCACGGCCCATATCGTATACTCCAAAAAATATCACCGGTGAACTACCTCGTCGAGCCAATGGAAGCATCTTCTGACCATTGTCGCCGTGGCCAGGAAATTGTCGACGTGTCCAGACTCAAGCAGTGCTACGACCCTCCTGTGTTTACTGGTCCCTAGGTCGCCAGGATGGCTCCTCATTCCCCGGGGAATTATTGTAATGAATGTGAATGACAGACTATCCGCTGTTGCGGAAGACGACGACGACGATCGGTGGCCGTGGTTGTCGCTCGCGCACGTGCTCGCCAGTAGGCGGACCTGCCTGATAAAGAGCCTTTCGCAAAGCAACGTCTGACCCTTTCTTCACGTACAACACCCCTATTCCACAGCATTGCTCCAGGGATGTGGTACTTGCGATGGACTTCCGAAGCCACCACGGCACCGTCATCGATCTGAGGTCTGAGTCAATAACAATAACCTTAGAAAAAGCGCTGCCCCACACACGACGCCAGGAAACCCCATATTGAATGTGATAGAAGACCACGTCACCATTCCGCCTCTCCAGCATCATCATTTCCGTCGGCACTGAAGAACCCGCAGATTTTGAAGGTGTCATCGAGGGCGATCAGCACCTACTTTTGAACTGTCAGATTTGGGTAGCAAGAGGCATAGCCGAGCTGCGTGATAGCAAAGCAAATGTAGTGCTGACAAACTTCAGCCACGAATATAGGCACCTCAACATTGGTATGACGGTCGCCTACATAGACGAATTCGTGGACGCCAGCAATGCTTTCGCCCTCTTCGATGCTACCGAACCTGCTTCAATGGATCGAAGAACCCAACCCAATTTCGACGTCAACCCGAGCCTCCCGAAGCACACGCAAGACCAGCTAAATGCCCTGCTCCTACAATTCAAGGACTGCTTCTTGTCAAGAATTCGACAGACCCCAGTGACGAAACATCGCATCATAACAGAAGATAGTGCCCGACCAATCCGTCAGAGCCCGTACCGAGTTTCGACACGAGAACGCGAGGCCGTTAAGAAACAGGTCGACGAAATGCTACGCAACGACATCATCCAGCCGTCAAAGAAGAAGGATGGGACTATACGTTTTTGCGTCGATTATCGTCGCCTGAACAAAATCACGAAGAAGGATGTGTATCCCCTTCCGCGGATAGACGACACCCTAGATCGACTCCACAATGCCAAGAACTTTTCGTCGATGGACCTCAAGACCGGCTACTGGCAAATCGAGGTAGACGAGAGAGACGGAGAAAAGACTGCCTTCATAACACCAGACGGCCTGTTCGAGTTCAAGGTCATGCCCTTTGGTCTTTGCTGGGCAGCCGCGACTTTTCAACGTGTCATGGATACAGTACTGGCTGGCTTGAAGTGGCAGACTTGCCTCGAGTACTTGCACGACGTCGTTGTGCTTGCCTCAAACTTCGACGAACACCTACGGCGGCTTGAAGCTGTACTTCAAGCAATAAAGAGGTCCGGACTCACCCTGAAGCCAGAAAAGTGTCGCTTTGCGTACGAGGAGCTCTTGCTCTTGGGACACGTGATAAGCAAGACCGGAGTACGCCCTGACCCGCAGAAGACAGTCGCCATCGCTACATTTCCGCCACCTGCCGACAAGAAGGCCGCGCGTCGATTTCTCGGCCTGTGCGCCTATTACAGGCGGTTCGTCAAAAACTTTGCCCGCATCGCCGAGCCACTTACTAAGCTTACCAGGACCGACGTCGAGTTCAGTGCAGCAGGAGGAAGCATTTCAAGAACTAAAACGACGCCTACAGACGCCTCCGTTACTCGCGAATTTCGACGAATACGCCCAAACAGAACTGCACACCGACGCAAGCAGTGTAGGACTCGGCCCCGTTCTTCTGCAGAGGACTGACGGATTGGAAAGGGTAATCAGCTACGCTAGCCAGTCGCTATCAAAGGCAGAAGCCAAGTATTCTACGACAGAAAAGGAGTGCCTTGCCATAATCTGCGCTACATCAAAGCTTCGCCCTGTAGCGAGAGGGAGACGTGAAGGCGTGGACGTGGCCGTGCCGTTCTCGCTACTTCATTCGAAGGCCCTAGTACCAGCAGAGCGGCAGCGGCTGCCGGCGTCCAGCCTCCAGGAGCGTGAGCACGTTCTTAACTGCTCGCGCCTCGAGCCGAGCATTAGCTGCGCGAGAGGCGCGGCGCGTAAGTGGTAAAATGGTGATGATGATCGTGAGCGGTGATAAAGATGCCGCTACAGATTACTCCTCCCCGCAGAAATGAAGCCGAAATGAAAAACTATGGGGGCGTATATACAAGGCTAGTGACGCGAGACAGAATGTCCGTGGGCAGTCCAGGTCGTCAACGGTTAAGGACTATCGGGAACCCTTGGGTCTCTGGCGGGCGGCTCTGGGAGAAGCGTAGAGGGCGGGGAACTAGGCGAAAGTACGCTGGTGTCGTGCCCAGGCGGATCCCACGACGACATGAAGGGGCCTTTCGGTAGCGGACCGGTTGTTCGCAAGTGAGCGCGGCTGGCAGATGGAGTTGAGGGCGGGTGCACAAGGGCCGGTGCGGGCGATGTGCGCGAAACAATGCGAAATGGCGCAGTGAAGCCACGACGAGCAACCATCGGCGAGTAGCTGCTGCGATGGGTCTTTCCTGTGCGGGCACAGCGCTGACGCGGATGTCGACACAGCGCGCCTGCACAGTGGCCACATGTCAGGTGGGCGGCGTCCTGTCTCAAGGGCTCAGGAGCAAATCTGCGGTGACACCGAGCAGGCGTAGTCGCTGCAGGCTCGGATGATGCACCTGTGCGCGTTGAAGCACCCTCTGCAGGTTGCACAGGAGGGCCCGTGCGCTGATCAGGATGCTGGAAGCCGGTCGACGTGGCAGGCGTCACATGTGCGGCTTGCTCTGCCATTGGCGAACCAGCAGGCATGCCGTCCTCAGGCGCTTCCGTCATAGTAGCAGCGTCGCGCAAGTGCGGCCGAAGTTGGTAAGGGGCACGAACTTCTGCTGCGGTAGACGTCGAGGGCGACGCTGGTCGCTGCTGACAAGAGGCGCAGAGCTTAGAAGTCGGTGAAAGGTCGTGTTCGGGTACCGTCGACGGCGAAACCTCCGCGAGCGAGGGTCCAACAGTGGGCGAGAGGTTGTCCGTGTCAGCTCCCAGTTCGGGCGGTAAGGTAGCCAGCGTGGAAGCCGAGGTCAGGGACGTGTCATGAGCCGGCGAGAACAGGGACGACGGGCGGATGGCGGGCATGCCTGATGGACCGTCGGCCGAGGTCGTCGAAGAAACGCACCTCGTGGCAGACTGGTCGATGGCAGCAAGAACGTCGTCGGGTGCGGGAACTTCGGGCGTGGAAACCTGAACATCGTCGGGCTGGTCGTCCGGCGCGGGAACCACTGCGCTGGTGGCCGGACGAGAGGTGGAAAGAGACGTAGCCGGGGAAGGTAAGTCGCGGTCATGGGAGGGCTGCGGGCCGGGTGGTACCGCTCGCGTTGGCGGAGGGGAAACCCGGAACTCACGGGTGCCTGGTAGCGGGCGGTACGTCTCGCCATAGAGAGCCAGCACCGCAGCGCAGAGGTCGTCGTATGGCTGCGGGCTGGATGACGACGCGGCGGACAGATGACGCAGCTCAGCTGGGAGGGCGTCAAGCAGGATGTCGTGCATCAGTGGCTGTGCGGTGACGCCGTTCACCGCGAGGCAGGCGTCGAGCTGCATAAACCACGCTCGGGGGTAGGCCGGGTGAAACGGCGGAACTGGAGGGCAAAATCGCGGAAGCATGGCAGGGGGCCGCTCGGCGAAGGGCATTTCTCCGGGTCACCAATTGTAGCGAGAGGGAGACGTGAAGGCGTGGACGTGGCCGTGCCGTTCTCGCTACTTCATTCGAAGGCCCTAGTACCAGCAGAGCGGCAGCGGCTGCCGGCGTCCAGCCTCCAGGAGCGTGAGCACGTTCTTAACTGCTCGCGCCTCGAGCCGAGCATTAGCTGCGCGAGAGGCGCGGCGCGTAAGTGGTAAAATGGTGATGATGATCGTGAGCGGTGATAAAGATGCCGCTACAGCCCCTACCTTTACGGCAGGCCCTTCAAAGTTGTGAGCGACCACCACGCCCTGTGTTGGCTATATACCTTGAAGGATCCTTCAGGTCGTCTCGCACGATGGAGCTTGAGACTTCAAGAATGCGACAATACCGTCGTTTACAAGTCCGGAAGAAAACACTCTGACGCCGACTGGCTGTCTCGTGCCCCCGCGGACCCGCCGCCGCAAGACGACCAGGATGATGACTACTTCTTGGGAACCATAAGTGCCGACGACTTCGCTGAACAACAGCCATCCGACCCTGAAATCAGAGGCCTTATGGAATACCTCGAGGGAAAGAACGCCGTCGTTCCGAAAGCGTTCAAGCGAGCACTGGCGTCGTTTTTATTACGCAACGGCGTTCTTCAAAAGAAGAAGTTCTCACCACATTGAGCCAAGTACCTTCTCGTGGTGCCTTCAGAATTGCGACCAGAAGTCCTCCAGGCCTTGCACGACGACCCGACACCAGGACGCCTCGGTGTTTCCCGAACGCTGGCAAGAATACAGGAAAAGTACTACTGACCGCGCCTTGCCGCCGACGTCACTTGCTACGTAAGGACATGCCGAGACTGTCGGCGACACAAGACACAGTCAACAAAACCAGCGGGCTTTCTTCAGCCGATCGAGCCACCTCGCCGACCGTTCGAGCAGATCGGTATGGACCTCCTGGGGCCGTTCCCAACGTCGACTAGTGGTAATAAGTGGATCGTCGTTGCTACCGACTACCTGACCCGGTACGCCGAAACAAAGGCCCTACCTAGAGGCAGTGCCGCTGAGGTAGCGAAGTTATTCGTTGAAGACATCGTTCTGCGTCATGGCGCCCCAGAGGTCCTCATCACCGACAGAGGTACGGCGTTTACTGCGGAGCTAACTCAGACGATCTTGTACAGCCAGACAAGCCACCGCTGGACCACAGCCTACCACCCTCAGACCAATGGTATCACCGAGCGGCTAAGTAAGACCATCGCCGACTGCCGGCCATGTACGTTGACGTCGAGCACAAGAAATGGGATGCCATCCTTCCGTACGTGACATTCGCATACAACACCGCCGTGCAAGAAACGACGCAGGTGACGGCTTACACGTTGGTCTACGGAAGGAGCCCAGCAACGACACTCGACGCAATGCTGCCAACGGCCACCAACGAAGAAAATCTCGACGTCGCTGCCTATTTGCAACGCGCCGAAGAAGCTCGACAGCTCGCCCGCCTGCACATCAAGAACCAGCAGAGGGTCTACAGCCGCCACTATAATCTTCGACGACGCCACATGGAATACCAGCCCGGTGACCGTGTGTGGGTTTGGACGCCGATACGCTGTCGAGGACTTATCGAGAAGCTACTTCGGCGATACTTCAGGCCATACAAGGTGCTTCGGCGTCTCGGCGCTATAGACTACGAGGTTATCCCGGACGGCACTGCGAGCTCTCAAAGGCGCCGTGCACGATCTGAAGTCGTCCAAGTCGTGCTCCTTAAGCCGTTTTATGCGCGTTTGCGTACCTTAGGACTGTACATTTTGCTTTATTATTGTAATTTTGCTTGTAATTATTGCTTATTGTAATTTATTTGTGTATGCACTTGTTTTTCTATGTTCTTTCCCAAGCATCGGGACAATGCTTTTTCAGAGGGGGCAATGCCACGCCCGCTTCATGTTTTATTTTGATGTATTCGGGTTTGACGAGCAAAGACTGTCAGCAACGCTTAGCGCAAACCGCGCATCATTCTTCGAGAAGCTTCGCGATTATTGTAGATGGTTTTGTTAAGATTGCGCGCAAGATGCGAACACTCCAGCTTATTCTAGACCTTGCGCGACAACCAGCGATAACGCTGGGATATTCGACGGCACATGTATAAATGCCGACGCGCTTCACCGCTTCTCAGTTGATCGACGGTCGACGCTCTGTTCACTGCTATCAGTGTGTTGCTGTAGTTTGACTTTCAGTTTCCCGGCCACAAGTTCGGCCAAATAAAGAGTTTCTTCTCTGACGTGCTCAGTGCTGCCTTCGTCGACGTCACAACCACGTGACAATATGAAAAATAACAAGTGACTCCGCTCCCACCAGCAGGGAGCGTAGTCTTGACTTCCTACCTCACAGTGATCCCGTTTAAGAGCGCTGCTTCCTGATATGCGCTGCAGTGTCTGTAACGGACCTCAGTGACGTTGTTCTCTCTCTTTCTCTCACGTGTCATTTTTCAGGTTTGGCGGGCTTTATTTGTTAGCTAAAAAAAACGAGCATGCAACTAGTACGTTGTTGAACACAGCGCAGTTAGATGTCTTATGAACATGCCTGCATATGCCTCATATTTCTTTGCAACTCATAGTTGAGCATCTGTCTCGTCAATTTCATTCCTTCTGCTCCTCCTGTTTTTCCGCTCGTACAATTAAAAAAATTTAGCTGCTAGTCTTACGTCGTATAACGTTACAGATTCTTGTTCTCTCATTTCCTGCTTCACCCATGCGGCAAAGCTGGTTTTTTTCGCGCCGTCATCAACGTTACGGAGAGCGCGCCAGTTGATGATGATAGAAGCTCACATGAGCGCGCCACGTTGAAGAAGACAGCGGCACATAAAGGCACTCGAAACCGCTTGGGAGCAGTTTTGGCACAGTAATGCGTTTTGGAGCAGGATGGCGCAGCGGCAGCGGATTGACGCAGCGTGGTGCAAATGGCGCAGTACTTCCGTGCAAATGTGTGGGCGTGCCTCCAGAGGTGTCGCAGACGAGGATGGGGCCATCAAGCAGGAGATCACCCAATCGCAGTGCTGTTTTAAATGAGCGCGGTTATATGAGCTAGGGATCATCAGCTTGGTGTGCGGCGAGCGTCTGCACATCGAGTGGCACGGGATTTGCAGGTAATGTCACGATACCCACCCTGCTGAGAGTGTCAGCAGGTATATTCTGGTCGCCACTGACGTGTCGGATATCGGTGGAGAATTCCGATAGGAACAAGAGATGGCAGATTTCTCGCGACGTGTGTGTCGAGGACACTCTGCAAATCGCATATGGGTGATTCCATGTAAGATCGAACAAGGGATGGCTAGTCGACGTCCTAAATTGATTTCAAAATTTTATATCATGTTGCCTGATGAGTGGGAAAAAGAGATCCGCAATTTCTTTTGCCGCCAAATTTTTTTTCGAAGCACAGGGAATAATGACGAAGACATGAGTGGAGCGCTCATCCGCTCTGGTGTATTGGCAAATTTTCGTTGAGTTGCACAAAATATATTAAAATTAGGTAGCTGAAATTTCTTTGACTGAATATAACATGTTTTTACTTCCGCTCAGGTATCTTTAGTTTTTATGCGTAGTGTACATGGTTTATAAAAAACCTGAACATTGGCCTAGCAAATGTTCTTTTCTTTACTTTGAAGGCATTTATCTCGAAAATGTCTTGTGGCAGAGCGAGAAAGATTCCGTATCACGTTCTTCGCATACTTATCTACGAAACTGCCGAATCGTATGTTTATATAACTGTAGAGTAAATAGATACGATCGGGCAAAGTTCAAGAAAACAACCGGACATTGGAAATTTCTGACGACAATTAAAAAACATGGCTGATCCCTCTCTCATAGGAATCGGTATAACACACAAGTGGAACGTGTCTTCACAGACGTAGTTGAGCGTTTGTTGTGCATTCTTTCGCCCCAAGGGCGGAGGAATGAATGCTACAGCAACAAATTGTAATGTCGCGTGAAGAACGGCAAGGAGCTCGAAACTTGCAACGCGCTGCACGAACAGACAGGACGCACGGAACGAACATACACAGGATGAGAGATAACTGTCGCGTTTGTAACCTATTTCCGCGTGAGCACCCTGCTTCTTTCGCAAAAGCGGCCGCTGCAGTGAGCCAAGTGATCTTCGTGCTCTCAACGCAAGATGTACGAACTACGGCGATCACGAGATAAGCGCACGCACGAGCGACCACGCCCTGTAGAGGCGGTCGCTCGTCGCAACCGCGGCGACTTTTAAAGCGCGCTGTTGGAGCCCTTCGTGCCATCTCGCTAGTGATAACGAAAACACGCTGTAACACCGATCTCTGAGTACCGCCACCAACAAATGGTGTATATAAATAGCTCGAAGCGAAGAACATGCCGTCCGTGGCCGAATCGTTTCGCGCAGCGCGCTGCGGAGCGAGGGGTCGTAAGTTTGATTCCTGGTGACGGAACTTTTTCTTCTGGTTTTTTTCTTTGCCCACTGTTAGTCTTTATATTTTACTACGTAGTATCCGTGACAAAAATACGTCAGTGGAGCAGTGGTGGACCCCGGCATAAAACACTTTCGTGTTAAAAAAAATATTTTTGATAATTCCTAAACTTTGTCCACTTACTCTACTCCACATCTCCTCACAGCTGCCGACAGGTATACTCGTTGGTCAGAAGCGCCTCCACTTCAAGACAGCTCTGCTGCAATGGTCGCGGCAGCATTTGTCACAACATTGATTGCCCGCTTCGGATGCCCTATCAATATTGCCATTGATAGAGGACAGCAATTCGAGTCTGTTCTCTATCGCGAGCTCCTGCGCTTGCTTGCCACGAATCGTCTGCGCACGGCCGTCTACTATCCCCAGATCTTAGAATAACAGAGAGCTGAGCTAGTTCGTAAGTATTCATTCTAAAAAGACAGGGCGTGCCAACACGGACACAAGAAAGAAGTCAGGAGTCAGGCGTTTGTGGTGTCCTGACTTCTTTCTTGTGTCCGTGTTTCCACGCCCTGTCTTTTTAGAATGATCCCCAGATCGATGGATGGATGTTATGAGCGTCCCCTTTATAACGGGGCGGTGACAAGTGTGCCACCAGGCTCGACAAAAAAACTTTACTCTTCTTTTTCTTAGTGTTGGCCTAGTGTCTCTACTTTGTAGCGAAGCTTATTGGAACTCTCAAGTGGGTCGTCCTCTCCGGCCCCTTCTAGTGGGTTGCCCTCTTCGGACAGAGTGCAGATCGCGCAGAGTCGGCCCCCGCCTTGACTGTCGCTGTCGAGTATCGTCGCCGCTAATAAACCTCTTTATAATTTGGTGGAGAGTGCTGAGCCTTCACAACAACTTCGGCCATCATTCGATGCCCCTGGCTCTTCGATCCCGTACCCTACCGCCTACCATGCCTCAAGACGCCTCCCAGCAAACGACCCCGCCCGCACCGACATGTCCCGGTGTCCCTCGTATTCGCGACCCTCCCGTCTTCACTGGCGCCGATGGTACCGACGTGGAGGACTGGCTCGCCATTTACGAGCGCGTGAGTGTCCCCAATAAATGGGACGAGGCCGGAAAATTGACTAGCCTGGTTTTCTACGTCGCGGGTGTGGCGGGCCTGTAAGAAAGCCGACGCCACCATGTCCGATTCTGACAAGATCCGGCACATCATGAAAGGCATCGATGACGACGCCTTCACCATGCTGTTCGCCAAGAACCCCAGCACAGTGGCAGAGGTCACAACGCTCTGCCAAAGCTACGAGGAGCTGCGCCAGCTCCTGTACGCTCAGTGCTGTTTCCACATCTGATTCGTCATCCGCTGATGTATTTCGTTCCTCGATTGCTGACAACCTTACGTCGGTCGAGCGCTCCCATCTTCTATGCCTGTTGGAAGAATTTCGTTCTTCGTTCGATGTCGCGCAAACTTCTCTCGGCCGCACGTCTGCTGTCACCCATTGCATCGACACTGGCGGCCAACCACCACTGCGGCAACGTCCATATCGCGTATCTCCAGCAGAGCGTCGTGTAATTAACGAGCAAGTTGACGACATGCTTCGCCGCGACGTTATTCGAACCTCAAACAGTCCGTGGGCATCTCCTGTCGTTCTTGTTGCGAAGAAGGACGGCTCTGTGCGGTTCTGTGTGGACTACCGACGACTGAATAAGATCACCCGTAAGGACGTTTATCTCCTACCTCGAATAGACGACGCCATTGACAGCCTGCAAGGAGCAGAATTCTTTTCATCGCTCGATTTGCGCTCAGGGTACTGGCAAGTCCCCATGGCTGATGACGCTCGAGCGAAGACAGCGTTTGTCACACCCGACGGCTTGTACGAATTCAACGTCATGCCGTTTGGGCTGTGTAATGCACCCGCGACCTTTGAGCGCATGATGGATACCGTTCTGCGCAACTTGAAATGCCACACGTGCCTGTGCTACCTCGACGACGTCGTCGTTTTCGCCCCGGACTTCTCCACGCATCTTCAACGCCTGCGACTTGTTTTGACGCGTTTGAGCGACGCCGGGCTACAACTCAACCTAAAGAAGTGCCGATTTGCAGCACGGCAGCTGACAATACTAGGCTACGTCGTGTCCAAGGACGGAATTCTCCCCGATCCGGCCAAGCTTCGGGCCGTGACAGAGTACCCCAAACCTACGTCCGTCAAAGAACTGCGTAGTTTTGTAGGACTATGCTCCTCCTTTCGTCGCTTCATACGAAACTTCGCGACTATCATATCGCCGCTGACAAAGCTCCTTGGCAGCAACGGGCCTCTCAATACGTGGTCGTCAGAGTACGACGCCGCTTTCGCGAAGCTCCGTCGTCTGTTGACGTCTCCTCCGATACTACGCCACTACGACCCTACGGCCCCCACAGAGGTACACACGGACGCCAGCGGTGTTGGCCTCGGCACTGTCCTTGCTCAGCGCAAACCTGGATTCCCGGAATATGTCGTGGCATATGCAAGTCGCACGCTTACTAAAGCCGAGACCAATTACACCGTCACGGAGAAAGAATGCCTGGCAATCATCTGGGCCCTTACGAAGTTCCGACCTTATTTGTATGGTCGCCCATTTGATGTCGTCACCGACCATCATGCGCTGTGCTGGTTGTCGTCATTGAAAGATCCCTCAGGCCGTCTCGCCCGTTGGGCACTCCGCCTGCAAGACTACGACATCCGCGTACTGTACCGCAACGGACGCCAGCATGCTGACGCCGACGCCCTGTCGCGCTCTCCCTTGCCTGACGACAATGCCCACAGCTCAGTGTCTCCCCTTGCCTTTTCTTCCATCGACATTCAGACAATCGCTACCGAACAGCGCAAGGATCGCTGGATTGCCTCACTGATAGACTTGCTGACTGATCCATCGGCAACACCATCCACTCGCGCGTTGCGTCGTCAAGCCCACCATTTCGCCGTTCGCGGCGACCTCCTCCACCGACGCAATTACAGCGGCGACGGCCGCCAGTGGCTACTAGTAATAACCCGAAGTCTGCGTTCTGACATATGCGAATCGTTCCACGCTGATCCGCAGTGTGCGCATTCTGGAGTATCGAAAACTTACCACCGCATCCGCCAACGGTACTTTTGGCGAGGGATGTACCGCTACGTGCAGAAGTTCGTTCGCTCCTGCATTGACTGTCAGCGCCGCAAAACTTCAACGCACCTGTCGCCGGCAGGTATGCAACCTCTACCTTGCCCTGACCGGCCATTTGGGCGTGTTGGCATCGATTTGTATGGACCACTTCCTCTGACGTCTGCTGGTAACCGCTGGGCCATCGTCGCTGTAGACCACCTCACGCGATACGCCGAAACTGCCGCCCTCCCAGCGGATACAGCGCGCGATGTAGCCTCCTTCCTGCTCCACCGATTCATGCTACGTCACGGTCCACCCCAGGAGCTGCTCAGCGATCGAGGCCGTGTCTTCTTGTCGGAAGTCGTCGAAGCCATTCTAAAAGAGTGCAACGTTGTTCACCGCAAAACTACTGCTTACCACCCGCAGACGAATGGCCTAACCGAACGATTTAACCGAACGCTCGGCGACATGCTCTCCATGTACGTAGCCGCCGATCACACCAACTGGGATGCCATTCTGCCGTTCGTCACCTACGCCTACAATACCGCCGCTCAGAGCACCACTGGTTTTTCTCCCTTTTTCTTATTGTATGGCAGGCACCCCTCGCACACAATCGACGCAATCCTTCCATACAAGCCGGATCGGTCATAGTGTGCGGCGATTTCTGCTACCGCCCGACTTGCTGAAGAATGTCGCGACCTTGCCAAGACCTTCACTACGCAGGACCAAGAGCGGCAGAGGAGCATTAGCGGTGACAGAATCACTTCTGAGCCGACGTTCCTCCCTGGAGCGCTCGTATGGCTCTCGATCCCTACCACTGCACCTGGCCTCTCTTCAAAACTACTGCCCAAATACGAAGGCCCCTACCGTGTTGTTGAACGCACATCCCCTGTAAACTACCTGATCGAACCAATCGATCCATCCTCGGACATGCGCCGTCGAGGGCGCGACATTGTAAACGTGGAGCGCCTCAAGGTGTACCATGATCCGCTCATTGTGACAAGTTGTTAGGTCGCCAGGCGGCTCCCTTTTCGCACCCGGAGTATTTGTAGCGAAGCTTATTGGAACTCTGAAGTGGGTCGTCCTCTCCGGCCCCTTCTAGTGGGTTGCCCTCTTCGGACAGAGTGCAGATCGCGCAGAGTCGGCCCCCGCCTTGACTGTCGCTGTCGAGTATCGTCGCCGCTAATAAACCTCTTTTTAACTTGAATTAAATCTATTTTACTAAAGAAAAGACAACAAAGTTTTAGCCCAGTTCTCTGCCCTTTACGGCAGAATGTCCTTATTTTTTTCCAACATTTGTTTTTGTCATTTCTCTCAAATTTTCTGCCACCAATACTCTAACCGTCCCTTACCTATTTCAATCGCGGGTGTGTTCAGCTTTCCAAAAGTATGAAGTTGGGCATGTTGGTAATGCATAACTGATCACGTAGCGCAAAAATTTGACACTGCGACTGCTCGGGCAATGGCTCTCGCTTTAAGTTCTGGGCAACATGGATGATGCCGCGGGAAGAAGACAGCTGCGAGAACTTCAGCGCATCATTTACCAGACAACAGAAGCCATCTGGGCTTGTGACTTATCTCCTCTGAGGACTGACGTCAAACCAAGGAAAAGACAAGATGAGAAAGGCAAGAGCAGCGTTCACAAGTTAGAGCCGTTACAGTTTCCACCGGAAGTGACTGAGACCCTCTCACTCGGACCGAAGTTTGCGGTTCGGTTGAGCCGAGGCTTTTCGCACCTGAAAGGCTCTCTTGGTCCGTTAAATTTCTGGGAGGGCACCAGACTAGGAACAAGGCCGATGTGTTTCAGCGGGCGTTGACGTGCTCCTACGTTCGACGCAACACATATCCAGGTCGCCGCTAAGAAAGGTGGAGGCCTACCTCAAGGACAACGCCCTCGCCGTGCTTCCCGCCGACAACGAAGGAGGGTTTGCCGTTCTTTCTTTCAACCTTTTCAATTCTAAAGCAAGCGAAGCTGTTTCATCGGTGTTCAAATGCAACGACAATGTTTTTATTTCAAAGTCAAATCTGAGGCTAAAAAGTTGTGTGAGAAGCTTAACCTCACTAAACTAGCTAGCAGCATAGCAAATAGCCAAAAAGATTTTCTTGAGACATTCTTCAGTGTGAAAACACATAAGCCTGAAAAAGCATTTCGTGTCATCGTATCAGAAAATGGCGCGTGGCAAAAATGTGTAGCGTTGTTGCAAAGTAAGCTTGGCCTTTTAGCAGTAGACGACCCGTTTCTCGTCAAAAATTCCGGTCAAGTTCTGGATTTCATGCGACCTCGTTCTAATCAGCATATGTGCGCATTTTCCATTGACGTAAAAGACCTGTATTATTTGCTGCCTCATGAATCACTTCTTTGTTGTGTACAAGAATGCATTGATAAGTTGATAGTATGGCGTTTCAGAACAGTGCTGGTGTGCCATCTAGTAGTTTTTTCGAACTTTTATCCGTTTACTTCCGAGCTACCTTTATCCGATGGGACGGGAAGCCCCACCTTCAAAAGGAGGGGTATATGAATCGGGTCATGTATTGCTCCAATTTTAAGTGACTTGTTTATAGCCAAGCTTGACAGAACCGTTTCCGGCGACCTATGTGACAAGCATATCACGCGCATTTTAGGGGCGTAGCTCCTCTTAGTCTAACCTTGTCACGTCTCCGTTGTACGGCGTAAACGGATCTCCCGTATGATGCAATAGATGGTGCTGTCTCGTAGAAGTACATACAAACTGCAGCTCAGAGACAATATTCTAGATGGCGCTGTACACAATCTGTGTCGTCATCACCATTTCCGTCTCATTTCCTAGATGGCGTTGGTCCAATAGAATTGTGTGCAATATGACGCTTGTGTGAATCGACACTAGATGGAGCTGGAAGTGCCGCTGCTCTCCGATTGGCTGCTGCGCGGGGAGCGAGCGCCTCTCTCATTCTCCTGGATCGTCGCGGTACGTGTCGGATCGTTGGCGGAGCATGGACGATGCGCAGCGGCGGGCGCTCGCTTGGCGGCAGCCAGGCGGATCCCGTGACGGTGCGCGCCAAGGACGCCGCTGCGAAATGGGCTCAACGAGAATCGAATCCCGAGACCATGATTGCTTCAGGAGCTTCGCCCAAGCTCTTCGTCATTCACCCGCGGATATGCTGTAATTTTTTTAGATTTGTGGACGAATTCCTCTTTTTCTTGACTGTGACCCCATCTCCTGTGCTCCAGACATCCTCAATTTCATCAAGGAGCGGTTTAAACCACTCTTGTTAACTTACGAGTTGCCAACTAATAACACTCTAACATTTTGAGACATAGCCTTTACTTTTCACCAATACCACACCTGTTGGGAGTACCAGCCCAGGAGCAACAAAACTCTGCTTCCGTACCATTCCGCCCACACAAAACTCGTTAAAAGAGGTATTGTTAACTTGTGCTTTCGCAATGCATTACAAAAGTTGCCCCCATCTAATGGCAGCCACTTTTAAAGAGCAAGCAGAGCGACTTTCGAATGCCGGGTACCCCTCTCACATACAGGTTTCAGTCGCGGAAAGTTTGGTGAAGAAGCTTCAATTCTCGGAACAAGCGCTCCCACTTGTTGAGCCAGCAAGGCTTCAGAGGCTTGCTGTAGTCCCATATCTACATGGAGTCTCGCACAACTTGAAAAAGGTTGGGGAGCGGGCGAATGTGAAGGTGTTTTTTTCTGCCCCGAAAAAGCTGTCGTACTTGTGCACTAAAGCTGCTTCAAATGCAAAACGAGGTTGCTCAAAAAAGCACAAAATCCCGTTCGTCACGTGTACAGCAAATGCAATCTATCAGATACCTCTTTCAGGCGGCAAGAAGTACATAGGACAAACTGGCCGCTGTTTTAATGACCGGCTCCGGAAACATGCTTGTAACGTCAAGAATGGTCGCGATGGTTTCTTGGCATTGCACTGCAGCACGTGTGACTGCAAACCGCTTTTTCACGACGCCGTTATCGTGGAAAAAAACAGAAATAAAACGACAAGAGAAATTATCGAGGCAGAGAGGATTTGTACATTAGGGCTTAACTGCGTCAGCACTCCCTCTCTCGGGCTTTGTCAAAAAGAATTGTCTTTCCTGAGAATGTAAGATTTTCGCGCATGGCAGTTGTGGGCTTCTTGAATGATTTCTTTGTTTCTCGCATTTCGAGAGTATATATGTGTACGCTTCTCGAAATAAACCTCATTGGAAGTAAGCGCTCGTCTTCGTCCCTCTCTTGTCCAGTGTCAAATTTTTGCGCTACGTGATCAGTTCAGCTTTCCATTGTCGTCTCTAAAACCCAAGACTGCATGTAGGCTCATGCCCAAACGTACACCTGGGTGGATATCTCCACATTCAATCAGAACATGCTCCGACGTTTCCTTATCTTCCCCGCAGCACGTGCATTGTTCAATGGCCTTGCGCAACGGTTTCATCGACAGCTCCAGGCAGCACTGATTGCCCATGGCACGCGATTGCAATGGCTTCAACGTCTACCACTGGTACTTCTGGTCATCAGGTGCGCCTTGCAATCGGACAGCAGGTTCTCGAGCGCCGAGCTAATCTACGGTACTTCGCTTCGTCTGCACAGCGACTTCTCATCACAACGATCCTCGGTAGTTCCGTCTACTCACGAGTACGTGCACCTTCTTCGGGACCTCTTCCGGAATACCAAACCCTGTCGAACACCTCCTGTAGCACGGTCACCTTACATTACAACTGACTTGACCAATGCAACCCACGCCTTCGTGCGCTTTGGACCTATTCAGCCTGCTCTCCAGCCACACTACCTCGGGCCCTTTGCGGTGCTGGAGAAACGCGAGACGATATAAACCGTGGATATTCATGGCAAAACTGACACCATCGCATTGGAGCGGCTGAAGCCAGCCCACTGCGAGACGACTTCCACAGTCGCGTGGCTCAGTACAGGCCCACACATCTCCGTTTCTGTTGCTGCGGACGCTACTTAAATCCGCCGAGTTTCATGGCAGTGCTGATCTCGTTTGCAGATCATGCTGCACTCTAGCGGGAGGAGCTATGCAGCGCCACCGAAATCGATGGGATTGCAGGGTGAAGGAAGAATAGGCCAGGCGAGACCTCGAGCGGCGCCGAAGCAATGCTGGCGCAAGGGGCGCAGAAATAAAAAAAAGTTTACTGGTGTTTAGACTCCGGCGCTGGAAAGACGTGTAGAGTCACTCATTTATATGTGATTCATAAATTGTACCATGGGGAGAGAAGAGAAGCTAGAGATCGACAGCTTCGACAACAGTTTGGTCAAAATGCCGAGGTGGTCTATACCGATGCCTCCAACTGCAGCCAGAGCTGCGTCGCAGTAGGAGTTGAACCACAGCAGATTACCCTTAAAACTGTCGTATGGTCTCCTAAAACGTCCTGCACCACAACGGCAATAGCAACGGCTGTTGCGCTAGCCATTCAAACCAAAGAGGCTGACAATACCTCCGCACAAGTCCTCTATGATTCAGAGGAGGTTTGTAGAATGTTCTACGCGGCGGTCTACCGAATGTCGTCTCTAGAAATACTCGGTGACAGAACACTGGGTGACAAGCTCACACACGATTATGCCACAATCTCGTGCCCAAGCCACGAAGGTATCTCGGGTAATGAACAGGGGCACACCTTAGCTGGTAATTGCACAAACCGAGAGAAGAACGATGGTGACAAACAATACGAACCACACACTGCTCGCGATTTACTGGAGCATCAACGTAAGACAAGACAGCGATATGGCCCACCGCATATCGAGTGACAATTTCAGGGACGTTTATTGATCTACACTTTGCAAGGCCACACTCTATACAACCACACCAATTTACGGTTTGAAGTATGAACAACATACGAAGCAGAAAAAAAGATCAACGAGGTATAAAGCGCAGCTTTATCCCTGCAACTTCGCTAGCAGGAATGCCGGTCTTATTTATGTCGAAACTGCAGCCTTCCTCGAGGAGGATGCGGAACTTTTGCAGCAGCGACGTGACGTACAGAAACACTTCGGAGTTTCCCATGGACTCGCCAGCGCACATTCGTTTTCCTGCAAAAAAAAACGCGATTATTATTTAGGGTAATGGAGCATAAAGTACTTTTCACTTTAAGAAATGTGCAAATAAACGCGGATTATATTCACTCACAGTTTCCACTACGCCTCTATGTACTAAAAACATAGGTCGGCAAACTCACTCATGAGTCGATTGACTCAGACTCAGATCGAGCCGTGAGTCCGAGTCTGAGTGAGTCCGTGCGAGTAATACTTTGGTGAGTTTGAGTCCGAGTGAGTCCGACGAAGATAAATTATTGCGATAACAATTATATGGACACTTTCCGTGAATTTTAGGCGTCGCCGTCATGTCCCGTATATATATATATATATATATATATATATATATATATATATATATATATATATATATACACACACATATATATATATATATATATATATATATATATATATATATATATATATATATATATATATATATATATATATATATATATAATAAAAGCCACAAATTAAAATAATTGAGAAGAAATATTTTTCTAAGCGAGCGAACGGGGAATCGAACCTGCGACCCCTGGCTCCGCCGTGTGCCATGCGCCATTCGTTCTCGAGGATACTAACGGCAGAATACAAATGCACGCGGTGTTGGGTGAAACGCGAGGAGCACCACACGTGGCAAAATAAAAATATGCGAGATGCGGGACATGCTGCATCGTGTCCCACGCTACGTTTGCGTCGTATGGGTGGCGAGCCACGCTATGTTTCTGTATTGGGGTTGTAGCGCCGCGCTGCTCGTGGCCAGTCGGATAATGAAAAAGAGAGCGTCCCGTGGCTCGTGGTGGCGCGAGCTAGTGGGAACGCTTTGCCTCTTGTAGGCTTACGCCACAGGAGGAAGGAAACCAGACGTCTGACCCAGAATCACAGTGTGGCGACCACTGCGCACAGACCTACGCAGCCTCCGTCTCGTCACTGATTAGCCCGGCGTGACACAGCTACCTGCTGCAACACGCTTCCGATAAAAGACAGCGCCACGCAGTTTCACTTGAGGCTTACGTCACCACTGCTGGCTATATAACCCAAGCTACCAAGCTTGGTTTCATGTTTGTTTCTCTAACCTTCCGAAGCGCAGCATCGGCATGCTTGCCCTGCTGCTGCTATTACGTTCATAAACATCGTTTTGTTTTATGTTGGGATCCGTCCTTCACCGACTCCGCATCCCACAACAGTATGTGTCTTACACCGTGACCAGAATCCTGAGACTAAAATTACCACGCAAAGGCACAACACACCCACGAAGAAAAGAAACTCACGACACAAGCTCTGACTAACAATTGCTTTATTCTTTCATACGCGAATTCATATATAAACTCTAGGCAACCTTACCGCTCATGCGCACACAACAATAGCTCTAAACAAAAAGCTGTAACAAGGGTGACAGTGTATTAGACACGCGTAGACATGAAATCATAATCAGATGCGTGCAGGGACAAAGAAGTAAAGAATAAGTAAGAAGGACAAAGAAGTGCGTTTGCGCTGTAATTTTATCTTCAGGAATATACAGCAACTAGGCCCAAATGAAGCTTTATTTTAGTGATCAGATCGACGCCAGGAGAGAACGCGAGCCGTGGCTTCACGTGCCACTGCCAATTTATCGTGTCCCCGATTCCAAAAGTCTAGTGTTTCGCCGGAGTTGGGATGTGCGCCTCCGACTTGTACTGTGACATACAGGGCGCGGTCGCCGGTGCTCCCGGGCTTACCTCCTCAGCGTGAATTTCGTACGTCTTGTGCTCTCATCGCAAAGTTTGCGTTCAAGCTATACACCGCACGAATGTCACTTTGCTTGCTGCAGCGGCCGAGTTTGCGAAAGGAGCGCACTGCTAGCTAAAAGAGCCAACGCAGGGGCTAGTTGAAATAACTACTGGGACAGTTCGCGTTCGTCCTGTGTATACCTGTGCGTTATTTTCGTGCGTCCTTCTATGTGTTTGAGCAGCGCGCAGCAAGTTTCTAGCTGCCTGCTCCACTCCAATTTCTTGCTATCGCATTCATTGCTACGCCATTGAGGCAAAAAACACGGTTGATCCCTCCGTCATAGGAATCGGAATAACACGAAAGTAAAGCGTGCCCTTACAGAAGTAACTGAATGCTTACATTGATACATTGATATAAGAGAGTTTGCACAATGTATATTGATGTCTGGCAGTTATCTAATGGCGCCGCTTAACGTGTATGCACCCACTTTGATGACTGGTGGTACATCTCCATCCCGACGACTAACGTCCATGTTAAATGATTAAACAAACCCTTGTGGTAGCTGTAGTAGGTAACGGTGAAAGCGTAATCAGAGAACGAAGTGTGATAGCCAGAAGAGCGTCGCATATTGGACGCAGAAGTTTGTCGCGATACCGCGGCATGTTAAACTGTGATTGAACACCACGGCCGGACTAGAGGTAAACGCAAAGCGCGTCGTACCGCCCCAGTAGCCCGGCCGCAATTTTTCTCGGGGCGAGCGCGTGAGCATGGAACGCGGTGTTACAGCCAGGTGAGGCAGGCGCGCGTCGCAGAGCTAAGACGATAGTCTTTCTTGGGGAACTTAAACGCAGAAATTTTGGTCTGTCTTTCTGTTTGTCGGCACGTCACTCGATTCAGCCACCCGGCTAAAGTTGAACCACTTGCTTATCGCCCACTCATCTTGAACTCGTACGGCTGTGCCTACTTGTGAACGTTGTCGATCAAAAAGTAAATATTACGCATATCTGAGGCGCAACATCATTAGGTAAGTATTAGGTGGTGTGTTCCTTTAATAGAAAATACATAGATACGCAATTTTAAAGACCCTAGTTTCTTAAGCTGCTCTGAAAATGCGACTGCGCTGAAACTTGTCTTCCTCCGTGACCTCTGCACAAGCTCATGTTGTGTTTCGGTTTCGGTTCAGTATTGCATTGCACGAATGACAGGGGGAGCCGCTCTGGCATTCCTGTTTTACCCAGGCGACGTGTAAATAAGAGAGTTCGTGGAGAATACTCGTTGAGTGCGGACGTTTCTTCTCCTTCGGCGCATCGCGCCAAACCGCGTGTTCGGGCTGGCCGGCGTTCCTGCCGGTCTTCACCTGCCGCTGCGCCGGGACTACCAGCCCGCAACACAGCACTCATGTTTCCCGACGTATTGCCAGATGGTGTCCATATCTCACGCAGCGCCTCTTCTAGCGTCTTTAGACGACATTTGCAGCGAAGCACGCACATACGCGGCCAATTTTTTTTTGTTTGTATTAGCGTGATGCTGAGCAAGGCCGACGCTTTTAAGACGCTTGGGCACAGGTCGCCACCTCGCGGTGTGTTAAGGCATTGACAAAATTCATCTTCTATTGAAAACGCGCCGAACGGGACGGACGCGTAAACGCGTTGCAGGTGCTAGTCGCGGAGGCTACAGCAATGACGAATTACTTTACTTCACCACTCCCAAGGGTCAACACCACCCAGCCGACCTGGAGAGTGGTAGATATAAAAGGCGCGTTCGTAAAGCTTCCAGAGTCTGTGACCGTTTGTGTGATGTACAACCGGAAATAAAGAAAAAAAAAGACCGTGGCGCAGTGGATAGCGTGTCCGGCATCTGTTGTTGCGGACCGAGCGGTCGTGGGTTCGATGCCCGTTGACGGTACCTTTCTTTCTTTGCCATCTGATTATGTATATTTTTTCGACATCATTTCCGTGACGGAAATACGTCACTGAAGTTTTGGTGGACCCCGGCATAAAACACTTTCGTGTTAAAAAAAACTGACTTTTTTTAGTGAGCCTGAGTGCTAGCGAGTCCGGTTGAGGAAAATTTTGGTGATTCTGAGTCCGAGTGAGCCCTAAGTGCAAAATATATTTCTTGAGTGAGCCTGAGCGAGCTCCATATTTTTGTGCTGACCTATGGTGATGACTGCTCAACTTCAGCATTACTCTCAGCCTTATGTCGGCTAGCGTTCTCACACACGTCTACTCACACATACTTAACACGCTAGCGTTCGTACGCCAGCTCAACATTTATTGATGAGAGGCGTGAGTTACGGGCGGGCGAGGTGCCCTGACCCCCCCCCCCTCTCTATCATATTAACGGGAAGCTCTTAAAAAAATATCTCTCAGCCATCTCTTTCAATAAAAATGTCCTTACTAGATTGCCACCACTGATAACTCTTATGTAAAGGTACGGGATCAAAAGGTGCCAAGTAGAGCACGGATTATGCTAGATATTTGTTAAAGAGCATTGACACCCGGTGAAAAAGGCTAAATATACGCTAACGGACTCACGAGTCGACTCACTCACGCTCAGATCGAACCGTGAGTTTGAGTCTGAGTGAGTAATGTTTTGGTGAGTTTCAGTCCGAGTGAGTGCGGCTGAAAAATATTTTCTGAGTCTGAGTGAGCTCCACATTTTTTACCGACCTATGCCAAGAAGTTTTCTAAATTGCATTCTTTTCATTGGAGCTACGTCTGCGCTTTTATATTTTCTCATATGCTTCATTACGTTTAGTACTTTCAGCCATCTGGCAGAAAACGCAGAAGTGGTGCTCAGAAGCCGACCGCCAGTCTTCAACGTCATCATCGCCAGTGCCGCCGAAGATGGGATAGCTACCCTGACGCAGCGTTCCGAGGAATCCGATGGCCCGGCCTGAAGTGCAGGTGCTACACATCACCTCAACAAATTATGACAAGTAATCAAACAGACCACGGATAGCTGGAAGACGTCACAGTGCAGGAATAGCCAGTCACCGTATACGAGCACGCACCTCGCCCATCCGGCTGCGGAGTTCTGCAGAGCGTCCTTCAATACAACCCCCCCAACACACACACACACACACACACACACACACACACACACACACACACACACACACACACACACACACACACACACACACACACACACACACAAGTAAAATAATTGTTAAGGGAGTGAGTGCTGTGACAATAAGAACTGACAATCCATGGAGGTGGTGCTAATACACCATCCACCCCTCCCGCTGTTTAAGTCTCCGTTATTTCTCTGGTGAGCTGATCTCGGTCAAACGATACAACCTCGGCTTCTTAGAAAACAGGCGGGAGACTGCACACTGTTGAGCTACGTGCCAGTAAGAGTTGCCCTGGACAGAACGCTCGTGCTGTAGCAGCCTACTATTATTGCACTAAATTATCTGGCCTATGTACACACTACTACTTGAAAAAGGCGGTTGGTATAAACAACGCCTTTTCTGTACGGCACAAAGGGGGCCGTGCTTGCTTTACACCGCAGTCTTCTTTGACGCCCTGTGATGTGTGTTGTTTATGCTTTCTCTCTGTAGTTCCACTAATCCTTCTCAGCTTATTGGGTACAAAAAAAAAGAAATTCATGATACATTCTTCTCTGTGAAGGTGGATAATCAGCGAATTGTTGCAGAGCGCAGCATAGAGATGGCACACAACTTTAACCCGACACGTTAAAGAGCTTGTTTCGCAGAAATTCCGGCGTCGTTGCCTCTCTTTCTTATTTTTTTAGACTGTGTATTAGTATAACATTTTCACTGTGTCTATTTGTTTCTCTGTCTTTCTATCTGCTTCTTTCTCTCTTTTTTCCTCTTGCTGTCTCTCTCTCTAGTCGTTCTCTCGCCTTCTATCTTTCTCGCTCTCTCTTTCCATTTTCTCTATTTCTTTCTATCGCATTCTATATTCGACACGCGCTAACGTCGATCATAACTGCTCTGCTGTAAAACTGCTACAGCGCCTATGTGCCACAGAAGTTGGGCAAACCCCACCAGGCCCCACACTGGTCCACTAAATATTAACGAGGGAACACACGGGCGGCAAACATCGATTAGGGACCGCACGTAACATCTTCTCTTGTCAACCGTCTGTACAGAGTACTTGGGTGGTGGTTAAGCGCGTGTCGGTTCATGACAATAACTTTCTATCTACGACACCCGGCAAACCTCGACAATAACAACTTTGCTGTAAAACTCTATATGAATCCCACGTAGTAGGAGCAGTCTCCTTGATGCATGTAATGTTGCGTGGCAGAAGCGTAGAATCTAACCAGGAGTCAAAACATGTCAATTGCATGACTGGGTGGCTCAGACCTGTTTAATCATCATCAGCAGAAAAAACACCAAGAAAGTAAGAAGCGGCGTAGGTGCACGTGTTGCCTTCGGAAGCGTAGCGGGTACTTGGCTAATTCGCAAAAGAAAGAATTATGGCGCAGTGGGAACTTAGCAACTGTACTTGCAGTAAGCACTCTAGCATAGTTGAACAGCCAGTGATGCTTGCCCAGATGGTATCAACTTAATTTATTTGACTACAAGTCACCTGTCCGGCGCCTCAAGGCGCCTCCTCGCAGGAGCGACTCTTTCGTCCCAGGAAAGCGTGGCCAGCTGTTTCTCCCGTTCGGGCGTTCACTTTTTCTTGGGGCACGCTTGAGATGTCCACCGAGAAGGGAAGATGTGCTAGCACTTCAGAAGGCGTCCTGTTAAGCTAACGCGTTCTACTCTTGAGGCGAACACAAACGTCTTCCAAGTTTCTGATAAAAGGTAGAGAAAGGCACAGTACTTTACTCAATGGTTCAGAAGTTACAGAAAGTCCCTTTGAGTTTTGCGTATCATCTTCTATTATTTTTTCTTTGCACAGCACGAGTGTTTTTCCCGCATTCACCTTGTCTCGACATTTTACTTGACCGGTGGTGAGTAGTGATGTTTGCGCATTATGTGGGCCGCATACGATGGCGTTTCACACCCGTGTGATCCCTTTCAACAGGGAAGCTGTTTTAGCTAGGCGTAAAATGTCTCTCGTCACCCAAAACTATCATCATCATGAATCGACACGTGCCGCCTTCGTCATCTTCGCCGCTTCGCTCCCAGGACGCGTTCACCGATTTCTGCAGTGTATAACAAGGCGCTGAGAGAAAGAGATGGAAGCAAAGAGAAATAGAAAATGTTGGCGCAGAAAATTCCTCACAAGGCGGCGGTATTCAAACCCATGAACCCACGACCCGAAGGCGAGCATCTTAACCACTCGGCTGTCCAGGCACGGTGACAGAACATAGCATAGCCTTGTATGGTATCGTATAGCAAGAGGGTAGAAAAGCGAAGCGAGAGAGAGGAGGAGGAAAGAAGGAGGGCAGAGAGTAAGGCATAGCACGCGAAAAATGAGAAAGAGAAATAAACATAAAGAAATGCTGAAAGAGAAAGAAAGAGAGAGAATAAAAAAAGAAATAAAATAGAGAACGAGAAAAAGACTTAGAATAACAGAGAGCTGAGCTAGTTGGTACGTATTCATTCTAAAAAGAGACAGGGCGTGCGATAAAAAGAAAGCGATAGGAAGAAACGTGTCGTAGGTATTCCGTACATTCATTGCATATCTCACAGGCTAAAGAAAGTAGGAGGTAGATACGGCGTTAACGTTGTTTTCACGGCTGCCAATAAGCTACGTAAGATTTGTGCCGCTGTGCAGAGGAAGAATGAGCGAGTAAAAGACAAGAAGCGGACCGATAGTTGTTCCGTAAAACACACCAACAAATTCACTGATTGCCGTACGAGTGTGGTGTATAAGGTCCCTTTCAGCTGCGGCCGCTTCTACGTAGGACAGACGGGCCGATGCATTAACCAGAGATTGTTGGAACATAAGAGATAGCTAACAGGAGGCTCACCTTCTAATCTATCTTTACATTGTCGAGATTGTAAGTGCACGCTAAAATTCGATGAATGCGCAGTGTTGTACCGGCATAGAAATGAAGAAACGCGCCTGATGATTGAAGCATGGCATATCGAGAATAGTGGTAGCGCATGCGTGAGCCAACCGTCGATTAACTTGCATAAAGATGAAATCAAATGCCTTAACAGTTATCTTCCACGTAGACCGCCACGCGTGCCGGATTGATAGGTTCGCCGGTTGCATGGGCATGCGCAGATAAATTTTCGTGTCTTCTTTCTTTTCAGCCGTTGTGCGTCTCTTCAGTTGTTAGTCGGCGTTTGTGGTGTCCTGACTTCTTTCTTGTGTCCGTGTTTGCACGCCCTGTCTCTTTTTAGAAGAGAAAAAGACAGAGGACGCAATCGAGAAACAGGGAGAGAGTGAGAAAAGGAAAGAGAAATAGAAAGAAATAAAACAGAGAAGAGAGAAAAAAGAGAGCGAGAAAGAAAAAGAAAAATGAAGAGAAACAAAGAAGGCTTCCTTCAGGCTTGGCACCACTAGTGCGAAGCTCGCCATCAGCTCCGCTGTGTCTTTCGCCTTGCGCCTCCAGTGCAGGCTACGAAAAGTTTTTTTTTCTTCATTTAAAGTGGACCAGCGGTGGGCAGTGAGATTGCCCAATTTACGTGGCATACACCTGCTAGGGTATTTTTGTTGAGTTAGCAATTGTTCACGAGAAAACCGTTCGCGGAATATCGACATGTTCATTTTTTTATAGCAGAGCTGTGAAAGTCCAGGTTGGCCGTGTGTCAGAGATAGAAAATTATCATCATCATGAACCAGCACGCGCCATCTTCGTCCTCTTCTACTTCGCTTTCTTCATGTTTCGCATCACTACCGGAACACATGCGCCGATTTGTCCGGCGAAGGATGCGATAACTTGATGGGCGAGAGAACGCGTACAAAGACAGATAAACGGAGGGAGGAAGAGAGAGAAAGAGAATTTCTTGGCGCAAAAATGTTTCTGCCTAGGCGAGAGTCAAACTCACGCACCCACGATACGAAGGCGAGCGTCCTTACCACTCGGTTATCCAGGCACGCTGGCATAGCAGAGCATAGCAATGTGGTGGGAAAGGAATGTGAGGGTGAGCAGGAGGAAAAGTAGGATAAAAAAACAAGTACGGAGGGAGACAGGGAGAGGAATACAAACACACGAATAGATAGAAAGGGAAAAAAACAGAGAAAAAGATACAAGGCGAGCGACTGACTACGGAGAGATAAAGATCGCTGCAAAATTACCGGCAGAGTTTCCTTTGTATAATATGACCATTGTTAGCACTTAACAGCCATTACTTTTAACGTTGATGCATTCCTTATCTCAGTCGTCCTCCGACCGTATTTTTCATGCGCAAGCGGAGCTCGTCCGCACTCTCAGCGGCACTCATGCAATGTGATCGCCCGAAGCATCGAGCGGCCGCTGCTGCGGGTTTGTGAAGCCGCTAATCGCGAGGCAAAGCTTGTTGTACAATGCAACCTGGCTGCGAATTTGTTGTCGTGGAGCTGCTGCGTTGTGATTATGTCACGTACAATTAACTTGAACAACTTATGTCCGATTTTTAGCACATAACGAACGGCGCGGCAGTTAGGCTGACTTTGTCACATGTGACGCATTACAACTTGTCAGCAAACAAAATAATGCAACGCATTTTACGCAAAATGTTAGATGACGTCCTTGACTTCAATCAGACGGATTTAAAAAATAAAAATTGCCTTTTGAGGAAACTATATTCAAACATTGGTGTTTTTTGATAAGCCACTTACGTTTCATCCCAAGTATGAAGTAAAATGGAGCGCGAGAAAACCACGAAAATTATTTTAAAAGAGAGCGCGAATGTCAAAGTTAATATGTACCGAGTTTTGCTATCCTCGGTTTAAGATGTCTGCAGCAATAAACTCCTTATTTACAGGTATTTTGTGCGGTTGGCCATGTTTGTATTTCTTTCCTCAAACGTGCTTCGACAAGTAAGGAAAATATAGGATCATAAGATTATATTTTACTGTGATCAAGAAGTGCACCGTTTTTTGCCTAGGTGCGCTCGAATTTTAGAAATTGCGAATCTGGCAGCAAACTGTTTTTGCGGCCAAAATTTATACATTTTTTTCAGGTGAACAAAATATCTTTCAACAAAACTAGCTTCAAAACAACTGTTCTAGGTGTATAGCCTAGGCCTGCAATAAATTCCATCAAAGTTGAGAATGGTGACCGGGACCTCGTTTCGATTTTCTCAGGACGGAGAGGTGCGGAAAATCGTCGCGTTGAATGACGTTGCCAGACGTAGCATAGTACAGCTTTCTCACGAAAAACATACTGTCTACTCGCCATCAAATCGAAGTTGTTGCTCGCAAGATAAATTCACTTCAAGATCAAATGTGGTTGTTGCTGCTGTGTCTCTTACCAACTGAAAAGGCCAGCAGTCCATTCGGTCGCGTCACCTGAGCAGAACTATCGGGCTTCAAAAACCTTCTGGGGTTGAATTCATAGGGCTTTTCCCAATGGCTGCAGTTCCTATGAGCCAGCCAGAAATTCGGTAGAATCACGCTGCCCTTGGCTATGAAGTACTTGCCAAAATGCGTGTCCTCTGCGGCCCTGCACGACAGCATTCATGTAGTTGAGCTATTCACACTCATATTTATCAATGCATAATTATAACGAAAACGACGAAGAAACATGTTTGATCCCTCGATCATAGGAATCGGTATAACACGAAAGTAAAACGTGTCCTTACAGTAGTAGTTGCATTTTTACTGTATATTGTTATAAGAGAGCTTGCACAAAGTATTTGGTGTTTGGCAGCTATAGCACCGTTTAGCGTGGATGCACCCATGTTGACGCTTGGTGGCACATCTCCATCCCGACGACTAACATCCATGATCAACAATTGCTGTAATAGTTGACGCTGAGAGCGTAATCAGAGAAAGTGGTGCGGCAGTCAGAAGGGCGTCGCTGATTGCACGCAGAACATGGGCTCAGGTTGCCATCCCGCGGCATGTTAGCGAGTAAACAGAACACCACGGCCGGACTAGAGAGAAACGCGCGTCGTGTCTCCCCTCTAGCCAGGCCGCAATTTTTCTCGGGGCGAGCGTAGGTGTTGCGGCCAGGCGAGGCAGGCGCGCGTCGTAGAGCTACTTTTAATATGGATGGATGCTATGAGCGAGGCCGTGGCTTGGGGTAAGGTCGCCACCTCGCGGTGTGTTAAGGCGTTGACATAATAGCACTTCTCTCATTGGAAACGCGCCGAATGGGACGGACGCGTAACAACGATGCCTTCCAGGAGCTAATCACGGAGGCGACGGTCCTAATGCATTAACTCACTTTACCGCTTCCATACGGCACTGTGAGAAGACAATGTGAGAGATAAAAGGCGCGCTTGTGAAGCCTCCGCAGTATGTGACGGTGGCGCTGTGGATAGCGTGCCCGCCATCTCATCGTGTGCATTTTTTCGACGTCATTTCCGTGACGAAAATACGTCATAGAAATCTTGGTAGAACCCTGCGTAAAACACTATAGGGTAAAAACGTGTTATTGCTTTAGAGTTCGCGCATCCATGTAGACTTAGGCAACAAGACAATATTCGTGGGCTAGTGGGCTCTACGAAAGGAACTACCAAGTAGAATAAGACCCTGAAAGGGGTCACATGAAATAATGAAATATGACCTTCAAGAGACCCGGCAGTACTATTTCAACATAGTAAGCAAACGCTGCCGGTCAGTAATGAAGGCTTCTAAGAGCATTTGTACCAAACATTATAGCGCTGCACACTGCAGGTAATTCCGAAGTTTGCTTTAAAGACTACCCGCTGTTGCCTCGGCAAACTACGTAGTCGAAAGAAACTACTACGTAGGCTGTGAGAATGACAGATATCGCCTAATTTAATCACCACAGATCAGCTTTCATCACAAATTTGTTTAGAGTTAAGCGAATATGTGCGTATCTTTCTTTAAAAGAGCCGAAACATTATTATATAAATATATTTGAACTACCGTCTCAATCGATGGTCGTCCATTGAATGTACTCTTTTCTACTACGTTCATGGCGTCAGCCGTGTTGTACTACAGTGCAACATGTTGCGCGAGTTGGTTTCTAACTTCCATGATCACGCCACGTTAGAAGCCACGGAGAAGAAAGCATATAAGGAGCACGAAC
The DNA here is from genome assembly GCF_013339695.2 of Rhipicephalus sanguineus. Lineage (NCBI taxonomy): Eukaryota > Metazoa > Arthropoda > Arachnida > Ixodida > Ixodidae > Rhipicephalus > Rhipicephalus sanguineus. The sequence continues at coordinate 137,830,300 of NC_051186.1, forward strand.
CGCAGACCGACAACTGAAATTTAATCGACGATGGCGATGAAGCTTTCTACACGCACTGGTGAACGAAAAGGTTTAAAAACAGCATATTGCTAGAAACATACAGGACGGCACAAACATAAGTGACGGCCCAGAGTTGGCGCTCACCAAATTTCGCAATCAAGAAACCTGAGTTTTTTTGGGGACGAGTGTTACTGAGGGTTAGCTTTTACACGCGTCGCCCCGCCACGGTGGTCTAGTGGTTATGGCGCTCGACTGCAGACCCGAGGGTCGCGGGATCGAATCCCGGCCGCGGCGGCTGCATTTTCGATGGAGGCGAAAATGTTTGAGGCCCGTGTACTTAGATTTAGGTGCACGTTAAAGAAACCCAGGTGGTCGAAATTTCCGGAGCCCTCCACTACGGCGTCTCTCATAATCATATCCTGGTTTCGGGACGTTAAACCCCAGATATTATTATTATTATTTTACACGCGTCCCAAAATCCTGCAATCAAACGTGATTCCTGCATCTCTCTTGTTTGAGCATCACGGTATTTTCCCATGACAGGTCAGCCTGTGTATGCATGGAGTTCACTGCCTTTGACGGCGGAGCTGTGAAGCTTTCGTTTGGCCGATTAGCATCACCAGAAAACTCAAGCAGCTCCTAGCATAGCATAAACGTAAAAAAATTCGTCTTGTGGGAATCGGTTTCATGCGAAGCAGTCAGCTAATAGTTCTGTGGTGCATTTTTTGGCTTGCGTTACGAGATGCATTCACGTGTTTTTGTAAATGGAGGAGTTGTGTGCACATCGTGGCCTTACCAAGCACGCCGACTACACTGACGTTTAAATGGTAACTTACGGTCGGACGTAACGTCAGCACTCATATTAGAGCACGGACATCTGTGCTATTCAAACAAAGTACACGCTACGGTGCGATGATGTACATATCATACGTAATTTTATTTAGCGTATTCCTCCGGGGTCAAGCAACGCTTGAATATACCTTGCTGGATCATAGGAATACAAATGTAATATTTATTAGAATGCTATGCGGCGGCTGCATTTTCGATGGAGGCGAGAATGTTTGAGGCCCGTGTACTTAGATTTAGGTACACGTTAAAGAACCCCAGGTGGTCGAAATTTGCGGAGCCCTCCAATACGGCGTCTCTCATAATCATATCGTGGTTTTGGGCCGTTAACCCCCCCCCCCCCCCCCAAAAAAAAAACAAAACAAATTAGACTGCTATGAAAGTGAATCCAGCAATGAAACCACAATTGACATAAACCCGACAAGACGCCCGTACCATAAGAGTACATATGTAGTGGGTATTGCTTCGTTATTAACTTAGATAGCCAGCACTACAACCCCAAGTGACGTTGCACCGACCTTACGTGTGCATAGGGTCTTTTTCTAAAGCAGTTTCTTCATCTGGCGAGGCTCGGTGGTAGAATACCTGACTGTCACGCAGAATGCTAGGGTCCGAGTTCTGCGGGGATACTAGTTCTTATTCTTTCCATTAGTTGGGTCAACGCTGCTGGTGTCGCTCTTTCTTAACGCTCTCGCATTTAAATTACCAATTTCGTCGCCGTTCCTGGGTAGAGAGTGTCAATCACCTGTGGCGCATACCCGTACACCGCGGTCCGTCGTGAACGGGCATGTGTCGCACCTGTCTGGAAAAAAGGGTTTGACGACGTAGGACACAGGATTTTCACGTTATTTATGTCATGACCAGACAGTCATATTCGTAAAACCCTCTCACCCTCCCATGCTAATTTTGGTCTACAATAAGTTAAGGTGGCGATGACGAGTGCCGCCAGATGATAGATAGATAGATAGATAGATAGATAGATAGATAGATAGATAGATAGATGGATAGATAGATAGATAGATAGATAGATAGATAGATAGATAGATAGATAGATAGATAGATAGATAGATAGATAGATAGATAGATAGATAGATAGATAGATAGATAGATAGATAGATAGATAGATAGATAGATAGATAGATAGATAGATACGCTCAAAATGTCTTGGGTTCACTAAGAAATGTTGCGCACCTAAAAAAATTGCGTAGCTTGCACTGGAGGCGCTCGCATTCGGATCGCGGGCACGCAGATTAGAATCCCGCCACCTCGTGCGGAATGTTTTAGTGAAGATTTGCGCTCTTACTCTTTTTTCCTATCTATCTATTTGTTTCTCTCGCCCCGTTGCTATACACCGTACAAATCGGCGCACGCGTTCTGCGAGGGAAGCAGAAGAGGACGAAGAGTGCCGGTTCATGATGATGATAGTTTTGGGTCACGACAGATATTTTACACCGAGCTAGAACAGCTTCGCTGTTAAAATCCCGGTTTGGAGCCGGAATCGAACCCAGGCCCTCTGCGCTGGAGGGAGGTGTTCCACCAGAAACCAACGTTTTTAGATTATTTCAGTTGGCAAAGAGCACGGCCTTCCAGTGGCGCGGGGCGGCTCGCCGCAATCGCCAACCAGGCGGGGGCGCTGCGGTCGCGTTAGGATTGGTCTCAGCGCGTCGTCTGCTACTGCGCTACTGAACTACCACAAGGGGTAACTCGATGCGGTAATCGCTCTCATTTCACTTCGCTTGAGTGAAACGCGCGTTTTAGTTGCATCTCAGCATTATAACAAGAAACAGCACGTAAGACAGGGCATGGAAAAAAAAAGTTAAAGATAATGCAAACACTGCACAGTGCGCTTGCCTTCATTCTGTTTCCCGTTGTAACCGGCTTTAATTTTTCGCCTGTATATGCGCAAATCATCATAGGCTCCCGCAATGCTCAATCATATTCTAATGTCACCTGAACATGTATTACGCCAGCTGCTGAAAACCCTACCAAATCAAAAACCAGCAAGGAAACCAGAAAAATAGGTCTTGTCATTTTTATTCGATTTCCGGAAACAGAAAGCAACAGGTACATTATTTGCAGTGGCGTATTTACGGGATGTGTGCGAGTATTCGAAGGAAGAAAGGAAAACGAGAGAGAGGAAAGACAGGGAGTATTCGAAAATTTCGATATTCAAATGGAACAGTGCCTTCCTCGATTCTATCATCGAATCGAATAACCGTCATTTGTAATGACGGTTATTCACATCACAGCGCTGTGCCGTGTCCACTTCTCGTCTTTGTTTTTCGCGCTGTTGCGCCACTATGAATCTGCATTAACTCGCCCAGTATTTTATCCTACTTAATGTCACTTGTAAGCCGCAGTATTTTACGAATATTTCAAAATGTCAACTGCCACGAAGAAAGGCAAAAATTGGCACAAAAGCACGATAACTGTCATTCTTGTATAGCATATTAGAGGCATATAAGGCGAGAGCTCATATATAAGGCACGCTACCTCGCTCGGGGAGCACGTCTTTATTAACAAGGAGCATTCGGCTTTCGAACAACTGTGTGGATTCGCATACTTACTCCCTCCAGTTGCTTCCCTCGCTCAACTCCTGCCGTGAAAGGGCTCCGATTTTGAATTATTTTTAGTGGCCTTCATTCACTGGCCAAACGAGAACAAATCACCATTGCAGTGAGTTCCTCCCGCCATACAACTGCAAATGCTGTGTACCTATCAGTGTTGCGGAGTTGTCACTCCGGAATTGGAATGACACCGGAATCATTCCACATTTTCGCGAGCCCGGAATGGAATGGGGACAACGTTTGGAGGAATGAAATGGGAATGGAATTACGCCTTTTCCGAAAATACAGCACAGCCTGATCTTTATCACACGAGCAGTTTAATACGTGACACATATAAATAACCTTTGCGACAAGTAAGACATTGCATACCTGCGCACAGGCTAACACAGAAAGTTCTCTTCACCCTAGCCATGCTTGCGAGGCGCGCTTGACAAGCGTGAGTGCTGACGAGCAGTGCGGCCCAATGTTCCGTATTCGATGCAAAGGCAGAAGGTGCCCGAGCGGTGCACTGTTCCAGCTAATAGCAGCAGATCTAGAGGCTTTTGTTCCCCATTACCAGATCTTGTTTTCTCCATATTCACGACCGCTCCAGACGCGTAGCAAAACTGCTTAGTCTTCTTAATGGTAATATCTGGGGTTTAACGTGCCCAAACCACCATATGATTAAGAGAGACGCCGTAGTGGAGGGCTCCGGAAAATTTCGACCACCCGGGGTTCTTTAACGTGCACATAAATCTAAGTACACGGGCCTCAAACATTTTCTCCTCCATCGAAAATGCTGCCGCCGCGGCCGGGATTCGATCCCGCGACCTTCGGGTAAGCTGTCGAGCGCCATAACTACTAGACCACCGTGGCGGGGTGCTTAGTCTTCTTGAACACTACTTTTGTCAGCATCAAAATACGCTATGTCATCATTTTAGCATTACCACATTTAAGCTTAAACAATATTAAAACATCACCATTCGTCAAAACAGCGCCGGCGAAAGCCGGCGCTGTTCTACTACGCCTTGTGTTACGTGTCCTTCTCCTCGTCTGGTTTGTTGTTTTCGCCGGCGCTGTTCTACTACGATCACCATTCGTTCAAACATGCTGACCATGCAAGTACTATAGGTAGCGGCAGAACTGCCCCTGTGGTAATTAGTAGGGTGGTTGTACTGCACGAGATATGTCCCCAAGCTACTATCCCTCCACCTTGGTAACGTGTTTTGCGCACTTTTGCAGTTAATAATGCATCTGATGACATCAGCTTTATGGGGCGTTCATTCGTTACTCGATAAAGTATCAAGATACCTTCCCTACGTTGAGGAATTACAGGAATGGAATTGAACTGCCCGGCCATTCCCAGAGTGGGAATGGGCTAAGTTTTTTCATTCCGAGGATTGGAAAGGAATGGAATTGCGGCAAGTTCCAATTCACCGGAATGGAATTGGAATGGAATGGAGGCGCCCATATCGCAACACTGGTACCTATAGCCTGCGCCCATTCAAATACGTATCGACCATCTTTTACAGCAAAGCTGTATATAGGTGCGGGCGAAACCTAAATTTTCAACATGCATTTTCGGAAATATAGACATTTTCATGTATTCATGTACCTACTAGCACGGGCCGCGAAGGGCCTGCAGTATACTTTAAAAAAAAGAGAGAAAAAAATATGGAATACACTTCTATATGCTTCTATACGACATCGTCCTAAACGACCTTTCCTTCTGGGAGTACTTCTCATGTAATTTCCCGTTTTGAAACCTCTTAGTATACTAAATAAATAAATAAATAAATAAATAAATAAATACTAAACATATGAATACGAGGACGTGAACATCAATTTGTGCACATTCGTTCTCAGAACGGCTGTTTCAGATTCGTTACCTATTCAAAATGTATACCATTTCACTTCTACTCGCTTCTGCCACTATTCGATTCGACTTCACAAACACTAATCGCACATCCCTAATACAATCGTAAAGCTGCTTCTGATGACGGAATTGTACGGAAAGCCTTCCCAATACCTTTAATTTATTTTTTGCTGATGTGACCTTTAGACCTTAAACTTTTGCAAGCGTCTTTGGCAGCAAAATAACCTTGAACATTATGTATGAGTGAAGAACTTCTACAGTAGCGGTACGTAGCGGGTTCGATCCTAGCTGCGGTGGTCGCATTTCGATGGATGTGCTAGAGGGTCGACTGCGTACTGTGCGATGTCAATGCACATGTCAGTGACCAGGCGATACAACGGCGTGCTTCATATTCATACCGATCGTGATTCTGGGACGTAAATACCCTAGATAAGGCAGCAGTGGTGTCCTTGTGAACGGGACAACCGACACTTGTCACATCACAGTCCCGAAGTGCACAAGAAGGGTTCAAAAACTGTCGAAAGTAACAAACCCGGTTCCTTTGCAGCTTAACGGTTCCTTTGCAGTTCAATGCCTCTAAACATACAGAAAAGCTCCCATGAAGAAACGTCGCGGTTACCGGACTTTCCACAGCCGAGGCATACCCCGAACAACAGCTCGCGGCACGCTGCGCTGACACTTCGCGGTATCTACCTAAATACGTACGCACGATCACTGCAAAGAGCTCATTCCTTGGTGGAACGCCGTGCGAGCACAAACCATCAACGCAGCAAAAGCGCGCGGCTGAAGCAAGCGTCGCCCTTTGTAATGCATCTCAACCGATCTCAACGCTACGTCAGCGCCACCTCTCGCGCCGGCGACAAAACCTGGCCGCCTCTCGGAGCAAGTTTGCAAACAGAAAATGATCTAAAAACGTTGCCAGAAAGCGACGCAAGTGATCGATACCGCTTCGGAAAGAAAAACCGTATACATGCGACATGTAGTGCGAGGTGGGAAAGGGAGGTGATGGTGAGGAGGAAGGAAAGGAGGAAGTGAGAGGGACAGGAACGGGTATGCGCCACAGAAAGCGGGTATGTGCGCCAAACAGCTCATATCGTAGCTAGGTGATGGAGCGGCCTAGTTGGTATTTCATATTGTTCACGCTTCAGAACAAAAATTGCACAGAAGACTGAGGAACGACCAGAGCTTTTCTTAGTCTGCTGTGCACTTTTTGCACTGAAGCGTTAACATCATATCGTAGCACACATGCATAGTATTGTCACGTGGTCATGACGTTGAAGAAGGCTGCAGTCGGCGTATTCAAGACGAAGGTCTTTATTCGGGCGAACTTAATTCTGCCCAGAAATTGACAAGTTGAAGTAAGAGTGACACACGCTGTGCACTGAAAGCAGTGAACAGAGCGTCGGCCGTTGGTAATCTGATCAGCAGAAAAGCGCGTTGGTCTTACACACATGTCGCATAGAAAATTCCAGCGTTATCGCTGGTGGCTGGGATAGTTCCAGAATAAATTCTATTGTTCATGTGCGGCGCAAGGTCATATCCAAAGATTCTATAATGATCTAGACACTGGGGTGCGGTTTGCGCAAGGCAGTGTATACGTGTAACGTACCGGTTCCATTAAAGATTATTTAAAAAGTGCGCATGGCATCGCCCCTCTGTGAAAAAGCATCCTCCCGGTGCTTACAACAGAAGATGGAAGAGAAAAAAACGTGCATACACGAAGAAAGAACAATAATAAAGCGAAAATAAGAGTCATGGATCACGGCAGAGGCCTTTCCCCTGCAGTTGGCGCAGTCAGGCTAATGATGATGATGATCAGAGTCCTCAGGTTCACTAAGGCGTATAAAACGGCTTAAGGCGTACGACATGGACGACTTCAGGTCATGTGCGGCGCAGCTGATAACTAGTAATGCTGCCCGGGACAACCGCGTAGTCCAGCAGGCCACGACGTCAGAGTACCTTGTATGACCCGAAGTAACGCCTAGGAAGTTTTTTGCTTAGTCCACGTCGGCGTACCGGTGTGCAGACCCATGCAATGTCTCCGCGTTGGTATTCTATGTTGCGACGTCGAAGACTGTAATGACGGCTATCGACCCTCTGCTGGTTCTTGATAGGCAGCTGGGCGAGCTACGAGTAGGTAGCAACGTCGAGATTTTCTTCGTCGGTGAAATTCGGCAGCATAGCGTCGAGCGTCATTGCCGGGTTCCTTGCGTAGACGCTTGTATGATGTCATCTGTGTCATTTCTTATACGGCCGTGTTGTATGCGAAGGTCACGCACGGATCCCACCTCTTGTGTTCGACATTGACGTACATGGCCAGCATATTGGTGATCGTGTCATTTAGAGGCTCGGTGATGCCATTGGTCTGTGGGTAGTAGGCGGTGAACCGACAGTCGCTTGTCTGGCTGTGTCTCAAGATCACCTGAGTTAGGTCAGCAGTAAAAGCCGTACCTCTGTCGGTGACGAGGACCTCTGGGGCGCCATGACGCAGGGCGATGTTCTCAGGGAGGAACTTGGCCACCTCAGTAGCACTGCCTTTGGGCAGGTCCCTTGTTTCGGCGTAGCGGGTGAGGTAGTCGGTAGCTACGATACGACGATCCATTTATTTCCGGAAGCTGACGTTGGGAACGGCCCCAGTAAGTCCATCCCGATTTCCTAGAACATCCGCCGAGTTGGGTCGAAGGGCTGCAAAAGTCCGGTTGGTCTAGTCGGCGGTGTCTTTCATCCCTGACAGACTCGGCAAGTCCTTACGTAATGGGCGACGTCGGAAGTGAGACGAGGACAGCAGTAGTTTTGTTGTATCCTCGCGAGTGTGCGTGAAAATCCTACTTATCCAGCCATGGGGTCGTTATGCAACGCTCCCAAAACCTCTGGACGTCATGTTGAAGGTGCTACGAGGAGGTAGTTGGCTCGAAATGGCAAGGCTTTCTTTTGAAGAAAACTGCTCCGCCAAAGAAAAAAAAACGGCGCGAGTCCTCGCTTGAATACCTTCGGAACAACGTCTGTCTTGCGCCCGAGGTATTCTACAAGGTCTCTAAGCTCCGGGTTGGGTCACCGTCGTTCAGTGAAGTTGTCGGCACTTATGGTTCCGAAGAAGCAGTTATCGTCCTGGTCATCCTGCGGCGGCGGGTCGACGGGGGCGCGAGACAAACAGTCGGCGGTAGAGTGCTTTCGCTCGGACACGTAAACGGCGGCAATGTCGAATTCTTGAACCCTCAGACTCCCTTGCGTTGCGACCTCAACGCTTCCTCAAGTCAGCAAGCCAACATAAGGCCTGGTGGTCGCTCACAACTGTGAAGGATCTGTCGTAGATGTAGGAGCGAAACATTCATGTAGCCCAGATGATGGCGAGGCAGTCATTTTCTGTTGTGGAATAGCTGGCTTGCGCCTTGAATAGCTACAGGCTACCGTAACTTACAACCATTTCCAGTCCATCAGTCCTCTGCACAAGGACGGCGCCGAGTTCTACGCTGCCTGCGTCGCTGTGTATTTCCGTATCGGCGTATTCGTCGAAATGCGCAAGTATCGGAGGCGTCTGCGGGCGTCGTTTCAGTTCTGGAAATGCTTCGACTTGCGCTGTTTCCCACTTGAAATCCAGAGTCCAGAGTCGGTCTTCCTGAGGTGCATTAGTTGCTCGGCGCTCCTCGAAAATACCGTGTCAAAGCGTCTGTAATAGGCGCACAAGCCGAGAAACCGGCATACGGCCTTCTCGGTTGTGGGCGGCGGGAAGGCAGCGATGGCAGCTGTTTTTCGTGGGCCTGGGGACACACCAGACTTGCTGATGGCGTGACGCAAAAAAAGTTCCTGGTAGGCGAAGCGGTACTTTACTGGCTTCAAGGTAAGGCCGAAGGTCTTGATTGCTTCAAGTGCAGCTTCAAGGCGCCGCAGGTGTTCGTTGAAGTTTGGGGCATACACAAAGACGTCGTCGAAGTACACTCGGCAAGTCTACCACTGCAAGGCTGCTAGTACTGTATCCGTAACGCGTTGGAAAGTCGCAGTTGCCGAGCAAAGACCAAAGGGCAGGACCTTGAACCCGAGCAGGCCGTCTGCTTCTATGCAGTCTTCTATCGGCAGTCTTCTATCAATCTCTCCCCTCAACATCGAATTGCCAATAGCTGGTCTTGAGGTCCATCAACGAAAAATACCTAGCGTTGTGGAGTCGACCCAGGATATCGTCTATCCGAGGGAGAGTGGGAGAGGATACATGTCGTTTTTCGTGATTTTCTTCAGGCAACGATAATCAACGCAGAAACGTAGGGTTGCATGTTTCTTCTACACTGACACCACGTTCACGCACTTTTGGGGGGCTGGATAATGTCGTCGCGTAAAATTGCGCTAGCTTATTTTATGTTTATGTAAGAAAGTAACGGATAAGAGTGGATGGCTTAGGTTTAAAGCTTGTGGACCCAGTTACCACGAGCAACAGGTATGTTTGACTTCGCTTTGCAAAGAATATGCACAGTGGTTCATTAGGTGAGGCATTATTCGATCACGTCACTGCTAAAAAAAACATAGCGACTCCGCTACAAAGGCTGCCCTGGTGAACGCAGCATTTCCCGCGAGAGCCGCCGTAATAAGTGCTACGTTCAAAATAAAGAACTGTCATTTTGACAAAAGATCGCAATTTTTCACGCACTGCGGGAATCGATGCAATGCGAAGCATTCAGCGAGGAGCTGCATGCACCAAAATATATAACTTTGGGACGAATCAAGGCATTCATGTCATGACGAGAGACCGGATTTTAGGCAAATGCTTATTTTGTTCTTGCGCTCCTATCGCACCACTTTGATATATAAGCATGAATTAAGAGTTAAGAAGAGCTTTTATAGTGTTTTTATACTGCGTCTAAATGCCTACTTTTGGCCTTTGTGCCTAAATGATTACAAATGCCTAAAATGCCTATTTTCAATATTGGCGCTTCTATTAACACTTTTTAGCCGCAAGATTCGCTCCCGGGAGCCGTTGAGGCCGTTAGTCGTGTTACCACGCAAGATTGACTGTTAGGAACTATGGGGTTCAACCTAGTCCTCTAGTTCAACCAACACCAGGAAAAAAATTCGGCAGATCCCACGTACCGTGGGAGTCGTTGTTATGCGAAGCATGCGGAGGGTAGGTGAGTGTGGCGTAACTATTTTTACTGAGCGACACGTTACAAAATGACGCTAAAGATAAGTTTAAATTTTATACGCACACATATATATATGTTGAAAAGCCGCATATGTGTCCCGAGAACGCACGCACGTTTCACGAACTCGTGTGCATGTGTGGAAGAAGTTCTTGACAGTTCTTGAACAAGGGAATCATCACCGTGATCAGTGAGCACCAGCAGCTGGTCATCACTTGTTATGGGATCCGGTCGTGATCGTGGTGACGAGGAGTCCATGTGTAGTGAAGTATGTGGTATAGTAGAGCTTTTGGAATTCTAGGATGCCTCGGTTCCTACACCTACGTCACATTCATTACGTTCATTACGTCACATTTTAGCATAAAAAAGCGACACACGGCTCTTGCCTGCTTAGGGTGAACAAGGAACCAGTATGGGTCCCGAAACGTCTCTGATGTAGATGCGGTCAGTGGCCGCATCTACATCCTCATGCTCGGTCATTTCGTCGGCAAATCGGCTGTCGACAGAGCCGGCGACAAGTAGGAACCTGAAGCCACCCTTCGCGTTGGTGAGGTATAGCCGTCGAGGCTGGTAGGCGTGGATAGTGCTACGTGGACCAACGTCAGTGGATGGTGTTTGTCGTATTCGTAGACTACCTGGGCGTATGTGGCCTACGTAGCCTAGTCTACAAAGCGGCTGTCAATCTAGCATCATCCTCGGTCAGCATGAGGCCATCGCCCAGCCTCGTAGGAAATGAAGTGGACACTGCGTCGTTCTTGCGAACTAACAGCGATTTACGGTGCGGTGATGTGGATACCATATGTAACTTTCGTTACTGTATTCGTCCGGGGTCGATCAATGCTTCAATATAGCTTGCTGAATCATATGAATACAAACGTAATGTTTATTAGACTGCTATAAAAGCGGAGCCAACACTGGAACTACAGACGTTAATCTGATATGATGCATGTATCGCAGGAGTACACATCGTAGGAGTATCATGTAGTGTTTATTGCTTTTTTGTAAAATTAGATAGCAAGCACCACAACCATAATTGACGTTGCACCGATGCTACGCCAGCGTAGTCTGTATTTTCCAAACCAGTTTATAGATCTGGCATGGCTCAGTGGTAGAATACCCGATTCCCACGCAGAATGCTTGGGTTCGATTCCTGCAGGGATCCTCATTTTCATTCATTCCATTCGTTGAGTCAACGCTGGCACTTTTGGTTTTCCTTAACGCTCTAGCATTGAAGTTACCAATGTCCGTTCTCGCCGTTCCTGGGTAGATATAAACTGTCAATCACCTGTGGCGCATACCCGTACGCCGCGGCCCGTGGTAAACGGGTATGTGCCACACGTGTCTAGTGGAAAGGGTTTGACGACGTACACGACAGGATTTTAACGTTATTCATGTCATGAACCGGCAATCATATTCGTCAAATCCTCTTACCCTCCCATGCAAATTTTAGTCTTCACCAAGTTAAGGAGGCGCTCATGAGAGCACCCAGACGTAGGCGGCTATATAGATAGATAGATAGATAGATAGATAGATAGATAGATAGATAGATAGATAGATAGATAGAAACGCTCAAAGTGCCAGAGGTTCGCTAAGAAATGCTTCGCATTTAACAACCGCTAGCAGCTGTGAAGTGGGACACGCCGACGAGCATTCGCCGCCGCAGAGACATGACGCGAGCGGTTGGCGAATGCGAGACCGTGGAGAACCGTAAGCAGAAAGGAGATTGAAGAGCGCAAAAAAAAAATCGCTGATGCCTCCGTCATAGGAATCGGTACAACACGAAAGCGAAACGCATCTACCTACACAGAAGTAGTGCTAATTCTGTAATGATATATGAGAGCTTGTACAATGTCTATTGGTGTTTGGCAACTATAGCACCGATTGGCGTGGGTGCACCCATGTTGACGCCTAGTTCGCTATCATGTAGAGCAAAAAGGTACGCTAATGCATTTGTCACCCCTTTTCTTGATATTGTAAGCCTCAATTATTTCTCTTGTGATGTGGTCGCGATGTGTTGACAGCGCATGATATTGATACATCTATCCGCTTGGCCTATGTATACTCGACCACAATAAAATGGGAAGAGCTACACGAGACCTTTTTTTTACACTGCACAATAGGAGTCTCGTGTCTGACCCCTTTTTTGCCGACTTCTGACAAGCCCTTTTTAAGTTTTCGCTTAACGATTCCACAGACCCTGCTTAACCTATTGGGCGCCGAAAAAACAACACTAACTCCAAAACGGCTGGCCACATTCTTCAGGTTGTGAGATAGTTTGTGTATATATGGACTTGCTGCTGAAAATTTGCTCTGCTGTGGTGCTGGATGAACAGGTGTGCTGTCTGCGTTTATGTTTACTCGTTTGATCAACTTTTCGACGGTTTGCCGGATGATAGCATCCGAAAACCCGGCGGCTTTATGCCTCGTCACCTGTTCAGAGAAGCTAGAGTCCATCTGATTCCAACAAGACCTAAATAGCGCTGGGATCAGATCAGAGTGTCTATCAGGTCAGGAGGAGGAGCTAATCTGCCTGCTCACTGCCTGGTGTGCGACTGTTCTCCTGATCTGAAAGGCACGCAAATCATTGCTATGGGAACCACGCAATACGAACGTGAAGTGAGTGAAGCGCATCAAATCTGGAATCATGGTTCGAAAAAATGCACTAGTGTACCTTAGCTACATCTACCAAAGAGAGAGGTTTTTTATTTAGAAAAATGTGGTTACTGATGTTATTCCATCTTTTTTTGTAAATCACACGTGTTTTATGTGCGACGCACGCGCGCTTGCCTTTCCTGGGAACGTTATGTGTGATGGTTTCATTAAACCTGTTGCTGGTTTCAGCGAGTTTCTGTCGTCTTCTCTTCTTGGGCACGCGTCCGTAAGCTGGTTTTTTCGTTTCTTGATGTATGTACCAACAGGCCCAGCAAGATTCTCCTGTCTTCAGCAAGTGGGCCCCACGCGAAAAAAATCCCTGGCTACGGGCCTGTCTCAAAGTAAGAACTGCGTTCGAGAATGTTGGCCTGTCGGCACGAACGCCGGTCGCCGAACAACTCCTGACGTGAGGCCAGGGTAGCAAGGGTCTTCATCGTCATCGTAGCTGGCAGCAGTTATAACTTTCCGCTTTTATTGCGATAGCAATGATATGGACACTCTCGGTTTATTTTCGACGTCGCAGTCACCGTCATGCTCCTATAAAGTCCAAATCGATAACATCACCCCGCGCATCGCATGTTCTATGCGTGTGTAAAAGGGTGCAAGCGCTCGGGGCGTAGGCGGCTGAAGCAGACGAGAACCGAGCCGGCCATCTCCGTTGCAGGAAGGGTCCATGCGATATCGTCTCCCTATGTGTGGGGCTTGTTACAAGTCGATGGCCCCTCAAGCAGAGAGAAAACGCCCCGCCGTCTTCTCGCCGGCGAACAAGCATCGGAGGGTGGAGGGGGTGGGCTGCATCGCTTGAGCAACCTCCGCGAACTTTGCTCATGAGGGCGCGGTCACGAGCGCTGGCACGAGCGCTATCTCGGCAGACGTCAGTAGGCGTCTCGTACACTTGCTGAGCTCTCAACGCTGCGCGTTCGGAGGACTGACACCACGAAAGCCGCTTCGCTTGCTGGAGTGTCCGTATACCCTTAAATTAGCGCTTTAAACTCTAAACTAGCGCTTAGATCGAATCCATAGAGTTAGTTGCTAGTCTTTTTACGTATAAGAATCCAATTCATTGCTATCGCATTCATTGCTTCACCCTCGCGGCGAAACTGATTTTTCCCTGGCCTTCTTCCCGCGTTCAAGTTGAACAGCACGCTTTTCAAAATCTCACGGTGAAGCTAGCCAAGCGCAGGCATCACATACGAGGAGCAGCCCGGGAACGCGCTGGGCACCTCTTCTTTGTTTTCTTTGTTGTCGAATTCTGGTTCTGTCTCCGAAGGTAGCGGCAAGGAAGTGCTTACTGCAAACGACAGCGTAATTCGATGGTGTTTCGGCTCCAACTTTTAAATGCGAAGCAGCTTTTGCGCTGGGATTTGATCGTAGTTCCATTGCCGACCGTCCGCTTTCTAAAACCTACCATAGCCATCTGTAACATATTGAGCGCGCGCTCGCGCCAAGAAGTCTTCTTCCTCTTGTTCTTCGACCGCCTTGATGATGATAAGTGCAGAGTGCGCGCTCGCGCCAAGGAGAAGTCTTCGTCTTGTTCTTCGACCGCTTTGACGATGATACGTGCAGAGCACTTTAGGGGCCCGGGCTGCCGTATGCTGTCCTAGCTTGGCGTAACGCAGACAAAACCACGTGTGCTGGCACGCACCAGCGCGTTCGGGCCTGTGTAAGGGGCTGGGTAAGACGCTGTGGCCTCTCCCCTTTACATTCTCTCAGCAATCATGTGATGGCATCGGCCAACGAGATTCTGCAGACGCGCAATGAACCAACGCGTTGTATCCTAGTCAGAACGCGCGTTCGGGCCTGTGTAAGGGGCTGGGTAAGACGCTGTGGCCTGTCCCCCTTACAATCTCTCAGCAATCACGTGATGGCGTCGGGGAACGAGATTCTGCAGACGCGCGATGAACCCGCGTGGCGTGCTCCAACAAAAGTTCGGGACGAGTAACTGCAACAGTAACTACAGTGAATTCATGGTGTGCTCCACATACAAGGACGCGTTGACATCGGGCGAAGTGCCCAAGATGAACGGAACATTAGGTCGACCCATGCGCTCCTTCGCATCCCCACATAGTTCCTTTTAGTGGGAGATGGTGAAATTTTTTCAAGAGGTCACCGTTAGCCATCGTTGGCGCAACTAGAGCTCGGTAGGAATCTTGTGGAATGATACTCCGGCATCTTTGTTTCTTCACTTGATTTGCACAAAAATCGCACTTTCTGCGCACGTCAACAGCAAGCAAATGAAAAAAAAACAAACATGGTTGATCCCTCCGTCATAGGAATCGGTACAACACGAAAGCAAAACGTGTCTTTACAGAAGTGGTTGAAGGTTTACTGTACATTGATATAAGAGAGCCTGCATAAATAATATTGATGTTTGGCAGCTATAGCACTGTTTAACGTGGATTCACCCACGTGTACGCTTGGTGGCAGATCTCCATCCCGACGACTAACGTCCATGATATGGATAAACAATCTTTTGTGGTAGCTGTAGTAGTTAACGGTGAGAGCGTAATCAGAGAAAGTGGTGTGATAGCCAGAAGAGCGTCGCTGATTAGACGCAGAACTTAGGCTAAAGTCGCCATCCCGCCGCATATTAAATGGTTATTGAACACCAAGGCGAGACTAGAGGAAAACGCAGCGCGCGTCGTGATAGGCCTCGACAGTTGGTATGGCGGCGCTAGGACAGTCAGCGCCGCGAGTAGTGGCCGTGCACGTGATCCCGTCGTGACATGTTGCGAACGCCGTGAGAGCAGAGCAATGACATTGAGGAACGAGCAGCGCGCGTTATTGTGTGGATTCCGCGGAACTGAATACGTAGAAAGATATTTGAAGCAAAAGCAGTCTTCTTCACGGCAGTGATTTTTACGCCTGCAATGATGTTTACGGCGTTAAGGAGGAACCTGTCTGCAAAGAGAAACTCCAAAATCAGTTGCAAATGTGTGGCTCAGATGAAGAGCGTCGACTAGGACGGCCGCCTTCAGGTTATCAAAGTTTTATCAAGGTCTAGTATTATGTACATTAAATTAAGGTAGGTCCCCACCTTTGAGAAAAAAATTTATATTTGCAGTCCAAAAGTCATAATTATCATGTTGGCTTGTAGGGTTTAGGCGAATTTAACCTTAAGAATGATGAAACTACTAAAAATGTAAAACACAAAATTTATAAAATTCAAAATCTACGAAAATATGCACGTTGCGCCAGCAGTCCTAACTACAAAGTGGTTGTTGCGATTGAAACACGACTTGGCAGGTACGTAGTGAGGACACTATCCTGTACATCTAACCTCCACAATCACCCCATCTCTAATCTAAGGCGCATTATCGTAAAAAAATGAAACAGTTTATATTTGACAGGTTTGTTTCACGCACAATTGTCCATAGCACAAAACGTTACTGCTTATATTCAATAATTCTCCTTGAATGCACAAACCAACTTATCAAGAAACAGTATGCAAAATTGTATGTAAAAATGTTTACCACAAGGAAAGTTACCACTGTTCGCGTAAGTGTAGGATGCAAAAAATCATGTTTTGAGAAAAATGGCGTTACAGATTTCAGTCGAATGTTCATATAATAAAGAAAAATTCAATATGTCTGAAACTCTCCAGGATCATAGCTTGGGACCTCATCTGAAGCACCGCATTCTCCTTCTGAGACAGCTGAAGCACATAAAATTTTTTGAACTCATTTTGAGTCTCCAGCTGACTCTCATCTATGTGCGCCACAGCGGGTCCACGCTTGGTATATTGATTCCATAACTTGCGTTCATGCTTCTTTTTTGTCCTCTACTTTGCCATATTTCATGGAGTACTATACTGTTCTCCTTGAAAGGCCACAACTAAGTCCAAGAGCTCGAAGTGATGTACGGAAAAGCACAGACAAACGAGCGAAAACACACACAACTTCAACAACAGAGTGCCGCAGCCGCGTAGTGGATATTTCCAAATAATTAGAAAACATCATGTCCCACAAGCTTTAGAATTTGCTTAGACTCTTAGCACTACGTAATATGTATAAGGAAAAACATTTATAACGACATGGCAGGTGTTGTGGAATCAGAAAGCTTCAGTTTCGGTTTCGAATACGTCTTAGAGGTGTTGGAAAAATGGTCATAGCATTCGAACGGCTCACGATAACTACATAATTCATTTTGCTAAATATTCTTGAATAGACAAGGAGCTTTAAAATGTCGAACTCAAAAACTTTTTTTTTAAATTCGTTTTTGAAGGTGGTGACCTACCTTAAAAGGGTACTGACACAAAATTTCGCGGCCAAGATAGCCTGCTGGATCGATTCCCGTGTACGTGCGTGTACCATCTGAAAAATATCGACAGCGAATAAAGCTTGAAAGGTATTTTATATGAATTTTGAAGTTCGCGAGCGCGATCCAGCATTATAGGCCCCACCTGGTGCATTGACACCCTCGGAGGTGAACCGAGGTGACCCCCCTACTTCCCCTACGTAATCGTTTCAGCCGGTACAAGTTATGATGACGTCATAGCCGCCATTTCTGTTTTGACGCGCTTCCCGACGAATCGCTCCTCGCCAGCGAGTCAAACCTGAAGTGATTCGCCACGTCGAAAATTCCTTCCATCCCCGCCGCAAGAAAATCGTCGCCATCAGACGACAATGAGCCCGACGACGACAGACCGCGCGGAAATGCGTCATTGTTCTGTGCACTCACGTGACCGAGCGTTTCACTCGCTAAGTGGTGATAGTTGCACCCGGCGGCTGGTCGTTTCTGGAGCTCTGTCAAACCGAAACTGACGTTGTGTCGGTAATGAGGAGCTTGTAATTAATTATCTGTCGCGCGCTGCAGCGAACGATGTACTGTGTTATGACTAACAGGCCCCCAGCAACACATTGCAGCAAAAAAACGCGGGGTGAAAATTTTTCTGTCAGGACTCCTTTAAGGGGCCCTGCAACACTTTTTGAGCATGCTCAAAAAGCGCTGCCAATCGGTAGTCGAGGCTCCCGAGAACACGCGAGCCAAATATTATAGCAAAGCGCACGGCCTGGAATTTACAATAAATTCTCAAAGTCAGCTGAAAATCGCTCCCTCTTCTCTCGACAAATGATGTATTAGTCCACAAAATATGACGCGATTGTCGGCAGCTCCACTATTGGCTGATGTTATAATCACGATAACACCCTCATTATTACTTTCGTTGTTAATTTTGAGTTCAATAAGTGGATAATATCTATGTTTATATTATGTTATGCCGTTAAAAACACCGTTCTTTTGCTGGCTTTCGTCAAGTATCATGAACCAAATGGCCCAGATCTCAACTCTTCTGCACCGAACAAACATTAATATTAGCACTTCCGGTCTCACCGACAGCTCATCTGCTCGTAGTTGCGTGGTTGCGTTTTCTTCACCATGCGCAGTGCCGAAAACGTGAATATTTCTATGCTTTTGACCATCGCCGGTTGCTGTTGAGAGAGGCAGCCGTTCGAGTGTTGCCTCGTCAGCTGGGAACTGCATCGTCGGCACGTTCTCACGACCGATCGAGGCAGGGGTGCAGCATTTCTTCGATAACAATGCTGGCGCCGGCTAGTTTAGGATACCTGCGTTCGCTGTATGGCGAGAGTCCCGTTTACTGTCTTTTCAGTATGTCATCGAGCCGTACCTCTCCTCGGCGTCTCCTCCCCGTAGTCTAACGTTCCCGAGAAACCGCGAGCAATCAAGCAGACTCGCATTTTCACGGTAGCTGAAGACAGCCGGGGGATGGGTCCGCACCGGCCCGATGCCCCACGATCCTTTCTTCTAGTCTTTAGCTTATAGCAACAGCGCCGAGCGAGCGTGCTCAAGGCTCGAAGTCCACATTCACGTCGAGTAGTGTTTACTGTGCTGGCGCCGAATGCTGCCGGTGAACTCAAGTTACAGCCAGCGCATTCCAGACCTTCGCCGATCGTCTCTGTTTACGTTGGAAACACAGCGGCCGCGCCCAAGTTACGGTAGTCGCCTCGTCGTGCTGCCTCGTTCGCCTCGCAACGCTTTCACTGCGTTTAACATGTCCGGGAGGAAACGCAAATAATGTAATGTTGCTGGCTGCGAAGGTGGCAGTAGTGAACTGCATCGGGTTCCTGAAGATGCCGAGCGTCGGCAAACGTGGTTACGGCGCATTGGTTTGCAGCTTCAGAAAAGCGCGCACGGTTAATTGTATGTGGGCGGCATTTTTCTGCCGAGGATTATACTCGAAACCCGGCTTTGATGCAAGCCATGGCGTTTCAAGCCGGACGCGCACGTCTGAACCCGGATGCAGTACCGAGCTTATTTCTGCCGACCATTCCGGTAAGTGTACATGGTGTAGTGGAGCACTCCAAACATACAGCAGGTGCTGTTGCTTTCTCCAATCAAACGGTGATGCATTTCATACATAATACTGCGATGTATGAGATTCGCCTGTCATAGTACATACCCAAATAAAATATTTGGGTGTGAAGTATGACAGATAAAGCACATCCACTGGAGTTTTCGACGGGACATGCACAGCACATAATTGCTATAATGTAATATTAAGCTGCTGCACCAGTGCACTTCACAAAATATAAGTTAAGATTATCGACACATATATACAGTTCCTATTTAACGTCCCAGTTGAGTGCATAAGAGTCCAGTATAATCTGTCCTAAAGAATGTGGTTATGGTGCATTTCACTTATTACTTTCGACACAAACAAATGCACTTTCATTCAACTCTTCTTAATTTACCTGCAATCTTTTCTTCACGCAATCTTCAGGCAACAGTAACGTGTGTGTCACCTAGAGGTTGCATGTTAACCAAAATAGTGCTCGACTATGTTTGGCATTCATCAAATATTTAAGTGTAGATTTGATTTTACTACTTCAGCCACATGCCACGGATGCTCAGTCATCACAGGGGGCTGCAACATCAGCTGCATCAAGTAGCAGTTTCGTGGATGTTCCTCCAGGAAGTTATATTACTTTTTAAAACCAGCAGGGTTGCTAGAGGCAATGTGCCCATTCTCAATGCAATACCTTTCAAATTCCTTTTCCTGTCAACCTATTTGATTGAGCCACCTGTCAATTACCATTAGATTGTTCAAAGTTCATGATGCATGAATATACTGACTTCAATGCAAAAGTTTTTTCTCACATCACACTATAGGGTAGCAGCTGTATTGCTTTTCATTTATATCTTTTTGTGTTATGCCTTCTTAGAAGTTCACCCAAGGAATATAGCACAGTTGTACTGCTTGAGCTTTATTACTAGTATGGTCCTTCTGTTTCTTTACTGTGTATTCGTGCTGATTTTAAAAACTTGCCCGAAGTAAATAGAACAGCTGCACTTCAACTCGGTCATTTGAACATATG
Source organism: Rhipicephalus sanguineus (assembly GCF_013339695.2). NCBI lineage: Eukaryota > Metazoa > Arthropoda > Arachnida > Ixodida > Ixodidae > Rhipicephalus > Rhipicephalus sanguineus. The sequence goes on from NC_051186.1 coordinate 137,850,680, forward strand.
TAACAGGATTCTTTCCCTAAGCTGTTGAGGTTGTGCAGATTTCTAAAACTCACAGGAGGTATAAGTACACTTGGATGTAATTCAACTTTGTTACCTAGGCAGGCTGAGAAATGAAGGCTCATATTTAGATAAATGTGGCCAAGCTTTAAAGTTCCTAAACGATTAGGTACCTCCAGAAGTGCATATTATTCGTTAGATTGGAGCTCGTGTCTGCATAATAAATGGCCACAACTATGTTTTGTTCATGTAGTGAATGGCTCCTTGCGTGATATATATGTATAGAAAAATTGTCACAGAGCCATGGACGAAAAACCTAAGGGTACAAAGCACATAAGCATAAAAGAAGTTAAACATGCACTTCAAAATTAGTGTTCCTCTGCGCAATTACATGTGATAAACCTGGCGTCGTCGCTAATAATATTCCTAACAGCCACACCTCACAGCAAATATCATTTAAACTACGCACCGAGCCACTCACTGCAAAGCCAAGCAGCTGTGTCAGTAGCACCTGGCAGCTGCTATTCTGAAGCATTGCACACGTTGCTATGCACCTCCTTGTCAATTAACAGATATCAGCTGCAAAAAGGACTGGCTATGGATTGAGGATGCCTATGCACTGTTTATCATGGTGCAAGTGCTATAATTGAACTTTGAACTACTGCACCACTATCCTTCACAAAATATAAGTTAAAATGATTGTTACAGACATAGAGCTCTTATTTACCACTTATCTTAAATCTACCGTCAGAGTTGAGTGCATAAGAGGTCAGTACAACGTGTCCTAAAAAATGTGGTTATGGTGCATTTTACTAGTTACTTTCGACAAAAATGAAGGCAGCTTTCATTCACCCCTTGTTGATTTACCAAACATCTGTTCTTCACACAATCCTCGGGCAACAGTCAATTGTGCATCAACCTAAAGGTTCACTGTTACTAAAATAATGTGACTACGCTTGGCATTTGTGAAATCTTTCAGCACAGATTTGATTTTACTACAGCGACATGCCATGGATGTTCAGTCATCATAGGGGGCTGCATATCAGCTGCATCAAGCAGCAGCTCCGTAGATATTCCTCCAGTAATTTATACTTCTGTGTTATTCATCGCAGTCGTCATTCATCGGTAGCAAAAACGAAGTCAAATGTTGTCAGCACTTTTCTTCCATTTTCTCATTGTAGTCATGACAAAGCATGGAAGAAAGAGCAAAGGTATTAGCAGAAAGTGTAGTTACTTATTTAAAAAAGCTTTTTCTGTGCCCCCTCTCTCCCTAAAAGTTTTTTTTGCATGTACTGCACTGCATTTTAGGGTCGTTATACATATGAGAATCTATAACATCACTTGTGCTGAGCACAAAACATGATTGAGCGAGATTTCCAATGCGGAATCTCAAGCACATGGAGCTGGCATGTCTTGCATTGAGCCAAAGATCAGGAATAATGATAATGTGGCAGAGGGCAGTGGTCATTACAAAGAAAAAGAATGTATGCATGAAAGTTCCCCATTTTCTAAGCATTACAAAGGTGTTGCAAGCACTACTTGTAAGTATGCCAGACGCATGATAATTGATACCAATTGCTGGTTCATTATTTGCAGGGAAAATATCAGCCCTGAAGTATTGTTCATTGAGCAGATGTAGCACACATTTTCGTAAATCCTTTTAGTAAATTGAAATGCTCACTACTTACAGACCACAGTGTGCCGTTGCAGCTGCCACCATCCTGCAAGAGTGTCTGTGGCTACACAGCACTCACTTGGCATGAGGCAGCAAGGAATATTGGTGAGCATCCAGTTATTTTGCTTAATAATGCTGCCCTCTGCCAGCAAATTCAAATTATGGCTAACATGCTAAGATTACGTGATAATCCCAAGCAGGCACACATTGCTATAATTGCGACCAGTACCATCAGGTAGAAGAATATTAATTTACAGGTGTACCGGCTCAGCTAGACATCAAGCTTCATGTTCTGTGCTAATGCCACTGCAAGTAAACACTAATGAGCGCAGTCCTTGTTTTCGTGTGCTTTCATATTTATTCATGCATATCGTGCTCAGTGCCAAAAAGCCTAAACAAAATGACTCAATACAAACCTGATATTTCCTAGATAGCATGTGCATAGAATTCAGGTAAAACCATAAACTTTTTGCATAAAAACTGATATCCTGATCAAGCACATAAAACTACGCCTTGGAACAAGACACAGGAAAGAATTGAACAGGACGAGTGCAGAATAAAAACACATTTATTTGAGCGACACTTCTTTTTTACAACAGCAAATCGCATGCGAAACATTCGTCCATAGCCGTACATCCTAAGATAACATTGTAACAACCAAGAAAGTAAAGTTATTTTTTGTACAACTAGCTGTAAATATGCCAAACAAACACACTTATCAGACCCATCTCTTGTTATATTCAAGACGTACACGATTTCATGCGGTTTTTTGCCTTTTGCACAGTCGATAATTTTGGTGTGCCTAAAAAGCGGCTTCCATTTTTTATTTTATTTTATTTCACACAACTGGCAATGTCTCGGCAAGTGCATTGCACTGTGGGGACTGAAAGAGTTACAGTGCTCTTGAAGACTTAATAATTCAGCCTCCTGGCTTCCCAACATATACTACACTGCGGCTGAGCGGAATCTCGTAGACAACATCCATTTTACAAGGCACATACTCAGTTCTGTGAAGGATTCCACGGCATGCTTTGTTTTAGAGTTTTGGTTGTTCGTTAGCAAAATGGGTCACCTTGTAGGCTTTCAGGAAAAGCTGCGTGTCCAACAATGTGGCACATGTATATGTTCGAGCATCGCACCTGTTCACACTGAGATCTGTTTAGCCGAAGTTGACGTGTTGCTCTTACGTATCCTTTCCCAGTCAAAACAGCACCCACCTTTGGTACGCATGGTATTAAGTTCTTTTCTAGTTGAATGATGTCACCAACATCTGTTATTAGTGAGAAGATAAAAATATAGCCCATACAGCTCCCCAAAAATGACAAGTATACCAAGTGTTTTCTGCTCTGCTGTTGTCCCTGCCCAGTCTTTTCAATGGTATGATAGCATCAAATGAGCATTAGGAAGCGGGTAAATAGTTCATAAACACAGGCTAAGTTATAGCCATACCTTTTCACCAGAATAGCATTCGAAGCCCAGTAAAGGTGGGCACCTGATGTTGCGATGAGAAATGAGAGAGATAAAGTAAACTCGACGTCACGTTCCTTCTTTAAGGTATTTTCTCCATAATTTTAATTTTTACTGATTGCACGTTGGTACTAAGTAGAAATTTCTGTTCACATTCAGATGCCCTGTATAATATCTTAAACAAGAGCAAAACTATAAGACTAGGAGGCTTCCTAACAATGACAATGCCCTTTTCTTATTGCAGCATATGTCCGGCTCCTCCTCCAGGATGTCACTGAACGCTGCAATGTCTCAGTGAGAAAGTATTAGCCAACAAAGCAGCTCACAAGGCCATCACATGACTGATGCTTATGTCGACAGGCCTTCAAAACAAGAGCTCCTGATGACACAACAGCACCGATATCGAACACAAAACTAGCTGTTTTTTTTTTCAAGATAGCCGTTTGCTTGTCCAGTAGCTGCAACATATTGTGAAAGTGTGAGCGGTTTCGTGGTATGAATACAAAATGACATTCTTTGTAAGGGAAGTGTAATGCATACAGGATCAAGCACAGACTCAGCATTCAAGTGAGCTGCTTGGCCAGCTTAGGTTTCTGAGCCAATCTGCTAATTGGGCGGGGGGATGCTTTTAAAAATGTAAGAAGGACAAAATTGTAGTACTATAACTAATAATAATAATGTCAGGGCTTATATGTGCAAGAACCACAATATGATTATGAGGCACGCCGTGCCTCGTAGTCATATTCTCTCTGGAACATTTACTACCTGGGGTTCTTTAACGTGCACCGAAATTTAAGTACACGGGCTGCTAGCACTTCACCTACATTGAAATGAGATTGCAGCTGCTAGGGTCGAAACTACAACTTTTGAGTTAGCAGTCGAGCACCATAATTACTGCACTACCGCGGCATCTCTGTTATGTAGTTCGGCTGTCATGAGCATGTCCAAAGGCTTACTGGCAAGGGAGATTACCGAAACTGGGTAGATGAGCGCAAACTTGACAATGTGCGTCAACGTGCACTCGGTACCGCTCACTGATAAATAGGCTTTATGAACATTTGGTGTAACCGTTTTGAATGATAACTTTTATTTTCAGCCCTGCTATCTCACATAACTACTCCTCACGATGTGTTTGAATAAACATACATGAGTAAATCCTTTCGTGAACTTTCCTATGACAACGTCTTGAGAGTCATTCTAAAAACACACGGCGTGCAAACACGGACACAAGAAAGAAGTCAGGACACCACTTCTTGTGTGACTTCTTTCTTGTGTCCGTGTTTGCACGCCCTGTCTTTTTAGAAAAGATTTCTTTCTTGTGTCCGTGTTTGCACGCCCTGTCTTTTTAGAAAGACTTCTTTCTTGTGTCCGTGTTTGCACGCCCTGTCTTTTTAGAAAGACTTCTTTCTTGTGTCCGTGTTTGCACGCCCTGTCTTTTCAGAAAGACTTCTTTCTTGTGTCCGTGTTTGCACGCCCTGTCTTTTTAGAAAGACTTCTTTCTTGTGTCCGTGTTTGCACGGCCTGTCTTTTTAGAAAGACTTCTTTCTTGTGTCCGTGTTTGCACGCCCTGTCTTTTTAGAAAGACTTCTTTCTTGTGTCCGTGTTTGCACGCCCTGTCTTTTTAGAAAGACTTCTTTCGTGTGTCCGTGTTTGCACGCCCTGTCTTTTTAGAAAGACTTCTTTCTTGTGTCCGTGTTTGCACGCCCTGTCTTTTTAGAAAGACTTCTTTCTTGTGTCCGTGTTTGCACGGCTTCTCTTTTTAGAAAGACTTCTTTCTTGTGTCCGTGTTTGCACGCCCTGTCTTTTTAGAATGACTTCTTTCTTGTGTCCGTGTTTGCACGCCCTGTCTTTTTAGAATGATTACTTACCAACTAGCTCAGCTCTCTGTTATTCTAAACTCTTGAGAGTGTCTGCCCTGTGAGATCCCCATTTGCTCATGCCTTCAAACCACTCATGCCTTTACAATAGCTGTTTTGTGTTCATTCTAGTTCTGTGCTGGATATGTCAGTACAAAATAAGACATCTAATTGGAAATGTGATATCATACCGCAGCGCAACCTCCTTCATGCATTCTTGAAAAAAAACTGGGAAAAAGTGTACTGCGTGAGAAAAAGTACAATCCAAGTTCACTAAAACATCACACAATTAGGCTGGCAAAATATTTGAGTAATGTTGGCATCATGCAAAATGAAAACTTATTAACGAGGTTCTACTGTACCAGCGAAAGGAAAATCATGGCTGGCTGGGGAAGTGTAGCAATTTACTTTGGAAGCGGTCTGAAGAGAGGGGAAGGAGAAGAGCAGCCAAGAATGTAGCAATAAGACAATGAAGTCATTGTCTGCATAAAAATTTTACAATCTATATCAATCAAGCAACACGTGCACTTGTGGCCCGAGAAGCAGCGCCCTGTCCACTATGGTGGCAAGAGGAAAGAGCAGGTTGGTGGAATACCATGAGCCTAACTAGCCATATAGAAGGCCAGGGAGCAGTGGCACAAGATAAATTCTGTGCTCCTGTTGTGACACTGAATCTTTGAAGTTTCTCTGTACTCTAACCCTCCACCAGCCACGAGTTGAACATCTCCTTTTCATTACAGCACTAATGCATTTAAATGCAGTTTTATGTCCACACTATATAGAACTACGGAATTCTGTTCCAGTCATGTTCTATCTTTGTCAATGTCTGAATTCCAGTTGCACATTGCTAACCACTGATATTCATTGCATCTAGTATTCTCTGTATTGCCATAGCAACCTCTGTATTTTTGCTACCCACTTTTGTAGGGCCCTTTCACCCTGCAGTAGGTTGAAATAAAATAAAAGGCAGGTGCTATCGATGCGGTGAATGAATGTGTGAACAGTTCTCTCTACTTACCAATGCCATCAAATCACCTTTTCCTCAAAGTGCTGGATAGTGAAAGCCGACATAGGTGGCCGATGGAAATTAATTGCGCATACAGCCTACAACACATGCTGGCAGCACCACACGGTTTCGTCGACCCAGTCGGCCCCAGCACGTAAATAAACCATAACACGTGAAGTGGTACTTCCTCCACAAAGACATATTTTTATGATGCAAATGTCAACGATATATCTGTGATGTCCGTGACAGCAGTTAGGTGGAAATCACACCAACCATTGGGCCTGGCTTATACAGCCATAGGCGTGCACACGGCCCATTGGGAGGCACGGGGGTCAAAGCCCCCCTACCTCGGTTGGACGAGTCCAAAAGACATGCTTCACACACTGAATGAAAAATGAATATGATGCGATGACGTGCTTCCCACAATGCCTAACTTATGGTTCCCGATTTTCCGGGAGAAAAGATTTGAAGTAAACAGCTCTTGGAATGCAACATCAGGGGCCTTCGGCCACCAGTATCGTCAAAAACCTGCGTGGCCATAACCCTGCACCTAAAACAATGAAGGGACAAGCGCGACTGAGTATTGGGCAGATTTCGCGCACCCACTTGGGAGTTTAGGGGGGGCGGCTTACCCTCCTCCGTGCGCACTCCTATGCCTGTAACCACAATGGACAATTAGATTGGAACACTACCTACTCCCCCACCCACCCCCTTTATTTCTCCTTTTTTTCGGGAAAATGGGAAAGCAACCTGATTACTTGTGCGGGTCGGATGGAGTAGGTACGCCATGGTCCTCAAGTTCCCAATACATGGCTTCCAGAACGGCGGGATTTAGACACAGGCTGGGGAAATGCGCGTGCCGTGTTACGCAATCGTCGGTGCCTTGAGCAAAGACTTGCGCAAGCACTCGACAACACACATTTTCCACAGCTCTTCCGCTGCGCACACAAAACCCACAAAGGCACCTGCAGATAAAACAATAAATGAGTGTGCGGAAACATATCTCTTCCCGCGGCCTAAACAACAGCCTGGTACCAAACGTAACACATTAATCAACACGAAAGGGACTTAGACGCGCACGGCCTATATTTTCACACATATATAAGCGCAGCGCGGCGATGTGGCCCACTGCGACACTCCGATAGTTCTAAATATTTATGGTTTCTCCCGACGGCTGCTGCAGCACTACTGCAGGTCATCGTTCGCGCTACATTCTATCATTCTATGTTACCGAGCCGCGATTGACAGGAATCTTTCCGTCAAGCACTAGGGCGGCAGTGTCATTCAGCCTCAAATATGACTGCCCTTCAGCCTCAAATATGACTTTGATCGTTATGCCAGTACGCGTATCCATCAAGAGAACGAGCAGGTATCGCACTTACCATTGCATACCGTCGGCTCCTGCGTCCGGTAACGGCGGCGGTTCGGGGTCGTCGTCTGCCAGTGCGGTGTATCGGAGTATGGGTACCAATCTCAGCTGTCATTTGTTCCAAACGCGCGCGCAGGTTTGCGTCCATGGTTGGCATTTCGAACTGCGGCAGTTCGAGGTGCACACCCAACATTACCAAACCGACTTGCAGTTTTCAAGCACGCGCGATACACGGTGCGATGGGCTCCACTCGACGACCACGCAAGCCGACCGGAAGTGGCGCCACGGACCACGTGGTTGCGCCCAGACGTCAGAGAGAAAAAAAAATGAAGAAAGAAATTCCGCCGGCGCTGACGTACTCTTGGGCGGAGCCTCGCACCTCCGCGCTTTCTCCCTCCACGCCCTGCCTAGCTTTCCGCGCGCTGACGGCGTTGAGTTGAGGGAGAAAGCTGCGGAACGTGATTTCTATAATTTGGTAACACCACTTCGAAAATTTTAAGAATTTTTGCGGATATGACTCGTGAAAAGTCATACGCCAATAATGAGACTATTCCATTATAACTCAGAAAGGTGTCGCGGGGCCCTTTTAAGGGCACTGTTAAAAAGAAGAGTCGCCTCCATCCAGCAGCATCGCCAACGCTCGGCTCGTGCTTTTCTTTCCCATCTATTACGCAGGTTTCCGAAGGTAACAGAGCGATCGAGGAGCACTGCAAAACCCTCTGTAAACAACAATGGCATGAGCTCTGCGAAAGCGTCGAGGGCCAGCTCAGATCCGGGAAGAGCTGGGGTCTTCTCAAACACCTTCTCGATCAGGGCAGCACCAGGTCCAGCCAGAGACGATCCCTCGCGCGAGCCATTCACCTTGCTACCGACTCTACCCTGGACGAGTTGGTTGTCAACAAGCTCATAGACAAATATCTGCGAGTCGCGGATAGCTCTGCTCAAACCCAGTTTCCGGACTACGCGGGGTGCGACGTGCCGGAGTTGGACCAGGACTTTAGTGTGGCCGAGATCCGACAGGTCCTTTTCTCCCTGAACGGCAGATCCGCCCCTGGCCCGGATGGCGTGACAAATAAGATGCTGAAGAACCTTGATGATGAGTCCATAGATTTCCTCACCAAAAAAATTAATGAGGTCTGGCGCCGGGGGCGGGTCCCCGCGCAGTGGAAGACGGCCTACACAGTACTCATCCCGAAACCCGGTAAAGCACCAGGAATCGATAATTTAAGACCAATTTCCTTAACGTCCTGTGTCGGTAAGGTCGCCGAGCATGCTCTGCTGAACCGCCTCAAGGTGCACCTCGAGACCAATGACATGTACACCCACAATATGATTGGTTTCAGAGCTGGCCTCTCGACACAGGACGCCATGAAGTTGATAAAGCACCAGATCATCGACCGGAGCACGGGAGATACTAGAGCCATCCTTGGATTAGACCTGGAGAAGGCTTTCGACAATATTTCCCACGAATTCATTCTCCAGTCTATCGCCGGGCTCGGGCTTGGGAAGAGGGTCTACGACTTCGTGCGATCTTTTCTTAGTCAGAGAACTGCCAAGCTCAAGATCGAAGGGTACTTCTCACAAGAGCTCACCCTCGGTTCACGCGGCACACCTCAGGGCTCAGTTATTTCGCCAACATTTTTTAACATCGCAATGATCGGGCTCTCCAAGGAGCTCGCCAAGATTCAAAGAATCAACCATACCATCTACGCAGATGATATCACCATCTGGTGCGCCGGCGGGAGCGATGGCCAAGTTGAGGAAGCCATGCAGAGCGCCATCGATGTGACCGAACGTTTTCTCCGTCCAACCGGGCTCAGGTGTTCTCCATCGAAATCTGAACTACTGCTCTACGAGAAAAGACCCAGAGGCGGCGGCCACCGTGACTGGAAACCTGCGTCCGAAAGCGAAATACGGCTTTTCACTGGTGACGGGTCCCCAGTGCCCAGAGTGGACTCGCTCCGAATACTGGGGATGTATATCGAGTCTAACGGTGCCAACGGAACCGCACTCAGGCGGATCACTGCCAAGATGGAGAGTGCTCTCGGCCTCATCCGGAGGATTGCCAACAGACACCGGGGAATCAAGGAAGACAACCTCATCCGCATTATACATGCTTTTGTGCTCTGCCACCTTTCGTACTCGGCGGCCATGTACAACTGGCTCGTTGCAGAGAGGAGCAAGCTCAATTCCCTCATCAGAAAGGTTTTCAAGCTCGCCCTAGGCTTGCCTGTAAGCACTCGCACCGAAAACCTGTTCAAGCTTGGAGTTCACAACACACTCGAAGAGATAATCGAGGCGCAAGAGCGCTCACAGCTCCTCAGGCTTTCCGGAACCAAATCCGGCCGCAAGATACTCGACGAAATGGGCCTCAACTCTGTTGACCAGTGCCCCGACGTCGTGCAGATTCCCAGAGACATCAGGTCTCAACTGCACATCGCACCCGTTCCCCGCAATATGCACCCCGCACACAACGTCGGTCGACGTCGGGCTAGGGGTAGAGCTCTGCTCGCACATGTCCGTAGCGAGCACACTGAGGCAAGCTTCGTAGATGCTGCGGCATATGTCCTACACGAGGCATTCGCTGTCTCCATAGTCGACTCAAATTCCAGGCTCATTTGCTCCGCTACGGTACGCACATCGAAGCCCGTGGTAGCCGAACAGGTTGCAATCGCGTTGGCTATGCTAGATAGTCGCAGAGAGTCAATATACAGCGATTCCAAGGCAGCTATCAAGGCTTACGAAACCGGGATGGTCGCCCCTCAGGCCCTCCGCATTCTCCAAAGCGTCAAAAGCATAACTCCCCATTCTATCACTTGGTTTCCCGCTCACCTTGGGTCGACTGAGGGCTCCAACCCTAACGAGGGCGCGCACGAGGCCGCGCGAGGACTTACTGACCGCGCCGCCTCCGCAGTCCCCCTGCCTCGCTGGGAACCCTTGCTGACGTTCAACGAGATAACTAAACATTTCTATCTGTCAAGACGGGTATTCCCCCTCCCACACCCTGCCTTGTGTAGGGCGAGGGCAGTTACCCTTAGACTATTACAAGCCCGTGCGTATCCTAACCCTGCGGTTCTTCATGCAATATACCCTGAACGGTATGCCAGTGCGGACTGCCCTGCCTGTGGGCAATTAGCAACATTGAACCATGTGTTATGGGAATGTGAAGCCATCGGCTCCGCATTCAGCGAGGACAGGTGGGCAGCGCTCTTGCGCAGCCCAGAACTCCATGACCAAACCCTGGCCGTCCAGAGTGCCCGCGAACGGGCCGCCAAGCTCGGCTTGGCGGTCCCTACGTGGGACTAGCCGGGTGGCGCGGGGTCTCCCCTGCGCCTTCTCTGGACCCCAATAAAGTTTGCATCATCATCATCATCATCATCTATTACGCGAAGAGCTTCCTTTGACTTTGCATACGTTCTCGCTATTTAGCAGGGATCTGTTGGTAGTTGGTGTTCGGGCTAAGCAAGATAAAAAGTTCGTTCGTTCCGTTCCTCTCGCTTTTTTTTACGTGCACTCGTTCCTTCGGGCTATTGGACGATTTCTATACATTTTCCCATTTGCACATTGTGGGAGCAAGTTGCACATGCAAGGCTGAGCTCCGAGGGTCGTGTAAGCACATCGCCGCCTTGGCTATGTTTATCAACAAGTGCGAGCCCACATCCTGCACGGGCCTATCAAGCACCTGGCTCTGGTCATCGCCGCGTCCCCTTCGAGATACGAATATGGGTAACGCTTCGTCGCATGGTCACGCTGTCACATTTCCCATAGCACGCAGGCAAAAGTGGGAACATACAGGCAGAGTGCAGGGCTATCGAGCTTCTCTCATCATTGCCCAAGATGTGGGCACTGCACATGCGGTTTCGATGCTTCACAAGCTGCCGAAGACCTCCACCGAGACTGAATGAGGCAGAGTATATGACTACGACGAGCAAATACGCGCAGTAACTTTCTTTGCAATGCAATGGACGCTATAAAAAAATTAAGAGCGTCTGTTTATCGCGCACGTCGGCCACCCTCACCCGACGCTGTCATCGCTCGTTCTCGTGAGCCTTATAAATCCATATAATTTTACTTTTGGCAGCTTACCGACAGCGTTTCTGTAGCTTTTGTAAAAGTCATACACGCAAGAATACATACTTACAGTCCTGTTTGCGAATTAGCTTCGTTCTTTGAAGCTGCTATGGTTCCGCCCGTACGCACCTGCTCTCAGCCGCGACTGGTTAGTAGCGTGCCGCGCCGCGGGTGGCACCACTTGTTCAGTCAAAACTGTAGCGCACTAGGCCTATAGCCCGGCCGCGTCTTTTCTCGGGGCGAGCGTAAGCGACGAACGCGGTGTTACAGCCAGGCGAGGCAGGCGCACGTCGCACAGCTATATTTAATATGGATGGATGCTATCAGTGAGGCCGAGGCTTGGGCTAAAGTTGCCACCTCGCGGTGTGTTAGGGCGTCGACCAAATCGCACTTCTATTGGAAACGGGCCGAAAGGGATGGATGCATAGCAACGATGCATTGCCGGAGCTAATCGCTGAAACCGCGGTCCTAGTGTATTATTTCACTTTACCGCTCCCAGATGGCGACACTACCCCGCGGACCGAGCACTGTGAGAGGAAACTGTGAGTATAAAAGGCGCGTTTTTAACGCCTCTAGAGTTTGTGACCGGGGCGCAGTGGATAGCGTGCCCGGCATATGTCGTCGCGGACCGAGAAGTGGTGGGCTCGACTCCCGTAAATGGAACTTTTTTCTTTGAAGTTTTTCTTTGCCATATGATCGTGTGCATTTCTTCGACGTCATTTCGTGACAGAAATATGTCACTAAAGTCATTGGTGGCCCCGGCATAAAACACTTTCGTGTTAAAACTTGAATGACGCTTGAGCTTCGTCTTCAAGAGTAGAACGCGATAGCGTAATCAGGCGCTGTGCGCATCGGTTTGAACAATGCCACGAAGAAAAGTACGTTTGTGCACGTAAAACTGGCCGTTTCAAACTGTCCTAGAATGTCCACTGGATGTATAGTTGCTGAGTGCCCACTACACCATAATTCTTCGTTTTGCAAACTGGCGCAGCGCCCACTACTAAGGTCCCGTGCACAGCTGCGGAGCTGCACACTTTTTAATGGGTAGGCAGCTTTTATGCCCTCACTCGTTGCGCAATTGACTTGTTTTGACGCCTGGTGCGATTCTACAATTCTGACACAGAATATTACATGCGTTATGGAGACTGAATTCACTACATGACATTCCTATAGCTTTTTATTTATAAAGCAGTTTCAAGCACTGCCGCGCCTCTGTGGTAGAACACCTGTTTGCCACGTGTTGTGAGACGCATTGGGAGACAACGACAGCGATGCTTCATGATCGTGCGGAGAAGAGAAGACAACAACGTTGGCATCAAAAGTCACGCGTGAAACCAGTGCCCGCCAAAAGAACAGCGAGTTCGCGGGAAAAGGCATGATCGGGGCCTAAGACGACCAATGTGAAAAGGGCACGGAGGAAAAGAAAAAAAATCACGCCATATCCACGAAGTGAATGATGATGAGTGGGCAAAGCTGCGGAGGTAATCTGGTGAACCTTGAATCATCCGTACATTTTGCCCACTCGATCATCATACAAAGACGTCAAACAGAAACGCGGGGGTGTGGTGTGATTATATATACATACACAATGTCTTAATATTTAAATATTGATACAGTATTGGCCTGGTGTGCGACCGATGGCGGCGCTGCGAACGGCGCCTGCATGACGCCAGAGCGGGGATTCGCGCGCTTTCGTCTGCTACGTAGGCTCAGCGCCGTGTTGAAACCACTGCTGGGTGATTCCACGTAAGATCGAACAAACGATGGCTGGTCGACCTCTTAAATTTATTTCAAAATTTTATATGTTATTGCCTGATGAGTGGAAAGAAGAGATCCGCAATATGTTTTGCCGCCAAAAATTTTTTCGAAGCGCAGGAAATCAATAACGACGAAGAAGTGGAGTGGAGCGCTCATCCGCTCTGCTGTTTTGGCCAACTTTCGTTATGAATTGCAGAAAATATATTAAAGTTAGGTAGCTGAAATTTATTTACCTAAATATATGCATGTTTTTGCTTCTGCTCAGGTATTTTTAGTTTTTGTGTGTAGTGTAGACGGTTTTATAAAAAACCTCAAAAATGGCCCAATTGGCAAAATTTTCTTTACTTTGAAGGTCTTTATCTCAAAATCGCCTCGTAGCAGAGCTACAAAAATTCCGCATTACGTTTTTCGCATGCTTATCTACCAAACTACCAAATCTTGTATTTATATAACTTTTCAGTAAAGAGATATGATCGGGCTAAGTTCAAGAAAACACCGAACAATGGAAATTTCTGAGGACAATTAAAAAAAAACCCCATTTTTTTAAATTTCTTAAACTTTGTCCACTTATTCTCCTCCACATCAGCTTTCACAATCATTAAAAACATGTTGCATAATGTCGTTGCACTAATAGTTACGGCCCCTCCAATGAGACCCTTAGGCAAGGATGGGCAATTCCGACTTCTTGCCCAGCAAGTGTATAAAATGCAGGCAGGATTGAATTTCTTTTTATTAAAAGGCCAACAGTACCGAAAAAGGTGTCGCCGGCACTGAAGACGTTAGTTTTGAAAATATTTGGTCACTGCAGCGGCCACGAGCGCAGGGCTACCGATCAGGCGCGCGCGCACCCGGGATGCTCGTTGTAAGAGACGGCGTAGTGAGAGCGCGTTTTCGGGTCCTCAGACCGATTGAGTTCGAAACAGCAATACCTCTCGGGTTACTTGAACGCACGTGCACCGGTAGTCGCAGTGATCTGGCTAATCGCGTCGATTTCTTTTCCAGGGGGCATAAGAATGTCATCGTTAAACTGTGCGTTCCGTGAAGATCTTTCATTGCAGTGGTAGCAATAGCACGCGGAGCACAAGTAGTCCGTCTCATTGACAGTCACTGATCTTTCGGGCGTTAAATGTTCCTTCAAAGCATTTATGTCTAGGTCGGTAACTCTGCGAAATTTTGGCTTCTTTGCAATAATTAAAGGAGTACTGACACAATTTTGAGACATCGCAAAAGGGACATTTCTTGCTTCGTTGGTATGCAGTGTCCACGCTGTCCACACATTGGAGTCGGAGAACACGTATAAAATATTTCAATTTGACTGTGAAGTTTTCGTCGCTGAGCATTTGCAAGCCAGCCACACTGCAAGGACATTATCCCGACGAGTCAAGACAGTTCCTCCGAGTTCGCGAGTTCTGCGTCCTGCATGCAGCCTAAATCGTAGAAATCACTGTCAGGGTCACTGGACGACAATTCACTCATCGTTGTGTATTCCACCACGAGCAGATGACGGATTTCCCGCTAGTACGTCGCGAGTTTCTGTATCTCCGTGACGTCACACTGCTATGAAACGACACTGAGAAGGCACCCCCTCGGACACCAAAATCGACACCGAAAGTGTCTTTTTAAGGTGGCGCTAATTAAAATATATAGGATGCATTCCCAGGCACCACAATAGTCGTTTTAGGTTTCTCGACACCAGTATTTTATTTAGAGCAACAATCCGAAATTTTTTAAAATTCGTGTCAGTACTCCTTTAAGCTTCTTGTGCTTCGAAAGGTAGTCTCCACAATAGACTCATTCAGAGCTATACTTTCTCGTCATGAGACGCACAGGAGGAGTAGAGTAAGAGCAAAGCACAAGAACTATCCGCGCCGAATGAAGTGGGAACAGCGCACCGAACGCGCGGCCAGTTCAGGTCGTCTGCTGCCGACATCTAACATAGGCAAGCGCATCCGGTTACCGATAGTTTTGTTTTTCTTTCCTTTGGCAATCCATATTTTTCTGTGCCCCTGGAGCGCCACGTTCATGCTTTCCACTGATCGCAACTGGCGCAGCGCAGTTTCTGTGGCAGCAGCGTGCGTGAAGCGAGCGCTCATAGCTCCCTTATAGAGTTTTCATCTTGCTTCCATCTCCGCCGTGTTATCAGCGCCTAGCTGAGATGCGAACAGAGAGCGGATAGAATAGCGAAGCTCCAGTGCACGTGCGTTCAAGTCACCCGAGAGGTGTTGCTGTTTCGAACTCAATCGGTCTGAGGACGCGAGAACGAGCTCTCACTGCGCCGTCTTTTACAACGAGCATCTCGGGTGCGCGCGCGCCTGCTCGGTAGCTCCGCGCTCGTGGCCGCTGCAGTGACCAAATAATTTCAAAATGAACGTCTTCAGTGCCGGCGACACGTTTTTCGGTACTGTTGGCCTTTTAATATAAAGAAATTCAATCCTGCCTTCATTTTATACACTTGCTGGGCAAGAAGTCGGAATTGCCCATCCTTGCCTAAGGGTCTCATTGGAGGGGCCGTAACTATTAGTGCAACGACATTATGCAACATGTTTTTAATGATTGTGAAAGCTGATGTGGAGGAGAATAAGTGGACAAAGTTTAAGAAATTTAAAAAATGGGTTTTTTTTTTTAATTGTCGTCAGAAGTTTCCATTGTTCGGTGTTTTCTTGAACATAGCCCGATCATATCTCTTTACTGAAAAGCTATATAAATACAAGATTTGGCACTTTGGTAGATACGCATGCAAAGAACATAATGCGGAATTTTTGTAGCTCTGCGACGAGGCGTTTTTGAGATAACGACCTTCAAAGTAAAGAAAATTTTGCCAATTGGGCCATTTTTGAGGTTTTTTATAAAACCGTCTACACTACACACAAAAACTAAAAATACCTGAGCAAAAGCAAAAACATGCATATATTTAGGTAAATAAATTTCAGCTGCCTAACGTTAATATATTTTGTGCAATTCATAACGAAAGTTGGCCAAAACAGCAAAGCGGATGAGCGCTCCACTCCATCTCTTCGTCGTTATTGATTTCCTGCGCTTCGAAAAAATTTTTGGCGGCAAAACAAATTGCGGATCTCTTCTTTCCACTCATCAGGCAATAACATATAAAATTTTGAAATAAATTTGAGAGGTCGACCAGCCATCGATTGTTCGATCTTACGTGGAATCACCCTGCTGTGGTAAATCTCAACAAAAAAGCAGTTCAATTGGTTATCTTGCATATGTTGGCTACTGACGCTGTTCGAACAACCGTGGGACTGCTTTTAACGCTCATTTAGAACTACGGCTCTTTGTTTCTTAAGCCTCTTTCACATGCAGCGATTTTGCTCCAAGAGCGGAGCGGCTGCCGTCGCGGAAGCCCAAAAACAGGTTTTTTAGAGCGACCAGTGGACGCGCGATCGAGATCGCCGGAGTTGGAAAAATTCGCGAGCGGCAGAGCGGCTGCCCAAGGTCAACCAATGGGGGAGCAGTGACGCGGGGAGCACGTGACCGTAGGGATGGAGACGAGAGCAGCCGCGCGCGCCGGGAGGAACTCGCTCCGACTCGGTTTCCTAGCAGACGACATTCGCTGCAACGAGCTGGCAGTGTAGAAAACGCCGTTCTTTTCCTTTTGTTGTTCTTTACTGCGCTTCCACTCAAAGCAGACAAATCGTTTGCACGTGTCATTTTGTTCTTTTGTATTTTTATCGAATCGTAACACCAACATAGGTCCGGACAGGGGGAACCTACGACACTCCGCACTTGTTCGCAGTAGACGTTTCAGTTTTTTTTTTTTTTTTTTTTACTACTCTGGTGCAGCACGTTCGAACAGTTTACTGTTTTCTTTTCCTTTTTTTTTAGTGGTCACGTACCCCGAAGACGACAAATGCCGCCGCCTCTTTACTGCAGAATGCCCATAGGCAAAAAAAAAAAAAAAAAAGAGACGAGCTCCTTCACAAACCCACAATGTCGTCGACAGGGCCATTGGCATCCGCTTGCCGGCCCATACGGCGCACCAACGCCTTGCGGCATTCGAGACCAAAAGCCACCGAAAGCCCTGTGAAAGCTTAAAACCCCAAAAACAAATTCTTTCTTTTGCAAGGTGTGTGACCGGGCTAGTTGGTATTCCATATTGACGTGAACAGCGCGTGTAATACACAAAGGACGAGGAACAGACGAGGACTAGCGCTAGTCCTCGTCTGTTCCTCGTCCTTTGTGTATTACACGCGCTGTTCACGTCAATATCTTTCTTTTGCTTTTCCATGGCCAAGTGTATGTGCGTGCAACATGAGTTGCGTGGTAAAAAAAAGAAAGCTGGAACAGAAATAAACGTGACTACTGAAGTTGTTTAATTGCACTCTGATAAACTGCACATTTTCATCATTCAAGGTTTAGGCGCGTGAAAATCGATCACCGAAGTAGAAGGCTGGTGAAACTTGCAACCCAAGCGCACCAAAGCAAGCGAGCCCGGAGAAAGGAAACCCGCGGATAACGGGCGCTTCCCACAACCATCACTGCGCATCGCAGAGGCGCGCGCCGCGCAAAAGCGGTGCATGTGAAACGAAGCCGCGTCCGAGCGTCCTGCTGCCGCTCGATCGCCGCGGGCCCCGCCGCTCGGTCGCTCGCATGTGAAACAGGCTTTAGAACTGCGGCCGCTTGTCTCCGCGGCGAGTGCTGCGCAATGCTGACGAACTGCTCTGTGCCTCAGTGTACTTCGTCCGCTCGTGAAAAAGGCGTTAGCTTTCACGAATACCCTAAGGACCCGAAGCTGAAGGAGGAGTTGATTGTCAAGCTCAGAATGGGAATGCGCCCCACGCTTTCATCGACCGTGTGCAGCAAGCACTTCGCGGACAGTGACTTCTGCTACCCACCGTACGCGCCACTCTTAGGTAAGCTTGCGACCGTGCTTAAGCGCCTTGCCAATACTAAAGCCGTTTATTGCACGCAGGCTATAAGCATAGGCGACTTACAGCAGGTGCGGTGCCGTCCCACAACCTGCCGCGAAGGCCCCTAGACAAGGAGCCGACGACGCGGCCTCCGAATCGCCTCGCACGTAAGCGCGCCTCGTGAGCTCAGCTGAGCGGCGCAGGATATATGAGACTACGGCTGCATTTGGATGGTGTAGTACATACGCATTTGACTTACAAAGGCAAGCGCGCGCCTAGCGGACTGCTTATCATAAAGTCATAAGCGAAACCTGTTGCCCCTGTTTAATGCACGTTCTCTAAAAGTTTTCACCTGAGGCAGTGCAGACACTTTTTTAAAAGCTGCGTGGCGTGAAACTGGACCCAGCTTGCCTTTGTCACGTTAATCTCTGTGGCCCTGTGCGTGGTAATCAGCGATTAACTATTTGTTATATTCTAATACCCATGCGACGGCCCTGTGCGGCATTAATATGAACTACGACGTAATATCGTTCGCACCAACATTACGGCACTGCGCACTTTTTTGCAGGACGAGAGCTGCGACGGTGATGCGATCTCCTTTGACGGCCTCGACCGCGCATTCAACAACGTGGCCTGCGTCGTACACCGCCTCGCCCTCGATGAGGCACCGCGACCTTTCACAAGCTTTATCTACATACTTGTAGATGCTGGAGAACGGCACGGTTACTGAAATATCGAAAGAAACACCCAAACTAATGAGTATCCTACGGCGGAAACAAGATAACGAGCGAGAACACTCACACACAGTTTCACTTTCTTACCAGCAATGCGGTCGGTGGTGTCGGCGAACTCGTCGACCATCCGGGGGATTTCTTGGCCCTCTCGATTGGGCCGCAACTAAACAAATTCAAGATTACACTCGAAAACATTCGTTGCATGCGTTAGTTGACCGTCGCGAGGCTGTTCGTTCGACAAAGTTCCCGCCTGAAGCAGACGATCCGCATACAGGAGCAGCGGCTGCTGCAGCGCGGTTGAGAGCGGAGTCCCCGCTCTAACGTCACACGCGAGAGGGCGCCACTCCAAGATCTCGAGGCCAATATACACAGCTCCGGGTCCGCTTGTCGACGAGCCCGCGGCGCTTCCGCTTCGCGATCTCTCACCGCAGGGTCTTGAGAGTGAGCCCACGCTGCAGCCGCTTTGCGAGCCCTCCGCTGCGTCGCCGCCTTGTCTTCTTCGGTGTTCATAGTAGCAGGGTAGTAATATCGGAGCGCACTGAGTGACGGCCGGCGAAAGAGAAAGGAAGCGCGCCCAGAGCGAGCGCCATATATAGGCGCGGCCCTCTAGCAGTCTCCTACCAAACTAGAGCACGTGCGCCGTCGCGCCATCTAATGGGCACCATTCAAATAAAACGAGTGCACAGCTGCGCCTCTAGCGGGAGCGGTGAGTACTAGCGTGGCTACATCGGCGCAACAACGGACAAGCCTCGATCCTAAGGAGCTTCGCCCCTAAAAAAAAGAAGAAACATTCGGCAATGAGCCGAGGACAAGGTGTTGGGAAATACTGGACTTAGAGTTGCTGGCGTCGCTTACGTCCGGTTGCGGACTCGAACGCGAAAAGTCCGACAAGGCCAGGATGTTCCAGCTGTTCCTGATGCACTCGGAGGTACGTTGCCTCAAGGCGTGACGGCCGTGACTGTCGCAGGTCGTGTCCACGCTGCTGGGGCCACGACTCCGGACCTAAACCCTCCGTGAAAGGCGGGATATCCTGAGTGCCTTTCCCTGCTGGGAACGAGCCATTGTGACGCTTCGAGTGGAACGCTAGCCGCAGTTCTTGCGTGGGCAAGAAACCCACCGTGTCTTTCGTCGTGCGCCGACGTGCCCCGGCGACTGTTACCCCGGCGACTGTGACCTCGTCTAAGTTCGTGGCCTCGTCTGAAAGCAGCCTACGACACCATCGCTGCCATCAAAACCACTAGTGACTGTTTTTTTACAAATATTATAGCGGGACGTTGTGAAGGCTAGTGTAGTTTCTCACTCAAGGCAGATTTTGAATTTCGTAATTCCTCCGTTTTCTTTTCCATTTTGTGCAGTTTTTTTTATTGACATGATGTAAGGAGATGTTGGCGCACAAATAAGGCGCCGGCTACTGCTTAGCTCTTGGAGTACTTAAAGTTTCTTACTTTGTTTATGACGGAACGAATACGACTTTTAAGGGATCGTTTCTTGGTTAGACACAATATTAATGAGAACCAACGGACAATAATGCCAAAGAAAGTGTAGGGGATGTTATTCGTTGTAATTGGGATAAATTGTGAAGAAAGTAAATTGGACGAAAAGATAACTTGCCGTCGGCAGGAACCGAATCTGCAATGTCATGTAGAGGGAAGAGTCTGCTTAACAAATGTAATTCTTTGCTTATCTCCTTTTTAAACCGGCTTCGTCATTTCTCTTCCTGAGGCTCTGTATCAGAGCAACAACATAGAGTACCTTAAAGCTGCATGACAGGCCTCTTCGAAATGATACCGCCGCAGACGTAACCGAACGCGCGACTTTCTGGTCCGAACAGCGTAACCACTGTACCACCACGGTGGATTACCTTTTTTTGTAACTTTGCATCAAAAGGT
Organism: Rhipicephalus sanguineus; assembly: GCF_013339695.2. NCBI lineage: Eukaryota > Metazoa > Arthropoda > Arachnida > Ixodida > Ixodidae > Rhipicephalus > Rhipicephalus sanguineus. The sequence continues at coordinate 137,871,367 of NC_051186.1, forward strand.
GTTGTAGCGCTAGCAGACACGGATGAGGAAGACTCAACGACACGATGTATCTTCCTCGGACACCTTTTGATGCTCTTAACCGAGCAGCCCATAAGGCCACATTGACGGAGGCATGTTCCAAAAGTGGACGAATAGAGGTGTTAACGCGATAGCGTTAAAGAGCTCGTTTGGAAGAAATTCCGGCGTCGGCATCATAGGTTGTGAGTGAAAAACCAAAAAAGGTGCAGAGAAAATAAAAATTTCAAATCTGCTGTCCGAGTGAGAATAGGACCCAGGCCTTCCGAGTGGCCAGCAGGTGTTCCACCGCTGAGCCACACCATTGCTTGAAACAGCTTCGGAAAATGCACTATATCAATGTCACGTAGAGGGAGGAGGCGCTTAACACATGTAACATTTCGTGGCAGAAGCGTAGAATTGCGCCAGGCGTTAAAACATGTACACTGCGCAACGAGCAGGTGTTTTAAAAGCCCACCCATTACATAGCGCTCAGACATATTTAATCAGCATCATCAGCAAAGGTATCAAGAAAGTGAGCAGTTGCGTAGCTTTGCGTGTTGCCTGACGGGCACGTAGTGGGCGCTTTGCTGATCCTCAACGCAAGAACGCTTGTCGTCGCCGAGCCAAGCGCGATGCCAACCGCGCCGAGCCAAGCGCGCAAGAGAGGCCGAGGCTAAGCGCCAACGAACGGAAGACTTGGAAAGCAAAGAAGTACGGCATAGCCTGATGAAGGACGGGCATAAGCTTCACTGTTTAGACAGTGTTCGCGAGTGGAGCAGAGTGTAGTTCTTTTGTGTGTATTGATGCTGGTCTGCTATCTTTCGCGCCAAATATGTCGTTTGTCTGGAGCAATGCTAAATCATGCCTGGTCTTTAAGAGTGCATAGCTCCTGGTAAAGAATTGAATCATTCGCGAACAATTTCATTCTTACAGCTGTTTCCTTCACCATGTCAGTTATATATAAAAGAAAGAATAATGACCTTAGGAGCTACCCCTACGGATTGCCTTATCTCACAGGCGCCTCGGTGGAAAACGAGCTTCCACTAGATACGCATCGTCCTTAAAAAATAAATATGACTATATGACTCTGCCCATTACAACAGTAACTTATTTCGTAGTTTTTTAACCCATAATAAAATTACGTATTGTCTACCACGGATAATGGCAGTCACAGCGAGTAAACAGATACGTCATTAGCGATGGGAGCGAAGAGAGCGAGCCCAGTGACTTTTTGCGCTGCAATCCCAATATGTGGACTTGCCTAAAGTGATACTGTGCAAAAAAGCGACAGTGCCAACTATTTGATGACACTCGCACCTGGAAGCAGAAAAGCGCTTACAACCCTAGTCAGCAGAGTCAGGGTGTGGCGCATAGAGGCACGGTCATGATAGCACTCTGTATCCGAACTCAGATGGACGGACGTTTGTCTGGCGCATTCATAGGCTCAGTGTGCGCATAATGAATCGGAACTATAAGCACGCCAGGCCCGATAAGTTGTTTTGAAACATTAATAGATCAATAACTAGATAAAAATATGCAAGGTTCGTGTTCTTTTTTTGTCTTAAACACTTGTAGAAAAATCGAGTGACGGAAGTGAATGCTTATTACTGCGCAAACGAAATTTCACTGCCTAGACTAAGATCAGTGTCGCGCACTCACTCTCTTGGAATTCCGAATGGGGTGGGCGGCTTGCAGCGGTACATCTCCCATATTGTGGCCATAGTGAGAGGCATGAGTGCGCGGTCTTGCCAGGAGGGAGGTCGCTCATGTCCTACCACAGCGGCGATCTCTTGCTGCAGCAGTGTCTGCAGGCCATCGGGATCAGAAGCCAGGTGCAGTAAGTGCCATTGAAGAACTGTTGTCGTGGTTGCCGTCGACGCTACCATTAGGTCGCAGATGTTTCCAGTGAGACGACTATCTGCGTAAAGCGGATGTGTAAATTGAGCAACCATTGTTACAAATACTGTGATCTAAAGGCAGCCGAAGGGTGACGATCGACAAAGTACGTTTCATGTATTTGATCATTTTTTGCCCCTTGAAACAATCCACCACGTGAAGTCACGCATGTGCCTCAACTCTAGAATTATCGTTAAACGGACTCAAACTTGAAAAGGCGCGGAAATACTACCAAAAGAGAAAGGCAGAAAAAATTCGGCAGATCCCACGCGTTGTGCGAATCGGTTTGGTGCGAAGCAGTCGGCGAGTATTTCTATGATGTATTTTATGGCTTTGAGCCAAGCGTTACGAGGTAGATCGACGTGTTTTTGTAAGTATAGTAGCCTTTTGCACATCGTGGCCTTACCGAACACGTCGACAACACTGGCATTTAAAGGGTAACTTATGGTGGGACGTAACGTCTGCCTTTACGTTAGAGTGCATATGTCAGTATTACAAAAACTATAAGTGCACTTTATGGTGCAATTGTGTGAATATCATGCCTAACTTCCGATAATGTATTCCTCCGTGGTCGAGCAATGTTTCAATACAGCTGGCGAAACCATAGGAATAAAATGTAATATTTATTAGACTGCTACAAAAGCGCAGCCAACACAGGAATCACAGACCTTAATCTGATATGACGCCTATATCGTAGGAGTACATATGTGGTGTTTATTGTTTTCTTGTAAAGTTAGATAGCCAGCACCACAACCACAATTCACGTTGCACAGACATTATGCCTGCGCAGGCTGTTTTTCCACACCGGTTTATAGACGTGCCGTGGCTCTGTGGTAGAATACCTGACTGTCACGCAGAATGCTTGGGTTCGATTCCTGCTGGGATCCTAATTTTTATCCTTTCCATTCGTCGGGTCAACGCTGCCGATGTCGCTTTTTCTTAACGCTATCGCATTTAAATGACCAATGTCTGTTCTCGCCGTTCCTGGGTAGATATAAACTGTCAATCACCTGTGGCGCATACCCGTAGACAGGGGCGTAGCCAGGGGGGGGGGGGGAGTTCAAACCCCCGCGAAATTTTTCAGTTTTGCTTGCGCATATATACATTCGCACATACAAACGCACGCACGAACCTATATAAAGTATGGTTGAACCACCCCCCCCCCTCCTGAAAAAAATTCCACAGCATATCCACGGGGTGAATGATGATGAGTGGGGCGAAGCTCTCGTACGGCAGGATCTTGGCGGCGGCGTCGCGCAGCTTCACGCCCAGTACATCATCAACGACGTGAGATCGGGCCGGTTTATACTAAAGGGTCGATGATAGTCATGGCGACTTGCAGCTCACTTTATTTTACATGTACGCTGTGAATTTTTATTGTTTAATCACGCACAGGAGAAATCTCACCAGGCACTACCTTGGAGGTAAACAATGGCTGCTAATGGGGAATGAGAGACAGAAGAAGTCGGCTTTTAGCTAACACTTACACTTCTACTTCTACTAAGGTTTCCTACTGGAACATGACAAAAGCTGCTAATGGGGAACGATAGACAGAAGAAGTCGGCTTTTAGTTAACGCGCACGCTGCGAATTTTTTATTGTTCAACAACGCACAGGAGAAATCTCCCACCGGCACCACCTTGGAGGTCAAGATCTGGTACTAGCGTTAAGACTTGTTACGCACTACGACGGGGACGAACGGGTGCCGCTTTAAGGAGCTTCGCCCCTGCCCGTACCCTGCGGCCCGCGGTAAACGGGTATGTGCCGCACGTGTCTGGAGGAAAGGGTTTGACGACGTACGCGACAGGATTTTCAAAGCGTTCATGTCATGGCCCGAGAGTCACATTCGTCAAATCCTCTTATACCCCTGTCACACGGGCAGCGTTAACTGCGGTTATTCTTAACCGTAGTTAGCAGGATTAACCGTAGTTAACGCGAACGCGGTTTGCCGGTGCTACACGGGCTCAGTTAAGCAAACCAACGCAATCACATGATCATCGTGTGAGCGGAAATTCACAGGCAATTTTTTTGGACGACAACAAGTAAATCATTACTAGAATACACTCTTATGGAGTCTAAGATCGTGCAATAACTGTTTGACTACTTTAAGCCTTCAATAAGGTGTAAGTAGTGAGAACTACAGCGGTTTTCAAAGAAAGTCTTCCAACCTTGGCAAACGTACACATCGCGAGAGCCAAGACTAGCCGGGACAATCTGTTGAACCTGTTGAACAGCGTAGTTGTAATGGCGTGCCAGAATCAACGTTAGTCGGGGTCAGATCGTGTGAGCTCTTCGTGTTGTGGGTGCTTTATTTCTTTTTGTGTGTGTGTGTGATCGATAAGTTTGTGTGCGTTTACTGTACGTCCGTGAGCTGAGCGAGGACCCGGGAGGCTTTGTTGCGCCGGGAGTGCCTCACGTGGTGTTGCGTGTGTTTTTCTTTTTTTTTGTGTGTGTGTGACCGAGTCTGCGTGCGTGTACGTTTGTGAGCGACCGGAGAAGCTTCGTTCTGGCGAAAACTCACGTCGTGTTGTGTGTGTTTTTCTTTTTTTGTGTGTGTGTGACCGAGTCTGCGTGCGTGTACGTTTGTGTGCGACCGGAGAAGCTTCGTTCTGGCGAAAATTCACGTCGTGTTGTGTGTTTTTCTTTTGTGTGTGTGTGTGTGACCGAGTCTGCGTGCGTGTACGTTTGTGTGCGACCGGAGAAGCTTCGTTCTGGCGAAAATTCACGTCGTGTTGTGTGTGTCTGTGTGTGCGTGACTGACTAGTTTGTGCGTGGCCGTGCGATTTACGTGAGGACAAGATGGCCCTTGGTAGTGACCGTGACAGAGAATTTTGGGCCGCATTTTCTGTTTTCCAAGCTTCCGCGCAGCAGCGGCGCAGGCAGCAGCTGAGTGTCATCGTCGAACTAGAAGCTGTGGAGGCTGACCTAGAAAGTGCGCGGCGTAGGAGCCGACAGCTTTTATTGGCAGCTGCAGCACGTTACTCCAGCGAACGTTCTGTTTGGGCATACCCCCGGGAGGTGTCGTGGTACGAGACGACACTTCCGCACGTCCCCGACAATGTGTTCAAGGAGAACTTTTGTGTAAACCGCGCCACTTTCGACTATATAGTCAGTGTTTGCGAGTCCATGAGGCGTCTGGACACGAATATGCGGAAGGCCATTCCACTCAAAAAGCGTGTTGCAATAGCGCTCTACCGCCTCGCTACCTCTGCTGAGGACAGAAGTGTGGGCAATATTTTTGGTGTTGGCCGCTCCACAGTGAATCTTGTTTTCCGCGAGTTTTGCGCCACTGTTGTTCGCCGTCTAGAATCCCGCTACGTAAAATTTCCCAGGGAACGCGAAGTCGCCGAGCACGTACGCAGGTTTGCCGCAGTGACAGGGTTTCCTCAAGGCATGGGTGCCCTGGACGGGTGCCATATTGAAGTCTGTCCCCCAAAAGAGAATGCCGCTGATTACATTAATTATAAAGGGTGGTACAGCGTCATATTATTAGCTGTTGTGGACCACACCTACAAGTTTCAATACACTAATGTAGGAACGCCTGGGAAAAACCACGATTCCAATGTCTTTCAGCGGTCACGGCTTCCTAAAGTGTTGGCTGGCAGCCGATTCACCAAAGACAAAAGGCTCCTTAAGAATGTGGAAATTGGTCCTGTGCTGCTTGCCGACCAGGCGTTCCCGTTACAGCCAACAATAATGAAGCCTTACCCTCACCCTGGCCCTAGAGGTTCCCCTACGCAGTACTTTAACTACCGTCTCTCGAGTGCCAGGCGTGTGGTAGAAAATGCATTTGGCCGGCTGAAGGCACGCTTCCGGATCTTGCACACGCTCGAGTGTGACATTGACAATGTCAACAGCATCATTCGCGCATGTTGTGTTCTGCACAACATTTGTGAACAGCTCAATGATCGCTGCGATGTCTTGTGGGTGGATGCCGTCACAAATGAAGATCGAAGACGGCCTCAACCAGTTTGTACGACGAGACGGGTGGAACCATCTGGTGTGGCTGTGAGGAATGCGCTTGCTGAGCACTTGCACTCTACTAAATGAGAAAATGCTGCGAAAAGAAGGAATGATGTGCTCTTTGCGTGTGCTCCTATTAGAATTTTGATGTGTAGCGACTTAGAAAGTTGTATGCCTTCTAGTTGTTTAGTAACATAGCCAGTTGTGTTTGCAATTTTGTGATTGAAGCTGTACCTTTCTTGGTTCTCCCCGAAACCAAAACCCGTGTGTGGGCACTGCGAGAAATCTTCAGAAATTTCACTGCAAATCTTACTACAAAACAAAATTTATTTGTCAGTGTCCTTTGACTCAAAGTACCTTTCCATCATGCTACACATGCTTGCATTTATGTCATTAGCTTCTCCTTGCAGCTTCACAAGCTTTTTCATCAGCTTCTGCCTCTTTTTTTCTGATTTTTTTATGTGAGCTACCTCCTCTTTGTGGCTTTCAAGGAGCAGTTGGGCAGTGGTTAGTGGCCGCTTGCGTGCTTTTCTTGTGCCACCACTGTCATCATGAGGAGCGCTAGATTTGCTAGCGTCCCCTGATGTGTCTGTGCACGGCAAGGATGTCTCCTCTGGGGTTTCATTCGTTGTCGCAGCGTCGTCATCGGGCACCACATTCTCCTCGTTTCCATGGTCCTCCCATGAGGCAAGCAATTCCGCGCCTTCAGGCGGCTCTGTAACCTCTGGAATCCGGGCAGAAAAACGCACAAGAAAACATCGTGAAGACAGTACTCTATGCAGCTTGTTTTCAGATGTTTGACCAATATGCATTTTTGCGACACTTGTGGGTTGGTCAGTGAAGTGAGGTTACTGCACAATTTTCAATTGCTTGTATTCGAGCACAGAAATTGCTCATGTTTGTTCAGTACCATGAAAGATCAAAGAAAACATCTGTGAACGAGCCATGCGCTTAAATTATGAAGATATTTTCCAAGATTTTCACTGAAATTTTTCTGTCATTTTATGTCCTGCACAGTGCTGTATAAAGGCACTATAATGGCAAAAGTACTTCCTGTTTAGCAGCAGCACCGGTATAAGTGTACTTTTACATTTAGGTAAAGGTCAACAGTGAAATGTAACGTACTTTCAGGTCTTGAAAGCTCTCACAGACCTTCCATACAGTGTCACTCATAGCTAAGATATGAGCTCAACATAAGTGTTAGTCACCACTGAATGATCATAAAATGTTTGCTGCGTTCCTAACAGTATTCGATGTACTTGCTTGTATGTTATCGTTTGATTTCTATAGTACTGTTTTGTGGATTCAGCTATATCGGAATGACTTTCTGCTCTGACTTGGGGACTCGAAGCATGCTGGCACATGATGTTTACATGCTCAAAAGGAAAAAACTGCGAATGGTTTCTTAGGTCTTACATAAGTGCACCCACGTAATGAACCTAACTAGCAAAACTGTGCCTGGTGCTTTCACCGCATTGGATAAACCCTCTGACAAGCTCCCCGAGTATTGTGTTTTATATCTCTCTGGCCTCTTTAGCAGCACACACAAAATTCCACAAAGAATTTGTATTTTTTACGACCAAGAATGACATATTTCAGCTGTACATGTTTCAAACGTCTACATCAATAAAAACATTGTGTGCCATACATGTACTTTTTCATTCAAACCTTCGCTCTCGCATGGTCATAAACAGCATACTGCTTTGTCAAGAAAGGAAGAATTGTGCTTTACCTCAACGTTTTCCTCCACCAGGAGATCATCATTCATGGGCAGAGAGCCCAGAAAATTGTGCAGCAGCCAGTAGTATGGCCACTTTGAAGTGCTGGACCCTGTCCGTGTACAAAGAAGTCGCTCCTTGCTATAAAAAAAGTAATTTTAGAGAAAACATCCTGACATTTGTCTACATGAACATTTCACCTACGGGCACATCAATACTCATGCACTCTGGCTTTCTGTTACTGACTGGGACTCTGAAACTACTTGATAATCTAGAATGCAGCGACATTAAAAGAAAAAATTAAAGCACCAGAGAATGTTAGATAACATTTCGTCAACATTAGAATTTATTTCGCGTATACAGAGGTTGTATACAGAGGTTGCTCGAAAATCTCACCCACATATTTGCAACTTATCAGCAATTCGCGTCTCAGCTTAAGGGCGTCTGACGAATTAACTCAGCTTAACATATGTTCTACAGGCTCAAACACCAGAAGTTTGCGCCTCAGAATGGTCAAGTAAAAGATCAGTGTCTTTTTTACTGTGGGGGCAGCAGAGCGCTCTAGACAAACAGAGCAAATGTAATCAAAGCAGTAAGTGAAAACTTCTTGGCACCGTAACGTACATGTGCTGAAATGTAGTTCATTTTGCGCAATACTTCCACCTTCCGTTTAGCGAAAGGCGTCGAGGACAGCCGTCTTTAGTTAATGCGGCATGGGCCCTAAAGACCGCCCGCACACCGCGACGCGATAATGCTGGCGCTAGTGGGCACCGTACTGTACGTGTAACAGCAACAGAAACGCAACATGAACATTAAAAAGATTGCGGAGGCCCAACCGTCACGTTACATGCACACCAGTCCAGTTGTACGTGCGACACTTTGCCGATCGAGACAAACAAGCAACTACGTTAGGTTGCGCACGCCACTCCCATTGCGCTGCCATATTTACTCCAGTAAATGTCATCGTTGGACATGTTATTACATTTATATTTTAAGTGAAAAACTTCAGTGCTTACCGATAGCGCTTGCCCAGGTTATCCATTTTCAGCCTCAGCTGTTTGGCGTTGTAGGGTCCTTCGCCATGTGGCAGACCGGCATTCAGCTCCTCGAGAATTCTAGCGTAAATTCGCGCATTGCGCATGTTTGAGCGCAGTGCTGCCAGATTGTCCTCCCATAAGCGTATCAGCGCTCGTGTAGTCGCGTCTGGCCAGCTGGTACGCCTCTGACGTTTCATCGTCGCCGATGCCGACTCACACGCCGCTGCAGGGGTGTCCGCCATCTTGCCTACTACTCGGTTTACGGTTTGCGAGCATAAACCGAGGTTGCCTAGCTCGGTTTGCGATAACCATGGTTAAGAGACTAACTACGGTTACGTCTGCCGTGTAGCTACCTCTAACCGTGGTTAACCGTAACCGTAGTTAGCTTAACCGCGGTTAACGCTGCCCGTGTGACAGGGGTATTCCCCTCCCATGCCAACTTTGGTCTACACCAAGTTAAGGAGGCGATCACGAGAGCGGCCAGACGTAGATAGATAGATAGATAGATAGATAGATAGATAGATAGATAGATAGATAGATAGATAGATAGATAGATAGATAGATAGATAGATAGATAGATAGATAGATAGATAGTAACGCTCAAAGTGCCAAAGGTTCGCTAAAAAATGCTTCGCACTTAAAAACAGAACAATGCGTTCCACAAACGGAAGCTGGACAAACAGTATGACGCGCTTTCCGCCCTCCTTTAGTGGTCGTCTTTTCG